>NC_080756.1:48537676-49162676 GCF_020826845.1 Diceros bicornis minor | reverse complement strand
ACAGCAAATCCTTGGAGTTCCCCAAACCTCCCTTCTCATGCCTCTAATTTTTTTCAGCTCTTTTCTCTTTCTAGAATACCCTCCCCTCTGCTCATCTCTTCTAGTCCTTCAAGTCTAAGCACAAGTATCCTATCTCTGTCATTCCCCACCTGGTCTGTGTCCCTCTAACGCTGCACTTACCCCAATCACAGACGCTAATGTCATATATTGCAACGCACATTTGTTCATCTTTGCCCATAGACTATGAGAACCTTGAAAGCAGGGGTCATGTCCATCCTATTTATAGCTGAACAGTGCCCAGTACATAGCAGAAATTCCATAATCTCATAATTTCTCATAACACAAATTCCACTAACTGCATGAATACTGAAGGACTCCTATGTTCCACCTGTCCCAGCCGCTGAGAGTAACTGAAAGTTCTAAACTTCAGCTTTGATGCTTGACAGTCAAGTGTAATCACATTAAGTAAATAATCCTCCAGTCTCCGGACAAAACTTTAGCTAAATCTTCACATAACAAGTAAAGTGTGAGATTTCTCTAGTTAAAAAAGATGACAATAATTAAGCAGAATGGGAACATAAGCCCCTGGCAGTCAATCTAGAGAATGTTGTCCTCCTAAAATGGCCCCTCCAAAAAAGTTTGGAATTAAAAATGGACAGAACACAGAAAATCACAGTGAAAAGTTATCAGATCTTAGGAAATTTAGTATTTCAACTCCATCCCCTTTGTTAGTGGAAAACAGAGATAAATATGGCTAATGGTAAATATCATATTGTGAAAGAAAGCAAAGCACCTCTAAAACTCGTAGTTGTATTTCTACTCTGATTTTTAAAAGAGTAGGATTTCATTAAGACAGTAAAGCCCTGGTGTGAGGAGCAAGTAACTTGGGATCAGGATAATTCGTTTTTAAGATATGGTAATTAAACACGAGAGGGTCAATTTTCTCTAACAAGGGAAAATGATAAGAGGAACATAGATAAAGAATGTTAGCCCCAGACAGAAAAGAATGAAATATCTGATCTTAGAAAATGAACAGAGGTGAGTCCAATGAAAGACCATAATAAGGAGGGGATAAAACAGATGCTGATTCTAGAGCGGCCAAGCACACCCTTCTGGAATTGAAGTCATTTAGATTTGACGTCTTAACAAGAAACATAAGGGGACAGCTAGGAAGTAAAAAAATATGCTTCTATTAAATTGCTGATAAAAGGCAGGTGAGGGAATACAAAGGGCTGAGGACACGGTTTAAATATCCTTGTCTCTATGACATACAGAATATCTCAACTAGATATTTATTTCATTTCCTGAAGAACAAAGGAAATGAATAAAGTAAATGCACTTATTGGTCATCGGAAACAATAAAGAAGTCTGATTCCAAGAGTATTTCCCAGTGAATGAAATTCTGGTCTTCAGTGAACTCTTTGAAAGAAAATGTTTGTGAGTACCTGAAGAAATATAACCAGTAAAATTATGTGAATTCTTGAGGATAAATCAAGATATGGATGTGATTACATTTTTATCATTGTTGAGATTTTGTCCCCAAAATTACTGATGGTTATCTGTTAGTTGTAAAATTGTGATATTTAGAATTTTTTCTTTTACTTATTTTTGTTATCGAAAGTTTCTACAATGAAGAATATATACTTCATTCCATGTATGCAGTGTATCAAAGAATTTTGTATACAAGGAAAATTGTGTACATCAAAGAATACAATGTATTACTACAGTAATGAAGAAAAATTCCCCTTCCATCCCTCTCTCTCCTCCCCCCTAAAACAATTCTGAATAAGATAACATCTAAAAATTTGCTTTATTTCATCTGTTGTGGTAGACATATGAAAAATTTGATCCCATCAACTCAAACCACTGCTAAGATGATCATGATCTCTAGGAAATTAGACTATTCAGAAGAGCATCAAACTCAGACTCTTAGAATTAGAACCTGGAGGACACAGTTCCAGTAGTAGTGGTGGATTTAATAACCCCTTCCCTCTGGCAGAGGTGACTTTTATTGTTGTGGCTTGACAATAAGTAATCAAGAATGGTTAAGAGATTTTTATATTAATTGATTTAGTCATTGACTATGTTATTACCAATTTTCTTGATTGAAGGAATAGAAAGTAACTCAGCTCAGAAATTTTTTTTTTTTTTTTGCTGGGAAAGGTTTGCTCTGAGCTAACATCTGTTGCCAATCTTCCTCTTTTTGTTTTTTTTTCTCCCCAAACCCCCAGTACATAGTTGTATATTTTAGTTTGAGTCCTAATTCTTCTATGTGAGCCACTGCCACAGCATGGCTACTGACAGATGAGTGGTGTAGTTCCACACCCAGGAACCACACCTGGGCCACCAGGTTCGAAGTGGAGTACGTGGAACTTGAACCGCTAGGCCATCAGGGCTGGTTCTCAGATTTTTTACAAGTGGATCTATTCTTAAGGACAGAAAGAACTCAGGAAAACACTATTCAGCTCCAGCCTCAAGAGAGCTGAGGATGGGAACTGGGACGCTGTCAGGTCAGGGTCATGCTCCATGAGTCCTGGAACCACGTGGTCTTTCTTCTTTGCTACCTTCTGAACATCCGCCCCATTCTTGCCTCTGCAGATCAGATCCTTTCACTTATTCAAAATTTCTGCTCTTCTATGATTTTGGCCTGCATGTGGCTTTTTCTAGCCCATAAAACTGACTCTAGGCATGATGCTACGTAACAGATAGGCACCCCACAACTAACACAAACTCTGAGAGAGCCAATTCCACATTAGTTCCAAGAGAAGAGGCTGATTGTCTCAGCTTGGGTGAGGTGTTCATCCTTGTTTCTAACAGTAATTTCCAAATAAAGGGAATTTGTGCAAACAAGTATCCAAAAGGTACTTATTACTTTTCACTAAGCAACTTTGGATGAATCATTATATTTAGTAATGGAGATGAAAATGTTATCGGGTAGTTCTTCCTTGCCTCTCTCAATTCTCTCACCAAGTATCCTGTTGTTCCTCGCTTTGGCTGCCAAGAGCCCAATCCCAGGTTTTCTTTCCTAAATAATGACCCAACTCCAAAGGCATCTGCACACCTTCTCCCCATCCATAGTCTCATTCCTATAGCAGTCTGCTCTTTCCTGGCTGAAACAGAGCAACTAAGTCATGCTAAAGTACTTATGACTGATAAAGTGATTTTACAGCAGGTCCTTCATCCTCTCAGGGACTTCATTTACTTATCTCTAAAGTGACAGAGCTTGGATTAATTGACTCTTAGGTTGTTTTTTAGTATAACTTTCTAACTTCCAAAGATGAAAGTTGAAGATCACCCCTCCAAAGCTATTTGAATTTTTAAAGGGCATTCTAACTGATAATAATAGTTAACATTCATTTAATGCTTATTATATACCAGACACTCTTCCAAGAGCTTTACATATAATAGTTTCTTTAATCCTTACAACAACACAGGAAAGAGAGTGTGTTAATTAGGATCATATTAACTATGGTAACAAATAAATGCTGAAAATATATACCTTAAACAAAATTAAAGTTTCTTTCTCACTCACATCACAGGCCAGGATGGGTGTTCCCTGGTGGTTTTCTTCCATTTGGTGATTTAGGAACCCAGACTTTCTTTTTGTCCCTTTTAGCACTGCCATCTCCTAGATCTCACAGTCATCTGGTTTCAGCTACAGAAGGAAAAAGAGAGTACAGACACGGTACCCACATCTTAAAGAGTCTGGTCCAGAAGTGACATAGCTCACCTCCACTGATACTCTGTTGATGAGAACTCTCAAGGCAACACCTGGATGCAAAGGAAATTAGGAAATACTGTCTCAGATGGGATAGTTCCCAGAAAAATTAGTGTTTTTCATCACTCCTAATCTACACATTGTTTTCACACTTTAACATCTTTTTGATAGGAATGCTTTGTTCAATCAAGGACAATTATTCAATGTAAATTCATATTTAGTTGGCAGCATTTTTTTTTTTAGGTGAGGAAGATTGGCTCTGAGCTGACATGTTACCAATCCTCCTATTTTTTTTGCTGAGGAAGATTAGCCCTGAGCTAACATCTGTGCCCATCTTCCTCTATTTTGTGTGTGGGATGCTACCACACATGGCTTGATGAGCGGTGTGTAGGTCCGTGCCCGGGATTCAAACCTGCGTACTCTGGGCCGCCAAAGCAGAGCACGCAAACTTAACCACTACACCACCGGGCCAGCCCCTGTAGTTGGCAGCATTTTTTCTATCTTAGTATTACAAAAAAATTGTGTATTTGACAACCAATGAAATCTTAGGTTAGATGAGATTCAGTGTACAATATGGAAGAGGGAGCAGAAATTTTGGCTCTTCCTCGTCTGCCATTCTTTTCACCAAATATTCATGCATACTCTTCTTTTCTCACTCCAAGGATACATACAAAAGTCCAATCAACTTCAAGCATACAGCTCCAAGTCCAGTATCTTTGGGTGATGTGAAGCCTTTCCATCTAAAGCTCTTCTCAGTATGGTGATATACAAATATATAAAAAAGTTATCTTATCTCACACTATGATGATAAAACAGGGACAAGATAATCATAATAAAAATTCCTATGAAGAGGGCCGGCCCGGTGGCGCAGGCGGTTAAGTGCGCGCGCTCCGCTGCGGCGGCCCGGGGTTCGCTGGTTCGGATCCCGGGCGCGCACCGACGCACTGCTTGGTGAGCCATGCTGTGGCGGCGTCCCATATAAAGTGGAGGAAGATGGGCACAGATGTTAGCCCAGGGCCGTCTTCCTCAGCAAAAAAAAAAGAGGAGAATTGGCGGATGTTAGCTCAGGGCTGATCTCCTCACAAAAAAAAAAAAAAAAAAAAAAAAAAAAATTCCTATGAAGAAAGAGAAGAATTGGGAAAGCATAGCAGTCACTTGTCCATTATAGTAATGGATTCTGCTTTTTAAGTTATCATAGACATAATTTTAAAAATGCTTTGCCAATGCATAACCTGGGTCTCTGTCTTTCCAGCACCCAATGTCTGTTCCTTTGCCATCTGCTGCCCAAATGTTCAGCCAAATACAGTTACTTTAGGGTTTTGTTATAGCAGCATTTCCTTCAAAGTACCAATTTCTGAATTAATTAGGGTGATGTTAGGGGCAGTGAATAATAGACCCCCAAATATATGGCACAAACATAATAGAGGTTTATTTCTGATTCATTTAAGCTCCTAGACCAAATGTTCCCAGTTGGTGGGCAGCTTTCCAGTTGGTGCATCCAGTATCCTTCCATCTTGTGGTTCAGTCTTCCCCTAGGTCCTCATCTTCAAGTGAATCCAGCTGATGGAAGGAGAAAGATGATGGAGAACTGACATCTGCTTCTTAAATCTTGACCTGAAAATGCCATACACCACCACATTCCACTGGTTGGCATCAGAAGGAAGACAACTTCTGGTGCAGGAGGAATGGGGAAATCTAGTCTTTGTCTGGGTAGCTGCTTCTAGTGACAACTCAATCCTCTGCAGGGGAAGCACAAATTTTGGCAGACAGCTGGCTGTTTCTGATACAAGAAGATGAAGATTCAATTTTGAATGATAGATGTTTAGTGGCCGGGAGAAATTTAAATAATATTATTAAGAAGTTCCTCATAGACTGCTCAGATCATAACATATCACTAGCTACCAACTCTGTGTCCGTGTGTTATTGTGAAATATTAGATGAAATATCTATGACAAAAATTGAATCAAAAGCAAGAATAGGGCTGGCCCCATGGCTTAGCGGTTAAGTGCGTGCGCTCCGCTGCTGGCGGCCTGGGTTTGGATTCCGGGTGCGCACCAACGCACCGCTTCTCCAGCCACGCTGAGGCCATGTCACACATACAGCAACTAGAAGGATGTGCAGCTATGACATACAACTATCTACTGGGGCTTTGGGGGAAAAAATAAATAAAATTAAATTAAAAAAAAAAAAGCAAGAATAGGTGATATGATTTTTTATAAGTAGCCAGCAATGGTAATAATAACGGTATAGTAGAAGTAGCTAGCATTTATTTTTAGTGGTTTCTATACGCCAGGCACTGTGTTGAAGACTTTTCAAGCATTATTTTATTTTATTATTTTTGTGTGTGTGTGAGGAAGATCAGCCCTGAGCTAATATCCATGCTAATCCTCCTCTTTTTGCTGAGGAAGACCGGCTCTGAGCTAACATCTATTGCCAATCCTCCCCCTTTTTTTTCCCCAAAGCCCCAGTAGATAGTTGTATGTCATAGTTGCACATCCTTCTAGTTGCTGTATGTGGGACATGGCCTCAGCATGGCTGGAGAAGCGGTGCATCGGTGCGCGCCCGGGATCTGAACCTGGGCCGCCAGTAGCAGAGCGCACACACTCAATCACTAAGCCACGGGGCCGGCCCTCAAGCATTATTTTATTTAAACTTCACTTACATTATCCCAATTTTGTGAATGTAAAAGTTCAGGGAGTTAAATAACTTGTTAAATTAAACAGCACCTAGAAGTGTCTCATTCAGGGCCTAGTTGCTAACCATACACCAATTGTTTTTCCTACTTAAAATTCACAAACCCCTAAGATTTCTTGAAGAAATAGTTGAGAAGTCCTGAATTAGAAGTTAATGATAATAGTTGGTAACAATACAATCATAAACATAAACACAAATGAATTACCTGAAAACTACACATCATTCCTTGGTTAAAAGGTTATCAAATCATTCAGAACATGTTTTTAAAAATATTTGTTGTTAGTGCCATCCAGTTGATTCCAACTCCTAGCAATCCTGTGTACAGCAGAGCTAGACCTTGCCCCGTCTTTTTGCGCCATCCTCTCACCTTCCCGTGCTGCATTAGACAATACTCAGCTGTTATTCACAGGGTTTTTTCAGAAGTGGGTGGCCAAGTCCTTCTTCCTAGTCTGTCTTAGTCTGGAAGCTCCACTGAAACCTGTCCATCATGGGTGACCCTGCTGATATTTGAAGTACTGGTGGCATAGCTTTCAGCATCATAGCAACACACAGCCCCCACGGTATAGCAACCAACAGATGGGTGGTGTGGTTCCCCGACTGGAAACCATCCTGGGCTGTAGCAATGAGAGCACCAAATCTTAACCACTAGACCACTAAGGCTGGCTTTTTAAAATATACATATATTTTATATAATCAAAATTTTAAAAATTAAAGATTCTTACAGAGAACTTGCAGTTTGAGAAATAGTTCCTAGTTCAATAATGTGTGGTTCCCTAACTTTATCAGTCATACTTGCTGCTGCTACCTCACTGAAATACTGAAAGGTGAAGATTCTCAAGGTCCAGTTACAGAGAGGAAATGATGGGTCCTTCTCGTGAATGACCAAGGGTGACGAGAGAGGGAACGCCAGCCAGCCAGGGTTGAACCAGGAAAAACGTGACAGTTTTTGGATGGAAGAGGAAAAGGAACTCTGACAGAGGAGTCCCGGTTCAGGGAAGGCTGGCCTGCAGGAACAGCCAGAGGGACTCCTTTGGAGGAACTCTCTAAGGAAGATATGGAATGGGATAAGGCAGAATCTTGTGAATATTGTTTGGCTCTCCTGTCATCTTCAGGCAGTTCCTCCATCTTTTAGCATTTAGCATCCATTCCTTTCCTTGGGCTTCTGAACCTCAAGTCTTCTTTGATTGTTGAGATTCCTCCTAGTTAGACTAGTCTGTAAATTAACATTACACAGAATAGATGGAAGGACTAAAATTTTGCCTCCAGACAAAGGAACAGAGGAGCGAGGTTTAAACTGCACAGAGGCTGCCCACCCCAGAACCGGAGAGTGCACACCAGAGAGTCAGCCGTCATAGGAGAGCATACATGCTCAGCTGATTCTGATGCTGAGTCTGGGAGCAAAACTTTTGGTTACTTTATGCTCGAGGCAGGGGGGAGGAAGTTGTACCTTCCTCTTACAACAACCTCCAGAGTGTTCACTTAGGAGACTGAGAGCCAAGTAAACAAACACAAATGACAAGGAAACAATTTAGGAAATGCACCCAGGGAGAGCTAGTTAGTCTTAAAACACATTACTGAAGAGTCGTGAAAGTTTAGACTCACAAGGAACTTGCAAGTTCCATCTCATCTAAAGGTCACAAACTGGCAGCCTAGGCCAAATCTGGCCCACAGATGGGATGTGCTTTGTTTGGTTCATTGTTTGAATTAGTTGTTCACATTTAAAATAAAGAGAGTTCACATGTTTAAAAAATGTGATCACTCTTGAAAAATCGGAAGATCTGGCAAGCCTGAGGGGCCTGCATTTCCCCACGGCTGTAGAGCTGAACAGCACTTGTACCCTTTAAACGTTGCACATATTCCCCAGTTTGCCACAGTCCCCGCTTCACTTCGTTTACATAACCTGCTTGGACTCTGTCGACACCAACCTGTTCGTGTTTTATAGTTAAGGAAGTGAGGCCCAGAGAACCCAAGTGACTTGCCCATCCACACCACTTTGTTTAATATAACTTATATGTTGGTGCTCTTCCCATACATTCCTTTCTCCATCCCATACTTTTCCCCAAAGAGATTTGGAAAGTAAGCACACAGTCTGAGGAAATTACATTTAAAGCAGGAAGAGACAAAGATGATGTCAACCAGAGAGAATGAGTTAGAGGCTTACTAACTGGAACTCAAGAGACTTCAATAGAAAATTAATGGGAGGAGGCGGAAGGAAGACAGAGATTACACATGGAAGACGAACAAGCGAGAGAAGCGTACGTGAAGAGCTAAGGTGAAGTGAGGGAAAGAGCAGAGGAGGCACCCAGTGCGTCTGCTCCCACAGAGATGTTAACCTTGCTGGAGAGCAGCCGTTGACAGAAAGGAGGCTGCCAGAAAGAGACCCCAAAATCAAAACTGATAAGAAAAAGTAATTAGAGATTCTAAGAGATTTCTTCTTCAGATTTATTTATTAAAAAAAAAAAAGATGTATGAAGAAAAGCAGAGAAGGCTTCTCAGGGTTGCTGAGAACTTATTAACAGAAGGAGAGCAAAACAATTATCTGAAAGAATACAGTCCACAAGGAAAAAAAAGAGAATCTTCCTGAAACCAAAATGCGAACGGGAGAATTTTACCAAGAATTTGCTGTTTTAGGGGTTCAGCAAGAGTTTTTCTAGAAAGAAAAATGAACCAAGACTGTGGCACAGCACTCTTTTTCTTAGGGAGATGGGTCTCAGGAGCGGTACTGCTGCAGGACTGCAGATTCATATCGAATGCTATTGTGTGAATTCACTGTAAAATTTAATAGAAGTAGCAGAATGATATTTGAGATCCTGACCAAAACAAAACGGAGCAAGTGATGTAGACGATTGATAAACCTTAAGAAAAACAATAGGATATGTGTGTAATTAGCATGTGAGAGTCAGAAGACTTGGGTGCAGCTCTTGGCTCTGCCCCTAATGGGCTGGGTCACCTTGGGTCAAATACTTCATTTCTCTAAGGTTCAGTTTCCTCAACTGTGAAGGGAGGGGCTCCAGCTGATTTTCAGTGTTATCCCCAGATCAGCAGCATCAGCATCACGGGAGAACTTGTTAGGAATACAAATTCTCAGGTCCCATCCCAGACCTACTGAGTCAGAAACGCAGGGTGAGGCCCTGCAATCTGTGTTGTAACAAGCCCTCTGGGTGAGAAACCAGTCAAGGTTGAGAACCACTGAGCAAGCCACCAGCCTACGTTCCTCACAGCTGTAAACACTCTCATTCTAAGTGAAAGAGGAAAGACAGCTGGGTTACCCCAGCAGCTGGCATAAAAGATTTTTTAAAAGATATGGAACAGGACAAGACATGATTATTTGCCTCAAATGGTGCACGTGTTGGGTTAGCCATTCAATTTTGTGAGGTGTGAGAACGCCGTGCACACAGGCAAGGATCATTCCAACAATGAAACGAAGTGAGTTGAAGCAGTTAAAGACCACAGGTGGCGAGACAAGGACAATCACATAGGCATCAGCAGTCATCTCCCTATGAGGGTGGACATATATTAGAATGGGGTCAGTGTGCAGACAGGAAAGGGAAGAAGGATCCTCCTTTGCAGTGTTTAAGTTATACAGTTTTAAAAAATAAATACGCTTTTAGCTCAATTAATGAACTACTTTATAATTAGCTACTTTATATTAATGGTGCTTATGTTTACAGAAACAAAATCCTCAAGGCTCATTGGAAGTTTTAGAGATGTCATGGGGCTCAAAGGTTGAGCTATAATACCAAAAAACAAAGCAAAACAGAAGAAAACACGCAAGCCAAGAAGCAAAATAAACAAGGAACACCAACTTCCTAATAACCTTCTCTCTGTCCAGGCATAGTTGAAGATGAATGAGACTGCAAGATTGAGGGATTTCAGTTTGCTTTCTGTAGCATCCCCCACTTGGTCTTTCCCCTTTGCTTTCAGGGACCTGCTCTTTAATTTCTTTTCCTTGTCAGTCATTTACGTGTGTTAATTCATTGACTGCTAACACTTGAATATGAAGAAACTTCACGATGTGCTAGGTCAACCAGGCATTTTCATTCTGTTTTTCATAATAAATTCTAGAATGAAAGGTTCTGTCATCTGTGAAAGGAACCATACGTATCACCTACAGGTAGTGAAATTCTTGAATGGAGCAGAAAAGTCCAAGGTCAGTAAGGAGAGCTCTGAAAGTCTATCTGACTTAGTGATCTTCCTAGTGTAACTGGGAGCAGTGGTAGTAGTGGAAGTGGAGCAGCAGGGGAGGTGGAGTAGCAGAGGAGGTGGAGTAGCAGGGGAGGTGGAGCAGCAGAGGAGGTGGAGTAGCAGGGGAGGTGGAGCAGCAGAGGAGGTGGAGTAGCAGGGGAGGTGGAGTAGCAGGGGAGGTGGAGTGGCAGGGGAGGTAGAGTGGCAGGGGAGGTGGAGTGGCAGGGGAGGTGGAGTGGCAGGGGAGGTGGAGGAGCAGGGGAAGTGGAGTAGCAGGGGAAGTGGAGCAGCAGGGGAAGTGGAGCAGCAGAGGAGGTGGAGCAGCAGGGGAGGTGGAGTAGCAGGGGAGGTGGAGTAGCAGGGGAGGTGGAGTGGCAGGGGAGGTGGACAGGGGAGCAGCCCAGGAGCCCGTGGTAAAATGAATAGAGACTATACTGGCCTCTTTGCTAAAGAACTTTCTCCCACAGGAAGGACAATCTTCAGGTTGGCTTGGCAAGACAGTCTGTATCAATTGTCATGAAATCTGCATGGAGTCTCTTCCAGGACTGAAGACTTCCTGCCTTACAGGTCAGACCTTTCGTATCCTTCCTGCTTCTCTGCCTCATCTTTCTGTGCACGAGTACAGACCAGCTCCTCTCCACTCCCCCTAATCATAATCCACCTCTGTCCCAGGAGCCAGGGCTGCTGTGACAGTCGCATAGGTTCTATCCTACACAAAAGGGCCCACATAAGTGGCATCATGCAGAGGGGGCGAATGGAGGCTGGACTCTAGCCCATGCTTCTCTCAGCACACACTGTGTTGAGGGAGTGCCTTTTTCTAAGTCACACAAGGTGCCTTTTGAGCCAGCCACAACCGTGCCAGTAAACCCTGCATTGTATTTTTGGGCACATCGGACACAACAGTGGTTTTCTTAAAGAAACTCCTCTTAACATACTCTCCAGATTAACCCATGCTTCTCATTCCGTCTATAAAACTGACTGGTGCCCATGGCACAGCCATGCCAGCAGTTGGTAAACACTGCCTAGTGTGCTCTGCGCATGTCCACTCCCTCCAGTTATGTTCTATGTACATCAGGCATCCCTATTTGTTCCCAGACTGGTTTCTATCAGTTGTACTTGTTTTAATTATCCAAATTAATTAAATATTGAATAAATTGATGACAGTGCAAAAAAGAGAATTGCGGTTTCTGTGAAAACTAAGTTTAACACTTTGTAAAGATTGGAAAGGGTGAGTATTAGAAATAGATGTTGATTCAGTGGTGGAGAGGCAGCTATAAAAGACTGGCAGAAGAATAATGCACTTGATTCTGCACTTGATTTACTTCATATGTGACTTGAAATCCTTGATTAATTTTAAAGAAACTCAATCAAGAAATCATAGACCACGAATTATGGGTGTAGTTTATAAAAGAAAGATGTTTCACTGAAATCTGCAGACCTGTGTTAAAAGCAAAAAATAATACAATATTTTTTTAAAAAAATTTTGGCCCTATATCAAAAAACATATATGTTTTAAGGTAAAACACATGCTTATGAAATGTTTGTGCTATTTTAATGAATTTTTACAATTAATTAACCATCAACCAATACCCAATCCAGATCATGTCATATAAGAAGCCTTCCATAGAATTTTATTTAGGGCCTAAGGAGATTTGTGTGTAGTAGCTCCTCACCCTTTGTGATGCCCTTCCATGCAACTTTAGGTTATATCTGCCTTTGCTAACACTATTTTTGACAAACAAAGCAATAATGTATCACATGAGGAAAGCCATCCTCAATAACAGCCATACAATCATATCTATACCAATTCAAAATATAAAAAATGTTCTTTTGAATCCAATTTGACTTTATGAAATATACTTTACTACACATTAGAACAGGACACACATTCTTTCTGGCAACCACAAATCAATATTTGGCAGCTTCGCTTGGAATTTTGTAAAAATTGCCTTTTAAGTTCAAACTGACTAAAAGACAGCTGGTTATAACAAACTCAGAACTTTTCTTAGGAAGGATGATTTAATGTGAGGTTAATTATTCATTAAGGGATGAAGGAAGGAAACTGGAAAAGTTATGTTTCATCATTTCCCAATCATTTGGAATGAAAGAATCAGGCAGTTTCAGAACTGGGGAGAAACTTCAAGGTCAGCAGGTTATGCCTTTCTCTCATGGCAGAATTCTCTTCTTCAGATCAAATGGTCCCCTGCTCTGTTTACTCACTCACCAAAAATGAGATGTTCCCCACGCTGGAAAGGAGTATGCTTCATTATTGAAAAGCTCAATTCAGAAAATTCTTTCTTATTGTGAGTTTTACTCTGTCATTTTATCACCTCCATTTTTGGACATTAGTTCCGAAATTTGCAATTTGAACATTTCCGTTCTTGCATATTTTGAGGGAACTAGGTATATTTATCCTGGAGAAAACAAAATGCGTGTGTGTGTTCTAGATGGATTGTGGTAAGAGTAATAAGATCCTCAGTATAAGGAAAAAGTTCCTAACTATTAGTTTAGCAACGAGGTAATGTGGAGGTTTCCTTGAAAAGTAGTGAGGTCACTTGTTCCAGAAAAGAGCAGTGATTATCTACTGGGAAGTCTTCAGGATGAGATTCTTATATTGGATAGAAGGCTAGGATACATGGCCTCTAAAGTTCCTTCTAAAATTCTAAAAGTCTTTAATATACTTGACATTCTTCATGACTTTCTACTCCATAACATACTTGGCTTCTTCAAATATCCTTCATATCCTATAGCTTCCAGGTCTTTTCACTATTTTAGTTGACCTGCTATGAAAGCATGTTGATGTAATAAATATCCTTAAAATTTTGTATCCAAAATTAAAATTTATAATTGGCAAACATGATGCTGATATGGGGTCATCGGGAAATGGTGACTTTGAAATTGCTAGTAAAAAACCAATGTGAAACACAGTGTTGCTCAAGAGCCTTGGAAAACACTAGTTTCAACTAAAGTTGCCAGAATTTATCCTTAGAACTAGAATGTCACTAACAAATCAATAAGGTAATCAATTACTTTGTAGCATATTTAAAGTAATACAGGTCAAGAATCCCTTATTTGCAATTCCAGAAAACTATGAAACACAAATTTTTCATAACTAGATGGGTGGCAGATTCTGATGTGAACCACTAGAGGCTATTTGATTATCTATATTTATCCTATTTATGCAGAGTATTCACACTTTTGGCTGCTGAATTATTTAAATGTTTGATTTGGAGGTGCACTATCATACCTTTCTAAATCCAAAATATCTGAATTCAGAAACACTTCTGGCCAAAGAATTTTGGCTTAGGGACTACGAACCTGTCAAATGTGACAGGAGACTGGTGGTGGGCATCTGTGTATTTGCAAGGAAAAGAAGTGATTCCACTTGCAGTAGTGTGGTGCTCCAGACACTCTGAAGGATCCAGCAACACAAATAAAAACAATTAGATCCTGAATAAAACATACTTTTAATGCCATGCTGGCCTCCCAAGCAGTAATGGAAATCTCCAACCCCTCTCCCCCATACACACACACTAAATACAAAATAAATAGAAATAGACCAAACACATTCCAAACCAAGGGAAAAAATGGAAAAAGGAAAAAAGAAATTTTGACACAATCATACCGAAGAGTTTAAGATAATGTATTAGTCACAATAGGCTACTTTATGCTTTGACGATAAATGAATTTCAATATCTCACTGATATAACACAAACACAACTTCCTTCTCACTCTTGCTGCACACCAATGCAGGTTGGTAAGAGACTCTGCTCTACACAGTCATTGAAGGACTTGATCGATGAAGGCTTTGCCATCTGGCATGTTGTAAGTTGTTGCAACAACATAAAAGAGCACATGGAGAACTCAAACCCACTCTTTCCAGCTTTGGACCTGGAGAGACATGTCACTTTCATTCCTATTGTCAGGATTACTCACGTTGCCTCCGCTAAATGCAAGTTTTCATGTAGGGCAGCACAAGGAATATTTGCTGATCATGACTATTTGCCATAAAAGGAGAAAAAAGAAACACAGAAAAAGTGGGACAAACAGAAATTTAAAATGACATGGTATAAACAAGTCCAGATAAGTCTATAATCACAGTACACCAATGGAGTATACTCCTAAGTAAAAAAGTGGGTAATGTCAGAAAGGATTTTTTTAAATCTGGTTACATGGTGTTCAGAAGAGATCTACCAAAAATGTTAGAACAAATAAGGCTTGAAAATAAAAAGACAAAAAAGGATATAATGGGCAAATATTAACCAAAAGAAAGCTGACATGGCTATATTTTTATTAGAAATAATAGATGTTAAGACCAAAAAATTATTAAGTATAAAGAGGGACACTCATAATAGTTTTTTAAAAGCCCAATTCACCAAGAAGATATAAAAATTCTAAACTTATGCCCACCTAATAAAATAGTATCAAATTATATGAAGTAAAAATTGGTAAGGTGGAGAGACAATAGGGCTCACAAAACTTGGAGTATTTACTATCTGGCCTTTTACAGAAAAAGTTTGTAGACCTCTGTACGTGGACATAAGGCATCTCAGCAAATTTCAAAATATCAGTGTCAAACGACAACAATCTGTGAACCACAATGCAATTAAGTAAGAAGTCAATAAAGAAATAAATTAAAATAAGTAAACAAAATTTCATACTCTTGAAAATTTCAAAGGAAACCATACTTTTAAATAATGCATGGGTGAAAAGAGAAATAATGATGGGAATTTTAGAATACTATGTAGTAAATGATAATGAAACTATTATATATTAGAACTTGGTAGATGGCCAAAGATGGACAATTTGAACATCACTAAGGGCACTAATTGCAATGCATTAAAACAGATCAGAAAATATGTTTAAATCTATGAGCTTAGATACTTGGGGGAAAAAAGCTAGTAAGTTACCTTGGGAAGATGATAGAGAATCATTCATTATGCTGAGAACTGGTAAATAAAGAGAAAAAAATCAAGCATTTATCCTGCCTTTCCTACATGGACTGTATCAGCAAGCAGTCAATAATCAATCAACTGGAATCACTGGCACAGGCGGGCAAGCTGAAACTTGCAGGGAAACCCAAGAGGCCAACCGTATCCAGATGCCCAAATGCAGCCAGTAAAAGGGAGGTTTCTGAGAGGTCAATGGGAAGCTGTTGCCTCTGTGGGCCAGTCACAGAATTTAAGGAGAGTGAGAACAAGCTTGGATCCAATGGAGACCTCTGCATCTATCCACCACCACATTTGTCTGCAACGAACTTCTGAAAGCAGTGGCCACTGCTTCACTTCTGCCTTCCAGATTTCATGCAGGCTCTTCTCTCTGCCAACTCTAACTCAGAACCATAAGGGAAAGAGAATTCTAGAAAATAGCAGCACAACTTAGTGGAGGCCACTCTTTTTCAACTTGGCAGCTATACATTTCTTTTAACCACTTCCAAATAGAGATAATAGCAAAATCATGCTTCTGCTTAACAAGATGTAACCACCCTCCATACAACTGAAAAGGCACTGATCTTCTCCCTCAAAGGATACACAAATGAGATCTATCTTTAGATGATGTCCATTTGTCACGTAGCTGATTTCACTCCTCCTTTGTTATCCTGTAACTTAAATACTAATGTATAATGTCTTATGTTAGTAGATAAATGGGAGAGGGAAAAAAAACTACACATACACACACGTGTATGAATATATTCATATCAAAGAAAAAATATACTTATAACTACTATAATCCTCATTTCTGCAATTGGTTCACAGCTGGTATTTATAAGCTCCTTTTCACTATCCAGTCAGTCTTCTCTGCTCTCAGCAAGCAACTCAACTTTCCTGGAGGGTGACACAAACCTTCAGTCCTGAATGGTCTGTACCATTTGCAGTCCTGCTGTATTGGGTTGCTGTAGTTTTCTATCAACTTTTTTCATAGTACAGAGGAGTATGAAGACGTGTCCTCATAGGATCTGTTGAATTCCAGAGATACTTCTCCCTGCCCCCATTGTATAGTAGCGACCCAATTTCCCCTTGAGGATCAAGATCAATCACAATAGCTAATACAGTAAGCCACTTTTTTTGCCTGTTGGTTTAGTGTCATGAGAAACTCAAAATGGCCAGGTTGGAGTCTCAGGTTCCAGTTTGATAGGATCATCCCGAGTGAAAACACTCTTTCTTTTGGAACTAAGACCTCTAAACCAACAGAGCACATAGTTGAGAGAATAGGAAGCACAATTTTTGCTAGTGGACCGTTAGAGTTAGTAATAAGAGAGGCCAATCCTACTTCTACCCCTTAATTCTTGGAACTGAGAGGAAAAGCACCATATGGTGATCGCTCACGCAGAGCATGTATCACATCCTGGAAGACATTACTCTAGCCCTGCAAAGTGTTGCCATCCAGCTGACACCACAACTGAGTCTTCAAAGGCCATCCCACTATCCTATCATGCAAACTGCTTCAAAATGATGGGAACACGATAAGCTCAGTGAATTCCACGAGCTCAAGCCATTGCTGTAAATTATTTGGTATAAAATCAGTTTCCTGTTCAGAAGTAATGTTGTGTGGAATACTATGAGGATGAATAAGGCATTATGAGGATGAATAAGGCATTGTGTAAGTCCACAAAGGTTGGTTTTTCCGGAAGTATTGCAGACAAAAAAGGCAAATCTACATCCAGTTCTGACCAGTGGAAGGAATTTCCATAACCACTGTCTGTTAGGGCCACTCTCAGGTGGGGCAGTAGTGCCACAGTTGTCCACTTTCAGCTGGTGCCAGCATACCCCAAAAAACCATCTGTAATCAGGCCTGAAGTTTTTCTTCCTTGGTATAGTGGACATCCTATGTGGCCATAGGTGTGGGTTGAAATAGTGGAGTTAATTTAATAGGAATAAGAGCCATAGGAATCCGAGCCAATGGCTCATGTAATTTACTTGTGCTTTCAGGACCTGCTTAAACCCAATCTCATATATATTACTTCCACTCATGTTGGAGTATTTCTGTGCATGCCCAACATAGTGGCTTGGTGGGTCAAGCAATACCTAGTTCAAAATGGGAAGTTCAGGTTCCATGATACTTGGTAGCTCAAGGTCAAGCATTCAGTAGCTTCTAGGGTCCAGGAGCAAATCAGAAGCTATTTCTTAAAAGTAGAATATTTACCTTTAGAAGATGACATAGCTTTGCTCCAAAATCCTAAAGGTCTGCACTGTAATTCACCTATAGGATCCTGCCAAGGGCCCCATACAACATCCCTATCTGTCATAGACATTTTAAATATCAGTGGGTTTTCTGGATCAAAGGCCTTAAGGGGCAGAGGAGCTGGCACACAGCTTGGACCTGTTGCAGAGGCTTCTCTTCAGTGAGCCCCACTGAAAACTAGAAGCCCACTAGATGTTATACGTCTTTCTTTGGAGTAGGAAGGGCTAGATGCAGCAACTTGTTCTTCACCTTAGAAGAGATATCTTGATCATGCCCCAGATCAAAGGAGGCAGTCACTAAGGTGGAAGGCCCCTAAACTTTGGTGAAATTGATTTATCAGCCTCTGGATATTTGCTACTTTCTGCTCATGAGTTCCAGTTAACATACTATCGTTACTGTAATAGACCAAAATAATATTTTGTGGAATGGAGAGGCAATCAAGGTCTTTTCCAGACTAGATTACAGTAGAGGGCTGTAGAGTTGATAAAGGCATGAGACAGGACAGTGAAGTGTATTGCTAATCCTACCAGTTGAAAGCAAACTGTTTTTTGTAGTCTTTACTATGAGAGATGAGAGAAAAAGTATTAACCAGATCAAGTACCTGCATACCAGGTACCAAGCATTGTATTGATTTTCTTATACAAAGAAACCTCATTTGGAATAGCAGATGCAATTGGGATCATGACTTGATTAAGATCATCATAACCCACCATCATTCTCCAAGATCTCTCTCTTCTTCAGAGGCCAAATAAATGAAATGAATGGGAATGTAGTAGAAATCACCACTTCTCCATTCTTTAAGGCCTTTATGGTGGCACTATTCTCTGTAATTCCTCCAAATATGCTATATTGCCTTTGGCTTACTATTTTGGCAAGTAAAAGCAGTTCTAGAGACTTCTTTTTGGCCTTTCTATCATAAATCCCTCACTTCATATTTTGGGGAACAATGTGGGGATTCTGCCATTTGCTGAATATGTGAATTCCAACTCTGCATTTCGGAACTGGGAAAATAATCATGCGGTGGGTTTGGGTATCCACCAGGCCCAATATGAGTTGGGCTCAAGCCACTTATTCCCTGAATTCTTAGGCCCTACTCCAACTGGCACACCACAGTGACATTTTGGGTTTCTAGGAATCAGTGTTAATTCAGAGCTAGTGTGCAGTAATTGCCCCAAATTCTGGTTTTTTCCCCTTCCCCAACGCAGAATCACACTGGTAAGTGGCCACAGGTGACTTTGGGGAAGGGTAGGTGGAAGATTTATAGTATATACTTTTGGCAGTGTAGTAGGATTCTTCTTTAAGGAGATCTGCCTCCGCTTAATTTAAGGGAACCTGCACCAACTTGATTGGACTAAATCAAGTCTGGGAATCAGTTGACGAACCAGCGCTTTCTGTTCTGGGATACAAGTCAGATTTTTTTTTACTCTAGACCTAGAGCTTTTCTTGTGCATACAAATCAAGTAAGACTTTAATAGAGTGTCTATTTATTTCAATCCTAGGGAGATCACAATAAAGTAGACAATACTAAAGATCAAGTCATGTTGATTATCCCTTCAGCTCTGCCGTCCATTATGACAACTGACAACCACATTTCCCTTGTCTCTGGTAGTTCAGATAGTTCAGTGATGTCACTTGGCACCTGTCACTCCAGGATCCCATCATCCCCAGTGAATTCAGGGAGCTCAGTTTGATGGCAGCATTAATGGCTCACAGAGAATGTCTACAACAGAATTCTATAAGGATGCTGGTGTTTGCTTCAATAATGCATTTCTTACAGCCTTGATGAAGGGAGTGTCTTCTGAACCCTCCAAGGTCATAATTAGTGGATGGCTGAGCAGTTCTTACATAATAAATCCACTCCAGCATTACAAGTCCTTATTTTCTGTATACCTTTCATCTACATACTGTGAGATGGATTTATGAAAGAGTGAGTTTTCAGGTACTACTTGAGAGAAAACGGTTTTACAGTTTGTGTGTGGGGGTGGAGTTTTGAGTAATATGGGACAAGGCCTACGAAAGTAATGGGAGTAATGAAGTAAGAGATTTGAGCAGAGATGAAAGACTCAGTAGTGATTATAGATGAACTATAGAAATTTGGTGGTGGAAAAAGGGAAGTGGCAATAATCCAAACTATGGGAGTTGCTACTTCTGGAAAGAAGACTGGGAAGATAGAGAAGAATCTGTGAACAAAACAGAAAGACTTGGGCATAGGCAATATACATGGCATGAAAGAGAGCAGCATGTCAAAAACTATTTTGAGGTTCATTAAGTTGGAGGCTGATAATATGGTGGCATTAGTAAGAAAGATGAGGAAGCCATAGGGAGAAGGCATATGGACTACAATAGTTTGAAGGTTAGATGGGAAAAGATGTGACAGAGTACTGAAAAATTCTAAAAATATAACTGCTAGAGGGGGCTTGTGGAAAGCTGATCCTTTTGTGTAGTGACTCTGTAATGTGACAACTTGGCTAGGTGGAACTACATTCCCAGAATTCCCTTCTCTGTCTGTTTCCGGCTACTCCAGGCCAAAAGAGAGAGTATGGTGTGATTTGCAGGATGGAAATGAAGCAGCAGACATTTTGTAGCTCACGCATGTTGTCATTATCTGTTGCCTCACCTTACTGGTGTGTGGCAGCAGCTGAGCCAGCGACTGTTCCACCCTCACCAAGATCCTCTTCAGCTTCCGCAACTCCTGAGTCAGATGTGTGTGTGTGTTTAGTTCCAAGACAAAGGGCCCCAGCTTGTGTGGGACACCCAAGCCATCAAGGTCAGAGGCAAGAGAATTGATATGGGTTTCAGTCCATTCTTATGGGCTCCAGCTCATGCTTTTGAGTTCTAAGTTGTTCTTGATCTAACCCACTTTACATCCATCCATCTTCCCAACTTCCTGCCCCATATATATATATTTCCTTTGCTATATTAGTCAGCATTCAATCAGAGAAGCAGAATCACTATGTATATATATGTATATATACTACACACACACACACACACACACTCACACACAGTGGTGATTCTGCGTCTCTAACTGCACCCTGACTGATGTAATAAAGAAAATACATAGTTTAAGGCACTGATTCTCAAGATTCCAAAATCCATGTCTTATTTGGATAAGCATAAACATCTCTCTTCTTTCCCACCCCACTGTTTATGACAGATCCCTTTTAAAGAAGCATGCCCCTTAGGTTAAGGAATTCTGGTTTGGCAGAGATATATGGATGGTGTTTCTTACTGTAGTTTGTATTGTTTAAAATGTTATTATTTTCATTTTAAAAATATAACATTATGCTGTGATAATAGCTATGGGTTTTTAAATTAAACACATCCACTTCCACGTAGTCTTAACTGTTTGTTCTTCCCCACTCCTTGCCCCTCCTCATCACTCTTTTGGAGGATAAAGATTAGACATTCAGGTTCCTCTTCTATTTGTATGTAGAAAGTCACAAGAGCCCATAATTCACTTTGTAACACCTAAAACAAACCAGATAATCTATATAATTATAGTTTTTTTAAGAAAAACCATCAGAGAGATGAGTGCACAAAGAGACCTAAGTGAACTAAATTTCAGAAAATGACAATCCTTGATATAAGAGAAAAGATCCACAGCAGTTCTCGCCCCTGACTGAAGTGTAGAGAAGAGGTATCCACCATAGACGATGGTTAGAAGAAATCAGCCTAACTTTTCACAAATTTTAATGGCAAATGTGTGGGCTGATGTGATAGATTAGAATTCAGAGGAGTCACAGACACAGAACAAAACTGTACTACCTCACCATTTTTTCTCACTGATATTCACCAATTACTGGGATAGGACCACAAAAACAAGGGCAGTGAAGAAGAGCTGAGAGACTCTCTCAGAGATACAATGAGCTTTCAGCTAAGAAAGATTTGTAGTGGAGCAGAAGAGCTGAAGGAAAACCCATGACACTCCAGGCCTTCAGCTAAGAAAGACAGAGGATGGAGGCAAGAGAGAAGCGAGATCCTACCCCAAGGCTTGAGCTAAGGAAGAGAGTAAGCAGGGTAGAACAGCTCTAAGGCAATATTTGCTTGTAGGAAAAGTCTTGATTCTGCCTTCAAAATATTTGAAGCCAGTAGTGAATTTAATCAAACTAAAAAATTACAACAAAGCCCAAATCCAGCTCAACTATAGATCATATTGACTTAACTCCAATTCTAGTGGCCATATAGGAGAAGGTGTGTGGCTCTTTTTGGAGGAAAATATCATTTAATTCATTGTCTACTGTATTTTTATATAAAATGTCCAACACACAATAAAAAATATCAAGATACACACAAAAGCAAGAAAAAGTAACTCATAGTTAAGAAAGGAAACCATCAATAGAAGTTAACCGAGAAAAACCCAGATTTTAGAATTACCACAGCATGACAAAAATGCTAAAGGACTTAAATGAAAAGGTGGAAACCATGTATGAAGATGGGGCAACTTCAGAAAAGTGACAGAACTATAAAAAAAAGGAAGTGCTAAAAATAAAAACACAGTATCAGAAATAAAGAATTAGATGCGCTTAACAGTAAGTTGGACAATACAGAGGAAATAAACTTGAAAAGAGATAAATAGAAAGCATCCAAATTGAAAGTCAGAGGAAAAAAAGGATAAAACAGAATAGTTGAGATCTATGGAAGAATGTCATGTGGTCTAACATTTGTATTACTGGAGTAACAAAAGGAGAGGAGAGAAAGAATGGGCAGAAACAATATTTGAAGAAATAATAGATGAGAATTTTCCAAAACTAATGAAAGATATCAACTTACAGGTCCAAGGACTGCAGCCAACAGCACGAAGAATGAATCCAAAGCAAACCACACCTAGGCACATCAGAGTCAAAATTCTGAAAACCAAATTTAGAGAGTGGATCTTAAAGGCAGCCAGAGAAAAGAAGACACTGTACAGAGGGAGCTAAAATATGAACTACAAATGACTTTTAATAAAAAATAATGGAGACAGAGATGGAATGATATGTTTAAAGTGCCAAAAGGGAAAAAAAATTTGTCAACACAAAATTTTACATACAGTGAAAATTATCCTTCAAAAATGAATGTGAAATAAAGACTTTCTCACCAGACAAAAGCTGAGAACTTTCATCTCCAGCAAGAAATGCCAAAAGAAGTTCTTGAGGCCAAAGAGAAATGATCCCAGATCTGCAAGAAGAAATAGAAAAGTTCCAGAGAGGATAAATATCTGGGCAGATTAAAAAGAGACATATATTCTAGTACCTTCATTATATACATATATTTACAATTTTTTAAATATCAAAAAAACCCTACGTATGGTGGGTTTTATAACATATGTAGAAATAAAATACAAGAAAATATAAGACAATATTATAAAGGATGGGAGAGGGAAAATGGAATTATGCTGTTGTAAGTTTCTTATATATTCATAAAATAGAATAATATTATTTGAAGATAGGCTGTGATAAAGACGCAAATTGTAATTTCTAAGGCAGCTACTATATTTAACTTAAGAAGAAAAGCTAGAAAGACCATTTAGGAATTTAAATGGAATGTGAAAAAAATACTCAAATTTACCTAAAAGACGTCAGGAAACAAGGGATAGAGAAATAACTGACCAATGGGAATGAATGAATGGATAGAACTTCCCTCAACCAACTGAATGGCTTTGGAAATTGCTTTTGCTACAGACTTGATAATGTTTTTCATGAAGTCAATCTAAAACTACAAGGCAAAATACAGCCACACGTGAAGCTTACACTGCAGTTAAATCATGTCAACACAACTAACACTGT
Organism: Diceros bicornis minor; assembly: GCF_020826845.1. NCBI lineage: Eukaryota > Metazoa > Chordata > Mammalia > Perissodactyla > Rhinocerotidae > Diceros > Diceros bicornis. Next base: position 49,139,129 of record NC_080756.1, on the reverse strand, counting down.
TTGAATCACAAATATTATCAAGCTGCTTTATCCACGTCCCTTGCTGTCACAAGTTAAAACAAGAAGCAAGATCTCCATCCCAACACAAATTTGCAGCAGTTATGTTTTTCTGAACACAAACTACAGTTCTGACAGTGGTTTTTGGATTTTGATGCAAGAGAAAAGGAAATTTCCATATTTAAAATCCACTTAACTGTGCAACTTAGGCGCTTCCACCTAACCTTCAATTGGAAGTGATGAATCTGCAATGTAATGGCATGCTAAAGAGGAAATATCAAGAGAACTGATAGAATTCTAACAGAATTGTATAAATGCCTTCTAAGCAATGAATATGCTTAAGTAAAATCATATGCCCATGAATTGATATATTTGGCAGTACCTATCCGGGTGAAAAGATATTTTGAAAAATGAAATATGTAAAATCTCATGATAGAGCAGCATGAACAGATAACCATTTGCAATCAATTTTCACGACAGAGAACATTACTGAGAACCGGGTTCGACTAAGTGAAATGTTATCCCCCTAAAAGAGTTCCATTCCTCTCATTATTAGACGTCTATTATAACTGTTATTGTTACATCTTACATTTTGTCAATAAGAAAACGGTAAATATTTGTTTTCTCTCATGTTATATAAGTATCTATATATTGTCCTCAATTTTGCCTCTTGGTGCACAAAGCCTAAGATATTTGCTATCAGGCCCTTTACAGAAAGTTTAGCCAACACCTGGCTAAACTCAATGTTTGCCACAGCTGCCATTGTATATTTTGCTTTGGAACCACTACATTCTAATTTAAACTACCATTCTATGAGTCACTTGAAGAAGGTAAGGAGGAGATAGGATGGAAGTTGAGAGTTAATTCAGTCCTGAGGTTAAATAATTGTAGCTAACATTAATTGAGCACATATCATACGTAGGAAGCACTCAGGTAACAAAGTACTTTATATATATTTGCTCATTTAATACTCACAAGAATCCTATGAGATAGATACTATTCCCCACACTCAGCCCACCCTCCTTGTACAGAAACTAAGTGTGTTGCCAAAGATCATATAGATAAGTAAGTGACAGAGAGGTTTATAGGATTTAACCCAGCAATGGGACATCAGAACTAATGTCTGCAACAGCAGTCCAGGGATCAAAGACAGATAATTGTTGGGGGTGGGGGGGCGTGCAGCAGGTGGTCCAAAGCAGAGGAGTTGGTGTGGACTTGAGATCTCTTGGAGAGGACAGGACTGCCAGGTGACAAACTGCTGAGGTCCCTGTAGGCTCACAAAAACCCGTTATTCCCACCTTCCCAGCAACAAGACTCTTTCCCATCCCAACCCCTTTAATAAATTCTGGTTCAGAGTGTTCTTCTGATGAGCGTGTGAAACAGTCTGAACACATTTTATTATGTGGAGAGGTGAAGGAAAGCGGGTAGGAAAAATCCTAGGGTAGGATGGAGAGGATCTGGGAAATCTGTCCTGGTCTCTCTCTCTATATATACATATTGTATATATGTATATAATGTATACATTACGTTGTAAATATAATGTGAATTTATACACATTATATTTACACATATGTATTTATATATTTGTAATATAATACACGTCCATACATTAAACTCCTATGTATGTATTAGCAAGGTTTAGAATTTAAACATAATTATAATGTTCTCAGTCTTCCGCAGAGCATTTTAAAAGACTATAAATAACAATAAAAATAATAGAGTGATCAGACCATATGTACTCAAGGCTAGAACCCTCAGCCCCACAGGCTTTCACTTCCCTTCAATTGTTTTTCCAAGCAAAGATTCCTCCCCTGGCAGGATCCCAGGGTCATCCAACCGGCCAGTGACGACTTCAGAGAAGCGGTCCTGGGGAGGGGTGTTATCTTCAGGAACACGTCCCGTCAACTTTGTAGTCGAGTCACCTATTTCGGTTGGTAGCAGCCGCTATTTCTTTAAATGGACAGCGGATTTCGAAACCGGGAGGAAGCGGGGTCAGGAAAAGGAACCCAACTGCTTTTGATAACTGCCCAGCAGCCTTCCCTTCCCCAGATCGCGTGCTCCGCCGGGGAAGCGCCTGCGGCGGCCGCATCCCCCAGCTGGCGCGCGCGGCGCCGGCTCGTTTCGGGGCGCCCACCTTCGCGGGGAATCCCCCCACCCGGGCGTCCCCCTGCGTCTGCGGCGCGGCGGCCCGGCTTTGTCTCGGGCGTCGCGCTCGGGCGCTCGCTCTCCCCACATTTCCCGGTGTGCAGGCTGTAACCCGATCTCCCATTTCCTGGTGGATTCTCTTAAAGAGGCAGCGGTCGAGAAGCAGAACAAAGGCTATTGTTTTATTTCCTCCTTTGGATTCCGTGTCCTTACCGGAATGTCCCTTCGTATACAATTATTTTCACTGCGTCTGCGCTTAGGGGAAAAAACCCAAACACCTTGTGCATTTCAATGCATCTAGGAGAGGGAGCTGGGGAAGGTGGGGGGCGTTTAATAAAACCTGTTCTGTGGTGTCTGGGGCCCCAGTGTAACGTTTTTTAATCGTGTCTTCCTTGAGCGAGGCGATCGTTGGGCCGAGCTTCGGAAGCCCCGCTCCGGGCCGGCGGAGGGCTGGCGGCGGGGGGAGCGGGGCCGCGCGGGGGCCGCGCTGCGGTGGGCTGCGCCGCCCGCCCCGGTAGCAGCCGCGGCCTCGCGCGGCCCCGCTCCCCCGGGTTTCCTCCGCCCGCGCTCCCGCCGCCGCCGCCCCTCCCCCCGCCCGGCTTTTATTTCCCCGATGCCGGGCTGTAACCCGAGCTTTTATTTCCTGGTGGCTCCTTTAAGAGGCAGAGCTCAGTGCTGGGAATTCACGTCAGTTTCTGCACTGAAACTCTCAAGATCAATGAGCAGAGAGCTTTCTCAGTTCTGCCTTTCAGTTTCTCTCTTCCAGGAAGGAAAACATTCGAGAGAGCGAGGGAGAGCGGCGGGAGGGCGGGGGGCGGGGGCGCCGGCCGCGGGTGGGAGGAGAGAGCGGGAGGCCGGCCGGCCTGCGCCCCGGGTCGCCGCGCCGCGCCGCGACCTGCAGACCCCGCCGCCGCGCTCGGGCCCGGCTCCCACGCCCCCGCCGCCCCGCGCGCCCAACTCCGCCGGCCGCCCCGCCCCGCCCCGCGCGCTCGCAGACCCCCGGGGCGGCTGCCGGGAGAGATGCTGGAAGAAACTTCTTAAATGACCGCGTCCGGCTGGCCGTGGAGCGTTTCTGGGTTGGGGAGAGGAAAGGAAAGTGGAAAAAAACTGAGAACTTCCTGATCTCTCTCGCTGTGAGACATGTCTGAGACTCCTGCTCAGTGTAGCATTAAGGTAAAGATCTTCTCCCCCTCCCTCTCCGTGCTCGAAAACCTTGCGCTGCACCGGCCGGGGCAGTCGTTCTGGGCTCTTCAGAGGGGGCTGTTGCAGTCGCTCGGTTCGCAGTAAATTATTTGGGGCGCCAGGGAAGGAAATGCAGCTCCCGGCGGCTGCTGTACCCTTTAGCGTAACCTTGCTACTCCCCCCCACGTTGAGCCCCCTATCGGCTCCTTGGCCCCCACTCCACCCCCTTTCCTTTTGACAATGAAATGCCTGTCACAGTTGGTCAGGGAACCCGAGTGGTCTCTGGAACAGTAAAACACCCCCGTAATTAGTGCGCTTTTTAAAAAACCTGCTCCCTACTCCTACTCCCAAAATGTGACTGAAATGTAACTTTTGTTCCCGAGGGGTGGTCTTCTTAGAAAAAAAGTTCTCCAGCCCCCATCGTTTCTTGTTTTAAGGACTCCCTGGGTCTTATCAGACGAGATTTCCCCCCTCCTCTGACTGTAATTGCAAGCTCTTGCCGGAGAGACAGTCCTGGTGTCAGCTTTTCCTGGGCATTGCACAATGAATTTCTTTCTCTCCCTTTTTTTTTAAACCAAGGTGAATAAAGTTGCTGAATGGTTATTTTACTCCGATGCATATGAAAGTTGAGCAATCCCAAAGTAGAAAACTCTACTGATGCAGGGAGAGAGAATTATCTAAGTGACCAGGCGAAATGACCTTCCCTGTTTGACAGTGCGGAGAGGATATCTAAGACTAGAAATCTCCCGGCTTTCTGGACGTGTTTTGCAGTACTGTAAAGGCGGGATGGTGGATGCTTGCAAACGCAGTACTTGGCGTCCAAGCAGTTGCGTGTGTGCATGTACATATATAATCTATAAAGGCTGGCGGTGCTTTGGTTTGTTGCTTCTAAAAAGTTGTTGTAAAGTTTGCCACCGTGAGGAGGCAGAACGATGTGTCCATCTCCCCCATTTATTTTTCCCATCGCTGCGTTTATTGTGCACTTGATTCGATTCACTGTTTCGTCAGTACCCAGATGGAAAAGCCTCCTGCTTCAGTGAGGGGCTGAAGCTGCCGAAGTTTGTTTGGGGCTTGGCCCCTTTAATATGTGTTCATCGAGTGGACACTGCAGAAACAATGCACAAGTAACCTGTTTTCTTCATCTGTGAGGAATGAGAGAAACCTTTCCTGTTTTAACACTGCTTTTCCATTTGGATCTGTTTAGAGGAAACAGTATTTTATCATATTTGGTTACTAGGTTTTCGTAGTTATACTCAGATTTTAGTGTTTCTTATCAGGAAAAGGTGGGTTGGGTTTCTTTGTTTTTGCCTAACAAAAACGCCGAATGGAACTTTCCGGCTTCTGTGTTTGTACATATCTAGGGGTAGCAGTATGTCTGTGGTGGAGGGGGTGTCAGAGTGAAGATCTTAGGGTACTTTGATACTCCAGTTTCTTTTGCTGTATAAATTAGATTCTACAACGAACAAGTTCAGGAAAATCCTACAGTATGGATAATCTGTTTGACACTTCGTAACATGAACAGAGGTAACTAAATAATAGGGTATTAAATCAGTAAATTGTATTTAGCTGGGTGGCAATAGATCTGACATCAGGAAAACCTGGATCAACTATGGGGCAGTAATTTTAGGGGAAATTTTAGCTGAAAACAGCAAAAAGCAATCCTTTCTGTGACTTTTTTTTTATACCTCTTCTAAGGAGTCTGCGTATCCCCACTGTTCTGATGGGCTTATGTCTGTGTGCAGCTGGCAGAAGTGCTGCCGAGTGGCTGGTTTCATTGTACTCTAGTGGGAAAAGAGTACAGCCACCCCTTTCCTTACACACACACACGGAATCAGTCTCAAACCCGAACAAAACACTTTCTCAAATGTGACATAAAAATCACATGCATAGTTTGCATATTATTTTTTTCCTTATTGCTTACCCTCTCAGTTCTTTTTAGGTGCCTCTTTTCACAACTGTGTATTTCTATGTAATTAAAGTAGATTTAGTGTTCTTCGCTAGTGAAGAAAGGAGCACTTTTATTTTGAATTGTTCTTTATGGAAACAGTATATGACTGTCGACTTAGACTGTGTGTATGTTTAGGGGCACATATGTGAAGTGTATTTTTCCACGGAGTTTGTTTAATTCACAATGTCCCAATAATATGCGCAGGAGATCAAGGACTGGGATTATTCCAGGTCATCTGAAAATGTTCTGGTGATGTGTGTGGTGTTTCATTGAGTCCTTGGGATGTGGTACAGTGACTGCAAAATAAAAACTGTTTGTTGCTAACCCACAAGCAAGTACTGGGATTGCTTGTAGAGTCCAGTAAACAATAAACTTTTCTGTGGAATGGAGATGAATGTCAGAGCTTTCAAAGATGAGCTGATGATTCTGATGTACTGAAGACATGTGACGTGGAAGGCTCTCTGTGTGGACAGATTGCCCTCACTCCTCCTCTCCACTCCTGAAACCTTCCTCACTCGCTCTCATTGCTTATAAGCAGCTGGTCAGCAGGCAGCAAATTCCTCGGCAGCTGGTGTGGCGGAGCACAGAGGAGCCCGACCAGAGGCAGCCACAGAGGGAAGTGCTTTGTTTACTTCTGAGCAGTGTCTGTTCTGCTAGAAAAGAGTAGTGTATGATTTAGGTGGAATTTCCAAGGTGAAAGTTTCTGTATCAGTTAATCAGTGACACCTTAGTATGTATCACTTATGTGGTGGCGGTTGACAATGAATGCCTGCTAATGGCTTTTATATTTCTTTTGTGCTTTATAAGCATGTTTCCATCACCTAGGGAAGTTAATATCAGACACACATTTTGCAGTAGAAGACAGGTTGATAGCCCAAGGTCACCCAAACTATCTCCGAACCCCACTGTTTCTGTGCACCGGGCTGCCCCTTGTGTGTAGTGAGTGGCACTGTCATTGTGGGAGTTGACATGCTTTTATTCCTGACCATTTGGAGTTGTTTAAAAGTAAGGACAGGGTCAAGTAACACATAAAAAGTCAAATTATTTTTCTCAGAGGATTGTGTGGCTGACTGTGCTGGTCACAGGAGGAAGGAAGAGGCTGTCTTTTCCATCATCAGCCTTCACCTTCAAGTCACCTGTTCGGTTTTAAGTTCAGCCAAGTTGCAGCGGAAAGTGGTTATGGCCCAGCAGACACAGTTTTTCGGGAGGCTTGGCACCGCGCTGTAGTCGGCCAGGGCTCTCCAGATTACAAAAACTCGGCGCATAACTTCCCTGGTCCCGTCCCTGCCCCCTGTATTGGTCGTATTGGGCCCTTCCCTCCATACTGGTGGGCTTTCCCAGCAGAACGAACTCTCTTTTTTTTGCTGCTAACTGGGAAACTCTCTGCCTTTCCCCTCCTGGACTCTGAGCTCCGTGGGTTTAGTGATGATGATCTTTGTGTCCTAGTGCCTAGCTTGGCACCTGGCACAGCAGTGTTTCTCAGTAATGTTTGCTGATCTGAAGTGAGGCACAGGACGAAATCAGTGCCCTCTCCTCTGTCTGTCCCTGTGTACCTCGATGACTTAACGCCGTCATCCACTAGCTTGCATGAAGTATTTAATAGGGCCACTCTGCTGTCTCAGGGAGGCTGGAACACTCCCTGGGTGTCTGTCCAAATATTATTATCTGTAGAATTTTGGTATAATAATGTTTTATTATTTTGATAAAATTACCAAAAACTGCTTTTGTGTCTAAATAAACAAGAAAGGGAATTGAGTACAAGATACAACAAAGGGGCTTGAGGAATCACTTGAGGAGATTCAGATTAGCAGGCCAGTTGCTTTGACAGTGGAATCAGGGAACTTTTAGACTTTCAGAGTTGAAAGACCTCAGAGATCACCTGGGTCAACCTCCTATTTTTATACAGAGGAAGTCCAGAGAGCTGAATGGTTTGCTTCAGCCGATCGATGACTGAACCTGGTTTAGAGCAACACAGGCCTCCTGGTTCTCAGGCCACTGCACCGCATTTGCTAGGGTCCTGGTGCATCCCTATAAAAGGCCCAGGAAATTCGATACAATAGGCTGTGCTCTCTCTGGCACTTCCTAGCTTGTCCATTTTAATCACAAGCCAGCTGGTGTGAGGGCACGGAGGTATGTGCCAAGGAAGATGGTGTGTGTGGGAGCATTGGGCCGAGAGGATATATTGTTAGATGTGAGAAGAGGAAGTAGTAGGAGTAGGGGATGAGGGAAGGAGGGCTTGATGGACTTGTATTTGTACCACTATTTGCAGCAATAATTTTTTTTATTATGGTAAAAAACACGTAACATTATATTTACCCTCTTAACTGTTTTTAAGTATACAGTTCAGTAGTATTAAGTGTATTCACACTGTTGTGCAACAGATCTCTAGAACTTTTCCATCTTGCAACACTGAAACTCTATACCCACTGAAGACTAATTTCCCTTCTTCCCTCCTCCCAGCCCTTGGTAACCACCTTTCTATGTTCTGTTTCTATGATTTTTGACTACTTTAGGTACTTCATGTGAGTAGAGTCATACATTATTTTATTTCACTTAGCATCCACATTGTAGCATGTGACAGGATTGCCTTCTTTTTTTAAGCCTGCGTTTTATGTATGTGCTACATTTTCTTTATCCATTCATCTGTCAATGAACGTTTGGGTTATTTCCCTCTCATGGCTGTTGTGAATAATGCTGTGGTGGACATGGGTGTGCAAATACCTCTTCAAGATCCTGCTTTGAGTTCCTTGGATATACACCCAAGATGGGATGGGTAGGATGTAGCAATACTTCTTTATAGTGTGTGAGGGCCTGGTACTTCTGCTTTGGGCTGAGGGCACTGGGCCCGTCATCAGGGCCTTTTCTGAGAAATCCTCGAGTGGGCCATAGGCTCTTTATCCAGGGGCAGCCAAACTTACACCTTAATTTATGTATAGTAAGCTCCCTGTTTCCAATGGCATCTGCTAAAAACATGGCAGCTGGTCCTAAAGACGTAGCTTCCCTCCTTAGCATAGGTAAGTCAAGGGAAAAAATACCCCAAATATGAACACCAGAGCAAGGTAGAACTAAAACAAATTCTGTAAATCTGACTTAAGCTGCATTTACTCGCACTGAGGAAGGTTGGGGGCAAGGGATGTTGGGACTGACTTGAGCAGTTGCCTTCTCTTACTGATTTTTCAAAAGTTTCCCTTTGGTATGGATCTTCCAGCTGAGTGAATCGGTGTCAAATGAAGCCCCCTGGGGTGTGGCGTATACAAATGACAGATTTTTCTCTGTGAAAGCTACTTGAGAAAACGCACTGGAGTTTGTTTTCTGGCAGAGTCCTTCACGGCTGTTTTTGTTGTTAGATGTGTGTAAGAAACCAATCTCTGTGTGTATTTGTTGAGTAGAATGAGTATGAGTTTACTCCACGTTCCCACGCCAAAAGGGGCCCAGCTTAAAGACTGTTTGCTGCCAAACCTAGTATTTGAGGAGAGACTAGACCAAATTAGTGAGAAGTTAGAATTATAGCCTATTAGAAACACATTTTTTATTGATTTCTGAACATACAGGAACCAGACTAATAAAGTGTTGCTTACTGGGACATTTCAGGGTGAGCCTCGATGAATAGGCAAAAATGGCTTGTGTGCCACATCATCTGTTGGGTAGGCATGAGAGCTACTGTGTGCTTGCAACTGTCTCTTCAGTGTCGAAATATCACCACAGATATACTGCTTGCTCTGTTAATTTGCTTGATCACCCTTTCTTCTTAGATAGTGAAAATATACAGTTCAGCCTGGTCTTTGTCTAAATGATCTGGAATCTTGAGAGAGTGGAGGTGGGGTTGACTAAGGAAGGCATGAGCCTGTGTTTCAGTGTGGACTCCCAGATGAGCATAACTGCTCACTCAGTCCTGTGGGCTATGCCTATGGAAAGCTGTGGAACACTTGCATTTTGGGAGCTTTATAAATTCTGTGTAATTAAAGATGTTGTCTGCTGTCTTAGTGGTCATTGCTCCTACATTTCCTCCTCTTCTTTTCCTCCTCCTCCTCATCACCACCGTCATTTATTGAACGCTGCTGCGTGGTGCTCCTTGTGCTAAGTGTTTTATCTACGTTATTTCATTTACCCTTCATAACTCTCTCGGGGGTGCACTTTTTCACCCCACTTTACAAATGAGGAACCTGAAGCCCTGCGCAGTTAGGCGATGCACTGGCCTAAGATCTCTCAGGCTGTACGTGGCAAAGCTGGGGCTAGGATCTACCTCATAGGACTATAATTCCAAAGTATTTTCCGTGACATTAATCTCAGGTACAGCCATCTTTGTGAAGAAAATGAGGAAGCTAAGCGTGATGGGGCATTGGTGGAGCTTCACATAAGCCGAGACGAGAGGCAGGAGTAGAGCGGGCAGAGGTGTTTACTCAGGTCCTGAATTTCCTTCCCTCTTTGGTCCCCTCGGAAGGTAGGTTGTTCTTCTCGCTGTTCCTCTCGTAGTGGGGGTGACCAGATGGTCACACTGAGGCACCCACCTCGGAATGAATGTCCAGATCTTCCATTTTTACACCAATCCTTGACATTCTCTAGTGATATTTTGCCTTTTGATGGGTTTCATTTTGGGCCCTTCATGTTTTCCTCAGAACCTTTCTTTTCCTTCTCTGCTTTTCTCTTCTTTCCCCCACTCCCTGACACGCCTTCTTAAGTGGGTGACAGGCTGAGGCTGTGTCCTCTCATCCTGCCCAGCATTGGTGCTAGACACCTTTGTCTGCATCATTTAGTCTCTTTTCCTTCCACAACTTTTTAAACAATTCATAAGCACAGTGTTTTCTTTAAATCATCCTTCATGTACATCTTTAAAACTGTATTTTCTAGGAATCTATTTGAAGTCTTTGCAGGTATTCCCTGATTTGTCCCCCACGACCAAAGGAATAATCTTTTTTCTTTTCCTCTCTCTTGATAGCCTGACCCTACTGGCCTTGTTCTAATTTACTTGAATGAAGAGAGAATTTTGGCTATCTGACTTCATAAATTTCTGGATTCGAGCAGCTTTCATGAAGCATGTCTTCCTAGCAGATAGAGGGAAGGCAGCAGAGAGAGCTGTGGTGTGGAGGTACTAAGAGGGGATTAAGAAAGCATAGTCCCCAATTCTCATGAAGCAGATGAGGAAACTGAGTCTTGTGGCATTTAAATATCGTGCCGGAGATCACACTGCTCATCTGTCCTAGGGCCATGTCCCTCTAACGCTGTGGCAGAGGAAAATGGGTAAAAAGCAGACAAGAATTCAGAAAACATTACTTCCTCATGAGGACTCATATAGAAAGAGTTAAACCCCTGTCTGTGGCACTACACAATGACTGATGATATTAATGATCGTAATTATGACTTCCAAGTTAAAGAAAAACTTTAAATTATGAGATTTAGGAAGTGAGGAAATAATGCAATGCATTTTGGAAAGCTATCCAACAAAAATGGTTGGCATAAAAATAATGTTAAGTTTTAAAAGGCCATGCTTCAGTTATCTGGACAAATGACTTATGAAAAACACTTTACTTCCCAGCAAAGACAGGAAAGAGCTATCCAATAAATGTGCACGCTCACCAGACCTTGTGTGCTCCTCGGGGGTATTTTCCCTTTGTGTGTGGGAGTCAGACATACAGAAGACGATCTCATTTCCTGAATGACCTGAAAAGGACACGTCGCCCTGCTGGTGTGCGCGCTGTGAGTGAACATGCTCAATGATGTAAGTGTTGCCACAATGTAGTTCCAATTACCTCTGCTTCAGATTTTGATTTGCGTTTCATTCTGTCTGATGTTGTTCTTTGGTTCTTTTGTCTTTTTTTTTTTTGGTGAGGAGATCAGCCCTGAGCTAACATTCCATGCTAATCCTCCTCTTTTTGCTGAGGAAGACTGGCTCTGAGCTAACATCTGTTGCCAATCCTCCTCCCTTTTTTTCCCCAAAGCCCCAGTAGATGGTTGTATGTCATAGTTGCACATCCTTCTAGTTGCTGTGTGTGGGACGCGGCCTCAGCATGGCCGGAGAAGCGGTGTGTCGGTGCGCGCCCGGGATTCGAACCTGGGCCACCAGTAGTGGAGCGCACGCACTTAACCGCTAAGCCACGGGGCCGGCCCCTGGTTCTTTTCTGTACAGTCGATTTCTCTTAAGGGGATTGTAAATTGCTGAGAAGAGGGGTCCAGTCATTGCCATACCATGGAGCGCTTCTAGGGGAAGAGAGCAGACACTGGAGTAGACAGTCCTGAATGTGAATCCTGCTTCTTGAACTTGAACTTATTCATCTTAATCTTGAACCTATTAAACTCATCTGAAGTAGTAATGAAAATACATGTTTCTTAGGGCTGTTGGGATATGTAAATTGCCTAATGCAGTACCTTACACTGTTAAAAAAAGACTAGTTCTTCTTCCCCTTTATAGATCCTCCACATCATATGGATCTAGAAGGGGCTACAGATTTTCTGGTCTGTGCCTACATTATACAGTGGAGAATACAGAGGCCAGAGATGTGAATGGTCTTGCTCAAGCTCCCGTGACTGGTTCGTGGCACTGCCTAGACTAAAATCTAGGCCTCCCGAGTTGGCTGAAAGTCCCAGCAATTGCTCTTGTCACTGTCCCATTGAGTTTCTCGCAGGGCTGGGGTCACTCAGTCAGCGTTCAGCAAAGCTCTTATTTTAGCTTTAATTGAATACAAGCCTCAACAACATGAGAGATGAGCCAACTGCAATTACATGATAATAACAAATGCCTTTTGCATCTTACAGTCAAGTTTTGAGGGAATAGCTGGTATGGTTCTGAATGTTTCCAGAGATGAAAGAAAAGGAAAAAAACCTAAGCCTGGACGTACTGTACAGTGACTCTAACTAACATTATTACTCAGCACTCAAGTATTTGAACCTATTCAGGGATCCGCTGGTTCATACAGTTGCTTATTATTTGCGACTGGGGCGAGACTTGAAAGAGAACATCAATTCTTTAGTCTGCTTTTGTTTAACCGGCAGTTCCATGTCTGTCTGACCACAGAACAGACACTGTTTGCTGTGGGGTGGTGAATTTCCAGTTTCAAGAGCAGGGAGTAGATGGCTCTTAGTGGACCTTTACAGAGAAGAGTTTGAAAAAGCCAAATTTGTTACTTTGGGGCATGAGAGAACCTTTGTTTTTAGTAGATGTTAAGGGACTGAAGTATCTCTTTTCAGCAGCTGTATTCTCTATGCTATGGACTTAAAATGCGTTCCTAAGTTCTCCTTTGTATGTGTATGTACAATGAGAAGATGAAATACAGACCGGAAAATGACCTTTTTTTGAGGAATCGTTGGGAGAATGTCAGCTGCCTCTTCCACCGACCCCGTGAAGTGGGTGTGGGCACTTTCAGACTGTTGAAGAAAGAGCTTCAGTTTGGAGAGAAACTGTTCCTCTGCGCTCCTCCTGGAAAACACAAGTGAAAGTTTGTGATTTTCTTCTCAGCTGCCTGGTACCCTCTCCAGTGGGGTATGACGGACCGTGTAATTTTATCTTTCTGAAGACTTATCTGTATAATGAAGTCAGTAATCCCTGCTTCACTCACATCCCCTATATGTGAGGAAGCAGTAACTAGAGATGAGATGCTGACTGTAAAGTATTTTCTGGAAGAAATGAGCTACAGATAGAAATCAGCTTCGTATAAAAAACAATCAAACCCCAACGAGCAGCCTGTTTGTCTCTGAAGTTACCCGTTTCCCTAACACTTTCCTTGTTCCCTAGTGAAAGTGTGGGTCTAGGTGTGGCAGCTGAAGTCGTGGGGCTGCTGAGAGATGAGAAAGAAAGAGGGAGGGCTCAGATCAGCCGCCTTGCTGCAGGTGTAACCCGGAACAGTGCTGGGGTCTCTAACAAATCCAGGTCAAGAGACAATTTAGAATTAGTATTGTTCCAAGCCTAATGATTAATACTCAGAGAAATAGATCCGCACTGGAGTGGGCAGGAGGCAGTGTAGTAGAGACTTGATAAAAAGGGGAGTGGGAGTTTGCTAAGCTCTTTTCTTGCCTGCTTTGAGGAGCTCAGATGAGGGAAGGAAGCGTCTCTCAGCACTGGTTCCTCCATTATTCACTGTTACTTCTAGACCATTTGTCTTTCCCAGACTATCCTTGACCACCACATCAGACTCCTGCCAGAGCAGACCACACTGTAGTGTCTCCTGACTCAGCCACGTATTTTCCTGTATAGATTGATAATCATGGGCCGGGCACCCAAAGGGCAGAAGTGAGTTCTCTTTTCTTTGGGCCTCGTTGTGTGCTCGTGCTCAACATTCTGCCACAGAGTTGGCACATCTGGTTTTGGGAAATGGAAAATCTGAAGGATTGGACCCCTAGTGCATTTTGCAGCTGCTGTGCCGTCCTTTTGACTTGCGATCTGGGAGATTTAAAAAATCCGTGTCATGATTTCGCTTGACTAGTGCTTTGCAGTGTAGACACTCAGGCTGTCCTGACTCATCGGTCTTGACAGTAATGGCCAGTGATGGGTGGGGACAGCAGGTTGGGAGTCACCCTCTCTTGGCACCCTTTGATCTGGTCTATATTCGAAGTGAGGTGAACCAGGTGGGAGAGTTGTCATTTGAGGATGAAATCTGAGTAACTTAGATCCTCGGTCAGGGTAAGTCTCCTTTTCTCCCCGACTTGGAGACCTGAATGACCTGATTTGGCTGACTACATTGCAGATCCCCTGGAAAGCTGCCAGCTCCTTATTTGACTTTGTGCCATTTACTCCTTCCCCTAGTCTGCTGACTCGAATACTTTAGGGTGAGGTGGAAGGAGAGACCATACCAGTTGGAAAGGTAAGAGTCTATACCCTCAGAGAACCAGAGAAACACAGGCCCGCTTTCTGAATTTCGCATTCTGCTTTTTTGCATCTCTGAGGCCCTGTGCTTTGGCAGGGCTGTGAGTTAGGTGGTGAGGGTGCGCTTCTCTGCAGGCAGAAGTCAGCTGCAGGTCAGACACAGCTTTTGAACACGATGGAATCCAGGGGGAATGTTGGCGAGTACAGCAAGGCTGGAGTGATGATCCTCTAATCTTTTTCAGCACGCTGTAAGGGTATCTTTAACTTGCACCCAGACAGGCAGGGAGCTGGGCAGAGGGACCTAGGTGTTCAGTTACATCTCAAGTAGGGCACCCGTTCGTATACATGCTCCCACCCTTCCTGGCACCTCGGCTTTTCTAAGCTGCCTACCCTGGAAAATGAGCAAGGAGCCACTGGCATCAATGGCAGGATGTTTATTTATCATCCTCTGGGGGCAAGGCAGCTTGCTCTGCTTGGAGATAGGTGGGACAAGGCCTCAGAGGGAGAGGAACCTTAAAAATGCAATAAGGAAAAAAGGCCGAGAGCCATGCAGACCCCACTGAAAGGCCTCATTCCAGCAGAGAGGGAAGAGATGGGCCCAGGGGCGCAAGTCACTGTTAACGTTAGCCGCCTCTTCTGAGAATTTGTCTGTCTTGAAAAATTTGGTAAAATGGCCAAGTGGAGCTTCTCTAAGGTAGGGGAGTGCCTGTGTGTGCCTTTGTGGTTAGCCATCGTGTTAAGCAGTCCGATTTAAGGGAAAGGTGGTTCTGTGTATGTTTCTATTTCAGCTGTGGTATTTAAATTTCACCCTGGAGGAGGTGTGGGTGGGTGAGAGTGTGGTCCTCTTGCCTCTTGGTTCATTTCTATCTGGGTTAGAGGTGAACATGAGTTCACGACACAATCTATTTCTTATTTGGGTGCATTTTAGGGTCACCTGCAGAGCCCAGGGCAAATCCATTACTTTGCCTTGATACACATGTTTGTGGACTGCCAGGCTGAGTGCCAAATGGATTATTGGAAAGAATTCACTTCACAGCTCTGGCCCCCAAATTGGTATCTGGGATTCTTCTTGGGGTCTCCTATTCTTAGGGTTCTCTTTTCTTAATCCTTTTGGGGCTCTGAGTGGGGCCTGTGTTGAAAAGATTATGCCTCTTTGGGGAAGTTCTGGCTGCACACCTCCCCAGCCAGGATGAGGCAAGTGTTAGTCCAGCTGGCTGCATATTGGGCAGTTGACCATGGTTAGCACTTCAGGGGCTTCTGGTATACCATTTGTCAGCAAGGCAGTCTCTCAGCTGGTCCTAGTGTCCCCAGGGCACAAATGTTAGGCTTTGGGGGAAAATTTACAATTTCAGGTTCACTCTTTGTTTGCATTTGTGTGCATTAATGGCCTCATAACTGAAGTGCATTGAAAGATTGCTCCACACTCCAAAGCCTAGAAAGTACCTTCTTTGGGTCAGGGAAAGGTTTCTGCATAAAGTTACTGAAGGCTCAAGCTTAAGAATCAACACTGGAGGTTAGAATTAGCATGTTCTAGGGAGAACAGCAAGAGGGTAGCTAACGCCAGGCCTTTATGTGCTATTTTTAGTGCTAGTCAGGACTCTATGGTATGGCCTGTGCTTTCTTGGGCATCGTTCTGCTTTTATTCCAAGGGCTTGTTCTTGTGACTCCGTTTGCATATATGCACATGTATTGCATGCTCACGGGATCATAAGTCACAGAAATTATGGTATAATCTGTTTTCTAGCTTATAGAGTGAAAGACTGTGCAAAACCCAGCCTTGTGGCAAAGAAGCCTTACATGTAGATGTGAAATATATCTCTTTGGAGGGTTAGCTTTCTGATGGGCCATAAACGGATGGTTAAACAGCAATGTGAGGGGCTGTTAACAAGCTGTTTCTAAGGACATCTCCCTGGTCTAGTCTGAAAAGGTAATGTGTACGTATTGGAGCTATGAAATAGTTTGCCTGTGGTGTTTATATATTGGTAGATTGTGTGTTTGTGTGTCTTCAGTGGTGAATGAACTGAAAAGATAATTTTAAATGTTGTTTATTTGTTCCTGTGTCAGTGTCCACATTCTACACTGGGCTATGTTCTGGTTTGTTTTTAAGCTGCCTTAAATGAAGAGGTGTTTGGTCAACCACCATGTATGAATCAACCAAATTTCAAAAAGCTTCAGTATGTTTATGATAATACTCGTTAAATATGTTTAATATCATAAACATACTGTATGTATGTTTATGATAATATAGGTATATAATAGCTGCTTTAAGGATTTAGAATACTTGGATGAATAGGTAAATCACCTCCCCGTAAGCAAACTAGCATTCAGGTTCCCAGCTTCAGCAAAGCAGGGTTCCTATTATGCGTCTAATCTTATTTGAACTTCTTTTCACATTCAGGTGACATAGCTGAAAATCAGTCCATGCCAGTTTCTGCTACTATTGGATTTTAATGAGAACTCTTTTTGGTTACTAGGATGCCATGCTTCTACTGTGTTCGCAGCTGCTGTGTTCAAAAACAGGTGTCTCTTATAATCCTCTGACGGGATCAGTTTGCTAGCCTGGCAAAGCCTTATTATTATTGTTTTTATTTATTTATTTTTGTCCCACGTAGGTCAGATGCTGCCAAGAGCTGTTGATGAGCAGGATGAATGTGAGAGAAGATGGCAGCTTTTCTTGGTGGAGGTTTCTGTTAAAAGAATCCATCTAAGAGTCTTATACCATAAAGATAGAGCTAAATAAAATTGTTCAGGATGCGAATCACAGGGGAGAACAGCCAAAAGAAGGATAATAATGAATAGTTCTGCCAAGTCACCTCTCTGTCATTCTTCAAAGGCCAACTTAAAGCCAACGCTGTCATAACAGCCATCCAGGACTAAGGGGAGTGAGTGATGGCCCTTCTCTGGTCCACGGCACACTAACTGATGCATCCACTGTTGCTTCTTGGGGCTACTGGATCATAAGCTCCTGGAGGGCAGATGTACTGTCTTCTCCAGCCTGCAAGGCAATCTGGTGCAGTGCTCCACACCCCGTATCTCTCACGCTGTCCTTTCTGTTCCATCCTAACTAGACTGTCTGCCTTCTGGCCCCAGACTCATCAGTTGTCTCCTATCCGATCTTCTTATCTCCACTCTCTACACCCTCCAGTCCAGCCCAGAATGATTCTTTGCAAATAAAAATATGATTACATCACTCCCTTTCTGACACTGCAGTTCAGGATGAAACCCAGCTCCTTATCACGGCATGCAAGGCCCTGAATAGTCTGCCTTTCTAGAATCATCTTCAGCCTCCCTCTCCACATTATGTTCCAAGCAATACCTGCTCTCCTTCCAAACCACCTAATGAACTTTTATGCCTGGAATCGTCCCCTGATTCTTTTTCTGCCTGGTAGCCAACTTGTCGTTTGAAGCCCATTTCTTAAGCCTTCCCTGTTGCTGACAGGCACAGCATCCTATAGCTCATTGAACATGCCTGTTGTTGGCAATGATCCTGTTATAGTTTAACTGTTAATCATCCTCTAACTAGAATGAAAGCCCACTGAGAGCAGGAGTTTGATGTATTCGTTTTTATATTTCCAGTGTCCAGCACCGTGCCTGGCACAGAGATGGTCCAATGTATGTTAGCTGAATAGATTTTTTTTTAATCAGCACGCGTTTAAGTTTCTATTATGGGCTTGGTGAGTGCCGGGCTCTGTGATAAGTAGAGAAGTGTAAGATAAAGACCTAGCACAGTTGAAATCCTGAGCATATACTCCTTGAGGCGTAGAGGAAGGAAGAAAGGTAGAGACTTAATTTTTGTTGCAGTGTCAGGACCACATGGCAGGATACCTGAGGGGTTCCCGTGAGACCTAAACACTGAACAAACACATACACACACAGCGCCCACTCATTCCTTTCCTCTCGATTGCCCATCTTCCAGAGAGGAACATAGACAGCTGGAGAAAAGGCTTGAGAAGCTATAATACTCGATGTGTGGGAAGAATCATGGACAGCTGAAAATGAGTGAACTTATTCACTGCTCCCTCCTCTTTCTTGGCTCCGCTCAGCCTCCTGGGTCAGGGAGAGAGAGCTGATGGCTGTTTGTTGTGGCCCTGTGCAGTCTTAGCATTGCTGGCTGTCATACTCTGGGAACCAGCGGCCTGTCACCATTGTATGGCGCTCCCAGTTGTTCCCTCACTTCATTCCTCTCCTAGCTGGTCGGTAGAGATAACCTGAGAGAGCAGCACAGCTTTCTGCGCCTTCTTTCAAGTCTGTGATTGCCTTTTCAAGTAAAGGGAGGAATCGGACTCTTCACTTGGTCAACTCTTTTCAACCTTCTCCTCCAGCTCCCATGTTCTCTTCTACACTTATCTGAGATGATCTCTTTGGAGCTCTTATCTTACTCCTAGCATCTTGCCCTGAAGGGCTAAACCAGTGAGAACACCTGAATGTACCTCAGAGCTAGGAAAACAACTCAAAGTCATGTCTAATGGATGGTATGACGCCCTCAACATTTCTGTTTACAGTGGACAACTCAATGCTATTTGTTGCAAGAAGAGACTATTGGGAGAGTGTATTAGGGTCGTGAACAATCTGATAAATGTGAAATGAACCAATTGGGAGAAGTCAGGTATTTTCAGATATAAGCAGACACACCTGGGCCTTCCACACCAGCCCAAATGGCTCGTTTTCTCATTACTCTCGTTGC
Organism: Diceros bicornis minor; assembly: GCF_020826845.1. NCBI lineage: Eukaryota > Metazoa > Chordata > Mammalia > Perissodactyla > Rhinocerotidae > Diceros > Diceros bicornis. The sequence goes on along the minus strand of NC_080756.1, from coordinate 49,120,379 downwards.
CATTGACATACAGCTGGGATTCACGGCATCAGGATATGTGAAGAGTTTCAACTTCCTGAACCTAACCAGACCCCAGCAAGAGTTCTTTTAGAGTTCCCCCAAACTGTCACCAACCAGGTTTTCCTGGCCACCTGCCAGGGGTTCTCTTTTCTAGACCTATATTGCAGCTGCCTGCCAGAACCTCGAGGCCTTATCTCATCTTGGCTGCAGGTGGGTCCGTCTCCACGTTGCTTTACTCTAGGCCTTTCTGTCCTGCAGGGAGTCCAGTTTTCCCCTGCCTCTCTCAGATAGGCTCCAAGAGGGTTTGTGTGGCAAGTTGAGAGTTGTTACAGGTATGCTGATGTAAGCCACCTTGGGGAGCAGCAAAGCATAGACCTGTGTGTTCCCAGTGAAAATACACATTTATGAAGCTGCCAAGGTAGGGGGTGACCACTAAGGGTGAACCCATGCCATCTTACAAACACTCAACCTATTCACCTCATACTTGGACAATATGCTGCCATCAAGTTTCCTCCCCCTGTTACTATCCTTGCTCAGCATCTCCCCTGCCAAGGCTGTTGATCTATAGAGGCCATTTCCTTCCCTGTCCACTGCCTCTCTGTCTCTTCCAGCCTTACCGGACCCAATGGTAAGCTTACTGTTCTGGAAACGCAGGAACCTGGGACTTAGCGCTGATGGGACCTAGGGTTCTTGATAATTGGTATGTCACAATCTAACCTTGGAATTGTCCCCCATTTAGTCCTACTTAGAGCAACCTGCTTAAGAACAAACTTTTGAACCTCCACGACTATATTAGGGCTGTCAGTCATTGTTTTTACTTGAAGTTGCTTCAAGTTTGACCTGCCTAGGAGAAAATTTCAGGACACTTCTTAATGAGCTGTTGAAATGTAAATAGGAATGGAATAACAAGTGCCATGCAGTTGTGGGAGGGGCACACACACCCCCAGCAGAAGTTACCAAATTTTCCAAACCTTAAATTGTGGTGTGTGATCTGATAAAGGACTTACTCTTTTTTATTTGTGTGACAAACCTTACAAAAGGATATGCTATTATATTTTAACAAATACTTCTATTGAAAATAAAATAGCGTGAGGTCAGGGCTGCTGCGGAATAGCCCTGCTTCAGACCTGTCTTCCAGTGTGGCAAAGGTGACACTCGGTAACCAAAGATACCACACCCTGGATCTTTTCCGAACTTCCTTCATTTTAACGACCCCTTGGCTGGTATTGTGAAGGACGAGTTAGTATGTTTGTCTTTCTTCTAGATAAAAGTTTCAAGGACACTTAAGCCTTCTGCTTCAGGGCAGAATCTGATCACAGGCTGAGATCAGGAAGAAATTTTCCCCCTGTGGTATCAAATTGCACAATTGCCCGGCCAGGTGTGCTACCTCTGTTAAACAAACACACACAAGCACACGCCTCCTTGCTGGCCATCTTCAGAGCAGGATGTTGGACTCCGTGGCCCAGCAGTCTAATTCCTTTGGCAAGTCCTGCACTCTAAGATGGGTGGCAGCTGCCCCGTGTGCTCTTGCACTTGGCTTTCCTCCGCTCACTGAACTCAGGGCCACGTTGTCTGACCCCGACAGCTCTCCCTTTGCAGGAGATTTGAAATTGGGTCTAAGTATATACACACCCACACAGCCATGCACACACATCTTGAAAGAGTTTTCCATAAACTCGCTTCCCTTTTCCTGGGCTTTATTTTAGTTCCTACACCACATCAAACCCCTATGCATTCCCAGAACATCAAAATACCGTTCACAACTAATAGTAGGATTCTTTAGCATAAGGCCCGCAGTTGCCAATCTCAAGCTTGTGTTGTGACTTCGAAGTCTGATCTGAAAGAAGCTGGGGGGTTGGGGGGAGATGGACTTTTTCTTTTCTTTTTTTTAAGGCCCAGGCTGTGCCGCCTCTTGTGCAGTAAGATAATTACCAGCGATTCCCAGGCTCACCGCCTGCGTTTCTTCCCTTGCAGCTCTATCTTCTGTGGTGCAGTTCTTCCTTCACTCTCTATTATTAGCCTGCTTAGCTCTACCCTTCACTTCCCCACCTCTCCCTGGTTCCCTCCTCATCTTCCCCTAGTCTTCCTTTTCCCTTCACCTCTGTAAAGTTATTTTGGGGAGCACTTTCCATGTTCTATTCAGATACGAACTTTCTTTTTCTTTATTAAAATAAATTTGTTCCTCCTTCATTTCATCATGCATTCATTCATGTTCCCAAAATAGAAAGCATCGCCCTCCCACACGTAACATCTGGCTTGTGAACCTTTACAACAGGATGTGCTGAAGTGAGTTCTCTGAAGACAGGTTTGCTACATCCCAGGGCGGGGGGCTCTGATACCCCTGGTGGCCACCCGCTCATCTTCGCACCATCTCTTGCCCTTCTCTCTGCTTTTTGATGATTCTACCCTAGTCACGTTCCTTCCTCAGATTACTGTTTTAGTGCTTAATTGTTCATGTCGGTTTGTTCATTTTGTAGTTGATTGTTTCCTTTTTCCCTTTAAGTTCTTCTTGTTCTTTGAGGCACACTGATATTCCTGTTAGAGATTATACCAGTTTTCCTTACCTAAATTTGCTAAATGGACATAATAGTGAGTATTTGGTACTTATACCAAGGATCCCTTTCGGAAATAGGAGAAGAAAAGTAGATTTTTGGCAGCTTTTGAAATAACAATAATTCCAAATTTATAATAATTGAGAAATCATTCATGTGATTCTTATAGAGTAAAAGCTTAAAAATTACTCTTTTCTTTGTAATTTATATGAGTCTCCCTCAGTTTGGGTAAGAAACCCAGTTTAAGTGTACAACTTTTTCAAATAGTGACCTTAGAAATTATTATAATTATTTCTTTAATTTCAACAATGAATAATTACTTTCTGTATGTTGTTTTAATGTTTATGATACATTACTGTGCAGTATTAGCCTATTGGGAATTATAATTTTCTCATTTTATAGCAGAGTTTATAATGTGTGCTGTGCTGTATTTAAGTAGTGAAACTGCATTTCTTTAAATAGGCTTTCGTGTTCAGACTTTCACTGAGGTAGCCATATTCTTGGACCTTTTATTACTACCCGTTTGTAGTATTTTTCTGTGTAAGGGCAGTTTCATCCTGTTTGCAACATACCCTGTTCTGGGAATGGCTGGAAGGAGTTGAGGGAATTCTGTTTGAGTCATACCCCATCACAGAGCAACATCATTTTAGGAATGAAAACAGAGAAGTTCTCACTCTTCTAAAAATAATGGGAGAAGATTTAGGGAGGTGGCTTATGAGATCAATCCTAAGATTAGGCCAGACATCCATACTAATTCCGTCTTTGTAAACGAGAAGTAGCCTTAATAGCTTTGATGTTAGGTTAGAGGAGTGGGTGAAATTTTATTCCACCGAAAGCATGACCCTTCTGTAAGTATTACACTTTGAAACTTGCCTTGTAGGGTTTTAAAAATGTTCTTTTCAGGATTTTAATCATTTATAATAAAATTAAGGGCCACTAGCATTTTATTAAAGCCGTGTATGCATTTTGAAGAGGAGTTGGTGATGGAGCAGGGATTGTGGGTTGTTCTAGCTTTTCCTAATCTGTCTTGCTCCTAAGAAGTGATGGGAATAACCAAAACCTTAAAGGTTGTGGATTTCTCCTTCCCAGGAGAGGGACCTCCCACCCCCCAGACTTGCATCCCAATAATCTTGCATGGGGGGAGAGTAAAGAGCTGTTGATTTTTTTTAGAACTCGGTTTTAGCCTCCACAGCAATTCCAAAACAGTGAGGACTCACCAGCTTAGACTTGGGAGTCCAGTGGGGTTTAGTACTTGGGGTAGAAAATTGGGATTCCAGCTCAAGACTGCTCCTCTAGTCTGAGAGTTGTTTAAGAGGGGCCTGAATTGGAAGCCTTATTTCTTTGACTCTTTCCTTAAATCCAGGTTTGCTGTCTAGTGTTCTGGGCCTCCTGTTACAATGATAAAGGATTGAACAAGCACCATCATGATGTCTGTCCAATCAGTTCCAACACTTGTAATTCAGAAGATAGTCATTAGAATAACAGAATTTAGACAGAGCTACAGTTTTGAGGAGTTTCAGACTAAGGCCCAAACTAGAACCCAGGTCTTCTGACTCCCAGCCAGCTTACTGATTTTTGACTCAGTAGTCAGTTTTATTTGTTTTAGGCTGTGGTTTCAAGGTAACAGATCAGTTCAAGTCAAATCACTGTGATTAGTGGGGAAAAAAACACTAAAAAAATCAACATGGTAAAGTGAGTGAACATATTTACTTTTCAGTTGGGTGTTTCTTGGTCACATAAAGAAAACCACAAACTCCGAAGGTCTTGAATGCTTCATGTTTGGATCTTTTTTTTTTTTTGAACTCAAAATGCATTAAGGACAGTGGAGTAGGAAATGGACCCTATACATAACCCACCATCCGCTCCCCTGTCTCACCCCCTGCATTCTCGTTGGGTGTTTCAGGGCTCATTTTAAGGTGAGAAGTTAAGTCTGGCTCCCTGACCACCCTGTTTCCTTCTGCTGAAAAAATGTGATCACGAGGTTTTTATGTTACATGCGCTTTGACTATGGGAAGGAACCGAATCGCCTCTGAGATCCTATTAAACAGCGAATGCCCTGAACGCCAGTATATGAAAATGCTTTTCTAGGATGAGCTCAACGCATTTCATCCTCCAAATAAAATCTATCTGCTTGCACTTAGATTGTTCAAAGGCAGATGGTAGGCAATTGAAACAGAGAGGCAAGCTGGCAAAAGGAAAAATAAAACCACAAATATCTGTACATGAAGGTGATCTACGCTCTTGCCAAACCCCCTCCTAACTTCGTTAACACAGCAGTGTAGCAATTAAGTAACATAAGAACTCAGACTCATATGGCTAATACAATTGTCCTCCGTTAATGGGGTGAAACAAAGCTTGCATATAATATACAGTGCTCTTCCCCCAAATGCAAAGGTAAAGGAGAGTTTAAGAGGGAATCAGCAGTATAGCCCATAAACCATGCTACCCATAGCGGACACCCACCACATTGAAATCTCACTGACCCTCACCACGTGTGAACAGTGCGGCCACCGGTATGAAATGTTTGCTGTTACAGAGTTGCCATGTCTTAAGGAAAAGGACCACTCAGCAGTATTGAGCTTCAGATTGGAAGTAAAATGCCCTTGGGGTGAGGGAAGGAAGATGGTGAGCAGAATCACTCAGAACACTGGAAGAGTGCAGAGCAGTTGCTACGTGGGAAACTCCGCTTTAGCCAGAAACACAAGTTATTGCCATCTTACTGCTGTGGGAAGGCTGGGGGTGATGAGAAAGCCCTCTGCGTTCCCTCAGCCTTTTCATTGACTGGAGGACTTTCCAGACTCTAAAATCTGGCACTTCTCACTAACCTTGAGCTTGAACATTCAGTGACAGAAGGGACGGGGAGAGTGTTTCAGCTGCTGGAGCTGGGTATTTGTGTAGCTGCTCCTGCAGCAGGCCATTTGTGGCTCTGATGGTGCCAAGCTGTAGTGTTCTGAGGGCGTGTGAACCAGAGGGTGTTGATCCAGACTGCGGAAGGGGCAGCTCTTGGAGCAGGTGGGAGTGGTGAATGAGGAGGGGATGTGGTGGGGCAGGATGTGACATGAGTTTACTATGCTGAGAAATAACCTGGGGATATCTGTGAGGAAAAAAATCTAGATGGCTATAGAGAGTGGGCTGATATAGGAGAGGAGAGCTCATATTGCCAACCAGAATGAAAGAAAAGATATCTTAGTATCGAGAGGAAGCCACTGTTAGGACATTAAACTTTTTGCTGCCTGAGTGACTGAGGGAAGACTTGGAAGAGTTCTCTGTATGAAAAAGCAGTCAAATCAGGTCTAAACCTTAAACTTTTTAGTCATACGAAGTTCAAATACGAGGTGTCTGAGGAGTAGTGATTAGAGGAAAAGTATGTTGGATGAATGAACACATTCCTTCACAAGTCAATATTTTTTCCTCCCAAGCCCTCCACATTTTATAGTTGAGTTGTCCCAAATACATCGGTTTATCTCTTACATAAGAGAGCTTCTTTCATTTCATTGCTGTATTCCATTTTTGATTGTTTTCTTGCCTAATGGTCCCCTATTTGATCCTGGCCAGATATTGCCAGTAACTATTGTTAGAATGATCTTTTCCTTTCCCCCAGCCTAGCCAGACGATGTTCCATGGTCTCTGAACTGGGATTTGGCAGTGATTCATGACTGTTGTGAGTGCACTTCAGTCATAAAACTCAGGAATGGAGTGGCTGTATTATGGAATCTGGTTGAAGCAGGTGTAGTTTTTATTCCTCTGCCAGAGAATTTTTCTTTACTCAGAAAGAATGGCCTCCATACCACCTTCCTCTAAAAGGTACAAGTCAACAGTAATGCCTGTTTGACAGTTAGTCGGCGTGTTCCTTGGGGACCGGCAGACCACCCCAGCAAGTACAATGCGCGGAATCCAGCAAACAATGAAGAGCATGTGCTCGCGTGGCCAGATCGTTAGCTTCCTTCCTTTTTTGCCTTGATTTTTGGGAAGTCCTTGCTTGTTAATTCCACAGGCCATGGGACATAGCAATATAAAATGCCAGAGGATGTTCAAATGGGTGTGTGGAGGAAGAGGGAAAGCAGGAATTCTGGGCCAGAGAGCAGATGGCCGGCCGGTGACCTAGGAAGGGAAGCTCGGGTTTTTAAAGTGAAAAAATAGTAATATTTTCTTTTATGTGTGATTGTCGTTAAGCAGTACCATAGCTCCAAGTTGGAGAATTTCAAAAGTGGTCATAGAGGGCCTATCCTCAAGGGTTTACAATTCAAAGAGGAGATAATGTTTTTAATTTAATGAAGATGTGCAGGAAACAGCCAGAGAAAATGGAAACACCATTTATTTGGCACCTTCTGTGGCCATGCTAAAATGTGTGTTGTGGCTCTGGGCCTAGGGGATTTTTTTTAGGTTTGTTTTGGTGTTTTCCCCATGATGACCTGGTTGTAAAACCCTGCATTTGGAAGCCAGCTGCTTCCTGCTCCTTTATTCCAGGGGAGCATGAATGTTCGTGTCTGGAGTGATGATGGAGGCGAGGGGGTTGGGAGGGAGACAGGTTGGCCCCCATTCTCTCCCTGTTCGCGTGTCCTCCAGGAGCCAGGAACCTGGCCCTGATGCTCGGGAGGCCTGAGACTGTGTCCCTGTCTCACTAAGAGTGGTGGGGAGCCTGGTGGTGCTCTGATGAGGGCCACAGCCCCCCAGCGTTGCAGGGAAGCTGCAGCCCCTCAGTCAATGCTTATTGAAGGCATTGAATGCATTATGTTGGTACAGGTAGGCCCTCCTTCAGCTCCTGGGACAGGCGTGGCCTTTTTGCATGCACATATTTATTAATAGTCATAGACCTAGCGGTAGGCACCATGGTGAGCCTAGTTCTCTTACCATAGGAGTGAGAACACCGGGATGTGTTTTTCGGTGTTCTGTTGCCCCAAAGCACCTGCAGCCCCCAGGTGTTCTTACAGTGATCTCAGAATGACCCAGAAAGCATTCGGAGAGGACCTTGTAGAGCTCACCATTTGTACTTCTGTTGCAAAGGGCAAAAATAAGCAAGCAAACAAACAATAAAGCGCTTTTAGTTGTAGTAATGTATATTTGAAAAGTATTATATATTGCTGAGCAGGGGCGTTTATACATTTCAATCCTTTGAAAAATTCCCCTCCCAAACTTCATGATACATCCCTCTAAAGTTCGTTAGTACATATTGTACATTCAGAGGAAATGTTAATTTAAAGCTAAGACATTAACTACTTTTCTCTCCCCAGAAAAAGTAGTTAAGGAGGAGCTATGTGTACCTGGAAATGGTTAAATGAAATAATATTGTAAAGAAAAAGTCATTGAAGGCAAGTTGAAGGTTCCTATCATATTCCTTGCCCTGTGTTTCTTGCTACAGTCTATGGCCACTTATTGCTGTCTCATGTCACTTTCCTTGTTAATTTGGAATGGGCCCAGGCTGGGTGATGGCTTTGGACATGACTGCAAACAGTCGTTAGGGACTGGGAGCTGCCAAGTGAGGTGATATGATGGAGCACACAAGCTTTATGCCTTTTTCTTAGTCTCGGCTTGGAAATGCAGGAGTTGCAGTGGCACTACTCAGTCTGCCTGTTCCTCCCCCTAATCCCATATTGTCCCTATTGCCCTCAGGTGAAAGCTCAGCTAACCTTGATGAGGCTGTCACCCGCTGTGTGCTCTGGCTCTCTTTACCTCTCTGGCCCCGTGCCTCGCCTGCCTCTTTTCCTCAGATCCCCTTTACCCACACCAACTCCTCAGGATTCTGCGAAGGCACCATCCTCTTCTCTCCCAGACTTTGCATTTGTCATTGCCTCTTCATGAAACACTCCTTCCATCTTTCTTCTCCCAACTGACTACTCATCCGCAGGTCTCACTGCCCAGGGGTCTTTTCATGGACTTCCTGAGTCTGGATGAGATGTCCCTCTCATGTACCCTCATAACACCCGTTTTGAAACTTCTGTCACATGATCTTGTAATTACCTGTTTATATCCATCACTTGACCATAAACCCATTAAGTCAGGGCTCATCTTGGTTTTGTCCTACAACCACAGTGTTGGGTATACCTGAGTTAGTTTTCCATAGATATTTGTTGAATGGAGGAACGTGTAGAAAACAGAACATGGTCTTTGATTAATTCTGTGTTTGGGTCAGTGTCTGATGCTTTCCCGATCCTACTTATCAGTCCCTAAGACTGCAGGACTGTTAGCTGAGGGTAATGCGTATCTGTCGTACTGTCAGATGTAGTCAGGTTGTTAGAAGTTTGCTTATGCAGAGAACAACATGGAGTTTTTTTATTTTTATTTGTGAATTCAGAATCTTGAGTTACACATGAGCTGCAGTGGTTTGGTTTTTAAATTGAGTTTCTGCTATGGTTAAATCCAAACCAAATCAACTAAAGGAAGGTCTCCCTTATCATTTGCTCCTCCCTACAAAGTCTGTGGCTCCCTGGATGTTCCTATAAGACAGGAAATGCGATCATGGATCAATTCTAGTTACTGCCTCTGAAAAAGGAGAGGAAGAGAGATGGGTCTGGCTTTGTGAGGAACCATCTCTCCCCTCCTCCTCTGTCTCTCTCTCTGCCAGTAATTACAAAGCTGAACTGAACTGCTACTGAGGATCCAAGTTCTTTCCTGGCTCTGAGTAAGAGAACATAGATAGCATACTCATCTAGACTCTTTGGAATATTCATTTTGAGAAAGATCATTCCGTCTTGAGTAAAGCTTCAAAATTCTTCCCACAGGGTCTCCTTTCGTCCCTTCCCTAGTTCCTGCAGACTGGGGTCATAGAGTGATCTTCTCCTCCCTCCTTGCCAGGCTGCCACCAGGTTCACTTAGGGCATGTTAAATGATCTTGATGTTTCTCCAGTCTATAAATAAATACTTTTTTAAGTGGGGCTATCATGGGATTTGACTGTATTTATTTGTGTCACTCTCTCATTCTCCTCTCCTCTCACAGGGAAATGGCACATTTAGGAAGAATTTCCCTCATTGGTAACATTCAATGATTTGTGTCTTTCATAGACCTGGTCTCTCTCCTGGTATCAGACCTAAAGAAACAGACAGTTCCTTACTTTCAAACGTGCTTGTTCTCGGGTACATGAGCGGTCTAGGAGAGTGACCACACTCCCGTTGGCATCCGTCATTGTGACATCCTCTGGTTTCACACATCTTCTCCTCATATTACTCTTCTCAAGTTTACAAATCTCTTTTTATTGATTTCGTTTTAGTTTGGCATCACAATGTAGTAGGACCAGCGCTTGGCTGGGAATTAGGACTAACTATGGCCTTGGATAAGACACTCAACATTCTTGGTGTGTAGTTTTCTCCCTTGTAAAAGTTGAGACATCCAGCTTGATAGTTCTCTGGCTCTAAGGACATTTTGACCTCTGAATGCTGAAAGGATGCAGGTAGGATTTTAATCTTTCACATCTTATCCTTTCTGGGAGCATTTTGGTCAGCTATTTGAGTGATGATTCAGAAAATCCTGTGTTCCCATGAGAAACAAAGGGAACTACGCTGGTCCCTTCAGATGGTAGCTGCTAGAAATAAAAACCCTACGGTTCTTGGGGGCAATCAGTTTATTTCAGGTCTATCGATAATAAGCTAGAAACAAAGTTGCAAAGTTGATCCATGCATATTATTTAACATCATCAATGTTTACATTTTTCTTATTTCTAAATTACTTCTGATGGTGGAGCATTTTGCTCCCTTTGTTTTTGATTATGAACACCTTTGCCCCTTAGTGATTGTGCAATAGCTGACCTCATCCCAAAAGGTCCATATTACATGTCCAGCTAGGACAGGGACTGCATCAGGGCAAGCGTCTCTCATATAATTTGACTCAGCCTGAACACATTGATTTTCTTGCAGCCAGGGATTAACTCCCTCCATTGAAGACTCATCTGAGGGGAAGAACAGATAGCAGAGTGTTTGTTAACATGATGGACTGTCCTTATTTCGCCTTCCGGCAGCAAAGTGATCTGCTTGGAAACTAATTAGAACATTTCCCCAATGGTGTTGATGATCTACTTCTCCTCCTGGCTATAATTTGGACACTCCTGTAGTTTCCTAGACAGTTGCGCCACATGTCAGGACCTGGCCGTAAAGCAGCCGCCTTTCTCTCCCTCTTTCTAGCTTGTCTCCCTTGAATAGAAGGATGCTGAGAGTGGCTCGTTCCTTCACATGAATCGCAGACCTTTTATTTCAGGCTTGTTGTTTAAGAAGGTTTTTCACTCTTCTGTGATGCTCCTTAAGTTTCTGCTTTTCAAAATCTTTCTTTTTGGATCCCAGAGTGGAAAAGGAAAGCGTGCGTCATCTTTAATATCATACGTAGGTAGTTAGGAGACTTCAAGGTCCTCAAAGTCTGGTCCACACTTCTAGTGGCACAGGAACGAAGCTGACCTTTTCTCTGGAAGCCTGCTAAGCCTGCCTCTCTTCTCTGCATCCCGCTGAGTCGAGACTGACTTTCTTTCTGATATGGCCAACATACTTGCCATGTGGATAAAGGTTAAGGATGATCTTTGTCATGCCAAGGTAGCTATAAGCCATGTGCATCTGGGTTCCATAGGGACTGAAGCACCATCAGGTCCATTGGGTTTCTTTGTTTTTCAGGATAGTTTTTGTTTGGCTCATATGTTGAGTAGCAGAAACAGCCCCACCTTTTCTTTCTGTTATAATGTGCTAAAGATTTGGGTTCTGTGGCCTTAGACAGTCATTTACATAGTTAAAATTAGGTATTAACACTTTTTAGCAAACGTTATACCTCTTTCTGGTGGGTTTCTGGTATTTTTTGTTTTCACATATCATAAACGACAAAGTCTGGTGACTTGCGTGGGATGATGCAGAAAATCTGGAGGTGAGACCGAAGTTAGGAATGGAAGTTCCTCACTATAAGTGTGATGCTATTTTCACCACAGGTGAAAGGCTTCAGACCACAGTTCAGTGAGTAAATCTATATGGCATATTTTTGTTTACACTTTGATTGTCAAGGCTAATTGTTTTAATTTAAAGATTCTGCCTTGATTAGATTCAGTAATCCCTACTGGACATAAACTCATGAAATTTGCTTCAATTTCTACAAGACTGTTTTAGTTTCACAAATAACACGTAGACTTAGCCACACTTTTCATACTGATGCCTCCAATATAGATGATACTTAAATTATAATGCAGTTAAGGTAAAATAAAAATGTAAAAAGAATTCTAATAAATGAATTTACTCATTCTTTCTTGAGAAATTCAGTTACTCATTCATTTATTAATTTATTCATTGATCCTAGGCTGTATTACTTGCTAATTTACATATGGGTTCAGAATACTAGGAATGGAAAGAGGAAAGGGGGCATCAGCTTTCCTTAAGACTTCTTTTTAAGTCAGGCTATTACTTTCTGTAACTCTCATGTCTCAAGGAACTGCGGGCAAACTGTGAACCTGAGTTTAAAGTTTGTTTTCCTAGAAATATCAGCAGAATGTAAACTCAGAAACAGACTGCCCAGAGAAAAATTCTCTAAAGAATTTTTTTTGTCTTGTGTTAGTGGTTTTCTTGTGGGATTCTGTATAATAATAGTATGTATTTCATAAAGTTGCCTCCCAAACTTCCTTGCTTAGCTCTTCCTTTCCAAGAGGCATTTCTTGAATTACTGTACGAACGTGTGCATAAAGATGAAAGCCTGACCTTCCTAAACACTGTGGTATAAAATTAATTGATAATTAATTCTACAAATGCCTATTGCCACGTGGATAGAGGATGGTGATTTGTCAAAGACATTGACAGCTGAGTCAAAGTAATTCAAGGGAGTTGGCCCTGCATGTAAGAAGTTTCAGAAACACCATGACCAGTTAATTTCACTTATTTTCCTTTTAATATTTGCACCAGATGAATGTAAACATCATATGTACCTCTAAAAGTTCTTTCAATAAGTACAAAATAATTATAAGTGATAAAACTTTTTTTTTTTCTTAGTGGTAGATAAATCGGTGTAGCGTAGATGGATTCTCGTCTATGGCATGCTTTGAATCATTGCTAATTTGATAAACTAAATGAGCATCTAATTTTATTTAGCTTTGAAAAAAGCCTGTGGTTTTTTCCTTTGATATTTTATTTAGAAAGGCTTTCTCTACCCTAAGATCACATAAATATTCAGTTAAATATATAGAATATTGCCTATTTTATTTTTCCATTTAAATTTAAGATTAATTTCCATACATATTCCAAAGTAAAGAGAACAGTATAATAGACTGTATATACTCATCCCTCAGCTTTAACAGTAATCAATACATGGCTAATCTTGTTCTGTCTATATCCTGCCACACTTCTCACCCCTGTCCCACCCTGTTATTTTGAAGTATAAATCTCTCACATAATTTCATCTATAAATACTTAAAGTATGTGTCTTTAACAGGCTTAAAAAAATAAACAAAATGTCATTATCACACCTGACAAAACTAACAGTAATTCTTTTACGTTACCTAATTACTATCTAGAGTTCAAAGATGATGCCTAGTGTTTTAGGCACTGAGGATACACGCCTAAAATGTAAGGCCTATAAGGTTTTAATACCCATGAGCCAATATTTTCGTGTGAGGAGACGGACAAAATTAAGTAAAATAAAAACAAGATACTTGTGATGAGTGCTCTGAAGCAGGTGCAATGGGTAGCAGAAAGAATGACCCAGGCCAAGAGTGGGCTGTTCAGAGGAGGCTGGTAAGGGAGGTCCCCAAGAGGTGTCATGGGAGCCGAGACCGGCTGAAGAGAAGGAGCTGGGAACACTTGCCCGGGTGGAGGGATTTGTGGGTGCCCTAAGAGTTTGGGGGGCCTACGCAGTGTGTTTCTAACCAAGCAAACTTTTTACACAGTTAATGCTGAATTTAGTTATAGTCATTTGCAGTGTGTAACTTTTAAGTGTCTAACTTTTCGGCAGGATACAAAATACACTGATATTGAACTTTTTGAGAGTTTTTGGCGGGTCAGTTATGCTTAATTGCCCCTGGACATTCCAGAAAAAATGAAACTGAAAATTCAGGCTACTTAAAGACCTTTGAAATATACAGACTCCTAAGGGCACAGACCCTTATCTCTCTGTAATAAGAGAGCTCTTAATTTCTGCAGGGCAGTTTCCCTCTTGAGATTTTGGGCACTTCCTGATTCTTTCTGGGTAAAATAAAAGTGACAACTTCTTTTTTTTTTTTCTTGAGACTTTTTAATACTTCTTTGGGTAAAAACCAGGAAGTGGGAAATGAATGTATAGAAGCCAACAATACACACACACACATATACACACACATGTGTATTTTCATGTACATATGAATATACATGTGGGTAATAGGGAGGAGAAAAAGGATGCATAGAGAAGATGGTCTCTGTTAAATTTGATTTAAATGTAATAGCAAATTAGAGAATGTTTTTGTCTTAATCTTTTCTGTAATAAAGATAAAATCGGTTATTATGTTCATATGATAGAACAAACGTGGACGATTCCAGCATTTTTCTTCTCAGCCATTAAAAGAAGAATTTGAAAGAAACAGTCTTTACATATACATACAAAGAGTTTGTCAGCCTTTCTTCAAACACAGCCAGCCACAGTCAGACTAAACATTGGTAGACATTTCATTTAGTCCACAGTGCAGCTATTTGTTGATTCCCATATTTTCTTTTTACAAGAAAACCTTCAAGGTTAGTAGTCGTTACTGGATCTAGCCCAAAGTAAAATTCCGTTGTGTTGTAAAACAGCTTAAAATGTTATCTTTGATTTAATCTAGAAAATTCTATTATCATCAGTCTTGAAAAAGGTTCTAGTACTTTAGGTTTAACCATCAGCTGCATTAAAGTCTGTGGATAGTTTTGCAGTTTATGAAATTATTACTCTTCCTCATTTGTCTTCTTCCTCTGCCAGACATCAGTGCCCTTGTGTTCACCAAGGACTTAACTATTGGATTTTTCTTCCCAGTAGGTGGGATACCAGTAGGAGGGATAGAGAGTTTATGATGGATTCAGTTCGTTTTTATTTACTCAACCACTCTTCCAGGGCCTGGAGCCGTCCAAGGCAAACCAGGAAATTATTGTTTACATCTGTCAGGAATTCACCATTCTCTGTTTTATGAGCTTTCATGCCCTTCAGAGACCGTTCTGCACACCTTGATTGTCAGAAAGGGTCTGGGATATTTTTGGAGTGGTACAGAGATTGCCTATCAACACCGTAGTTTGCTGTGACTCTCAGTGCTCTGTAGTATCTGTTTTCTTAAAATTTGTTTGCTTGGCAATAATAATTTTTTTTAAATAAGAAAATGGTAGACACATCCCTGGGAGTTCGACGCTAATTTAGTCAAGATCACTGAGTATGAGAAAGCAATAAATTAAGGGAGTTAATGCATGTGAAGGACTTAGCAACATTCTTGCCAAAGTAAGGCGTTATCAGTAGTATTGTGTTATTAAATAGCAAGCGTTCATTGTGTTCCTGCATTTAAGACACTTTCAAGCATTGTAGGGAAAGAAAAGCACATGAGCTGTAGTCTTTACCTTTAAGGAACTTGTAGCCTAATTGAGACATAGGTATAAGAAGATAAGTAATATGAAAATGCAGTATGTAATCAATGCCAAATGCAAATGTGTGCTAAAGGGGTTTAAAAGCGGGAGAGAGTTCATTGCTCTAGAACTAGAATAATGATAATGAAAGCAGTCAGCCCTTATGGAGTGCTTACCATGTCTTAGGTACCATTCGAGTATTTTTCAGGTATTCACTCGTTTAATCTTCCTGTCAGCCATGTGAGATAGGCATTTCTGTTATTGTCCCTGTTTTACAGATCAGGAAACTAAGGCAAGGTTTGCTAACTGGCCCAAGGTCACAGGCCAAGGAAATGGTGGAGGCCCCATTAGATTCCGGGCTGCCTGACTCCAGAGCCACAGTCTTAGCCATACCAGGGTGGTCTAGGAAAACCTGAGTGAAGGGGAGACCTTTTGGGCAAAGGAAGCAGACCACCTCATGGAAGCAGCCCGTGTATACAGGGAAAGAGTACAAGGTGAGGTTTCAGGGACATATTTAAAAGGCTTCAGTGCAGGTTAAAGGCATTTGGACTTGATGGGAAAAGCAGTTGGAGAAACAAGGAATCAACTTACCACGAAAATAACATGAGCACCCAATACCCTGGAAGGATGGATCTCACAGAGGAGCATTCGATGTGTGGCAGGGCTACCTCTAGGGTTCGAGTTTGGAACTTTCTAATAATTTCTGCTTCAGTCTTGTGGCCATCCAGTGATTTGTTTGATTTCCCATGAGCCCTTTCTCCCTTGGCCTTGTGGGATCAATACCTACAGAATCTCAGTTGTCAGGCAGTATGAGCTCACTGTCCCACTCTTCTTCCCAGCGACTCACACAAGGCCCAAGTGCTGGTGTGTAACCTACCTTCTTAGATGGCAGACGGTAAAGCCAGGTGGTGTCACTCCCCCTCAGGGATTCCTTTACTTTTCTCTGGATTTTCGGCCAAAGAATGCAAAACCACATTTCAGAGCAGCCTTGGAAACTCAAGAGAAGAGTGGTAGCGCGTGGAGACCCTTCCAGAAGAATCGCAGCCCCAGCTGCCCCTTGAGGCCTGGCTCTGGCTCCCCAGGGGCTAATTAGAAGAATCCTTCATGATCACCTGGTCAAGACTGCATATATTTAGACAGCGAAGTTAGGGGGAGTAACCACAATTTTCGACTCCATGCTGATTAATCTAGGATTTAAATACAGGCTTCAAAATAAAGTGTAAGTGGTGGTAGCTCAAAGAAGCAAACCAAGCTTAACATTAAATGCCATGGGGCTCCTGAAAATGTGGGAAGGACTGGGAACAAAGGTTACTTACCACATCTATAACTCTTTTTAGACAAAGAAAATATGTGATTAAGAAATGTTTTGGCAAGATCTCACCAAGAATATTTACTGGGAAGGAGGCCCAGGACTCAGCCAGGCAGGAAGATGTGGGGTGTTTGCTGGGAGTGTGGAAGAAGAACATTCTCAAGTATGGAAGTAGAATGAAGGCCTGTGTCCGGAGGGGGAGGGGGAGGGTACTATAATACAGTTTTGTGCTGTTAAAGGATCTGCAACAGCTGAAATAAGTAGAGGAAGGGGCCGGCTGGACATTTAGAGACCAGACTCGGGTGGGGAGGAGGGGCCTTAAACATGAACTCTGCTCATTAGGCATGCTTTGAATATTTGAAGACACAGCGCATTTACTTTTTTGTTTTATTTTATTTTAAACCATGGCTGAGTCTTCTTCAGGAAGAAAACTTGATTGTTTGCAGTCATCCTGGCATAAAAATGTCCACAGTTATGCTAACGGGCAGGCTTAGGTGAGCCAAGAAAATTTGCCTTTCTGGTTCCAACGTTTCACTACCTAGCTTTTTATAAAAGAAAAAATAAACTTCCATCAACTGAAATTTCAGGTTAGGGGCTTGGTTTGAGGGTGTTTGGAGAAATGGGAGTTCTTTGCCATGTTTTTTGTGGACATTGGATGCGGTTCAGTGTCCTAGCTGACCATATCTCCCCCTGGGGCGCCTTCTCTCCAGAATCATTTGTCTCCCACTGGGAGACTCTTCCCTGCCTCTCCTTTGCCTGTTTCTCAGACATCTGCTGCACACTTTCTCCAGGACATACGGTCCAAACCATTTGGAGAGAGCTTTGTCTGCTTAGTATAACTTCTGGAAGAAGATAGAACTGATTGACTTTCATGCGCAAATACAGTGATAGTCTTGCCAGAAGCTCAATGTCACAAGCGTGAATTTATGTTGCAATTTGAAAAGGGTCATAGTATTCAAAGATGAGATTAATGCTGGTCCATGAGTGCTTTGTGGTGCTGAGGTAACCGAAGTGTATCTGGTGTTCTCCAGCACTTGAGTTCCTCCAGCAAGTGCCAAGAAGAAAAAGAGGGCTCCTGGATTGAAACTGGGATGTGTGGATGCATATTTCCTGCCTCCTTTCAACTGGTGATCTAGACACAGGCTGGTAGGTGGAAATCAGTTAGTGGCAAAATGTGGCATGAGCTCTCTTCTCTATACCCTTCTCACTCCCTTATAGAACACCTGTTCGTTTTGTACAGATTCAGGCAACATGTTATAATATTCCTGTATATTCTTTTCTTTTGTTTTGATATTAGACTTTATGTGCAAAGAATTGGATTAATCATAATCATTACTTCATGACACATTATCTTCACATTTTATTTATTTAAAGTAATGTAATAAGCACCCTTAAGCCCATCCCCCAAAACAAAAGCTAGGATCTTGAAAATAACTTACTTCTGACCAGATGATGGTCCTCTCCACATCTTATTCCCCTCGCTTCCCTACCCAAGTTAACCATCATCTGAATCCTATGTGCATCATTCCATTACTTTCTTGTCTATATACAGTCATGCCCCGCATAATGACATTTCGGTCAACAATGGACCACATATGTGACGGTGGTCCCATAAGACTAGTACCTTATGGCGTAGGTGTGTAGTAGGTTATACCATCTAGGTTTGTGTAAGTACGCTCTGATGTTCGTACAACTATGAAATGGCTTTTCTCAGAGTGTATCCCCATCGTTAAGCAATGCATGACTGTAGTTTCTTTCACCTATGTGGTCCTAAGATGGACCACATAAAAACATAAAACATGTACACACAAAAAGTATGTGTCTATGCAGATATATATTTAATTTTAATTGTCTTCTAACTTTATAAAAAGGGTATCAGACTATATATAGTCTTTTGGGACTTTTTTTACTTAATATTTTTACTGGTATCATTCATTTGTATTGCTACATGTTGCTGTATTTCATTTGTTTCCTCTGCTATGTAATGTTCCCTTGTGTGATTATGCTCAGTTTATTCATTCACTCTCCTGTTGATGGGCATTTGGGTTGGTGCTAGGATTTTGGCTATTGCGAACATGTTTGCTATAAATATTCTTGTACGTATAATCAGTTGTCCATGTGTAAGAGATTACTTTGTGTATATGACTTCATTTTTTTGAAACCTCAGTAGTACCATGAGCCAGAGGAACATTTTTGGGAAGCACAGTGAAGACAAATCCTCATTGTTTTTTATTTCAGTTTGGTGTGAAGAAGTAGCGCGTAAACTTTGCATGAGACAAGACACCACCTTATTTTTACTTTATTCCTCCTACCATCCTCCCAGTCCTACCCAGTGTTTGGAACAATTCTGGGCACACAGCAAGCACTTTCTTTATACATGGCTTCGATGCAGTCAATGCCTGTTGACTTCATCTTATTTTAAACTCTTTGAAGGTAAAACCTTGTCCTTTATGAGACCAGTCTTTTTTGTGCTTCCATGTGTTTAATCAGGTCAATTCTTTGCAATATGTTATTTAGCACCTACCATGAACCAAGCAAGCACCATCTTAATCAGGCATGGTTCTTGCCCTTAAAGAACTTCCTATCTCGTGAGGAGAGGATGTGTGCAAACTGAGAATTATAATACATTATGATATGTGCTGTAACGCTTGGGTCATAGAGAAAGAGTACTTAATTCTCCCTGGAAAAGGAGACTTCTGAGGGTGGGAGGGGGAGAACATATTGGATCTGAGATTTGGAAAATGAGTGAGAGTTCACAAGAGAGATTAGGACGGTGGATGAGGTGAACTAGTTCAGGGAAGTCAGAGGCGTGGGAGAGCATGGCACACTCAGGCCCTGGCAAGTGGTTGGTTTTGACTAGAATGTGCAGTGTGTGCAATTAAGTGGAGGCAGGTGAGAAATCAAACATGCTTGTGTTTTTGTGAGTCTCCTCAGTTTTGAGGATTGTAGATGAACCAAAGTCATTTTCACTTGCTCCCAGCCTCTATCCCACTAGTTATCTGGGGCTGTGGTACTCAGTGATATCCCTCACCCTTCCTCTTGGTGGCATATCCAGTTGGCTAAGAGGGCAGGCCTGACCATGTGCCCAGAGTGGGAAGGTCCCAGTTACCTCTGGCCCTAGTTGGCTTGTTTACTTGGACAGTAGAGTTCACCCAAGTTAGGATTCAGGAACAGTCTGTGGTCATGGAGTAGTGTTTTTCTCTCCAGGGACTGGACCAAGATAAGTCTGTCATAGGCGTGGCAAAGTACATGCTGGGGAAGGTCTGCCTCTACTTCTTGTGTCTTTTAGCCCCAGTGATCTTTCTCTACCCTATCTCTGCCCCAAGCTGCTTTCATATACTTGCTTTCTAGTGATGAAGCAGTGGAGGAAGCAATACGGATGGTGGCCTCATCCATACCCATCCCTGACCATCTGTTCTCAGAGACTCTATGGCTAGCAGAGGGAGTGATGATTTCAGGGAAGAGCACCAGGGAGAGTTGGTGGACAGCAGGAGTCTGTCTTCTCAGAGAAAACAGCTAGTCCTCTGTGACCAATTCTCCCTCTAACTAGAGAGATTATACAGCCACTGCACACTTGGGAAGATTGGGTAGAGTTGTACCAAATAAAATTTTTAATTGAAATGGATGGTGGTAGAGAAACACATTTTATTATGCCATGGCATGATATCAGGTTATATTTTGGGTGACTTTTTGGAAGTCTTTATTTTAGGTTCATTTTATTAGAGCTCTAATTTCTTTGTATTCTTGTACTTACCCAGCACAGTAGTTACGAACACAGACTTTGCAGTTTGGTACACCTGCCTGTGTTTGAATTCCACCCCTGCCACTTTTTAGCTCTGTGACTTTTTGCATATTATTTAACCTCCAAGGCTCAGTTTTCTCAGCTGAAAAATGGGCCACTAATACTCAGCTTCTACACTGGGTTATTGTGAGGATTATGTGAGATGTGATGCATGTAAAATATTTTACAATAGCTTTTAACGGAGTTATTTTAATTTTAGACCCATTTGTTGCTTTTATAAAAAGATTCAGTTCATCCTTTAAGCTCTGTCGGATGGCCATCTTGAAACCAAATGCACTGTCTTCTGTAATGTTTCATAGATTTTTAATATCCTTCAGTGCAGAGGTTAAGTAGAAGGATGATCATGTACAGACAGAGTGGGCACCCCTCTGCCTAACCATGTCTCTCAGTTTCAAAACAGTGCTTTGAAAAATCTCCTCTCCTACAAAACTTTCCCAATGAAAACTCTTTTTCCACCTGGTTATTGTCTCTGTGTTTGTTACAGCCTTCTCTCTGCTTTCATATATTTAGCTCTGCAAAGTCATAATCATTTATCCACATGTACTTTAGTGTGCGTTTGTCCCATCTCTCTTTAGAAGACATATCCCTGCTGATGCATGGAGTAAGATGTTCTTTTCCTTCCCTATGGAAGTGCTATTTTCCCTCTCTTCAAGGAGCTAGGAGAGAATTCAGCTCGACATTCATTGTGTGTCAGTGTGTCACTGTGTTCTTCTTCTCTTAGATCACGTGATTAAAAAAAGTGAAATGGAGAAATGATCATATAAAGATGGTACATGTCCCTTAGTGTACATCATCTGTAACTTCTGTGTACTGAATTTCGCTGAAATCTGTCAAAGGATACTGAAGACAGGCTCATTTGAAACATTTTCTGGCGTTTTCATACATGTCAAACTGATCTGTGTGAACTGGAGGTGCATTGTCTTTCCGTTTCATGATGTTATCCAATCTAGCCCAAATTCAGAGGACTCTTAAGAAAATTACTGTGATATGATCAGATTCTAATAAATTGAAATAGCGATTTCTCCACCTTGTGTAATTAGCACTTTGAGAGTTAAATGATAAAATAGAGGATATGGACAGAACACAGAATCGTACGGAGAAAGTTGGAGAAAGGAATAATAATGAGAACAGGAAGGGAACAACAGCTAATAAGGCCATTGCTTTTAAGCAATTGGAATTCTTTCATCAGATAATTAGAATTCTTCCTGCCAGGCTCTGGAGTTTGCCCTAGTCGATGTGACTCAAGACCTGGCAAGGCACTCTCCTCTCAAATGTGTTTCATCTGAGAGGTCCCATAAGATGTGGAGTCAGGTGTTGAGGAGTTTCCAGCTCTCATCTCATGCTGGCCTTATCTAGTACACAGGTGGAGGGTGTGTCCTAATGGCACCTCCTCCTTAGCACTCTTCCTCTAGTACTGTTGACCTAGGGGCATTGTGAGGAAGTTCAGCCACTCCCCTTGACCTCTGACCTGGCCACGGGTTCAGGGAGCTTTGGGGTCTCATGTGTTCAGCAGCCCTTAATGTGTTCAGTTGGTCTTTTCCACATTGCCAGTGACGTCTTTCTTCTTCCTAATCATCAACTCATGGAACATTAGAAAGGGCCTTGCAGTTCCTGTGGTCTAACTCCTGAGGCCTGGGGAGGTGAGGTGACAGGCCTGCAAAACACATTTTGGTTAGAGGCAGAGCTAGGACCAGACCTGAGTTTCTGGAATCTTCGTCCAGGGCTGTTTCCGTTAAATGATGCCCTTGCTCTCTTCCACTTCGCATTCTCAGACCTGGAGGACCCCTCTGATGTTTGTACCCGATGAACTTATGAAAGTAAGAATAGAAGCTTCTATGAAAACCTAATTTTAAACCTGTTTTTTTCCAATAAGAACATGCTACTTTTATAATCAGAAGAGAAAATAAAACTCTTTAAAGAAGCTGATAGAAGGCAAGTCAGAGCTTCGCTCATCCAGCTCTTTGTGTGCTGCGTTATGGTGAAGAGGCAGTAAGTGTGGTGGTTGAACATGGTTCTGCAGCCAGGCCACCTGCCAGCGAATCCTTGGTGCTTATGGACCACCTCAGGTCTCTGCTGAAATGGCATCTTATCAGTGAGGCCCTTCCGGGCTGCCCTTTTCAAAATAGCAACTACCCTACCCCCCCCAAACGACCCTTTTGTGGCCCCTTCACTGCCCAGTTTTTCTGTATAGCACTTGTCACTCTCTGACATTGATTCTGGTTGTTCTTTGTTTAATATGTTTCTCCTTCCACCTGTGTGTCACCTCCATGGGAACAGGGATTTTCCTCTCTTTTGCTTACTGCTGGATCCCCAGCACCCAGAGCAGTGCCTAGAACACAGTAGGCAAATATTTGTTGAAACAATGAATGCATGAACTTAGGGCACAGAACTCAACCTGTCTGTGCCTTAGTTTTCTTGTGAGTGAAATAGGGTTTAAAAATAGAGCCTACCTCCTCGAGTTGCAATGAGAACTAAGGGAGTTCATCCATCTAAAGCACTTAGAACCAGCCTGGCATGTAGTAAATACTCAATAAAGTTCCATGTTATCATAATAATTATTGAATATTTGACTTCCTCACTAGACTGCAAACTCCCCAAGGGCAGAGACTGTTTCTTACATTATCTTTGTATTCCTGGTAGCGATGTGCCTAACATATGATTGATATTCATTGTTTAAGTAGATAAATAAATTATAGAGAAATTGTAGGCAATCCCACTGTAAATATTTGTTAAATTTAAATGAATAGATTTCCTGCCTATCTTTTCCCCGAGCTGCAGTTGGTGAATCTGCATGGAATAGTATGATTTTGTTGTGCCTTTAGCTCATCACTTAAGCAGGGGGCCAATAATTTATTTTTGTTGCTGTGACTTGGCTGAAATTTCTTGGAGATTGACAGCAATGGCAGCCACTTGGTGGGTGATGAATGTTACCCCAGCCTGTAAGATACACAGCAGTTACTTGAGATCTCTTCCATTCATAGTTGGTACTTCACAGAAATGCCTCCCTGGCAAAGGGGCTGCTTAGCAGAGCCTGCAGGCGTCTGAACAGACAGATTCAGGAAAGATGAAAGGGAGGGTTAAGAGAGAAACACTTGAGAGGTTGTAAAAAGATTCTGCTTTTAAACTTGAGCCAGTCATTTGAGTTCTATGGGCCTCACAGTTTTTCCGGTAAAATTAGAGAATAGGACTCGATGATCTCCAAGGAACCATCTTACTTTTTAAATTTCCTGATTCTGTGGAAATTGTCTAAGAAGGCCCCAGACTGATTAAGAATTTTAGGGCAGAAGTTTAAGTGTAGATACTAATAAGATGAAAGGGGATGTTACTGTGGAAGCTTTGGGCAAGTGGTTAAATGGCATATAGTGTCCATTTGTGAGAGGAACTGGAAAATTATAGTATTTAAATAGAAAATGAACTCAGAACCCACATCTTAACAAAAGCGTTTCTGATTTCCTGGTTTGGGTCAGTTTATTTAACGTGAACTAAGTTGCATGTAGTCTGTCCAATTTCGGCGTCTGATTTCTGAGCCTTTCCCATAACCAAGTCCCCAGAGATTTCCAATCCTGCCCATAAGGTAATGCAATTTGGCAAGAGGATTTGGACCTTGACAAAATCTCTTGCCCAATTTGGTTTCCAGAAAGGCTGACTTACCTAATTTGAAAATAAATTGAAAACAAAACCTTTGGTTGTTACATGTTTGATGAAATGCCACAGAAAACTATAATTTTTTTTTCCATACCCCATTACTATGGAGAAGATTGTTACCGTTCATTCCTAAATATCTGTCTTTGGTTTACTGTCCTTCCCTGCCACAGTGTTCCAATAAGGCTAAATTACCACAGCAATATTAAATCATAGGAATCCTTGTGTGTATGTATATATTTTGTACCTTGCGTATCTGCCGTATTCCCAATCTCCACGTTAATATTAATTTTCTATTGCTGCATAATGAATTACCGTAAAGTTAGTTGCGTAAAACAATACACGTTTACTATCTCATAGTTTCTGTGTGTCAGGAATCTGGATACAGTTTATCTGGGTCCTCTGCTTAGGGTCTCACAAGGCTGCAGTTTCTCACAGCTGGGGCTGTGGTCTCATCTGACACTTGACTGGGGAAAAATCTGCTTTTGTTGGCAGATTATTACCTTGTGGTTATAGGACAGAGGGTTTTGATTTCTTGTTAGCTGTTGGCCAGAGGCTTCCCTCAGCTCCTTACCATATGTCCTCCCGACATAGGCACCCCACACGTGGCATTTTACTCCTTCAAAACTAACAAGGGAATTTAATGTTTTCCAGTAGCTCCAGTTTCTTTACAGATGTGACCTTAGTTTTTTCCCCTATTATCCTTATAAGGTAAGATAGAAGTAGGGAGAATCGAGAAGCTTCAAAAGGGCTGAATGAAATGTCTAAGGTTGGAAAGCAGCCAATGTCTGCACTGGAATAAGAATTCAAGTTGATTGATAACAAAAACGAACATTTACTAAATATTTGCTACATACCAGCTACTTTGCGAAGAACTTTATGTCACTACGTGCTCGTTCAATTCTCAGCACCATGCTCTGAGTTAGGTATTACTGTTACTAAACTATTTAACAGGTGGGGAAATTGAGGATTGGAGAGGTTATATAACCTGCCCAATGTTCGCAGACAGAAACTGCGCAGGTTTGAACACAGGTAGGCAGATAGATTCCAGAAGCCCCTCCCATCCTTCTCTGAAGATCTTTCCATTAGAACATGATGCTCTTCATGTTCAGAATTCTTCCTCTCTTTTGTTAGATACTTAAATCACTGCGGTATTGCAAAGGGATAATTGAAACAGATTGCTCCTTTAAAAGTGCATTAATAAAAGGGAGGGACAATGTTCTTTGTTTTCCACTTGATTCAGGCTTTGTTATTTTTCTGAAGACATACAGGGCAAATTGAAGGAAACCAAAATTTTGTGGGATTTGCGTGTATTAATAACGCTTTTGCTATATACACATCCAAAAAAATCAGACTTACAAACTCGTCAAAGTTGATAGAATACAGCTTGTTCATTTTAATTCATTTAAAATGTTCATTTTAATTCAGCGTTTTATTATTCTGTAAAACACTAATAATATGGAAATGGCAGAACAGGTCTATTTTCCACCCTATAAAACTACTTATGTAGATGGATCTTGTTGAGAGATGTGCAAGATTTGATTTGAATATTAGAAACTGAAATTTTAGTGTAAAAATATCTAGTTGGGTGTGTTTTTTCTATATTTTTGGAAACCTAGAGAGTTATCTGGCAAGGTACTTTAAAATCTATAAATACAGAGGAGAAATAAAATACAGAGAAGGTTTGTTGATTATTGAGCTTTTTCATGAGTAGCAGGATGGAGCAGCTGCAGACAGAGGTCAAGAGGAGAGAAAAATGCTTTAGTGGGTCAGATCCAGCCAAATATCCAAAAGCGTTGTGGTCGTTCTCTGTGGCCGAGTCCTCCAGCTGGAAGGACCTTTGAGCATACCGAGTTCCCCCTCTTCATTTGCTATTAGGGGTGCAAGTGTGCAAGTGTGCCAAGGTCACGCATCCAACTTGCTTCATTCAATGCTTATGAATTCGCCTTCCCTGAACTCGTGTTGGAAAGCTTTCTTGAACTCACTGTTGTCCTTTTTCCTATACTGCATTTGTATTTCTTTTTATAAACCTCAATGCAGGTCAGCCTGGTGCTATAGTTATTTGGGTTAATGTCTCATTCTCCCTAGGATGCCCTAGGCTATCTGTAATCAACTTTGGTCTTCTTTCAGTGCCTAGCATGAGGCCGTAAATATTGGAGGTGCTCCCTATATGTTGGTTGAATTGAATGAAAGGTATTTGAATACATTTCATATACTCTCTCTTACTGTGGAAGGCAGGGCTTCCAGCCATTAGTTCTAAAAGGCTTTGAGAAGGATCCCTTCATTCCAGGAATTGGAGAGTTGGTGAACAAATTCAAATCGACTGTATCACTATCCTTCATGTTCGATGTGGGGTTTTTTTGGCTCTCAGCTGTTGTCTTTTTTTTTCCATTTAAAAAATTATGGTAAACTATACATCACCTAAAACTTACCATTTTAACGGTTTTTATGTGTTCAATTCACTGTCACTAGATACATTCACTTTGTTGTGCAACCATTTCTACCATCCATCTCCAGAATTTTTCGTCTTCCCAAACTGAAACTTTGTACCCATGAAACAATAATGTCCCCTTCTCCCTTCCCTCCAGTCCCTGGTAACCGCTATCCTACTTTCTATCTCTATGAATTTGACTATTCTAGGTACCTCATATAAGTGGAATCATACAATATTTGTCCTTTTGTGACTGGCTTATTTCACTTAGCCTAATGTTTCAAGGTTTGTCCATGTTGTAGCATGTGTCAGAACTTTATTCCTTTTTAAGTCAGCCATTGTCTGTTAGGACTCAAGAACTTCAGTGTTTTCAGTTTTTGTAGCCAGAGGTAGATTTTTCTTCCAGACCTATCCTTGGCCCTTTCCTGGGATGAAATTTCCAAGGGCATGCCCTGTCTTCCTGAGTGGTATTCTTTGGGGGAGCTGAGTAGGAAAACTGAGGCAATTAGCAGTGCAACAAATGAGCACCTACTGTCTATAGGGGTTCTGCTTATGACTAGAGATTGCACAGTGTTTTGGGGGAGACAACTGTATACTTGGTTAACTATAGTACCTTGTGCTAAATACTAAAGGAGGGACCAGAAGGGATCCACTCAATCTGCTGAGGACTGTGAGGGAAATTTAGGAAAGGTTCAAAGAAAGATGAATAGGTATTCGAGATAGAGAAAGAAGAGATGCCAGTCCATGAGTAGCCTGAGCTAAGGCAAGTGAAAGAAAACACATGGTTTTTTGGAAGAATAGCAAGGAGCAGCGCTGTGAATGAAGAAAGCGTAGAGAGTGGGGGGAATAGTAGGAGGCTAGAGGTGCTTGAACACCATGCTGAATAGTTTGGGGGAACAGGTCACTTGGAGGCCTCATGCATTAGGCTGACCTGATTAGATCTGTAGGTTGACAGCGTAGTGGATGGATCAGAGTAGGAGAGATGGGGACTGGAGACAAGTGTGTGTGGTTTGGAGCCAGAGGCAATGTGGTTGCAGCATTTTAAGCAAGAGGTGATGAGGGCCTGAACCAAGGCAGCCACAGACAAGAGTTTGCCCATGGTCAGTATCCTCAGGTATGTTGACAGCAGACTTCATTGGACCACGCCCACCTAGCCTGCCTTTTTATCTTCTGAAATTCTTATAATTTCAACTTCAGTTTAGAGTTCTGTTTTTGTAAAATTTCGTTTATATCTTTCCTTATTGTAACCACAGTGGCAAGAAGGAATTGATTTATAAAAGACAACAGGACAGGTTCCTACCTTCAGGCTTTCCACTCAATAATGTACTTTTTTGGGTACTTTTTAGATAGTCTTCCATGTGCTAAGTGATGTGGTATCTAACTTGTAGAAAGATACGATTGTTAGTATTGTATGTAACATAGAATAGCTAGAGTATAACTAATTAGAACAGATCAGCTGAGCTACATTAGAAGTGTACACCCCCCTCCCCCCCATCTCCTGGTAACAAAAGAACTCAAACAACATACAAGTGAATAAACTTAAACTTTGAAGAACAAAGCTGGGTTGGCCTCAAATATCATCAGCATGGCCGTCAGAGCCTATCTAATGGTCCATAAAGAACTTGGCTCTTCACAAAGTGCTTTGATAGTAAGCTTAACAGGAAAAGACTTAGTCCCTGCCCATAAATGTGCAGTTTATATTCTAAGTTGTAAAATGTCGGAAATGACTCTGGGAAATTAGAAAAAATGAATTTAGTCAGTACTCTTAAAAGTGTTATATCAGGAGGGCCCCAGACATTCACATGCAGAAAGGGAAAACTGCACGGTACAAGTATCGAGAGAAAATACCCAGGACTCATGAGTTGACTAAAAGCTGATTGAGGAAAAAGTGCTGAAATATACTAAAAATAATATGAGTTGCAAGGAAAATAACCCTTTTGCTAACCTTTGCATTAGTCAGTTCCTTATTAGAGTATTTTTTTCCTGTTTTAGTCACTACTTAAAAGAGTGTGTATAAATATAGAAGATCAAGAGAAGTGTGATAAAAATAATTTAAGATGTAGAACATGAATTTTAAAAGAAAAGGTTAGAGAAATTTGGGGATTAAATGGGCTGACTTTGTTATCTTAATATAAAAAGATCAGAAGAATATTTATGAGCACGATAATGTGAGTGATACCAAGAAGTTTACACATACTGTACCCTTATGGGGCTTTAATCTAGTGGCCAGGTTTTCATTGTGCAGTTGACCAGTTTTTTTTTTTTTCATTTCTCAAGACCGCTAAGTGAAAGGAAATCCATGTTAAGTTGTAGGAGATATTTTGAATGATCCACAGAGCCTAGCAGAGCGCCTGGTAACTACCCATTGGGAAAGGAGGAGTTTCCTTCCTGGAGGTTGAGGGCTGAGCTGGAGAGCTTCCTGAAGGAATCTGGACTGAATGATCTCAATTATGTAATTCCTTTCCATATTAAGGTTGGAAGGAAATTTTAGGAAGAGATAGGTCATGGACTGCCCTGTGAGTATAAGGGCCAACACCTAAAATGAATATATATTTCTAAGGTTTTGAAAGTAAAAAGAGAAAAGAAAAGCTATCTTGGTCATCCCAAAATGTTTTCAGGTCCTCCTTTTGTAGTTTTTATCTCAGACTCTTGTTTGTTTCCTTCTTAGCAGTTATTACGACTTGCAAATATTTTCCTCCTGCTTTTGTCTGTCTTGCTGTTACCAGGTAGGCGTCATGAGGACAGGGACTGTGTCTGTTTAGTTCTTTATTTCTAGCATCAAGCACAGTGTTGATACATAGTAGGTACTCAAGAAATAGTGGTTGAATAACTGAATGCGTGAGGATGGGCCTTGGGGAGAAGAGTGCTCCCAAGACCAGACCCATCCAGGTGGACGCTCTCCACCTTGAAGGGATGCTCCTCTAGGGGTTAAAGAGAGAAGGAAGCAAGGGTGAGAGTAGAGAACGGGGAAAGAGAGTAAACTCCCAAGGCCTTTTTTTCCTGTTGTCGTTGCTGATACATCAGGTAAGAATCTGCTAAAAATGGGAGACGTATAGTGTTAAATAAAAATGAGAGACAATGTGGACTAGTACCCAGACGCAGTAGCTCTGGGAAACAGTTCATCATGACTTGCCACTGGGTAAATTTTTTTGTTTTTTTCTGGAACGGCTAAAGGCTCTCTTAAAATCAAGTTTTCCTGGTGTGTAAATCATCTGGAAGTTTTAGTGGTAGTGGGGTGTGTGTGTGTGTGTGTATGTGTGTGTGTTTCAAGCATCTGAGTCCTTTATTTATATTCTCTGCCCTGGCCTTGAGATGTTTTTTGAGCAGCCTTAGATTAGATTATCTGCACTGGGATAGTAGAGTAATTTTGCGGCAAACTGCCACTGTGCTTTGGACTGTTCAACTCTTCTCAGCCTGAGTAGCCAAAAAAATATCTTGATTTAGTCTGGTCTGGTCTGTTGTAGTCTGACTTAAGGACATCAAGTCCCAGACCTTAGGATCCTTAACTTTAAACATTAACATATTAACAAAAGGGCAAAAAAAAAAATAAACAAAAAAGAAAAAAATCACCTCTTCTAAAACAAACAGTCCTCCCCAGACCCAAATAATTCCACCTTCCGAACTGTCCCATGCTGATGGAGCTTTTCAGGGAAATGTCTTTGAACCAGAGGGTTCCCTCATGTCTAAAAGAACATTCCAAAGAGAAGATTAGAGGACAGTGAAGACAACTCTAACCCCGGTCAGTCCATCCAGCTCTCCTCACTTGCTACTCCCTTTGTCGTGAGAAGGCAGGCTGGGAGTCCCTTCAGCTGCCTGTATTTAAGGGCTTTTAATATTCACAAAAGTGCAGAGAACTGAAAGCAAGAGCCTTGAAGCTATGGACTTTTCCAGAATTGTTTCTAGAAACTTACTGTAGCGGTAGGAGCCCCATCTTTTGAAACTCCCATAGGTTTACAAATATCTTCCCTTGGTCTTCAAAGACCTCTGAGGACGGGGATGGTAAGAAGCAATCGTTCCTTCTGCTGATGTGTCTGATCCCCTGGTGTCCTCAAGCCCTGCGTCCGTGTTGGTGAAAGGAATGAAAATAACAATGCCTTTCATTTGTCAAGCAGCTTTTAAAATATTTGCTTTTGTTGTCTCACTTCATCCTGACAATGACCCTGTGAGAAAAGCAGGGTGGTGTTCGTATTGTCCTTGTGGACGCATACGGACAAACTGATGCTCTTAGAGGTCAAGTCCCCCAGTTTAGTAAAGGGCAGAGCAGGGACAAGACTCCACGTCTTTTTGCTGTGAAAGCAAGATCAGGTGCAAGATCGTGTCTCGTGAAGCAGTCCCGAAGAAAACTAAAAAACAGTGGAGAGCCTGATGCTGTGAACTTGAGCTTTTGGAAGCAGTTCCTCACTTTTCCTCATTAGTAAAATAGTGAATCAATGTGCTTTGAGCCTCTGTGGTGGAGAGGCCTCCTTACTTTCTCAGCCACCCAGGCCTCATCTAGGTGGGCACTGATGTTTCTCAGGTTTAAGTGCTGGAGAAACAGTAGGGCCAACCAGACTGTCTTTTCGGAGCAGGATGGATCAGAGAGTAAATCTTAAGTGAACTGAGCACTAAGGAATTCTTAAATTGACAGGTGGAGAGGGTGGGAGAGTCCCTGTAAGGCTTGCTTCTTACAGCCCAGCTGCTCCTCCAGGCCCGGACTGCTAAGATCTGGGTATTTCCAGCACGATTGCTTCCATGGCTGTGTCTCTTGGCTTTCTGATGGGGCATATAATTTACCTTTCAAGTTCTATAAATGGAACCAGGGGTAAAGTTTTGACTCTGTTGGACATATGACCTGCAAGTTGGCTTCTCCCGTTTGGGGAGCCCTCTGCCTCACAGTGAACATTTTGTACAGTCAGGTAGACCTCTCCGCCAGAGGACTGACTCCTGTGTGTGTGAAAAGGAAGACAAACCTGTATTTTGTAGAAAGGGCCTATTGTTCCCGGGGAGTGGTTGTGGCCAATTTCTTGGGCTCCTTTGGCTGACTCTGAAGAAGGAATTGAAGTCAGAATGCTAATCACTGACTTGCACAGACATCAACAATCAAACCTCAGGGAACTCATAAGAAAGTAAACAAAAGTGCTCAATTTCAGATTCTAGAAGAGCAGAAGTGTAAAAGAGGCTACAGATGAAAAAAAATGTGTTAGTGAGAAAAAAAGATTCTCATTCCCTGCTTCTCAAATGGGTAGCCTTAAAAATAATAAAGAAATCCAGAGGTGTGGGCTCGTTTTCCATGACCAGGGTTGACGTGGCTGGCAGCCTTCCTCTTCTGGAGGTGGTCTCCTTTACTCAGAGCTGGAACGTGCCTGTGGGAATCACACCGTATCTGAATTGCAGGATTTCGTCATGTGAGTTGGACACAGACTTTTTTATTCTAGTTGTGCACAGTGTTTCCAATGATCCATCTCATGCTCTCACTTGTTCCTCTAGTTCCACATAGCAGGCTGGTGTTGAGAATTCTGTCATCATGAAGGAGTGTTTTCTTCTAAATGTGAGAAATTTTGGAATTGTTGAACCAGTGTAGGTCCTTGTGGGGGGTCTGTGAAATGTTCTCAGTTTGCTTTAGCCTCTGACGATTTCTTTTCTCCTAGTGTAAGGAGAGAATTATTTTCCCTTCAATTACTGCCCTCCAACCTCTTTCATATAGATTTATGTATTCTAATCTGGACCTTTCTTTGATTCAGTGCCAGCTTACACAAACTCCAAGTCATAGATGTGGCACGTGGCCAAAATTATCTATCCTCGAGTATGTCATGTTGGAAAGGGCACTGGCCCTGGAGTGGGGAGACCTGCCAGTGACCTGACTTGTCTCTGAGCTGGTTGTGTCACTTCTCAGGATCATATTTGCCTGTTAATAATCTCAGCCTTCTCTCCTAAATTATAGCAAAAAAAAGTGACCTTTAACAAGATTCATTTATAAGCTACTTGAAATCTGTCCATTCTTCTCTTAGCAGTTATGTTCATGATTCTTCAGCCTGATCCTCCAGAGTTCATTGGGCAGAGACATTATCCCCATCCAGTATTCTGTTATCCTTATCTATGTAGTGAGCATACATCAAAAGCTATCCTTTCTCCCCAGGTTAACCTTTGTTTCCAGCAGGAGAGAGCACTCACCACCACATTCGGTCTTGATCCCCTTTAACCAAAATTAGAATAAGTCACAGCTGGGGTTCAAGGGAGCAACGGGAGCATCTCAAGTTTAGGGCCGCAGAGTCCTGGTGAGGAAAATTAACAGTGTGGACTAGGGATTTGAAGACACACAAAGCCCTCCTCACTGTTGGCTTTTTGAGGAGTCCTGTTGTCTTCCTAGCTACTGACTAGACTGGGCAGAAAGCTTGCTGAAAGATTGGAAATTTGTTTGGGGTCTTGGCTAGAAGTGTCAGGGTGCCATACTAGGTTTTCTTAAGGAGTCTTGGGGCTGAGGTGCCTCATCCCTGGGAGGTGCTTCCCACTGGCAGCTCGTAGTCTGGACATCACAGTGATCCAAGTCCTTACGTGTCTTGTGTGCATCCCCTTCTACAAGCCTTGCCATGTTATCCTTATTAACACGGCTGCCATATGTAATACACCACCACGTGGGATGGGCATTGTTTCATTCTAGGCATGTAAAAATCATATGTGTGACCCTGCCTGGCTTCTGATCTCTCAAGCCAACTTGTGGAGCTGTTAATGCCTCTGTAAAGCTGAAATCTAGTGCTACTCAAGAAACTCTGTTTTTCTGCTAGTTTATTTTTGTTATCCTTGCCCCCACCCACCTTGTTTTTCAGCCATCAATGAGTTTTTATTGAGTTACTCAGACATTCAGCCAGACTCTGTGGGGGAATAAAAAGATGTTGTAAGAAACTGCCCCAGAAGGTAAGGGACTTAAAATCCATTTGAGAAGGGAAGGCCCAAGCACGTGAAAAGTCCTCTAGCAATAGCAGCCCACAGATAGATTAGACAATGTGATCAAAGAAGGAGAGATCTCTCTTCAGGAGTGCTCAGGCAAGGCTGTATTGAGGTGGTGGTCTCACTATATGGCCTGAAAGCTTGATTTTTTCCCCCCTTTATTTTATATGTAGTATTTGATATGTACACAAGAAGATACGTGACACAGCATAATGAATAATAAAATGAACAAAGCATAATGATAAAATGAACACGTCTGAACTTACCATCCAACTTAGCATCTACAACAATGCTACTGCCCTGCCTTCCCACCCAAGTTAGCCACTGTCTTGAAATTTTTTTTTTTTTGAAAGTCTTTGTAGAACACATATATTTTCTTTGGAAATCTCATAATCTTCTGTGATACAGGATCTCTGAAGGCAAACAAGGGCATATGTGATGGTTAATTTTGTGTGTCAACTTGGCTGGGCCATGGTGCCCAGATATGTGGTCAATTATTATTCTGGATGTTTCTGGGAAGGTGTTTATGGATGAGATTAACATTAACTGGGTAGACTTAAAGAGTAAAACAGGTTACCCTTCATAATGTGGGTGAGCCTCATCCAGTTAGTTGAAGGTCTACATAGAACAAAAGATTGACCTCTCCAAGCAAAAGGGAATTCTACAGCAGACAGCCTTCACACTTGAGCTGCAGCATTGGCTGTTGCCTGGGTCTCCAGCCCACTGGCCCCCTCTTCAGATGTTGAACTTGCCGCCTCCATAAGTGTTATGAGCCAATTCCTTAAAAGAAATTTCTTACCATATATATACACATCCTATTGTTCTGTTTCTCTGGAGAACCCTGACTAATGCAGCATATCACGTTCTCTGCGTGCCATGTGGGTAGCATTACAGAATAGAGCATTTTTATGTCAGGAGCTCAACAGTATATTAGTCACATGCTGGAAAGCATCTGGCTGACTCTGGTCTAGGCCTTGACAGAGAAACCTTGATTTTCTGTAGAAGGCTCTTTTTGGAGTACTCTTTCCTCCTTTTTAGTACTCTGTCCCCCACCCCCCCAAAGTCCTGTGGCTTTCTCTGATCACTCACGTACCCCTTTCTACCATGCCCCCCCAAATACACCCAACCCTTGCCAACACACATGCACAATCTTGTGTGTTTCCTTACCTTCTATGTGGAACCCTGGTTCTGCTCGTCACCAGGAAAGACATTTAGCCTCTCTGAGCGCCTGTCCCCTTGTCTGCCCCAGGTAGGGGTAGTCGTCAGTCTGTATTTATTATGTGTCACCATGTGCCGGCCACTGATCAAGGCGCTTTACCTGTTTATCCCTTGTTCTCCTCACAGCAGCAATCCCAGGTGGTATCTGCTATCATCATGCTTACTTTGCAGTGAGAAAATGGCAAGAAAGTTATAGAAATGGGATTTGAATCCAGGCAGTCTGACCTCAGAGCCCCTGCCGCTAACCCTTTTAAAACACATTATAAATCAGAAGGTGGTCTGCAAATATCAGATCCAGCTGCTATTAACATACGCCATTGTCTTGGGGCCCTGTGCTCTGCTAGTTGATAGCGAGGGCATTTGAGGAGCTGATCCAGGCTAATGAGGTCATTGGTATGAATGTATCGCCCTTCCTGGAAAGCTCTGGTGTTTTGACAGAGGCTGTCTGGCAGCCACAGTTCCTGAACACCAAGGAGAAGTTGTGTAGGGGCCTTTCAGATATGATGGTTAGTGGTAGGTTGGGTCATGGGCCCCCCCTCAGGTCACACCGAGAAAGCCACCCCCTACTTTATGTTTAAACAGGTCCTGGAGGCTACAGTGTAGCCCATTGAGACTAGACCCCATACTTGACTCAGGTGAGGACTCCTTAGATTGGAGGGTCAGAGGCCTCAGCAAAGCGTAGCAAACAACTGGCACTTCCTGTCCCTCCCAGGACCGTGGCAAATGTTGTGAAATAACAGCACTCTTCAGAATAACCACTGCTAAGCGACTGAGTTGGGCACATAGTATGAAAGGTCTTTCGCCACACTTCCAGAGATCTGGGTGTCCCCAGAGAATCGAGCCTGGCGTTAGTCTTGCCTCTCTTTTCTCTTTTTCTTTTCCCAGCCGTATTTCTCCAGGTTTTCGACACTAGCGCCGCCCATTATTCTTGTTTCTTCAGTGTTTTTAACTCTTTTTCCTGTCTGGTGAGAATTGAAATGGTACCATACCACTCAGTTTCCAAAGTGGTACCATACCACTCAAGGAATGAGTTCCATCTTTTCATGGAGACTAATTTAGTGTTTTTAGTAATGGCAGTACATCGAGAGGGCGATAACACACCAGGAGTCCTAGCAGTGTCTCTTCCTGCAAGGTTATTTTCTCTGTCCCAGTTGCAGAAGGAGCAAACGTTATTCCATTTAAGTGTAGAAACTTTCTTTTTAAAATACCTCTCTTCTTTTTTCTTCATATGCACTGGTTCCCTCTCTCTTCTACTCTCGCGTAGACGCTGGTATGTAGAGCGATTGTTTCTGATCCCCAATTCCTTTTTGGAAGGAAAGAGAATGTTTGTGTATGCCATTGTTTTATGTGGGAGAGTCATGCTACTCCCTCTGCTTTCGAAACATTTCTCCCTAAAGCATTTTCAAAATGTCAGTCATACAAGGTAACAGTGGTTTCTGGGACCTTCTAGGAGCACATTCTTATATACTCAAAAGTGAATAAAATATAGAGGAAGACTCATCTGAAGTCGTGATTTATATGTCATTTCCTTGCTTTCTTCAACATCATTATTTTTGAACCAGTAAGTATTTTGATCAACATTTTTTTGAGGAAGAATTGTATGGTATTTCCCAACCTTCCCCCTGTGGGTGGAATTGCATCACTGAGTCACTTTTCTCTATTTTTTTCTGCTTTCTGTCTCCTGTTTTGTCAAGGATTCAGCAAACTCCAGCCCTTTTTTGGTGTTTTTCAGTCCTGAAATTTTAGGCTGGTATCTGTGATTCTGTTAATTTCCCATCATTATTTTCCAGCTCATCAGGGAAGCCTCATAAAAATAAGGCATTTTGTCTAATCCTCAGATGGAGGTTTGAACCCTGGTAAACATGGACCCTCCCGTCTCACTTTTTAGCAATCCCAGAAGTCGGAAGGATAGTGATCTCATCAACTGTAGGCGAAGTGAAGTATGTTTTTTTATTTGCCTTTACCTTATTTCATCCACCCAATCCATTTTAAGGGATAAAAATGCTATTAAAAACATTCCATCTGTGGTCAGACTTCTAGCTTTAACCTGGTCTGAGACTTAAGATGAAATGCCAACTCTAAAAGTGACCCTGTGTGGAGTAAAGGACCTGGACGCCAGTCCCAGTCCCATTGCTTCCTAGAAATGTGACCTTGGAAAACCTCTGAGATGCATCACCTCATCATAGATGGGGATGATGTTACTGGTTGTGCCATCTGTGTCAGTCAGGGTTCTCCAGAGAAACAG
The DNA here is from genome assembly GCF_020826845.1 of Diceros bicornis minor. Lineage (NCBI taxonomy): Eukaryota > Metazoa > Chordata > Mammalia > Perissodactyla > Rhinocerotidae > Diceros > Diceros bicornis. Next base: position 49,083,758 of record NC_080756.1, on the reverse strand, counting down.
AACCGATAGGGTGTGTGTGTGTGTACATGTGTGTTAAACGTGGAAAGTGTTATTTTAAGGAATTGGCTCATGCAGTTGTGGAGGCTGGCAAGTCCAAAATCTGTAGGGCCAGACCCAGGGAAGAGTTCATGTTGTAGCTCAAGTCCGAAGGCAGTCTGGAGGCTGAATTCCCTCTTTCTTGGGGACCTCAGTCTGTTTTTTCTAAGACCTTCAACTGATTGGATGAAACCCACTCACATTATAGAGGATAATCTGCTTTACTCCAAGTCCACTGATTTAAATGTTAACCTCATTAAAAAAATTACCTTTGCAGCAACATCTAGACTGGTATTTGACCAGATATGTGAGTTCCATGGCCCAGCGTGTTGACGCATAAAATTAACCCTCACACCATCTCGAAGAGCCTCTATGAGCAACAGCTGTGAATAGTCAGGAGCTGAAGGCATGTGTGGGGGAGACAGCTGTTCCTCAGCGCTGTCTCTTCTCTCTCTCTGCCTCCTTTACCTCCTGAATTTTTCCTCTCTTCCCTCATTTTTACCCTTTTCCTCCCGCTTCTGACATGTGCCCTCCTTCTCCCACCCACTCTGCCCGAGATGCGGGGCATGTATAAAGTGAGAATTAGGGAGAACAACCTGGTGTGTGATTAATTTATAATGGAAAGAGAACAGATCTTGAAGTCATTCAAGTTAATCAAGTTAATTAACATTCAATAATTAAGATTCAAGTTAAATCAAGTTAATCTCACCCTTTTATGATCATGGGCAAGGGAATATACCCCTCTGAGCCTCTGGTCACTTATTTCTAAAATGGGGATAATGATATTTATCTGATACAGTTCTTGTGATGATTAAATGACCTAACATGTCCATTTCCCTTGTTTGCAAATGTTTGCCCATCTCAGAGTGTTTTTCAGATTTAAAACGTTACTCATTTTGAACTCTTTCAGGCTTCATGAGCCTAAACTTCCCATTAAAATCAGATTAACTATTTTACTCTAATTGTAAACCATTGTTTTAATAAAGTCTCCTAGCAAATGTTCTTGTATGTTAGTTTCCTTTCCTATTTCTCAAACATGTGAAGCACACTCCTACCTCAGGGCCTTTGCAGGTGCTCTTTCTTCTACATGGAGCTCTTCCCCCAGATAACTGCATGGCTTGTTCCTACATGTCTTTCAGGTATCTGCTCAAATGCCACCTCTCAAAAGGGCATTCCCTGACCACCTTGTATAAAAAACTCTCTTACTTTCTGTTGCACTTACCTTTATTTTTTTCTTCATGGTACTTATCTGAAATAAATATTTATTTTCTCTCTAACCCTTCTACTAGAACAGTGGGTCTCAACCTTGGATGTTCATTGTAATCACCATGGGAGCTTTTGAAAATTCTAATGCCACGCTGCACTCCAGAACAATTAAATCAGAGACTGGGGAAGTGACCCAGGCACAGTATTTTATAAAACTTTCCAGATGATTCCTATGTGGAGCCAAGGTTGAGAACCAGTGCTCTAGTCTAGAACCTTAGCTACAGAGAATGTGGACTGGTAGCATCGGCATCACCTGAGACCTTATTAGAAATGCAGTTGCTTGCCCTCCCCTGGCCCCGCCGCCCCCTGCCCCCAGTCTGATTCTGCTGTTTGGGAAGATCCCCAGATGATTCGGATCACGTTGAAGTTCAAGATGCACTGCACTAGGATGTAAGCTAGTGGCATCATTTTGCTGTATTCTTAGTGCCAGAACAGTGCCTAGCACACAGTGAGCACTCACTAAATATTTATTGGATGAATAATGAATTAAGTTTGGAGATAAGAGAGGAAAGGAGGTGATAAGGGAGAGAGGACAGAGAAAGAGAGGGAGGGGAAGACAGAAGAAAACAACGCTGCCCCGCCCACGTTCCCTGGGCACAGCCGTAACCACGGCTGCTCTTCCCTGCTCTCTGCTCCCAGTCAAAACCTCACCAGCCTCGTATCCACCATCTCCTGGGCTTGCCTCCAGCTCACTGTGTTTTCCAAGGTGATAGCTGACTAATCAAAGATATTGTGATAATGAATTGCCTAACTAGCCAGCCCAGCTTCTTCTCGTTAAGTGTATATTTGATTAGGGGCCTGCTGAAACCAAGTAACCAATTAAGTCATAGTAAGACTTTATGGACTACCTGCTACATGCATGGCTTAACATGGCTCAAGAGGCTAAGAACCAAAGATGGAAAAGACACGACTTACAGCCGAGCAGTAGAAACAGTTATTTAGATGAATAATTCTAATTCGAGGCAAGAAATGGTCAGTGCTGTGTGACACGTAGACAGAGTGCTGTGGACGGTCAAGAGTAAGTGATTGTTTCAGATTGGGGATCAGAGTAGACTCCCCAGTGGAGAGGGCAGGGGACATTTGAGTTGGGAATGTGAGTGGCGGGAACACAGGGCAGGTGAGGCATACTCATGAGTCTGGGCTAGCGTGAAGGCAGGTAGAAGGCAGAGAAGGTGTCGGAGCACGGTCAGTTCTGTTTTGGGAAGATGATGGCTGTGGAAGGTGCTGTTGGAAAGATGATTGCTCTTGCTGCACCATGTATGTTAATGTTCTCCTTCTCCGAATACAGCAGCATCTGCTCAGCCCCATTTTCTTTCTTTTGCTAAGAAGCAAGCAACCAGCTCTGCCTTCCCAAGAGAGGGCACACCTGGAGCCAGGGATGCCATATTTTCAGCTCTGATGGTGATTGCTTTGGTTCCTTATTTCATTGCTGTTAGGATGCGCAGGCAGCGCTAAGGCACACGTAGCCCATAAACAATATCTGCTTCCTGGTGATTTCATGGTTCTGGAGGAGAGGCCATGCACAATGATTAAGGTAGACTGGAGCAACACGCAGGGGTGCTATGGACTATTTATTTACACTAAAGAGAATAACCATCCCTTTCAAAGGAACGCAGCTGTTTCCCCCCCCATATAATACTGTAATGCCGTGGGGTATGTGTGCGCACATGCTGATGAGTAAGGAGCGTCCATCCATCTCCAGCTGTCGTGTCCGAGAGCATTAAGAAAAGGCTCAATCTCATACACCTGCAGGTGATCACAAGCCAGCTATTGAAGCATTCAGAGAAACGATGTCTTTGTCTTCTGCCTCCTTTTGGAAAACCTTGGGACAGCTTGTCCAAGGCCGCTTCTTAGAGGATGTTCTTTGGGACAGTTCTGCTATAGTTTGCTATTGCTGATGATCGCTGGGAAGGTTGCACCCAGACAGACTCTAGGCTGTGGGTGGCCCTGATGTTCTCCACTGTCTTCCTGACCGGTGGTGTCTGCCCGGTACTGCTCACTGCAGCAGCACATTCTGTAGCTGATGGAGCGTGGCTTTTCAGCAGAGAATTAACAGCCTGGAGGTGGAGTTCTCTCAATCTCAACAACCCTCATCTCATGCAAATCTCTTTCAAGCTGAAGAGAAAAGAACAAATAGAATGCCAACTTTTAAAACAAGCTTCTATAACACATTGGGAAAAAGTCAGACTTTGTATAAATCCGAGAGAGAGAGAAAATGAGGCCCATAATCAAAGATTTGAGATAGATTTGAGGAGTTTCCAAAAAATAGTGCTCCCAAGTGAGCAATACTTGGTATGTGTAGTTGAGAAGCTCTTTCTGGTGCCGCCATCGCACTGGTGGCCTCTCCCCACGCCAGACACCCTGTCGCCTGACCAGCTCCCTCCTCCCTGTAGAGTGGTCATCCTTCCATACCTCGCCTCTGCCAGCCCAAAGCCTCACGCCCTGCTTGACGGCGCCCTGCTACTGTTGACACGGCTTCCCAGGTTTACTAGATACCTCGAAGTGACTCTTTGACTGGAGTTAAAAGTGCATGGCGAGGCTGGCCACACAATTTGTGGGGCCTGGTACAAAATGAAAATGCAAGCCCCTTGTTAAAAAATTATGAAGAATTTCAAGATAGCCACAGCAGAGCATTAAAGCAAGCTCAGGCAGGCTCAGACAAGCACAGGGCCCCTGTGTGACTTTGCACGTGACGCCAGCCTGGTGCTCAATGTTGTGTTTTGGAATAAGCGGGGGTCAGTTTTAGGGCTACCTGACTCTCAAGCCCTGTCAGTGTGAGGGCCTTTGGCAGATCACTGACCCGTGATTCAGAAAGAGTCATTCAGACAGGAACTGCCCAGCGTCTGGGTTTCTCTTTTTGCAGTTCTTGGGGCTGTGCAGAATGTATTTGTTTAGTGTTTTGTCCAGTCTGTTAGGGCGATCAGTGTGGTTTCTCTGGTATCTCCAGAACTGGAAGCAGTCCAGATTAAATCAAGGGTGTTGAAGTTGCCCAAGGGCTGGCAAAGCTGCCACCCTGTCAGCAAGCCCACAGCGGGAGAAAGCTGAAGCCTAGGCCGTGGGGAGCCACCCTACTGGAGTCTGGGATCCGTTTGCTCCAGGCAGAGCCTGCATCTCAAGTTAGGAGGCACTGCCTGCATGTCTAGCATCATATTGATGTTCTTTGGTGAAGAAATGTGGCCCTTGCTCAAAATTATTTTACAGTCTCCTTGGGCAATGTAACACACATTAAAAATACTGACAAACTTTAGACCCATGGAAGATGCTGATCTTTCTAGGTCTACAGCATGATGGAGACAGTAAGTGCTATGGATAGGGGAGTGAAGAGATTTTCTTTCCTGAAGGACAAGCTTTTGTAGTGTTTCCTGCGCTGAGGTTAAGTCACGCCAGCCCGTCTTCCCTCACCAGGGATGGTGAGGAAGGACTGGCTGACCAATAACGAAGCAAGCTCATTTGTAATTTTACAGGATGCTGAGTAAAGATGAATTTCTCTCTGACCAACACCAAGAGGCCTCGGTGGTCCGCACAGTGAGAGTCTCTAGGTGCTGTGGCTTCTTTGGGGTGCTAGGGCAGAGTCGCAGGGAGCAGCCTGGCCAGCGAGGCTTGGGGAGGAGTAAAGCAAGTTGAGGCACTAAAATCCAGCAAGGGTAGGGCTGGGGAGAGGGACACGAGCAGAAACAGGGGAACAGAAGATAAGGACTGTTAACAGAGTCTCTTCCCCCTTTCTTCCTTCCGCCTTCACACTGGACCATTCAGCTCCTTCCCTCACTGAAATGGGAAGTGGTCATCTGGTGACATCCCGGGCTTGGGCTTCTGCTGCATGGGCATCCTGGCACACTTGCTGGCCCTGAGTCATCCGGGAAGTGAAGGCGTCTCGTAGGACCTCCTCTCCCACCGTGGCCTTAGGCCTCTACTGTACAGGAAATGTCTGGTTTCCCACTAATCAGAAGCTATTTGCAAGACTAGTGGCAGTTTGTACAGATTTGGCCAAGAGGTGGACGCTGGTGGTTTTTTTGTATTAGCGCTGACAGAAAGAGAAAGAATAGATATCTGAAAATATTATGAGAGCATTCTGAGGATGCTGTTAGCACATTCAGGCATAGCCTTCATCTTTAAAAGTCACAGAGAGCAATTAGCACAGTCACCCCCCAAATGAGCCTTGAAAGCGCTGTCACAGGCAGAGTTCTGGGTGGAAGTAAAAAGTCTGATAAGTGACACTGAGTTGTGTATTGGAAAGAGCATAGGTTTTAGGGGTGGGGGAGATAGTTCTGTGTCCAAATCTTAGCTCTGGTACTTACTCTGGGACTTAAATTCTCTAAACCTCAGTTTCTCTATAGAGGTTTTATCCTATAGAGATATGATTATATCCCTAATCAGGATAAAAATTTCTTGCCCAGTTGTTTTAGAATTCAACAAGATAATGTTTATAAAATATCCAGCAGAGGGTCTGGCACCCTAGAATATAGTTAATGTTAGATTTCTTGTTTTTCTTATGCGAGTAAAGATGCATGTATTCAGGCCATGGAAAGTTGGAATGGTGGGAAAAGTCAACTGTTAAAATTAAGATGGGATTTTTGGAGATGTGATCACTTTTCTGAGCTTTTTCACCTGTGATCAAAATTGTCCATGACCTTGGCATTTTTAAGAGCTGTAATTTAAGGTAAGAAGATATCATAGGTCAGCTGTGTAGAAATTCTAGAATTTGAACATTATGCTTCTGTTCACTTCTAGACTGGGCTAACACTGTAAAGTTAGGCTGGCTTGACTGTATGTGATAATTAGGGGCAAGGAGACCACGGAATATTGAAGCCCCTAGATAATCCCAGTGTCTGATTTTAGCCAATAACAATTCTTCTCCCACCAAGTCTTTATCAGAACTGCTAACAAGGAGAAAAATCGACTGGTTGAGTTTCCTCACCTTTTATTCTCCCCTGCTTATCCTCAGTAGAGGTGCTAATGAACAGTGAAATGGCCAAAAGGTGGGCTGCTCCAGGGAGGAGAAGCAAAAGGCTTAGATAATCCACAAACTGGATAATCAGTTTGAATAACTGAATTAACTCTAGTAGAAAGAACAGACAAATCCACCTGCAATGCATTGTCAGAAGCTAAAATAACACATGAGTAGCAAAGCTTTCCCTTTCAAGTTTGATTTTTAATCTAGTGGTAGATATGTTGGGACACTGCAGCCTATTAAGTCTGCTGACTGATGTTGGGATGCTCTGAAGGAGTTAAACCATTCTAAGAAGATCCAAGGAGTCTCACCCTCTCCTAGCCTCCTTACCTCCAAGTACAGAGTCAGAGAAACCAAATCGACTTCTCTGAATAAAGAGAATTGAGATTGCTCTCCCGAGCCCCAATCCTAGGCCACTCCCTAAACTGAGAGAAATGGATGACCCAAGTATTTCCATCTTTGCCCGTTGCCGGGCAAGGCCAGTCCCCATGAGGGAGAGGTGTTTTATTATCTGCCTTAATTTAGCCACTATATGGAGAAGTACTATAATGTAATCAATGCTGTGGTGCTCAAACTTTAGTTCATCAGAATCACCTAGAGGGCTTTTAAAAACAGTGTGCTGGGCCCTTCCCCTAGAGTTTCTGGTTTAGATTGCAAATCTAGAAAGTTCCCAGGTTCCAGGGACTGCACCGTGAGAACCACAAGTGTAGTGAATAAGAAGAGGAGCTCAAATCGGACTACCTGGGTTTGAATCTCAGCTCTCTCACCTGGTAGTGGTATAACTGGGTAATTATAGTGTAGGGAATCTCGTAGTGCCCACGTTTTCTCATTTGTAAAATGGGCATACTAATGTCTCATAGGGTTGCAAGCATTAACTGAGTTAATACATGATAAGCCCTTAGAATATTGCCTGCTGTGTCCTAAGTGTTCATTGTAGACCAGCATGACACAGATATGGGCTCCCTATAACAATGAATATCATGGCTAATATTTATTGAGCACTTATTATATGCCAGAGACTGAAGAAGCCCTTTACCAGGATTATCACATTTAATACCTACAACTCTCTGCTTCCTTTCTTGCTTCCTTCTTCCTTCCTCTTTCTTTCTATTATCCTTTCCCCTCCCTCCCATTCTGTCTTGCTCTTCATAAACAGTTTGTAACAAAATTAATAAAATTTTGAGTAAAAAATAAAATGCGCATTTTTTGTCGTAAAGCGTGACCTTCAAGAGTATGAGCTCTTTGATGACTGTCCCCTCTTCTTCATCTCTATATCCCACTTTGGTACCAGGCATGTAGTCGGAGTTTGGTGAACGTTTTTATTACACGAATTCTGTCGTCCTTACAAATCAAACTAGATTTATCCATCAGGGTTCGCTCCTGGTTCTTCATCCTGTCCTGGCTTTTCCTAGACTGACGCGTTGGTGAGTTTGGCGTCTGTTCTTTCTTCCCCTAACTGCAGGTACGCACACACACGCCAAGCCAAGGTAGTATTGCTAACCATCTACAAAGCTTTTATTTCACTGGCTGATACCTGGACTTCCTGTCAAAATTTTTAAAACAGGTGCTCCTTGGGACAAGGCCAGGTCTCCTTGAGAGCCTCCAGGAAGCGTGTGGCACCCCTGGTTGGGGAGGGTGGAACCCGCACTCCTGAGGGTTCCTGGAGTGAGAGCAGGCCGTCTGAAGTGTCCCTGTGCTCCCTGACCCAGCAGAATTGGCACTGGTCTGCAATAGCTCCCTCCTTCCTGACCCCTCACAGTAAGGGATACTACGCATCAGGTCACCTGACTCTTGTTCTTGTCGGGCGGTTGGTTGTCAGGTATTGCCCAGTTACAGTTGGTTCACACTCACAGCTAAACTAGGACTGCCTCCAGATCGCAGGCAGGTCAGCTGCCTGAGTCTCTAGTTACTCTTGCAGCTCAAGTTTCCCTCCAACAGGTCCTGATAGGAGCTAGTTCTGCAGAGGTGATGTGGCCAAGGCTTATGGCAAGGTTTAGGATTTCCGTGTACAGCCTTCTTAGCGGGCAGCTCCTAGAGAGGGCGTATGTTCTGAGGGTTTGCAAGGAAGTTTCCTTCCATGCAAGGCATGTTCATGGATCTTTAGTATTTGGAGCCAGTCATGTGGAGTGGATCTGTGCTAGTCAGCACCAGGAGAATTTATACTCGAGGGAGAATCTGTAAACTATGTGATGTTTCAAGGGTTCATTTTCTCATTGTTTCTCTTTGCTTGTCCCATGACTGGGTATTAATAAACATTGACTGAGAGTCTGCTCTGTGCCAGGTACTCTCCTAGGTACTAGTGGGGGTGGGGAGTACAATACAGAGATGAATAAGACCTGGCCTTCAGGAAGCTCTTATTTCTGTTCTCTGTATCAGTAGAGGATTGAGTTGGTGACAAGAATGAAAAGCTGGGGGAGAGGGAACTGAGAAATAATGATAAGCCTTAGAGAAGTAGGAATAAAGTATTAACTTAGAAAATTGTTTAGACAGTTCAATAAGATATTTGTAGTAGATATGTATCTAGATGTGGGATTTGTCTGGCTGTGTGGTCCATACATGGAACCTTTGCAGGCTTTCCAAACCGGTTGCATTTGACCAGGCTCTCTGCATTAGCATGAAGCTGTGTAGGGGAGACCCACCTTATTATATGACACCAAAGTTTAGGGTAGAGCTACTCCCGTATCCACATGGATAGGTCTTATCCTCTTGCCCTTGGGTTCTCCAACTTTGCATTTGGGAAGACTGGAGTGTTATGACCTTGTATCTCTTCTGTCGTGAACTGGCTGCCACCCACATCTCTGCCCATTTTCCCTATCAGGTTAACCTTGGGTCAGGGCATATCTTTTCTCCAGAATCCATTCCCTGCCAGGAACCGGCAGGGAGCTTTTAAGACTTATATTTCTTTTTTTCTTTTCACTCAACACCTAGCCTGGTGCTAAATACTTGCATGTCAGTCTGTGAATATGTGTGAGAAGGGATTGGTCAGAATTCCAAGTCTGAGTTGCAAGAAAATTCTTTTGTCTTGCATTGGACATGGCTTGACATGAGAAAAGGTACTGACAAGGACTTGGCAATCCTGAGGGTTTCTTTGGAATGACATTTGCTTTAATAAGTGTTGACCTATTTTGTAACAGACCAGGATGAGGTTTCCCTTTTACCTACTATTTCAACAAAGTTAAGTGCATTAAAAGTCTATCTCAAAGGCAATATATATTTTTTAAATTTAAATTTCAGAATAGTGTTTGCAGGCCGAATTATGACTTCCTCTTCTTTGTCTCATAGGACTCACGGATACACTCTTCTCTTAGCATCTGGTGTGCTGTATTATTTTGAGTGTTTGTTAGTCTCCCATATGTCTCCCTCTACTTGCCTCAAGGGTAGGTAAGCATCGTGTCTTACCATTTCTGTGTCCAAGTATGGATCCACAGTGCCTCTCATTGGCACACAGTATGTACTCAGCAAATGTTTATGTTCTCAACAAGTGTGCTTAAGAGAAACGTACTCAAGAAGTGATCAAATGAATGGATACCTTGGCTTATGAGTGTTCTTAGCGGCATTCCAAATGGCAGAGGCATGTGTTTGGAAGAAGGGGCATGAGGAGCCAAAGGGACAGAGGGGAGATCAGTTGTATCCAGAACTCACAGTAGTTTCGTCAGGAAACATTACCAGATACTGGTGGATGTGGGGGAGATGATCCACTTGTTCAGTATCCTTGGCCACGGTTATATTGGGTACCTGCTATGCACACGGCTCATACAGTGGATAGGGAAAATTGAAATGATGTGATTCTTCACAATCTAAGTGGAGAGATAATATATAAACACAAATATTTTAAAAGTACAAACCCATTCAGGATTAATCATATGAGTGCTTAGGCTAGAGAGAAGAAAAGAAACCCCTCCTGTGTGCCAGATATTGTATAATGCTGAGGTTGGAGCCTTAGACACACACATATGACTTCATTTAATCCTCACAGCCTTTCAAGATAGGTGTCTTTATCTCCAGTTTACAGACAAGGAAACCAAGATTCAGGGGCCAAGTCACTTGAGCAAAGTCACACAGCTAGTAAATGTCAGTGCCAAGATTTGAACTTGTGGTCAAGGAAGAGACTATCTGTACTGTGGAGGGTAGGTAGGCTATGAACGGGCAAAGGGAGAAGGACACCAGTTTGCAGAGGCTCTGCCTTGTAGCTCTGAGGAGGTAGCCTGCCCAGCATATATATAAACACCACCACAAATGACAGGCTTTGGATGTGGAGTTTGACTCTCCCAACAGGGAAACTGGTACAGAAGAAACCTTATATGCCTGTATCCCATAGTCTATGAAGGGTGTTTGTACTCAAGCACAAGCCAACTGCACACCTCATGGAACTAGCTTTTGTGACATGTGCACCACATAAAAACCATCTTTTAGAGCCCTCTTCCTCGTAGTGGCAGTGTACCTGAGAGCTTCCTGTTCTGTTTGTGGTGTCTGTGTGCCCTTAGATCATTTTACATCACTTTGTTCCTCATCTCCCTCAGCCATGTCGCTCATGGAGTCACTTGAGAGGAATACTAATCCTAAGGAAAGACTCAGAGAATAAGAAATATGAAGAGCAAAGAAAATATAGCCTCGAGCATACTTGGAGCTGGTTTTCCAGTTAAAAGGCTTGATTAAAAGTGTGGGGAGAGCCGGCCCCGTGGCTTAGCGGTTAAGTGCGCGCACTCCACTACTGGCGGCCCGGGTTCGGATCCCAGGCACACAGCGACGCACCGCTTCTCCGGCCATGCTGAGGCCGCGTCCCACATGCAGCAACTAGAAGGATGTGCAGCTATGACGTACAACTATCTAATGGGGCTTTGGGGGGAAAAAAAAGGAGGAGGAGGATTGGCAATAGATGTTAGCTCAGAGCCGGTCTTCCTCAGCAAAAAGAGGAGGATTAGCATGGATGTTAGCTCAGGGCTGATCTTCCTCACAAAAAAAAAAAAAAAAGTGGGGAATGAACCTGATTTACATCGTTATAAAAAGTGAAGAAAGCATTATAGCGCATGTTCTGTGTAGGCAGCATCACACATGTGGGGAGGAAGCCCAAGAGGTTGGTGGTCCACAGGTCTATGCAGGGTGCTATGGCCAAGTACCCCTCTGATGGCTCCACGGGAGCTGACCCTGGCGGGAGAAGGTGGCTTTGTTTCCAGTGATAAGACTTGGTGATCTGTACTTGAGTAAATGGGGCTTATGTAAAGGCTCCTGTTCCCTGTCCATTCCTCTTTTAAGCTGGATATTCATTCAGCACAGAGGAGTAAATTAGGGGTAGGTTTTACACTAGTAAGCACTAGTATGCCTCACAAGAGAATAGTCTACACTTTAAAAATTAGTTTATGTTTACAGTGATAGAGAAGATGGGCCTGGCCTCGAGGCTGCTTGGAGTTTCCCTTCAAAGTTAAGATTTATGACACTAGTTTTACTGTCAAATTCTATCATAGATATTTATAATTAAAGAAAACCATTTAAACTTTATTGTTTATTAAACATTTAAACCACTTTAAAAGACTTTTTTAAATTGAACCTTTTTACATAGTAACCAACTACCTGTGCCTGACTTCTTCGTCTTTAACCGTATGCTCACATCGTTGTTCCATAGTTGTTATCGATAGTATATCTACAATTAGCATTATTTAATATCGAAATAATAGTACATAATATTGTATGTAGGGCTTTATAGTTTACAAAACACTTTGACACGCATTATCTCTGTTATTTTTGATGGCTCTATGACATCCCACTGAACTGATCTGCATCAGTTGAAGGTTCTGTTTCTAAACTGAGTTCTGCTCAAGTGTGAGAAACCATAGCAGTGAACATAAACTAGCTTTAGCCTTATCACTATTTCCTGCTCAGGCAGGTAAGATCTGCTCAAGGAAGGAGCAGTTGCCAAATGGCCAGGTGTGCCAGTTCACGGGCTAGAAGGGGCAGCTGTCAGTTGAACTTTGCCCATGTTTTCAGGATTTTATCTGATCTTCTGGGTGTACTGGTGAGTATACTCCTGTGGGTGGGAACATTTGGATTGGAGACCTGTTCAAAGGCTTTGTGCTTTTAGCTGAAGAATCTTTCTGAAGGTCCTTTCAGCTGTTAGGCAGCCATCTTGGAACAGGTGGGGGTTGGGTTGCCATCCCTAACAAATGGATTCTCCCACGATCTGAGAGGGTTGCTCCCTGGGTCACCCGCTGTACTAGGAATGGAAAAGGAGATGTGACAGGAGTAGCCAGTTTCCCAGTCCTATTTGGTGTGACTGCTGGCAGTTTGAGGATTCCCTCCTTAACCTTGAGGCAATCTCAACATGACTGACTCATGCCATATAGTGGCCTTTGAACTCTTGATCCGATACAGTCTTGACTTTGGTTAGATACCATCTTGACCTCTGGAAAGAACTGTGCCCTGGGCTACTGTTTTATTGATTCTTCTCTCCACAAAATAACTCTCCACAAAATAAAATTTTTTTTTTTTTTTTTTTACCTTACATGCCTGAAGTTGGAGTTCATCTTTTGTAGTGAAAAAATAACCATTTTCCCTATGGTGTGACAGATGTGTGGCTTACAGCAGGAAGACTAGCTGTCCTGGGTTCTATGCTTAGGTTTTTTGCTGATTCACAAAGGCATTTAATTTCTCTCTACCACTTTTTCTAGATCTGCAAAATAGAAAAGGGAGTTCATGAACATGTATGTGCTTCTGGGGGATTTTTCTGTGCAAGTGAAAATTATTATTGATGCAACCACAGGACTTGCTGCTAGCTTCAAGGGGTGCATTTTACTCTCTGTGGAAAGAGGCCAGCAGTAATGATAGAAACACAGTGCATTGACTTGGACCTTACTTTTGACAACTCTTCCCTTCCAATCCTTAAAAACACCCTCCACCGTTGAAGAGAACAGCAACAGGCCTTCAGCGAAACCTATGGCCCACGCATGCCTTTGTAGGTCTCTGGGATTGTGGTGAGAAAATCCTACCTTTCACTTGCTTCCTGATATCTTGGCATTTTAGAGGTGTCTGGAAAGAAAAGTAGCAGAAAAGCAGCATAACCTGCTTGACAAGTCTTATATAAACGGAAGAAGTCCAATAAGGCTCCTGGTCTGGGATTGCCAAGCTCAAAGAAGCCAATTGTAGTGTGCACAGAGGTGCAAGGCACTGAGGCCCAGAGAGCTCCTAGGAGGCCTGCACGCAGGCAGGACCCAAAGTTCTAAGGACTGAAGGTCCATCGCAGCTCCGGGAACCAGCTGAGTTCAATGACGGGACTCCTTGGTGAGCTGGCGTTGTTATCTGGCCGTGTTGCTGGGTGGACACCTGACAAGTTGTTCCTGCTCTGCTCTCCCGTGACCCTGTCATCTCAGTCCTCTAGACTTCATCCCACAGGGGCAGATAATGGTGTCGGTAGCTCTCTCCACTGTAGAACATGCGGGGATTTGTGAGCTTGGTTTTGATTTTCTTCTTTTGCTTTGGAGGACCCAACAATCAACCCATTTGAGTGGAGGTAGAAGGAGAGAAAGCCTTTCCCATGGCACCTGTCCCCTCAGTGGGCTGCCATTTGCCCTTCTCTAGAAAATCACATTGTTCAAATCATGCTTCCAGGAGATCAGAGAAGATGGGAAAATGCCTTTCCCAAATATGTATACAGGGCAGCTTTAAGCTTTTCTTGTGAGTAGGGGAACCTATTGACATGCTCCCAAGTGTAACCCGCTCCTTGGTTCTCATCCTTTCTACCCCGTTCTAGGCCAAGTGCCTCCAGTGTATTTGGTGACCCAGAAAAGGCGAAGGTGAAACCACTTTTTGTGGCACTGCTCTTTGTGAATAGAAAATGCTGCCTGGGAGAAATTACTTAAGTGTGAAGGTTTATGTTAGGGGTGGTTTGCTCCACTGCAATAAGAAAAGTCAGGAATAAATCTAAAAAGGCAGTTTTTGATAGGATGCTGTTTTGTATAAAATAAAAGCAGATTCTCCTTATTCAGTGTTATTTCTCAGCACCTAGCACTGTGTTTAACAACAACAAAAATTTTGATTGAAAATGTAACTGGATGGGTGAATGAATGGGTGCTACCTAAGTATTTCTCTTTTCTAGTCAGATGATTTTCTACTTATCCAAAATTACATGTGGCAAGAATTTAGGATACTTATGGAGAAAAATGAGTGCTGTTTGTTTCTCCATAATATTTCTCTATGAAAGCAAGAACTTGCTAAACTTTAGAAATCTTTGGAGGTTTTGAAATTACCCACTGTTATTCTTTGGAAGAGAAGAGAGAACAATTTTTTTTTCTACCTTCTCGGCCGATAAGGAAAAGCGAATTTCAGAAAAACATGGGACGGAACAGGAAGTGTTTAGAGGTTTAGTCATACTTGTTAGGTATGAAAGAGACCCACTGCATTCTCATATTGTTTCTTTTATGGACTTAACACTTCCTACTTTGAGAATACCTTCCTCCCCAAGGGCTCAAAGCTCTTTACAGTCATTAATCTTCATCCTGCTCCTTTTCTTAAAAACTTGAGATGTTAACTACCATTTAGCTGGTGTCATACCAGCTAAAACTTCCAGCTAAATGCATTTTATCCGTCTGGGTCCATTAGCTCACTTGAGAATGTGGCCCTACTGAAGGCAATAGGGGGACCAAATTGTCCCGGTTTCCCTGGGACTTTCCTGGTTTAGCACCAAAATCCCATATCCCAGGAATCCCCTCAGTCCCAGGTAAATGAGGACAGTTGGCCATCCAAGAAGGTGACCAGTGCAGATAGCCCTGCATAGAGAGAAATCCTTCCACCCCACAGTCCTCACCTTCAACCTCGCCAGCTGCCTTAAAAATGCCCTAGACAATAGTGTGTGAATGGTGCAGTGCAAATCTTTAATGCCACTTGGCAGAAGAAGATTCAAAGCACACAGTCATGGGATTAGGGAGATTTGAGATAAGTAGGGAGATCTTTGTATCTACAAAGTAAAATTTCTGATTTCTTGTGTTTTTGTCTACCCTTTGTTTCTTTACTGCAGTATATGGTGAGAGACGAAAACAAGAACTGATAACTACCTGATTTCTGAAACAAGAAGTGTGATTTTAGATACTTCTGTTGGTCTCAGATTTTTCATCTGAGAAATGAGGATGCTAGTCTTGATTTCTAGGGCCCCCTTCTGCTCAAATGTACTAGGAAAGAAACAGGAAGTAGGAAGCAGGAGAGGTCAAAAAGAAAATGGACTCCATCTCCTTTAATATGCTCTACTCACAAGGAGGACATTTTCCTTTTAAGTATAAATCTTTCAAACATACTCAGGGCATTTCCACCCATCGTGTCCCACCCCATCTCTTTCTACCATCTTACGCCGTGTTGTTTGAACGTGCTGCTTGTCAGTGCCAGGGAGGGAGTGGGCGGCTGCCGTGGTTCTCCAGGTGCACCTTGCTCTTAGGACATCCTGACACCGGGCCTGAATATGTTACCCTGATTCAGAATATGCTCTCTTCTGTTCAAATTGCCCGATTCCAGGTTTGCAATCATCTTGTGAAACACTAGAACTTTCAAAAACTTTCTTCCATGAGTCCATGGTACCACTTTCATTTTGCCAAAGATCCTTACTCCTCATTTGGGGGAGAAAATGTAGAAAGATCATGGCTTTGGAATCTGACATGCCTTGATTCAAATTCTAGCACCACTTGTGTAACACTGGAAAACAAGTTCTTTAAGCTTGCTGAGATGTGGTTTCGTCCTTTATAAAACAGAAAGATAGCATATCTTAAGTGTCTGCCACATAGAAGATGCTGAATATATGTTATTTACCTCTTTATTTTCCCTTAGCCCTTCCCCCTGCACCATGCTCCCTGACGTATCACCTTGTTTTCATTCTTTGCCTTCTGTTTAATTTCAGAGGTTACAGAAGAGGTGTATGTTACAGGTAAAGGAGAGTGAGTGCCCAGTGAGTGGGTGCTGATCAAATCATTACACCAGGCTCTCCTCCTGACAGCTCATACTAGGCCATACTGCCCCTGAATGTTCTGGAACCAACTGGAAAAGAGGTGTCATTAGCAAAGAACCAGTTACCTCACTGCAGGAGAGCAAATGTGTTCATGATTAGAGCAAGGTAGGCACCTTCCACACACACCCCACGCCCCACTTGGTGATATTGAAGAGTTGACCTGTAAATCCAGGTGAAGTTGACACTGACAGATGGCCCGCTGTACTGACTGTTGTTGCAGACAGCGGGAAAACCTCTGCTCAGCAGACCACTTGGTGTTTCAGCTGTAGTCACTAACATGTTAATCAAAAGAGGCAAATGCACATTTTCCCTTTGGGCAGAGCGTGTGTAATAGTGTTACAGAAACAACCTTGAAATATCTCTCCTCGAATATCTACCCAATCCAGATAGGTGGATTATCTGATCATACCAAGACATGCAGACCTGGCAGTGGCTACTTCTCCTAGTGCAGCATTTTTATAGGAATCGTTCTTTTGATTTCCATTTTCCCATTTTCTTTCCCCTGCTTAAAAACAGATGATTTGCTGGGCCGGCCCTGTGGTGTAGTGGTTAAGTTTGGCGCGCTCTGCTTCAGTGGCCCAGGTTCACGGGTTCAGATCCCGGGAGTGGACCTACATCGCTCATCAGCCATCCTGTGGTGGCGACCCACATACAAAATAGAGGAAGACTGGCACAGATGTTAGCTCAGGGCCACTGTTCCTCAACAGCAACAATCACAACAACAACAAAAACCAGATGATTTGCAAAGGCACTTGAAAGTGATTTGTACTCTACAATAGATAGTAGTTTTGCATGAGCATTGTGTCTTTTATCTTACAGTCCTCTATGTAATTTTGTGATATCTTGAGCCTACCCCAGATAGGGCCACCAAGCCATCTCAGAAATGACCATATCTATATGTGTATATATCTGTATGTCCTTAAGATTTTTTTTGTATGTTCTTAAGATTTACCACAATGCTGGCACGTGTACTTATCATTGATAGTTATTAAGCTTTTTATGCATTAAGCCCTATGCTAAGTTCTAGCATATCATCTCCTTCAATCTTTACCACCTTTTGAGGTAGAGCCAGTGTTGTTATTACTCCATTTTACAGATGAAGAAACTGAGGCTTGGGGAGTTAAGTAACTTGTACATAGTCATGCAGTAAGTGCCAGAACCAACATTCAAAACAAGCTTGGGTGCCTCCAAGTCATAGCTCTTAACCACCACTCTATACTGCTCAAAAATATTTTTAGAACTGAATGAAGAAATCTAAGGAAAACATGGTCCCTAGATTCTAATGTCTTTTGTGATAACAATATGAAACTTTCGTCTTTTTAAAATGTCATTGAAATGAAACTTGAAAGGCTCCATTCTTCATCTTCTAAGAATGGGCAAAATGTCTTGGTAATTTATGGCATGTGTTCCAGTGGTGGCCCCTTTTAGTGACACTAGTTCCTGCTTCGAAGCCTCCTTCTTCCTTCCAATTCCATGTGTACCAGTGTTTATCTGCTGCTTAATCCACCCACCCATCCCTAGGCATTTGTAGGTCCACCAGTGTTCACATGGCAACTCCTACTTAAAGTACCTTCACCCCAACATCAGCACAGAACAGGGGTCAGGGACCTCCGATTGAGTAAGCTTTTGGCTTCTTGATGCCTGTGGGAGGTGGGGCTCGGGGAGCTGGTCTTTGGAGTACTTCTTAGTGATATCAGAGCTGCTGTGTTACCTAACATGATTTCTAGAGTAGAATGGCGTGAGGCTAAAAAAGAGTATGACCAAGCGCTTAACCCGGTAACAGCCCTCAAACATCCATGTAAGTGTCGTCTCCTTCAGAGTTTCAAAAGTAGTCACTTAAAAAGACAAAATTTACTTGCATTGTACACCCCTTGCCTAGTGTCATGAAAGAAAGGACCTAGGTTTCTCTGTCCGTAGGCTCTGGGTTCAAAGACTGATTTGTCACTTATTAACGTTATGCCAGTTATGTAACATTGCTGAATCCCGGTATTTTAGTCTGTAAAATGAGGATTAAAATTTCATGCTTATTTGATTGCTGGGAAATTTAAATGAAATAATATATATGCCTGTTACATAAGAGTTGACAATAAATAATACTTTCTTTTTCTTTCCACTTAAGTGTTTTGTCCCCTCTAGACTTTAAACTCCTTAAAGAAGATAGAGATTTTTTTTTGTTTTCTTACTCATCTCCATCTTCTCAGAACCTAGCAGTGCCAGGCAGGTATTTGTTGAATCAAAGAAAAATCTAGAAAGGTCTTCAGATCATTCATTCATTCAGTCACCAATTACTAGTTGCATATCTGCCGTGTATCAGGCTTGGTGCAGTGCAGTCAACAACACAAACATAGTCTATGTCACCACTTTTTAAAGTCTAGCTGGCAGAGAAACATTACATAGATAATTAGAGTAACATAGATAATTGTACATCGTACATAGATAATTAGAACAACTTTGGTCCTTGAGGTGGGATTTGAATTTTGGAAATACTCAAAATCATTTGGCGTCAAGTCTGATGAGTAAGGTTTTCAAGCTATACCTGAAACTGTTTTTGGTCAGATACAAGAAATAGCAATAAACTGTTATCTATAACTGATTCTGAAAGTCCTAAAAGAAATGTTTCTAAAGTATTTTTGAGGAATGGTGGCATCATTGGAGTAAGTATAAGCACCTTATAGAATATCTGTCTCAATAGGCAGCAAAGTTGTTGGTTTGGGATCACGGTAGGTAAGGTGTTCCAGGAACTTAGAATGACCTGGAATAAGACCAAAAAACAAATCAAGTAACTGGACAATAGGGCAGTGAACATGTCTCCTGGAGAGGAAAAGTAAGAGGAGATGGGCAGTGCTGGCAGCTTGTAGCAAGATTTTTATGTAGATACTTGGACTTAAAACTTTGTCAATAAGTCACTAGATGGCCCTAGGGGAAAACACAGGACAAAAGATGAGTTTGTGTTGGCATTAAGAAATGCTCAGAGTGAGATTGTCTAACGAGGCTCATTCATTCATTCAGTAAATACTTAACGAGTGCCTACTGTGAGCCAACAGGCATTGCTCTAGGTGCAAGGAGTGTGGTGGTGAACAAGACAGGCAAGGTCCCTGCTCAGGCGAGTTTTCTGCTAATGACAACCTTCCCTCCTGGGTGAGTGGGAGTGCCTGGGGCTCCAGTATGGTTTTGGGAGTCTTGAGAGGCAGGTGAGGTAGGCCCCCAACTGGGGTTGTGGACCCAGGAAAATCAAAGTCCAAGCTCCAGCAAACTGTTGACCCGGAAACGAGGAACTGTGAAGAAGGAGACCTGGATCCAAACTCAAGGGCAGGGTCCGCTGAGGAGGTCAGGCGAATCCAGGCTGGGGAGACCTGGCCTGGAACACTGTGAGAGGTAGGATGGCAGCCCTGAATGGGTCACTTGCAGCTGAGTCCGTGGATGGGGAGGGAACTGCTTAAAGCCCTGAGTGCGGGTGATGGAGTGAAAAGCCTATAATCAACTGTAAGAAACCTTCTAAACACCTTTATTGAACTAGAAAGTGTCTACTGACAATTGTGTGAAGTGAGTGGGACTTTTATTTAGGTCTCAGGTTACTCAGGGTCATGTGGAGATTTTCATCTTACCCGTATTTGTCCTGTAATCTAAATGTAACATGCTCAAGGCTACCTTCTGAAAATTAGATTGATTTATTTTTCTAATCTGAACTGAGGAAAATACTACCTATTCTTCTGTCTCCCAGTAATCTAATGTACGTGCATAAAATGTTGTAATGCATGAGACAATGCATATTATTATTATTTTTTTTTAAGCTCTTGATAAAAGGAGTGGACAGGGGAAGCAGTGTTAGTTTTTGAACCTAGGTCTGAAAGAAATGGAAATCATTGCATAAGACGAATACGTCATGGTTTGCATGGCCTTTTTCACGTATTTTAACGCTTTTGATTTACTCAAAATCTTATCAATCAGTCAGCACAATTGTCTCCATTTTATAGCTTAGGAAACTAAGACTCAGATCTGCCCCTCCCATCTTTTTGTAGTTTTTGTAGTTTTAGTGGGAAGAATCAATGTGGAGGAAATATTGAGTGTTTGTTCAGGCTGATACTTGTGTTTTTCAGTCTTGAGAATAGGGGAAAGCAGATAAGGATGGCTAGATTGGTAACAGAATAAATGCAACTTGCATTAAAACTATAAAGTTAGTCTTAGTAAGAGATTGAGTATATGGGGGAGGGGATGTGTCTTCTCAAGGGTCCTTATGGAGCATTCTTCCTTTTTTTAAAAAATTATTTTGTTGAGGTCACATTGGTTTATAACATTGTGTAAATTGCAGGTGTACATTATTATATTTCAGCTTCTGTATAGACTGCATCATGTTCACCACCAAAAGTCTAGTTTCCTTCCGTCACCATGCATATGTGCCCTTTTACCTCTTTCGCCTCTCCCTCACCCCCTTCCCTTTGGTAACCACCAATCTGTTCTTGTCTATGTGTTTGTTTATCTTTCACATTTGAGTGAAATCGTACAGTATTTGTCTTTCTCTGTCTGACTTATTTCACTTAGCATAATACTCTCAAGGTCCATCCATGTTGTTGCAAATGGCACGATTTTGTCTTTTTTTTATGGCTGAGTAGTATTCCATTGTAGATGTATACCACATCTTCTTTTTCCATTCATCTGTTGATGGGCACTTGGGTTGCTTCCATGTCTTGGCTATTGTGAATAAGAGCATTCTTCCTTTTAAGAACATCCTCAGGGGGAACATCAGTCACAGCCTAAGGAGCCTGTGTTCCTTTTTCAACAACTGCTTTACCTGCTGCATGGAGTCAGGCCAGGCAGGTAGGGCAGGTCGGATGCAGACTTGCTCTCAAGGGACTTTGAATCACGTCTTTTACTTTGTGTAGAGCTTTCATTCTGCTTTAAATCTATTTTCTCCTAATTAGATACATCTTTCCTCTGATAAGTGCTAAGTATCTTTTGAGAAGTTTAAACCTCTATTTTATGGTCCAAAATTCTAAACAGTAGAAATAATTAGTATTAAACAGAGTGCCCAGAGCTTTAGAAGTTGCAGCTGGGTTGTATTTCTAGGGCTCTCCTAAGAAGGATTGTGGCCAAGTTCAAGAATGATCCAAATGAGGAAAGGTTGCAATGCACATGATAATTTGTGTTGGGGAGGAGAGCTGAAACTCTGCAAAGTGGCATCCTGAACGAACTTGTTTTTCAGCTCCCAGGGAAATTTGTTAGGTAGTGAGAGAGAGAGAGAGAGAGAGAGAGAGAGAGAGACATTGATTGAGAAGAAGAATGAAAAGACTTTACTTGATGGAGCCTAAACTCCTCTGTATTCTTTCTGCTGAGAGCTGAGAGGCTCATCGTCTCTGAGTACAGGAGCAGGAGGTACCTCTACCCCCTTTGTCCTTCTTTGTAAATGGCTTCCAGTTTGGAGGACTCTAATGACTGACTATTGCGATTGGAGAAATGAAGGAAGAGGAGCATGAGGTATCTGCAGTCGTTGTCTATCCAGAGTTTATGATGTTTCTGAAAGATGTGGGATAGCATCACGAACCTCATGGCCTCCACTCATCCCTGTAGGGTGTTCACTGCCCCAGTATCTAACCTATAATTTGCAGTGTGGTCGCCAGTTGCTATATGCAGCTAATGAGCACTGGAAATGGCTAGTGCAACAGAGAAACTGAATTCTTAATTTATTTAATTTTAACCAATTTAAATTTTAATTTAAAAATGTACTTGATTCAGTTATTAAGAATCTTTTTTTTTTTGTAAGGAAGATTGGCCCTGAGCTAACATTTGTTGCCAATCTTCCTCTTTTTGCTGAAGAAGATAAACCCTGAGCTAACATCTGTGCCCATCTTCCCCTATTTTTGTATGTGGGATGCCGCCACACATGGCTTGACGAGCAGAGCGTAGGTCCATGCCCGGGATTCAAACCCGCGAACCCCGGGCTGCTGAAGTGCTGAACCCCGGGCATGTGAACTTAATCACTGCACCACCTGGCTGGCACTAAAAATCTTTAAAGTATGTTTGCAACAGCTTGGATGTGTGAACTTACCTGTTCAAATGTAAATGTTATAAAATCTAAATACAGATCAAGTATTTCCAGTGAAGATTTAGCATCTGATTTGAAATGTGCTATAATGTAAACTAGATACTAGATTTCAAAGACAGTATTAAAAAAACAAAATATCTCAAAGATTTTATGTGTTGAAAGAGTATGTGTTGGAAGAATATTTTAGATATATTAGGTTAAATGTGATATATTATTTAAATTAATTTTACCTGTCTCTCTTTTTTTACTGTGGCTACTAGAAAATGTTAAATTACACACGTGGCTCACATTATATTTCTGTTGGACAGGGTTAGTCTAGATAATGCCTTATGGGATTCATTGGAAGTGTTATTAGAACTTTCTAGGGAATGTTGCTAGACTTCAAAAGTTAGAGACACATTTTTCCCATTGTGTTACTAGGCTTTTTTATATGGATGGGTTTTATGACGCTTGAGGGTTGAAAAATAGGTTATAAGAGTAAGTTAATTGAGAAGATAGCTTTGCTTGTATTAATCAGAATGATTTTCAAATGCATTTTCACCCACTCAGAAACCATTGATTCTCAGGAGAACAAAGAACTACATTAGTGCTTTGTCATGTGTGTCTGTTCAGTCCATTCACCTCTTCTTCAGGCAGAAATTTTGGTGATTGTCAGCATAGATTTGATTTGCTCGTGGCAAGGAATATAAAGTCATACAACCAAAGGGGAATATTAGCCCTTTTCTAGCTCCTGTTTCAGCTCTACAAGCTCCAAGTGATTTTCAGAGTCCCTATTTCACCTTTTTGGTTAAACTTTCCAGATCTTCCTATTTATAGATTTCAGTTGTTGGCGGCTCCATGCTAGAACTGATGTTGACACCTCTGGTGAGGCTTGACTGGTGAGGCTGCAGCATGCTTTCACAGCTTGGTTTGCAAGTTGCTTTCTAAAGATGCAAAGAGAATTACTACCCACTCTGGTAGTCTTAACACCTGAGTGAATTTCAGGTGCTAAAGCCACATTCACGCCACAATCCTATCACTGTTTTAGAATTGTATTTTGCTTAAAGGAAGAAGAGGTAAAATACAAATAACGTCAAGATGCTTAGAAACTGTTGAAAATTTTGTTTTATAGGAACAATTTAAGTTTCCACTGGCTTTTCTTGAGAATGTTTTTATCAAGGAGTGAATAAATAAATCAGCTTAAGTTAAGGTTCTTAAGTAAGCTACCCTTCCCTTTCAGGGCCACTTTATACACAGGCTTTATCATGGTTACCGAGAGTTTAAAAAATATTATAGGCAGAAGCTAACTCTGGAGAAAGATGACATCTTTGGGTTTAGGACTGCTAGCTCCATGCAGAGCAGTTATGTGATTCATTCCAGAATCTTGTTAACCCTTCAACCTCAGTTCCTACATCAATCAAGTAGGTTTTGTGCTAGTTCTGATGACATGACTCCTAGGGGTGTTAGGAAGATACAGCAGCATGTAATTGAAGGGCTTTAAGCTATCTTCGTAAAGAGCCTTAGCAGGCTCAAGATTTCTACTAGTTTACGAGTCTAAGATTTTATTAAGAACTCAGCTGCTTGGAGTTCAAGGCATTTCCCCAGATTATAGTCAGTTGATAGTTTGGTATGCAAAAATAAAGAACTAACCACTACTGACAGGGTTACTTTGGGGAAAAAATGTGTCCCACTTGCCACTGTAGAGTGGCACAAAGGCAGCTCTGACAGCCATCATGGGGTTATGCGCCTCACCTAAGGAAAAGAGGCTCCCCTGTCTCCAGTCTACTTGATGTGGATTCATTCTTGAGCAGGAGAAGGGGCTCTGGGGCCTGAGCACATGAGGACAGACAGACCCTTCTGGGTGGGAGAGGAGGGAGGGAGGGTAGGCCAGAAGTGGAGTGGGTTTTCATTCCCTCTTGCTTCTCCTTCAGTAACCTTGTCTTGCTCCTGCGACACAGTTCAAGCGCAGCTAGTGCGGAGAACACAGGCTCCATGTGGAAAGCTCCAGAAAGTGAAGCTGAGCAGCCTTCCTGGGGTGTGGATGGGGGGACCTCCAGAGGCAGTTGAGAGAGAAGAGGAACCACCGCAGACACACCTGTGTGGGGCAGTTGTTCATATGTAGGTCAGCTAGTCATCACTCAGGAACTTCCTGTGTTACACTGATAATCTCTCTTTTATGGTTAAAGGCAGAACAATAGCAATTTACTCAGGAGGGAAGGACAATTAGTAAATTGGTTAATAAGGTTTCTAAAAACCTATTGTGAAAGGTAATCATTTAATGTGCGTCTTGATTTACTCATTTATATCTTGATTTAAGAGTGATTCTCAGCCTTACCCTTCTGCATATTGGAATCACATGGAGAGCTTTAAAAATATTGATGCCTGCCAGATTTACTGGGAGACTGGAATTTTTTTTTTCTTAAAGCTTCTCCAGATGATTCTGATGTGCAGCCAAGATTCAGAATACCTGATTTAAAACGTGTTTCCTGAATTGTTAGCTGATCCTGAGTCCCTGAGATATGTGGAAATTCAATCACATTTTTCATGTACTATTGAGCACTAATAGTTTCAATGAAGGCACGGGATCTTATGTAAAATAAACTATTAATGAGTCTCAACAACAGGGCTGCAAGAGTGCAGCAATGAGTTTCCTTATTATTTCAAGCTGCTTAATGTTCTGTTCATCACTGTTGTCATCATGCGCGTGCGCGTGTGCGCACACACGTCTATACTTCATTCTCATTCCTGTCATTAAGGTTTTAGAAAGGTACTAATGCCAATGGCATTTTTCATAGTAATAGTCACCTTGTCAGCAGAACTTGTTTTCAGTAATCCGTTGTTAAAAACAAAACTCCCAGGTCTTTCTAACCGTGACCACAGTGAAGGGGAAGATGCCTCTTCTGAGTTCCTATAAGGAGTCTTGAGTCTATGAATCAGGAAATTTCTGTGATTTTGACAAGGATAGGTAGAAATTACTTGCCAAGATTGTTATTATTTCTGGGAAAGTTTTGCTAAAAGAGGAAATGCAGGTGTGTGACACTCTTCATCAGTGTTCAAGGTTGTTTATATGGTACTCTTTAGAGTTATAGAGGCTGGGGAGAAAAAGATAAATTCTGCCCTAATTTTTCAGTCAGTCCTATAGTGAGATCCTTGTCAATCTTCACTCTTGGTTTCAATTAAGTTAATTTCCCATTTTACAACATAAAGACAGGTTTGATTCTTAAAGCATACATAAAAAGTCGTGCTTTATTTGGGACTTCTCAAATTCCTGATCATAATAGTGCCTTGCATTATAAAGAGCCTTTGTTTTGAGAAACTCATAATATTTCATAAGCTTCATCTCATTTATCTTTAAAATAACATGTGAGAGTAAAGGTTGGGTACTGTCATGCTGGTTACTCATATAGCAACACAGAGGAGATGTTAACATTTCTTTTACATTGCTTTTTAAGTATGGTGTTCTTATACGGTCTTGTTGAAAATTATTTTGGTGGTAAACATTTTCCAGAGATGTAAATCTTTTACAGATCTAATTTGCTCTTGTTATACTAGGTAGAATTTACAGGGCTTTTTCTATTTATTTCTCAGCCTGAGGCAACCCAGGAGTTATCTGATATGTAGAGCAAGGGGCTTGGTTCGATTTGACTATAGTAGTGGTTGTAACCCCGCCTTCTTCCTTCTCGATTGAGGCATGTGGGGTGGTGCAGTGTCTTCTGATTCATTGGAAATGGGCTGGATCCAGGTGGGACCCGGTGGGACTTCATGCACACAGCTTCATTGGTACTGCCATTTTAGAAACTTTATTCAGCTTTATTCAGCATTTCTATGGATTAGCCTCATTTGAATTAGAATGCAAATCTTGCTCTGGTGTCAAGTCTTTGAAACCTAAGGTTTCTTGTTAGGCATGTGGTCCATTTAAGCCATAGATATTTTGTATAGATTAATCAAAGGGCAAAAACCTTTTTAGTTTTAAAGGAGGTCTGAGTTGCCTGCCCTCCAGCTACCCCCAGCAACCAGCTGGGGTTGTGAATTTGAGCCATAACTTCTTTTCATCTCGCTTCCTTTTATAAGACTTCCAGGATACAGTCTTTCAAGAAAGAAATGAAGATGGGCAAAGCCCAGAGTGATGCTGTGACAGGAAGAAGGGGCTGCTTGGGGAGAGGTGGTGAAGGGTTTATGAGGCATGAGAAGGCGGGTGGGAAGGGAGGGAGGAATTAATGGTTAATGCACAGGTTCCCAAGCAACCCTTTGGGCTGCTTCTTTCTCTTCTGCCTGCGGGCTCTGCAGAAGCCTGACCCTCATCCTTTCCTCTGCCCAGGTTTTAAAGTCCCATGAGTCCCCAGGGAGCTCCCACTCCAGGGGCACTGTGAGTGCTATAGGAGAGCAGTCACATGGCAGGTGGAATATGCCTGGAAGGTATCTCTCCTCTGGGGGTAGAAATTGGGAAGCGCTCTCTAATGGTGCCCTTGATACAACTAAATAGCAACTCACTCAGTTCATTATTCGTTAGCCCCAGGCAGGGACACCGCTGATTGGCTAATTGTAATAGCCAAACCATTAAACGGAATAGTATTAATGGAGGAGAAAGCAGCTAATAAAGAGCTGAACTTGGCCACTTTGTTGTGCCCAGGATATAAGGTGTTGTTAATTTAAGTGCCTGTTTCTTCTGCTCTTAGAATTAGTTACGAAGAAAGGATTTAGTGACCCTCTTTCAAATGATTGATCAAAAGCTTAGGGGCATTTCTGGATAAATCCAACAGCAAGACTTTATTTTTCCCAGAGGTACTACATGCTGGTTCTGTATAAATAAATTCACACCCCCTTTCTTATGCTGGAGTGACCCTCCATCAGTAGAACATACACTTTCATGGGGTTTCCAGGAGTGGTGACGTGTGTCGCTGAGCTCACCTGATCTCCACTTTGAGCGAACACCGCCATCTACATCATGGCAGGGATTAGGGGCAGAGTCTGGGGCATGGAGTGGCCTTGAACTTTCCCACCCAGGTCTAAGGCCTGTGACCTTGCTTGTATCAGTACTGGGTTCCAGCCAAATGAGCTGAGCATTCTTCAGGCATCGACTTCCCTGGAAACCACAACCTGGCATGAAAAGGAATCATGGCTTGAGATTCTGCTTACTATTCATGTCAGAAATATTTAAGAAAGTCAGAAAAAAAAAAATTCCATAGAATCTCAGGGTTGGGAAGGATCTTAATTAAAATGTTTTAAAATTTTAACAATAAAGAAATCTATTTGAGGTTTTTGTTTTGGTGCTTGTCATTAAAAGGGTTACTCCTAGTTCTAGACACTAGTGCTTTTTCTAATTATATTCGGTAGAACCCTAGGGATCTGTGTGGGAACACAGGGGACTAATTGATAGAGAAGGGGATTGTGAGGTTCATGTTTTGTTTGGATCTGTTCTGCCCACACTGTAGTTAATAAGCTTGACTTGCCAGGAGATATAAGGTCACATCGAAGTGGCATCTTGGAGTTATAAGGCACCTTCAAGTTCTATGTGAGCTCCTTCCCAATGTGGGAAGCCCTTTTAGAGTCATCTTTCAGCCTCAGCTTAAATTGGCTTTAGGGGAACAATAAGCCACACATATATTTCTAGTGCACAGGTATACGTTGCTGGCCCTCCCCTCTGTGGCGGGCCTTAACTCTTCCTTACACTAGTCCTTCCCGTGTTTGAAGACATCTACAAGGATCCTTTAAATCTTTTTTCCCCACAGGCCACATATATCCTTAGTGTCTTCATCCATTCCTCATTTGAGAGAATGGGAGTCCGCATCCTCAGACCACTGGAGAAGCCTTGTTGTACTGTGGCCACTGTTGATTTCTGAAGGCAGACTAGCTCCTTCTTATAGGGATCTGCACACTAAAGGCACTGAATAAATGTTGACAGGGGCCTTTCCTCCTCACTGCTCCCATTTGTCTCACCTGTACATTTAGATTTGTTGTTCTTGGATAAATGGAAAGCAATTGAGTAAAGGAAATGTTTTGCTGTTGTGGTTAAACAAAATGTAAGAGATAAAAGTAACATATTTTTACTCACAAATTCCCTAAGATGAGATTTCTGTACAACGTGAAGTCATCATGTACACAGGCAGTCTGTAAATGCCCTGGTGGCCCTGCTGATTGCATCCCACAGGCAATACATATCCCTGGATGAATTCTGATGGCCACCCCTGCTCAGAGGTCATACCGGGAGAACTTGTCTCGTACATCGTATTTAGTCCCTTCCCTTCAGCTAAATGCATTACTCCCTCCATCTGTGCTCCCAATAGGATAAGCAACAGGTGTAAGAAAGTCAGCTCCCTGGCTTAGGAGGCTCTGTTGAGTGACCCTCGGGAACCCCACTGGAATTCTGTGAGGAGTAGGGGCTCAAAGCAATGAAATATTCCAAAGCTGTAACAGTTCTTACAAGCTTGAGCTTAGCTCTCGGGATTCCCCATGAGTTGTGAAGCAATTGTTGGCTGGCTGGCGCTACTGAAATGTAATTCCTTATTTCTCCTCTTTATACCAGCTACACTGTCTCCGGAGCTGGTGACTTAAAGAGATTGCTTAACCCCTGCAATCTTCAGATCGGGTTCCTCATGCGGAATGGAGACAATGATGCCTTCCTTGCACGGTTATTGTGAGTCTGAAATAAAATAAAGGCTCCATGGATAGCACGTTCCAAGTGCTCCCTTAATGCTAGCTCCCTTTCCTGATTGTTTCACTGACTGTATTTTCCAACTAAGGTTGGGATATATGTTCTGAGTGGTATAAGTATTTATGTATGAGTACTCATGTATTTATGGGAAAAACGATACAGAACTTTTAATATTGGGCCATCCTGGAAATTCTAGGACTTAAGGTTGCAGAATTCATGGTGCCTGGTACAAGTCTTGACTCCTAGTGGACACTTGATGAATGCTGAAATAGTTCATAACAGGCATAGGGAGAAAAAGCCTTAATGACCTTTACAGGAATGCTTGATTACAGGGCCTGTTGCTAACCCTTCTTTTTATTCACCTCACTGTGCATAGCTAACATAGTTCTGGGTAAAAGGAAGACTTAGGATGCTTTGACTTAATTGTGTCTGTTTGACAGACACAATACACTGTCTTCTGGTTTTAAGATGTAATAGGCCAGGAAGGTGAGGAAACGGACTATTTCAGTTCTAAATAGGAGTCTGCATATTTCGGGTCCTGAACCCATCTTCTTAAATTTCCAGAGCAAGAGCACGTCTTAGACTGGTGAAGCCAGGCTTGTAGGAAGATCCCGACTTCAGTGTGAGTGTGGTATGTCTGGCGTACCCTCTCCCCCGAGGGCTGAGTGGGCGTCCGGGTAACCGAAGGAGGAAGCTCCAGAGACCAGGAGTGTAGTTTCCACCCATCCTGATTTTCACAGGGTACTTCTCCCCCAACTCCTTTTTTTTCCTGAAATTACTGCAAGCATGTTATAAACCAAAGACCAATTGGATTGTAAAATTCTAATGACTCAGCATCCAGAGGGACATTTCTCTCAGGAGAGGAGCTAGACACTAAGAGGAAAGCCAACCCAGACCGCTGGTTTGCACGTCTTCTGGAACTTCTATGGGATGGAAAATAACATCACAACTTCACTGCTGTGATTTGATGGATCTGGTTTTTCTACTTCAAAATTGATATTTGAATACCTCAGATCCTAAGGTATATCCCAGATCCTAAGGTATACTGTTCTCACTCCAGATCCTAAGGTATACTGTTTCTTTCTGGGGAAATGCCAAAAATGTCATGGTCTGTGGCTGTGTGTACAATGTATATTGAGAAAAGAAGACTGACGTTTGCGTCTTTTTCTCAAGTTCTTTAAGTTGATCTTGCTAAATTTTGGGGTGAATAAAATATTCAATGTAGTTTTTCAAGTGAAAGAAATTGACATTCAAGAATGTGTTAGTTTAGGTTCCTGTGTATGTCTATTTGCATCCATGACTCCAAAAATCTAGAAAACTGTGCGGCTCAAATTTTCGTCTTGTTCAGTTTTTTGATGATACATCACTTTCGCTTGTTAATGAAAGCTTATTTAAAGGAAGCCAAAGCCACCACCTTGAAACATTTTGCAGCCGGAAGAGGGTACTTAAATAATTGTGTATTCAGACTTCAGTTTAGTAAATCTCAATAAATAGCTTCCCAGAGGAGAGGTTCTTTCTGTTCAGTCTATAGAAGATGACTGTAGAACAAGCCTCAACTTTCCCAGGCAGCTTTCCCAAAAATCTGCAGGGTGGAAAAAGAGTCCTTCCTTCAAAATCTTGAATATTACAAGCGTGACCAATGTATCTCTGGTGCCTGCTCGTTTCTATCTCGCCAGGGTTGCCAGTTTTCAGTGCAGTAATGGGACACCTAAATGCAGCAGGATGCAAAGGGCACCTGTAGCATTTTTACCATAGTTCCCCAGAAAATGATCACAACCACCACTCTTTCCATGACACTCTTCCTCCTCAGGACTTGACACAGGCTTCAGAAACCATCATTGGGGGTAATCCTTGCATTTACAGTGGAGATGAGGACTATTTCTGGAAGAAGTTCCTAAATCAAGGACATTTCAGCTCTGCAGTAGAGGAATCTTTGAAATTACCTGTAAACCATTTTTTGCAAGTACAACCAAACTTTATTTCTGTTTTTCTCAATTCCAGAAATGCTTTATCTTTATTTCCAGAAAGTTAATACTTAATTAGTAATAGGCTCTAAGTTTCTCAACCTCTTAGCCTTTTTGAAGAGTTATAGGTGTAAAAACAAATACATAAATGCACTAGGAGGATCCCCATGATTTATAGAAACTCTATATTGGGTAATTTTGAAAAGGAGAGACTTTTTTGGTAGTAAGATTCTTCATTTTTTGACTCTTCTATAATATGCAGCCATGGTGTGGGGTGGGGGGAGAAGAGAAATGCTATTCTCCTACTGAGCACAAAATGTATATGCTTGTTTTATGCGATCGTCACAGGTTTCTAAGCACTCGGTTTAAAAATGAGCAGAATTAGATGGGTGCCCTTCATTTGCCCTTCACAGTCAGGGGGAGGAAGGAGAAGAGGGCTCATTTTGGTTTGGATAGTTGTGCTTGCTGCAACCCTACTCCGTATTCTATTTAAATCTAAAAAAAAAAAAAGCTTTCTATAATGGTTAGTAAAATTTACATTTCATCCCTTGCCTAAAACTATTTTTAGCCTTATTTTCTCTTTTCAGAGCTTTGTGCTGCTCCCCACCCCTGTTCTGATAGGTGTTACAATTGGCCTTAGAAATGGCAGGGCTTCCCTTTTGTTCAGCTGGCCGGTTTGTTAGGTTGTGTCTGCAACTTTGAGAGCAGTACGTTTTATCTTTTTCAGCATCTAAACAATAATGTAACCACATCACGGCATTTTTAGTCACATCATTGACCTCCACTGGCTGTTTATCCTCTCTACACCACTTGAATGCATTAATATCACTGTCTGTAGCATTTTAATTTAATTAGAGTAGCAGTTATAATCCTTTTGGGAGAATCGTTATCCCCTCTGTAATGTTAAAATAAAACACCTCTGGTTTTCATTTGACTGACAGTTTGCTTCAGAGGTGAATGAGCACTAAGCGGGTACTCCCCTTCGCTTTCTTGGGGTCGGACCAGAGAAGCAGTTGTGAGAATAAAGAGGTTTCCTTTATTTGGGAAATTGGATGTTAATCTCCTTAAGCTGCTCTTTCTAGATGTTGCCATCTGAGATAGCGGTATTTGTTTCATATTTCTAATTGCTAATGGTCTGTTGATTGTGCCACTGTAGATGTTAAGTGCATGGTTATAATAATAGATTAAAAATGAGGAGCACGTGAGTCATTCTAGAGATTAAGAAAAAGAGACAAAAGGAGATAAATCTGTGGTGTGGGATTCCCAGCTGTGTGTTTTGTTCTCCTTGGAAGAATAAAGGAGCCCACGCACTGGGCAACATCCTTTCTGGGGTCCCCCAAGTGCTCTTCTGGCTGCTGAACCCAGGGTCACAGGTAGGTGTGTAATGGCTGCTAGCAAATTACTCGAGGCCCTAGAAGCACATTTTTCTTTTCCCCCTCTTGTTCAAGATACCCTCTCTTCTGTTACTGACAAGTCTTTTTATTGAACCTTTTGAAAAGAGCTTCCTGTCCCGAGCTTATGGTGTCGCGATATTGTTGAGTGGAAGCCATCATCGGGAATGAGAGAAGTTCAAGGTTCACAATCAGTCTCTAGCCTTCTTTTTATAGGTTTCCTCATGAAATAGCACAGTTGTCTCCATCTCGAATTATTTGGAGGTGGGGGTGGTCTAAAATCCCAGGGCAAGCACTGAAGTCTGGCATCTCAGTGTAGCAGTAAGAACAGGGAAGCATGCAGAAGTGCAGACACACTGGGGCTGCCTCCGAGGAAGTACAGTGAAATGAAGGGACAATACAATGATAATTTTACAACTAAGAATATATACATTTTAAAGATGATGCCTAGCTTGACTCCTAACAGTAGGCTGGAGGTAGATTTCCCAGAAAAAAAGTAAAATCCACTTTGATGGCTGGGTTTCTCCCAGCTTGTCGTTGATGGAGTTGGTGAGGGGTGAGGGAGCTGGGATGAGGTCGTGTCTCACTCCTACGGACTAGTTACAGGCTCTTGTGAGTTTCTCCTTGCTTTAAGAGAAAGTCACCATATTATGAAATGCCATCTTTTTTTCTTGCACTCATATCATGCCATTTGAAAACTCTTTGGCTGCACAATGTTTTCTTCATCAACAGTTTCACTTCTGCAAACACCCTACCAAAACAGAAAGCTATTTCTGGGAATAAAGTTAACGGTAGATAAGATATCTAGACATATATTGGGACTGGGAGGTTATTCGAGGGTTAAAGCTTATGGAGAGTTTGTTAAACTGGAAAAACAGAGTATGTTTAAAATACGTAAAAGCCTATCTCACCTTGAAAAACCCCTAAACAGATTTTGTATGTTTCCCATATGTGTTTTTATGTCTTTGCCTCTTTCACACCAAAAACCCCAAACCAAACACCAAAAATGTAACTCATCCTTAAGTTAGAGTTGCTCAAAATATGTGTGATGTTTGGTAAAGTTCAAGAAAAGTGAAGTTGAAGGTTTTACCTCTGGGTGACCTTTCACAGGTCATCTTGATTGATACAGAAATGAAATCTAGGAGGTATGTGCCTGCCCTTACTAAGAAATTCACCAGGAAACTTTATGTGTGTTTAAACAGAAATATTCCAAATGCCCTAGTTGCTGGTAGAGGATGCCTCAGGGAAGTTGTATCAATTCCATTCAGAAATTACAAAAATATGTATATCTTCATTTAAAATAGAAACTTCCTACCACAACCACCAAACTTTCCAGGGTATGAGAAGAGAAGCTTTAATTTGGTTATAGGGCCGGGGGACTCCCCTGCTTCCCTTTGCACATTTGATGAAATATAAAATGTCAGAGAACTGTCTTTCCAAAACGTAAACACCCCCTTTGCTTTATTTTAATCTGTGCTTTTTCTTTTGCTCTTGATTTCTGTTTTCATAATGGCATCTTGCTGATCTTTTTCCCCCAACTTATTTTTGGACTCTGGTGTCCCACTTCACCGTACCCAGTTAAACCACAGAAACTGACGGAAGTTGTGTTTATGTATGGACTGCAACTAGCTGGTATGTAGATCTAAGATGCAAATTGCACTGCTTTTCTAGCTGAACACAGTAGTTGGTTTCTTGCCATTATTTGCCATGTTTTAACTTAAAACTAATAATAATCCTTCCCATCCCATCCAGTTGTTTTAATTGATCTAACAAACACTGCCTGTTTGAGTTTAAACAGTGGATCTGCCCAAGGCCCCCTCCCCCTTTCCTTGTCAGTTGAATAAGTATCTTCAGGGAAACAGTACTTTCCTTAAATGCAGATAATTCTTTTGATGAGCTCTGAACTACTTCAGAAGGAAAGGAAATATTGATTCTGAGATGGAGAATGAAGGGACACGGAGATACCAATTAATGTCGTAGATAATTCCCTGCTATGAAGGAAAAAATTAAACATAGGATATTTTTGGTTGTTGTTGTGTAATGAGATAGGAAGAAAAATCTCACTCGATAGAAAAATCTTGCTCGTAGATTTATTAACTAAATGTAGAACTTCTAAGCCATCACTTTGAGCTCACCTCTCATTGGATCTGAGTACAGAATCATGCTTGTATTAGAAGCTGGGGTTATTGCCAGAGAAGACGAAACATGGTTTTAATGTATTGGTGAAATTAATTATGTGACTTGGAAAAGTAATTTTTGAGAGAGTCGTCTGTAAAGCCATTCTCTTGGACATACTTTTTCATTTCCTCGGCCTTGTCTCCCCTCTTTACTTGAACAAACCACTACTAGTACAGAGACGAAAAATGGATGCCCATTGACCCGAGTCCAAAGGAAAAGCCCTATTTTAAACCTTTCCAGAATTTTGTTACAAATCCCAAATGCCAGAGATCTGAAAGACAACTGTATAGAGTGCCTAAAGGGGGCCAGCCGGATGGCAGTGCCCGAATGCCCGCTGTCCCTTTTGCCCCCCACCCCTCTCCTGATTTAACATCTCAGTTCCAAGCTTTCATTGTCTTTTTCCCTCTCCCCTCTTCCTGCCCTTATTTTCAACAGCAGGAACGAATTTCATATACACCTCCAGAGAGCCCGGTGCCCAGTTACGCCTCCTCGACTCCGCTTCATGTTCCAGTGCCCCGAGCGCTCAGAATGGAGGAAGACTCGATCCGCCTGCCCGCGCACCTGCGTGAGTGTCCGCGCGCGGGGACGGGGAAACACAGACCGACCTACGGACAGACCGAGAGGGTCAGAATGATGGACTGCGCGGGGGCGGGGGCAGCGCTTCGGGATGGAGGGGGCAAGCGCTGAGATTGTTTTCACACGGCTCAGCGAAGCTGCTTTCGAATCACCCCAGAATGGCTTTGCCAAGTCTTAAATTCCCGTCCTTTGTTTCTCCGTGTATTCGTCTCTATGACATCTTACCCCCAAAACCTGGAAAAGTGCAATATATAGCAGAGTCAACCAAATCTCCTAAGAGGCGTGAGTTTTTGGGAAAGTTTGTGTGTCTTCCTGAGTTCACACTTACTCCCCTTGAATATTTTCTTAGGCCCTGAATTGTGCACAGTTTCTGAGTTAGACTCACTCCCAGCTTTGCTTTTAAGCTGTGTGCACTTCCTTTCTTGGCAGGGCCTCCCCGGCCCTCTTTTCCCCCTTTGGCTGCTTCTCTTTCCTTCGTTTTACATAGCCTCTCTCTTACTCCTCCTGACTCCCCTCTCTCTTGCCTCTCTTATACCCCCATTGCCTCCACAGCTTCCGGCAGCTTGTAGTATTTCCACCTCTCAAATCATCTCGGGCCCCATGCCTCTACCGCCTCCCCTGTCCGAATCCCCAACTGCGTTTGGCAGAGCCTCAGGGCCCACACACTGCTGCTACTGGGGCCAGTCTCCAGAGCAGCTGACACCTGTCATTGCCTTTTTGTCTTTTTTCCTGTGCTGCAACCCAGCCCAGATGATATAGTGTGATGGGGGCAGCTGGGGAGAATGAATCACCTGATTCCCACCCTGATCTCAGTGTCCAAGAAAATGCCCGATTTTCTGGCTTGAATATTATCCCGAGGGCACACATCCAGGTTATGGAGGACGTCGGGGTCACCTTGGCCCTTCTCTAGTTGACTCCTAATAACTGAAGTCATAGCACAGCCTTGCTTGCCATCTCTTTCTGGCGTGGTAATGCTCCCCAGGTTATCCTCCTCCTCTTGTTCCATCCCTCCTCCAAAGCCAGAATGTTGCTTGCTGAAAGTGGAGAGCAATAGGAGAGAGAGAGGATGCAGGCTTCTCTTTTCTCTCTGATAATTCAGGAAATCAGATGACTGTGATGCCAGGAGATACTGGGGGGACATTGCTGCCTTATCCCTTCTCCTCCACAGTGAGGAAGACTGCTGGGATTTTTGCAAGGAGTTGGGGGCCACGAGTATCCTTCCCCTCCTCCAGCCTGCTGAGTCCATCAGTATTTACGAAGTTGCTACATACTGTGGTCAGCACATTCCAGCTTCAGTTTACTGTCTTTTCCACAATGAACTTTTAAAGAAGAGGTTGGTACCATAAAGATGCCGGGGTCATGACTATGGCCACGCTTGCCTTTAGTAAACTGGAGTGTTGTGGCACCATTGGAGCAGACAGGACTGGAAAAGAAACCACAGCCAGGTAATAGCATCTTCTCCTCCAGAGCTGTCCTGTGAGCAGTGTATTCACTTCAGGATGGAACACACTCATGCTGTGCAGGCAAAGCACTTCTGCTACCTAATCTCATTCATTTATTCATTCAACAAATGGCTGTTGATGTACCTGCACTGTGACAGGCACTCTTCTGGATGCTGGGGTTACAGAAATGAACAAAGCAAAGCAAATTCCTTGCCCTTATGGAGCTTAAAGTCGAGCACAGAATGAAAAAAAATTGTGAACATTTGTCCCAAACAGGCTGAAGTTTCTTTCATGGGTTTATATTTCTATAGTTTGAGACATCCCCCCATGATGGCCGTAACTCCTGGTTCACCTCTGCATGCCTTTACAGATGCAAGCTCGTTGACCATAGAACTGCCTCTCCATAAGACATTATCATGGTCAAATGAACTAACACACACACCGAACTGGCAGTCAGGAGATCTTAATTCTTAACTAGTTCTGCTCTTAAACTAGCTGTTTAACTGTGAGTCAGTCGTTATAATACTCAGTTTTCCTACCATATAATATTGTGATTGGACAAGACAGTGTTTAACAGTGCTCTTAACTTTAAAATATTATGATCTCACCTAAGGCATTGTTCTCCCTACTTGGAACTATTTCTTCCATACCAACCCTTTACTTTTCTCTGGAGTGGACCCTTTTCTCATTGGGCTACAGCTGTGCTGCTTACCACTGTTTTGCCAGGCGCTACCATGTGCCTAGCACACAGTCATCATTGCTAACATTTACTGTGGGATTACCCTGTACGAGGCACTGTGTGAAGTCCTTTATGTAAATTATTTAATTCTTACAGCAATACTTGTAAGGTAGATATCCTTTTTATATCCATGTCATAAGGAGTTTAGAGTTTAGAGAATTTAAGTAACTTGCCAAGGTCACAGAGTTAGTAAGAGGTAAAGTCAGCATTCAGACTCCATTCTGTCTGACTCCAGAGCCTAGGCTGTTAGCTATTATGCCATCACGTAAGTGTGTTCACTAAATATTTTTTGGATGGATGGAGGGATGAGTTCAGGGTTGACACTTGGCCAGTGTGTACTGATGTGGCCATAGCATTGGTTTATGGCTAGAATCTTTTCTAACCGGTCAGTCAGTTGCTCCATTAGATGGATGAATGGATGGTTGGATGGATGGATGGATGGATCCCCACATAGATAATTATCAGATGTAGGACTGTAGCATATTACTGGCGACCTTAGAGTATAATCAGTTGTTAGATTATGGGTTCAGGTCAGGGTGATGATTCTGCCTGAGTGCCTACTGTCTGGCAGCCTGGCTTTGGAGACCTCCTTGGTAATCTGCATGAGCCCTGTTGAAACACCGTTGGTTCCTACATCTGGAATGAATCCTCTGAAAGTGGAGGTTCCCAGGCTCTTGCTGTTTGTCCTCAGCTGGGGCTTTCCACATGAGGCTGAGCTGCCCTCCTCCCTCTCCTCTTCCAGGACTCAGCTGCCCATCGTGCTGTTTGAGAAACATCTCTTGTAGCCCCTAGGATGGTTGAAGCTGTGCCGTACACTTGAAGATGCATCCCAGCTGGGTTTCCAAACCTAAAAGAAAATAAATATTCTAACAAGGGAATTGTGTTATTGCTGTTTTAATCTGGGATTCCAGACAATTCCCAGTGGAATGCTCATGGAAAGTACGGGGAAGAATCTGAAAGCCAAGACAGCAGCAGGACATTTATGGTATTGCTAGGTTGAAAGCATTTTTAGCTGCTTGTTTTAAAGAGATACTCACCAGACTGGTCTGCCTCAAAGTGGCTTCTTTTCACCATTCATCCTCATTGATCTCCAGATAAACGCTCTCTCTTATCTCTTTCTTTTACTCCTTTCATTCTTAAATCAAAATATATATTTTCCTGGTTGGTGAGAGGGCAGGGATCATAGTATTTAAGGTTCTCATACTGAGGGTTTCTCACCATTTTGTTCTGTAAACACAGGGCTGTACCTAAACTGAAGACACAGCGTGACAAATTAGCAGGCTATTGAGAAGCAGAAAGTAATGCCTTTTCCTTTTATTTGCCTGTGATAAAAACAAAGTGATAAATGGAGCAAAGTGTGAAGTGGTGATTCTGGAGGACTTGACAGGGACAGGCAGGGGCAGTCTGGGCCTAGGGAAGGAGGAAAACCGAGAGGAGGAGGGCCAGACCTGTGCCACCCTGGTCTGGCTTACTCACTGCCCGAGTTTGCAGGCTGGTGCCCTTCAACCATCCTGCAGCAGTTTCCTGGAACTTCCCTGTTGTACCAGGAGAGCAAACACAAGTATGTTTATTGAGAAGATGGAAACAGCTTCTTTTTTTTTTTTCTTCTTCCATAAAGGCCACTGAATTATTTTTTTTTTTTTAAGCTTGAGGGTAGAAGAGCTGAATTACAACAATTATCGCAGATAGGTGAAAAATGAAAAGTTCCATTCTTTATACGGAAGATCGTACCTTGAAAACACTTAAAGGACCAAGAGCCCCCGAGAGTGCCTGGACAAGATCACTCTTGATTCTTCTCTGAGCAGTGAAGGGCTGTTGCCTGGAGCAAGCGAGGCCTTTTTCTGATTCTCGCTAGGGGCCTCATGGTGTGAGGGAGAGACTTTTTCTGATTTGTCTTCCCAGAGACCACCACCTTCTAAATTCATGGAGGAGTGGGTGCTGAGGGGGGCAGCAAAAGGTGCCTCATGAGGTGGTGCCGGCACTGTGAAACACTCAGCCTCAAACAGTGATGCTCAGGGTTGCCCATGTGATAACAGAAGTGTATTTCAGATTTATGGGGCAGAATTTAAATAAGTAAATGTCTTTTCTTTATTTTAAATTCCTTTTTTCATCATCATGTCACATTTAGTTGATATAATTGCATCTAATCACAGGTTGACATTACACTGTTTGCCCAAAGACTTTCGTTTTTGCAGTGCCAGTCTGGCCTTCTAAAATCCCTGTGAATTGGTATTTAAAAATCGGAACCTAGGACTCATTCATCATATTTAACAGGGTTACAGTTTACGATGTTGTGGGTTAATAAATAGCCATAATAGCTGCTCAGAGTTTTCTAGAGTCAGAAGACCAGAAATAGTCCCCTGGCTCTACTTCCTTTCCTTGTGAATCTTTCAGAATTCTTACATTACTACTCCTACTTGTGTGTGTTTAATAATTTAATTTAATGCCTTCCTTTGGAAATGTTACCTCGCTGCTCACCCACTTGGCGATTTTGCATTCTCAGCAGAGTTACTGAGTTTAAGACAGTCACATGACAAGCAAAGCTGTATTAGAAACAGGACAGTGGAAAGAGATGCAGTGTCTCTCTTTTCTAATTAGCTGGAGCAACAATTTTATATACTTTCAAGTTATTTTTGTTCCCAAAGGAAGAGGAAAAAATGGGAATTAAATATAATGGTTTGTATTTTATATTCTCATAAGTAATAAAATACGTTAATATATTTATCTCATTTAATCATGCAACAGTTCTTAAAGGAGATGTGACTAATTCTGTTTTATTGATGAGAGGACTGTGGCTCAGATAGCCACTGAATTGTCCGGATTTGTACAGCATGTGAAGAGTCTAATAGGATTTCTACTTCAGAAGTTACCATTTAGCTTTCTTAGGAGAAAACATAATGGCAGTGTCTCGTGGACTTGAACTAGAGGCCCTGCTGACCATTGGAGTCTGGGTGGCCACGGGTGCAGGGACTGGGAGTAGCTGTGGCTCTGGTGATGCACTTGACCATTCCTGTTTGCTGAACCCCCAACAGGCTGGCTTCCATCAGGAATGAGAGCCTGTTTCTCTGGATAATTCATTCTGGTTTTGCTCACCCATTTCTACTGCTCCTCCCACTTTACTCTCTTCTGAGCTCAGGTTGAAGTTCAGTTCATCTCTGCGACCAAAAGGGCAGAGCTGGCCCTGAAGGCCTCAGAGAGCTAGCGCTGGGTGTGGGGCTCAACCAAGCGCCCGTATTCCCTGGCATTTCACCGGACATGATCTCCTGGGAACAGGTCCCACTGCTTTTTTGGATTTTCCAAATGGAAAAGCATGGTAGTGGAAAGGACTTGGGTTCAGACAGACCTGAGTGGGCTTGCATTCCAGGGCTGCCTCTGTTAGAGAGATCATTTAATGTCTTTAAGACTCAAATTTCTAATACACCTACTCATGAGGGTGTCTTATAAGCGTACACTAATTTATGTGTAACACCCAGCACAGTGCCTGGCAGTCGGTGGCCAGTAACTCGCTAGAGCTCTATTTCAGTTGCCAAAGCTGGTAAACAGCCTTTTTAGGAGGTGGCTTCCCCATTTTCAAGGGTCAGGAGAAGCATGTGTGTCCTTGTTTGTCTGTTTCAG
Source organism: Diceros bicornis minor (assembly GCF_020826845.1). Classification (NCBI taxonomy): domain Eukaryota; kingdom Metazoa; phylum Chordata; class Mammalia; order Perissodactyla; family Rhinocerotidae; genus Diceros; species Diceros bicornis. Next base: position 49,042,953 of record NC_080756.1, on the reverse strand, counting down.
TAAAGAAAGGGCCTAGAGTTCTGTCTACGTAGTACTGAGACTGACTTCCCTAAGTCACAGTGGAAATCAGCTTTATTTTCTAACCACTCCTTCTGGTTTCTGGGAGCCCACTTCTGCTCTAGGGCACTCCACCAGGGCCTTTACTTAGCCATACCGTACCGGTACCTCTGTCTGGAACTGTTTTCTTCACTGGCCTTACCTGAATCTGGAAGTCTCCTTCCTCAGCCTTCCCCGTCCTTCTAAGACCTAGCAAATCCTCCCTGTCCTTTGCCATTATCAATGTTCCAAAAATGGCCTCTCCTCACGCAGCTGCCTGTGACGCATGGTGACATCACCAGCAGAGTTGAGGCAAGGACGTGGGGAAGAAGATTTAATTCTCAGCCCATATCTTGACAAAGCAATAATAACTTCAAACAAAGACGGCCAGCCACTAGCGTTTTATATTTTGTTCCCCTTGTCGCCTTCTTGCTGGTCCCTTCACTTTTTGCATTCAAATGCCTGAAGGCTCTCTACTCTCCCAGCAGTATATGCGGCTGCACCAGGGCCCTAGTAAGCTGCTTCAAACAGCTTGAAGAGAAAAAACAGCCCACAACAGAACAGCCAGAATGCTTTGGAAGGGAAATTTCCTTTTTGGGTTTGCTGTCTGAAAGAATTTCCGATGCAGGCAGACATTAATTCCTAGCTCCATGCTTCCTGATAAGGAAGCAGCTTCAATAAAGGCAGCTATTTATAGATGTCTTTTTTTTTTTTTAAACATATAACCAGAGGTCTATTGACCTTTTCTTTCACTTCGCATTTCATGCCGTGTGCTCCGTGTACATTTAAGGCAGTTCCTCCAGCATAAGCTCTGACAAAGTGGCTCCGATCCTGTGGGGATGGGGAGGGGAGGGCTCTCGATTCCCTTGGAATTCTGAAGTAGACATTTGGAAGCTACTGGCAATTGGTTGTCCCTACCTGGTGCTGTGAGTTATTTATGTGAGCCCAGAGATGCCCAGCTCTATTCTACACCCCGTGTTGAAAGTTTATGACAGACTAAGCCAGAGAGCCATTTAAAAATAAAAGCCAATGAGAACCAGTCAGTTCTTTGCGTAGAGACATGAACAACAGGAAATAAGAAATGATATTTCCATTTCTTCTGTCTCTTCTCTACTGTCTCCTTTGGATTTTCCCAACCATCAGTACCTCTGTGGTCTTTCTCTTGACATATTAGAGTTCTGCAAATTGAGGGGTCGCTGTCCGTAAGTTCCATGATCAGCCTCACATATATCTGCATAACACTTGCTGGCTGGTATGATAAGGATTCAATATAGTGCTGGCTTGAACTGTGCTTTCCTAGGTTATTCCTCACCACCTCTTCGTTATCACAAAGCAATGATTGGGCTGAGGCTCTCAAATAACAGATGTTTTCTCCCATTTTGCTTCATGCCTGAGTTAAACCTTATCAATAGCTCAGACTCTTGCAGTTTGTGACAGGAATGACTTTGACCACTTCATCTTTATGCCTTTCCAGAGGTGAACGTTACCAAGGACCTTCGGATGTTACTCATTTCACTGTCGCCATAGGAAGATTCTGATTCAGTTGCCTAAACCATCCATGTGTGCTTTGGGGGTTGTTTTTTCTGGTGTCTTCTGCAGCAAGTTAGAGCAGGATTTAAGGAATTTAAACTGTCCCTGTCTCTGGCCACAGGCTGACTGTAAATTCCCGAGAATAATTAGTTACCCTGCCCCAATATTGACTGCTTCCACCTTGGATAGGTGGACTACGCGCCCTTCTTTTGAAATTAGTCCCTATTTCTGTTTCCTCTAGATCTGAATAGAAATAGCCTCCAATGAGGCTCTAAGATTTCAGTAATAGAAGTGCAGATTGCAGACAGAGATGCTGGAGGCAGAGCTGTGGATGTGTGGTGGATGCAGATCGCATGCCTAGAAGGAGAGTCTAACCTGTGCAGGAATGTGCAGGAAACACTATTTCACCAGTTCAGCTGGGGCTGAATTCTCTGCTCTGGGGTGGGGGCATTCACTAAGGTGGTTCACTGAGAAGGGGGAAGGCTTCTAAGGAGATATGTAACAATCATTTGGGAAAAAAAAAAAAAAAAGAAAAGGTACCTAGGTGAGTGTTGAGGGTGTTGAATAGCATTATCTTAAGAAAAATTACAGGGGTATCAGGCAGTTCATGTAGCTCCACTTTAGAAGTAACAATGTTAGGATTTAATTATCCATTTGTTTACCAAGAGTGGCTTACCTTTGCAAATAAGTTTCTTTTTTTGTCATCATACCCTGCCTTTCAGTTTACAGGAACTGTGCTCCTCTTTAGGAGCCATTCTGAGGTCAGCTGTGTATAAGATGCCACTCTTGAGAATCTCTGTTGCAATAATGTATGGAATAAGTAATTATTGTCACTGCTATTTATTGATTACTTTCTATGGGCCAGGAACTTTATATGTATTATTCTGAATAATCACTTAAATTTCAAGGTAGATATTATATCTGTTTTACATCTGAAGCTCCGAGTGGTAAATCACTTGCCTGAGGTCACACAGAGAGGAAGTAGAGGAGCCACGATTTGAATCCAGATCTAATTCCAAAACCCAGGCTTTTTTTTCCATGTCACCATATTTCCTCCTAAAAGTATTAGAATCTGATGAAAGTCATTTCCTTCTAGCTGTTGGTTAGGAGAAAATCTAAGCTAACAGGTTGCTTTTTTAAAAATTTAAGCAAAATTTATATAAACTAAAGACAAGAAAGGCCAAAGGGAGTCATAAACTAAATTATCTTTTGAACTTAAGAGGAAGATAAATTTTCTAATTCAATCCTCTGTGCAGACTGCTACCTGCAACATATGTTCAGATATCTGGATAAATTCTGGAGTATTAGAAACAAAATTAAATGAAGTAAAAAGGTTCCCGTTGTCCATGATTTTCCAATTTTTTAAAAGAGATGACCTAGCTCTGAGATTATTATTAAATAGTAAAAAAGATGATGTTCTTGAATGAGATTGTATTTTTGGCCTCCCAAATTAAAGCATTCCACTTCCGAATACTTTTTCTTTAATCTGACGTGCTTCAGGAAAATTGTCTGACATTTTGGTGCCTTAGTTTACCCACCTGGCGTACGTGCTGGGAAACTTCACCGCAGGGAAATAGAGCAGGGAGTGTACTTGTCTGGGGGTCAGTCCTCTGAGTGTTGGCCCAGCGTGGCTACTAGTGGGGTCACCCCGAACAATTCATTCTTTCTCCCAGGATTGTAGTTTCCTCATCGGGAAAGCGAAGTAGCCTGAGTCTGTGATTCCCCAGGTTCTTCGCAGCTCAAACATTTTATCGTTCTTGAATTCCAGAAGAGAAATACAAGGGATATTAGCAGTGGAGCATTATCTATAAATGCTAAGTATCATGATCGTTCACGTGATTTCTAGCACTCAACATCAAATTTTAGTGCAGATGGTGCTATTTTAATGATGCAGCAAATTGTCCTCTATTTTGCTGTGATTGTTTTGTGAAGATGCTCTCCTGCAAGGAGATATGGAAATTCTACGCCCGACGCTGTTGGATGCTTCCCTGTGCTGCCCCTGATTCAGATCCGGTTAATGCTTTTGTGGGATGGGAACCGGAGCCGACACCTGGGCCTTGCAGGTCTTCTGAAGGCTGTCTCAGCCATTCGCACCACACACTGGTTCCCAGGACCTTACAGCGGAATCCCAGGCCTGCTCCCGTGTCCTCGTAGCCCCACTTCTGGCCTGAGAAGTGTCTGTGAGTTGGCGCTTTCCCCAGTGCATTACGCACAGGTATGGCTTCTGGTAACTACCTCTTGACCCCAACTGCGTGATTGGTGGGAATCCCCTCTGCAACTTGAGGCGTTTGCCTTTCTGTAACCTGGGAAAATGACAGTCTGCACTTTGCTCCCTCTCTGGATGGTGTCCACTGGGTTTCAGGCCCTCCAGAGCCAGCTGATCTGCATGGATAGGCCACACTATCCTCCCTGAGCCAGCCCCGTAGCACATGCGCAATTAATACTGCATTAATTAATTATGGGGAGAAAAGCACAGTTGGCAAGAGAATGAAGGCTTTCAGTTTCTAAAGTGAAGGCTTTGATGCTGTGCTTTAAAGTACATTTCCATCCCCCCAGCCAGCAGCGAGAATCTGTGACACATATACCGTCCCCTGGGCATGAAAGCTCACACCCAAGAAACTGTTTCTAAATAGAGGCCCTGAACTAGTTACTCAAATCAGCTACTCATCACCACAGGCTGTGGAAAGGGGGAGTAAGATGAGGGGGAAAAGAATTGCCCAGAGCAGCAGTGATTCTCGGACAAAGCTGATGAGGGGTTTTATTTTCCCTGCTGCAGTAGCTGTTGGGTCACCAACATCAGGAGCAATTTGTAGAGAAACAAATATGAGCAAGTGATTTGGTGCCAACCCTCTTCAGGAAATAAAATGACTCTTTTTCCTTCCTCCTGGTCTGCCTCACTTCAGGAAGTAGCTCCAAGGCAGGGCAAGTTCACAAACCTGTTATTCTGATGGTTTGGAAGGTTAATCTGTTTGGGGCATATTTTCCTACTAGATATGAACAAAGTGCGGGAGAACACTCTTCCCTTTCTTTTTCATTCTGATTCCTTCCACACTGCCGTTCTCACAGAACTGAACTCCCACTCTTGCTCTTTTCACTTCTCGTGTGAGGTGGTGGTGAAGCCACCTCACAAAATCCCCACCCTGGACAGATAGTTCTCGTTCCCCTATTTACAACTCCCTCACGTATTTTGTGTGGGGCTCCTGCTGACCTTAAAATTTGGCCATGACTCAAATATTCACCCAGATATTTTGGGTATTATTTAAAGGTCTTTTAGGAACACCAAAGTTGAAATTTCCTGAGAGAGATATTCCTCACTTGAGAGTCATGGGTCAGTCCTCTGAGCGTTATAAATGTTCTTTTAAACTACCCAGTAGTTCTGTGCTTGTGCTGAGAGGAATTTCAGAGACCCACAAAAATCTAAAGAGACGTAAAATTTGTTTGGACCTTGTAAAAGAAAAATTGTTTTGGTTCTTAGGCAAAGAAAAATTTTGCTTCAGATGAATCCAAATGAGAGTGTGTATATGTGTGTGTGTGAGCTTGGATCAGATTGTCTCTTAGCTATTACTCCAGATATCTGCTTCATGGAGATTCTGTGATGATTCCTACCACCAAATGGCATCCAGGGAAAGAACTTGAAGAAACACAAGTAGGTATTGTAGCATTGGTGCTGTGCTCCAGCTGTGTAGCAGTCTCATGTTTGGTACTTCTTTGTTTGCTGAAGGAGTATTGAGATTCAGAAAGTGACTGGCTTCTAAACTCTAATTGTCCAGATAACAGTACTCTGGATCCAAGACAGAGGGCTTATAGTTGTCTGTGAACAGGGCCAATGTTATGCTTCAGCAGGGAATGGTGGTCACCTAGTTGTGGTGATTTAATAGTGCCCTGAACTTAAATAGCTCCAACGTTGAACTACTGTGGTGCCTAAAATTCCACTAAGATATATGCCTTTTGGATCAGGCATTGTTTCCACCTAGCTCCACTTAAAGTAAATACTTATCCTAGCAGATGACACCTTGGATAGAGATAAGTAATACCTTAAGTCCCTGATATCTTAATGAAAATTAATTTATCAAAATCCTGAATCTTTTGAAATAGAAGAACCATGGCCAGCATGGAAGGTCAAGGGCAGGGGTACAGTTGGAAATAAACTCCATAATTTTGCTTGGGGTTGGCATTCTCCATGGAGGAGACAGACATAGGATTAGATGGAAAATCCAGGCCCCTTGATTTAGACAAAACATTGTGAGCCTGGACCTCTGAGACCAAGATGACTAATCTGATACTTACCATGCCGGGCTGTGGGTCTCAGGACATTGCCAGCATCAGTATTGGCCAAATAAAGGTAGACCTCCTCTAGCACACTGTCAGCTTGAGAAGGTGCGGGTCATCTGCATTTCCCTGAAAGGAGTGCTGAATTTTGAGGTGTAAATCTGAATCCTTAAAGCCTTTCAACCATTCTTACCAAAATGTCTCTACCTTTGAGGTGACTAGATGTTTGATTGTAATGCCAAGACCATGCGCATGTATAAGAGACCTGTTAATCTAGTCTCCAGTTGAAGTGGTCAGGAAAACCTTGACTTGTGTGGAAGTTTAAGGAGCTAGCCAGAGGTGGGTGGCTTATATGAGGAGTGGGTATGTGGAATTTGGGAGCAAAATCCTTCATAGCTCTCTTTATGGAGTAATAACTTCCCTTTATTGAGTACTTAGGGTAGGCACTTTTCACATATATTGTTTAATCCTCACTACAGACCCATGAACTGAGTTTTATTATCCTCACTTTACTGATGAAAGGTCAGGTTTAAGAGGTTAAGGAACTAGGCCAAAGTCACAGAGCTGGTAGGTGGCAAAGTAGGTCCATCAGACACTTTCCACTCTACACTTTTCCTCCCAAAACAAGCCAAAGACCTATTCCCTGGACCGTTCTCTTTTAGAACATGAAAAATAGTGTTGGGTCCCCCTCTGAGATCCAACTGTGGTTAAAACCTCATAAATTTTAGAAAAATAGAATAACTCACTAAAACAAAATTGTAAATCCACACCGTAGAAAACATCTCCCACAACCCAAAACCTCAGGGTTAATATATTCAGATTTCAGTGAGCTGTATGATTCTCACTAGTCCCTTAAATATCTCTCTGTTTCCTGGTAAATAATATCCCTTACAGAGACCTGGCACATGAATAGTGTAATAAGATCAGATCCTATCGCTCTGCCATTCTAGCGCAACCTAATTGCAGGGTGAAAATCCAGGACCGTCTTAGTTCCTCATCTGTGTGTGTCTCTCTTTGTCCCACTGCTTGCTTTACAGTTTGAAGTTCAATACCACTCCCTCTTTTTGTGCTTTAGGCCTCTGTGTTGTTTCCTTTTCACAACTTTTTTTTTTTTTTTAATGAAATGATTTGAAATGGAAAATTAAAAACTTAACTATGAGTCTGGCAGTTTCCTGCTAATGCCTCTCTGCTAAGAAGCTTCATAAAATACTATATATTATTATTCACTTCAGCACAGCTGCTCTGGGCTCTCACCCACTTCGTCATTCACAATATGTCTGAGAGATTAATTTTGATAAGACTGTTGTTTGAGATCTTTTCCTCCTCCGTGTTTTACTTAAAATCCTCACTGGGGAAGTTTGTCTGGAAGAAATCCACCATCCTTGGTAAAAGGTAATTTGGTAATATATGTGCCTTAGGAGCTGTAGTTGGCTCTTTATGTCCTTGCACCCTCTTCATTTGAAATACTGCGGTCTTTCTCCCCAGTCTCCAGTGTGTGGGGGGTACTGAGAGGAACAAGAATAGGTGCTTTGTGTTGAAGTGCTGCGGGGTGCCTGATTGTGAGTGTGTGTTTGTGTGTGTGTGGTGTAGTTAAGTCTTCGGATAGGCCTGTTTCTTGATGAAAGTTGCAGGTACTGATTCCCTCTTGGAGAGTTAAAACCCTTGGTGTCACACAGGATCTGAGGGGGAACAAGGGCACAGGAGAATGAAGAAGAGGGAAGAAGAGGTGGACCAGGGTCCGTTTCGGTGGGGTCCACACCCCCTGGGTGGGAGCCGAACTGTTTATCCCGCATCCCAGCGGCAGCAGAAAGCCAGGGGTGTTTTCAGGGCTCAGCTGCCAAAAGTTTCTTGAAACAACTCTGCTCAAAGGCATATGCTGGGCTCACTTCTGAGGGAAATTTCCTTTTTGGGGAAGTTGAAGCAAAGGAATTTCCTGTGTGGGCAGACAGAGCTTCCTGACTTGAAGGCTTCTTGGAAGGGAAACAGTTTCATAATGAAATGACAAATTAAAGACATACCAGCCGGGTTCACTTCAAAACAGCTATTGAGAGTGCAGGCAAAGCCCTATTATACTCCCTCACAGAACAAAAATAAATCCCATCCTGACAGGTTTCTGTATGCTGGATTATATCCGTCCCCCCCGCACCTTCCTTCACAGCCTTCTTCTCTGCCTCCCACCCCCGCCATTAGCTGCCACCAGCCCTATCTTGAACAGCTCTGGGGAGCAGCCAGCAAGGAGCTTTGGAGCGTCTCTCTTGCTGCCCTCCTTTGTGGCTTCGCCCATCCCTTGCCTACACGGGGCCTTAGAGGTTATGTTACAGCCCCATGCTGCCAAGACTCACAGAAATGACCTCTTTCCTTCCCCCTTTGACACAAAGCTATGATCGAAGATATCTTCAGCAATGGGGTAAAAAAAAAAAATGCAACCGTTTCCTCAGGCTGGCCTTTAGAATCTCGTAGGCAGTAAGTGTACGTGCTATTCTGGTGCTGGGAGCTGGTCTGAAGCCTGTGCTTTGTTGAAGGAAATAGGGCTCTGTGTTGGGCAGAGCATGTTCTTCCACCTGAACATGTCGTTTCCCACCGTTCAGGCAGCCTGCGTTTTTTAGAACATTGACATGAAGATGCCTGATGAATTAAGTCTCTTCTTTTAATGGAACAGAGTAGGAGAAAGAAGGGCAGTATCATTTGGGGTGGTATTAATTAGACTTAGGCTAATGAAGTAGATAGGGCACAGATTTTAGAATCAGATGTCTAAGTTCAAGTGCCAGCTCTAGCAACATACAACGAGCAGTATAACCCTGGACGAGTTGCTCAACTTCTCGGCCTTGGTTTCCTTTTCTCTAAAATGGGTACAGCAATACCTTTTTCACATTGTTGTGAGGAAGTTAGATTATGATTTCAAAAAAAATTGTAAACTTCTCTAAAGACTTTGCAAATAGCACTTGTTATTTAGCCACTATTGGGATCTTTTGGGATGGAAATACAATACTACGTTGAAACAGCAGAATTGTAGAATTTGTCGATCAATTTGGCAAATATTTATTAGAGGTTTTCTATGTGTGCAGCATGCCTGGGCTCTGTGGAGAAAATAAACAAAGTGTGAAGTTTAGAGCAAACACATTGTGTGGCAGAAAGAATCTTGGACTTGGGGTCAGGAGACCAGGGTTCAATCCTGGCTGTCACTCAATAGCTCTGTGGCTTGGGGTGAACTATTGAACCTTTGTGAGCCTCAGTTGCTCATCTGTAAAACTGGGGGAAATCAAATTCTATGACTTTAATAAGTTCTGTCCAACTCTGACATTGTATAATCAATTTTAAGAGGGCCCTGCCTTTTGCAGTGCTTATAGGATTTATTCTAAAGAGAGAGGAAGAAATATTCACTGTATAACTGTCTGATGAAGAAACTTGCATCAAAAAGCTAGATATTTTTTATTAGCATATCTGATGTAAACAGGAAAAATTGGTGCTTGCCAGATATGTCAACTATAGTGATTTGTTTTGGGGTGTTTCTGAGTGAATGCTGACTTGAAAATAACTAGGATCATGGGTTGAACATGGCAGTCTCCTCAAGATGACTTGTCTGGGGTCCTTGGTTTACCTTCTCTCAGCTGCTCCGGGAGACACTCAAGATGTTGCCAAATGGTTATTCGTTTAAGCCATTCCCATCATGGAAATTGTCCAAGTGGGCTTCCAGGGTAGAGGCCACAATGGTGACTGGTCCTGCCAGTTAGGTTTTATTATGTGCTGATATGTAACTTTAGAACTGCCACATTATCCTTTCTCTAACTTTCAGTTTGTGTGAGTAAAGGACTAGTACTAATTTTGCCTCAAAGCAGTCTTCTCAGCACCCATTTTTGGTTTGTGAAAACCAAGGTATTAGAAAAATTGGATACCATGTGTAAGATCACAGTTGTAAAGTGGTACTCGACCCAAGCATTGAGTAAAAACAGCTGACATTTTTCGGGTGTGTGCTCTGTGTTACTAGTGCTTTCATAAATCATCTCATTAATTTTATTCTCCCAACAGGTCTGAGCGGTAGGTGATATTATCTTTGCTTTACAGATACAGAAACCAAGGCTTTGACATGTTAAGTAATTTGCTCAAGGCCTCAGAACTGGTTGGTGGTAGAACCAGAATTTGAACCCAGGTCTATCTGCTCCGGCACCTGTGTTCTTTATCCCTTCAGTGCATCTCATCTGTGTTGTCAGTTGTTATTAAATTGACCCCAGTGCTTAGCAGTGAAGTCAAGCCTTTACCAGGTCCCTGAAAAGAAACAAAACTAATAACCTCGTAGTCAACATGCTCTTGTAATGGCAGAAAAGCCTGCAGCTTTCCGTTGTGGAAAATAATATACCTGGGTGATACACCGAGCAAACATAACCCTGCCCTCGCCCCTGGAGGAGAGCCTGCTCTGGTTCATCCTGGGGCCAGGCTGGCCTTGAACCTCACTGGCCAGACCTTGCAAATTAGGACAGAAATCTGCCTGCCATGTTTCAGATATGTAAGGAGAGTGACCGGTGCCAGATTGCATCCTTTTCCTTGTAAAATTCCTTGGAGATACTGTTTGTGGCTGCCTGGGCTTGTTCTGAAGAAAATTTAAATCTACTTCTGTTCCACAAGCATTGATTGAGGAACCACTCTGCTCAGTGCTAGGAATACAAAGATGAGTGAGGTAGGAACTCAGTCTAAGAAAGCCGAAACTTGGATAATCATTCAACCAAACCAGTATTTATTAAGCACCTACTGTGCCCAGCAGAATGGTAATGACAAGAGATAAATAGCTAAACAAACTTACAAGGACATGTTTTAAATTTCCACAGAAAGTACATTTCTTTCTTGATTCTGTGTTTGATTTTATTAGCTTTCCTCTGTACAAGTAAGCTTTTAGTGTGTGCCCTATTAAGTCCAAAGTTTTATTGTTTTTTACTTATTTGACTATAATGTAGATACCTCCAGAATTTCTCCTCCTCGTTCCCATTGTTAATCTTATTTTTCTTGCCCAAAGAATATCGACTTTCAAGATTATTTTTCAATAAAGGCCAAAATATTTTTTTAATTCACTGATATTTAAAACACAGATAACATCCAGGAGAAAATCTGAGAAAAAAATACGATTTGATGGTACCTACTTATAAAAGACTCACAGTACTAAGTAATTCTTTGGCATATATAGCAACACACTATGTAGGTGTCATTTCATAGTAAGTTCATAGTAAGGGGAGAAATGGTGTCATTTCTCCTGTGCAGAAATGTAATCTTGCCTTTCATTTTTCATTGGCCTCTAGCAGCCAGTGGGGTCTTTTAAAAAAATTCCTTTTCCTCATTACTCTATATTCCCCATTTGGGCTTAAGGTGGGAAAAAAGAAGTACTCTTGAAATGCTATGACCAAATCAACACTTTAATATGCTCCTTGGCTCCTCTGGTGAGGAAGTGGGGGGATGTGGAAGAGATCGATTGGTTTATTCTTACTTTATTTGAAAGTGAGAAGAAGGGAGGTGGGGGAGAGTTTGGAATAAGAGCTAGTGTGCATTCTTCTGCATCCCAATCCTGGGATTCCTGGAATATTTTTCTTCTTTTTGCTGAGGAAGATGGTCTCTGAGCTAACATCTGTGCCCATCTTCCTCTGTTTTGTATGTGGGGCGCTGCCACAGCATGGCTTGATGAGCAGTGTGTAGGTCCACACCCGGGATCCAAACTCGTGAATCCTGGGCCGCCAAAGTGGAGCACACGAACTCAACCACTATGCCACTGGGCCAGCTGCCTGGGATATTTTTCTTACCTGGCACTCAAGCAGCATTGCAAGGGGAGGGTATGTTAGGAGGAAGATCATATTAACGGAGGAGTTACAGGAGCTGAAGAGTTACTGAAGGAAGCAAGATGACTGACAGGTGGATGAAATTCAATATCCTTCCCATTCAAATTTAAAAAAATGGAAGATACTAATTAGTGAGTTTGAGTTATATCTTTTTAATAGTCGCTGCTCTTCAGACACAGGTGCTGATGATCAGCAAAATGTTAACAGCTATGGGGAAAAGAAGCAAAACTCACCGGGTTGTAAGATCCCTAAGTAGACCACCAGGCCGTGGATGTGAGGAGCTGACAGTGTCTTTCCGTGGGACTAACAGTTTCACTGTACCATTGAGACCCCAGGTGACTGAGGCAGTGGCCCAGGTTTAACTCGGGGCATGTAGAGACAGAAAGCTCGGCCTCCTTTGTGTACCTCACTCTTGTTGGATGCTGGAGTTGCATCTGCCCATCTTAAAGGAAAGCAGACAACTTTGTCTCTGTGTGGTCCAGGCCCATCCTGAAGTCTGAGGCTTCTAAACATAAACATGGCAGTTCCAGCCTCCCTTCCAGGACTCCTGAGAATTCCTAATGGGGAGGGTCATATCTAGCCACTGTCAACCTGATGATAGACGTGTTGTCAGACCATAGCCCCTCCCGCCTATCTGCCATCCAATAATCTTAAGGTTTAGGGGAAATTAAAATAGACCTTCTAGAAAGGTATCGAAGTTTCATGCACAAATATAGCCTTTTTTGATGCCAGAGAAAGAAAGCCTTTTTGACTTTTGTGAATAAGAAATAAGTGATGGCTATGTTGCACCCTCCTGGAAGATCTGGTGGACTTGCATAAGACCCAGGGTGAATCTGACGTGCTTTAACTGATGACCAACAGGAAATCTGTCTCTCCCATTAGAGACTGATTGTGACAGCGTTGCAATTGACCTGCACATATAGGAACTCCAGCTTCTGAGAACGTAGTGGAACTTTGTAGGGATTAACACCAAGAACTGCTTTAACATTTCACAGCTTGCAGTCAAGATGGATACTGTGTAAACAGTGCATTGCAAATGATCAATGGATCCATAAGTGATAGGCAGTAGTTCCAGTGGTGTTCCCCTCCACATTTTATTTTTGATTCTTTGTCAAGTAATGTCATAACTGAGTCCATAACTCGAACCCAGGGAGTAATTGCTATAAGTGAACTTTGTTGCTTCAAAATCTTGAGACACCTTTTCCTTACCTCCCTCCTTGTTACCTAGTATTTATACTTTTAATGACATTTAAAAGTGAATCTCCAAACCCTTTAGAGCTGAATCCCAGCAGAGACGAACTTTAAAATGGTGGGAGTGAGGGGTAGAGCAACCCTTGTGGGAGTCAGAATGAGATACTTGTGTGTCTGCACTGGTGGCAGGTTTGGTGTGTTACCAGAGTGATCTCCATGGTAACAGATCAACATGGCGCCAGTGGCAGCGCTACACTCAGGGCTTTAGGTTCCCATGAGAAAGTGGATTCTCACAGCAAATAGAGGGGAAAATCAAGGAGCATGAATGCACACTCCTCCTCTTTGCAGAGTTCTGGTCATGAATTGGCGGTCCATATAACGAAGACATGGCTGTTTAGCCACTTGGGCTCCTCTCAGTAAACCAAGATTCTTTAGAGAATGCACAGTGTTCTCTTGAATTTTGGCTAAACTCATACAAGATTTAAACAGGTGTTCACAGCAAAGAACTATGTTGTGGTGGGATGAGAATGTGACTTGGAGTCAGGAAGTCTGGCCTCCAGACCCAGCTCTGACACTACCTTGCAGGTCTTTACTGTCTAGATTCTCAAATTCCCACCAGTTATAGTAGTCAATCATCTAATTATATTGAAAGCCCCCAGGATGATACATTGGCAGTAAAAAAGGTAGCCGATGGAATATAATTGAATAAAATACAATGTGCCATTCTCACCATCAAAGATATGATAATGTTGTGATCATGTGTCTGAAAACTTTCAAAAACCTGAAAAGTAGAAGGTGGAATTCTTCTCTATTAAAGATTAATCTCTGAAAGTAACAATCAAAATGTGAAAGCTGGGCAGATAGCAGAAGAATGGATTTTTCTGGAGCCTTAGTTACAAAAGTTTATTAGTTTAAAGAAAGAATCAGCAATCACTCATTTATCTTAAACCACAAGAGGACATTTATGAATTCGGAAGAAGGGTTAAGTAATTTGGTGATTTCGTGTGCCTCTTCCCTGGGGAATCTTATGACTCAATGATCAAAGGTGTCAGAGTAGTCAAGATAGTTTTCTGTGGTCAGATCTGTGCCCAATAGCTGGGCTGAGTACACTCTGAAATGAGATTCTTTGTGGCCAAGACTTCAGAGAGATTGAGGATGGGTGATTTGGGTGATGGTTTCAGCTGTATACATTTAAAGGGGGCCAATTTTCCCCCCGAAGGGAAATTTCTTTTCTAAGGAATTTATTCCTAGGGCTGTGGGGGAGTTAAACCCTCTGTGAATCAAGGAAGTAACTGATTGCTTATTTCCTACAAAAAATAGCTATGAATTTGATACTGACTAAAGCAAGCCAGCAGCTCCTTTCTACCACGGAGTCAGAATATTTCTTTACTACACTTTGCAAGATTAAAAAGAACAACCAATAATGGTAGTGCTCAGTTTAAACTTCTCTTGTGATTCTCTCTGTTCTATCTTTAACCAACAAAAGTCTAAAATTTTTATTTAGAATCATAACGTTGGAAGATCTTTAGATTGCCCACGTCATAACGCAGCTTCTAAGATTGGTTTCAAGAAGGTCCATGATCAGGATTTAAGTATGAAAAATCTTGATCTTATCTTATTTCCCTTGTCACTTCTTTGTCTTAAGTTTACTTTGTTGACATGAAGAGAATTTTTGTTTAGTCCTACAAGAACAAAAAGAGCCTTGTATATGTTTTTTAAAAAAATAAAGATCTTTCTGCCTCAGAATCAACTGTGCTGAGACTGTTTCAGTTGAAAATGGACAAGTTCTTGAAGTGATATCGGAATGAACAAGATGGAGAGTTAGACTTTTGGAACATGGTTTCCTTATTGTGCAATTCCAGTTCCAGAACATTAGCACTGTCTACATTCAAATGTAAATATACATTATTTTATTGTTATCTGCTGGTTTATAATTTTGATTCTGCTTGTAATGAAGAGATAGTTGGTAATTATGAGCCATTTTAAAGGAGACTTTATACATGGATCAGTCCAGCTAAGCTAATATTTAAAGCACTTTTCATATGCTCGGGCTCATAGGGCTTTCAAAATAAGGTTCTAGTAGAGAAAGGAGGGCAGTTGAGGAAAATAGAGCATGTATTTATAAGGAGAGCATACTTCATTCCCTTCAAAACACAAATAACTGAACCAAAAAAAACCCAGACTCTCAATGCCAGGTGTGGGAAGGAAATCCCGTCAGTGTAAGGTTTCTCTGGAGCACCCTCCCCCAGGGCTTACGTTGCAAACGCCACTGTTTCTGGGGGTGCAGCAGGACGTATTTGACCTGAAAGTTGGGGAAAGGGAGTGCGGCCTGCTGCTGTGCTGTCGTGTGTCCCCCTCGACCTCCTGGCGCTGCCACAGAGAAATGAGAGGTAGTGTGAAGTCAGCAGGGATGGACAGATGCAGTCACATGCCTGAGGGCAGACCCAGAGCCCAGACGGCCGGCCCAGGAGCAGGACCCAACTGCAAGGCCAATGGAAGAAGAAGTTGGCAGATCTCAGAAAGGAGAGGAAAAGAAGAGGTGTTTTGTGTGTTTGTTTGGTTTTTGCTTTTAATGAAAGAGGGCGAGTTGAATGAGAAAGGTGGGTGAGAGTTGGGAAGGTTCTGAGCAGTGGCGTGTCCAGGGCTGACAGATCTTCGCAGTCAGCAAACCGCCTAGATTTCGTTTTAGCCTGAAGTGTGGCCCACCACCTAGGGAACTACGGAGAGATCCTACGTTCCCTAGGAGGGGACCCATGAGACTTTACGATTAGAACGTGGGGGCTTGGGCAGACAGAACTCGGAAAGTCAGGGCTGGATTTGGGCAAAGAGACTACAGACTCTCTACCTTCCTATCATCAAAGTGTCCTGCATACCTGCTTGTCCTAGGCCCTGTAGGGATATGAAATCGCAGGGTGGATCTGCATCTTAGAATGTGCGTCCCTAAACTTTGTTGGTACCTGGAGCATGTTTCTCTGTCCCCCCCCAGATAAATAAATAAATGTAAATGAATGGTGTTCATATGTCCATTTAGCTCACAAAAACTTTATATATTATATATAACTCATAATCTGACATATAGTACTGATAGACTGGTTTCAAATAACTACCTTTTCTAGCATCATTTATCTGGCAAGGTACAGGCCCAGATTCTAACCATGCCCCTTGGAGAAACATGGGGGAAAATGAACAACTAGGCACTTAACTAACCTCTGAATGAGGGAGGCTGTTGCTTTAGATGGCCCCCCAGGAATTCTGAATGATGCAATGGAGGACAGTGGCCCCAAGGGGGCAGGCTAGGGAGTTAGACCTCCTTCTTCCTACGTTTTGTGGGCCATTGCTGAGTGTCTCCAGTCAGGAACTCCATGTTTTAACACATGATCTTTGCAGATTTGGGCGTAGTGAGATGCCTTCACCAAGTGCTATCTCTCTAATTCTCTACCTGTGTCGTCTCGACTTTGTATGTTGCCTTGCACCAGAGGGTCAATTTGTTTGTCTAGTTAAAACTATGGTGTGAGAATTTGGCTGTTAATGATTGAGAGTAAAGGACAAGCCTGGGATCTGGAAGGGTAAAGCTGATGTTCCCAGGACTCTGAACTGAGGACTCTGAACTGTGGCTGGCGGCTGCAGAACTCATGGCAGAGGCAGGGAGGCTCATAGTGTGTGGCCGTATCCTTCACTCAGGTTCTAATCCTGCAGGCTTGATCTGAGAAGAAAACTTAGCCATCCACAACAAACATGTACCAAACTCATTTTGTGGCAGGCCCTGTGATGGGTGTCTTGGTTATACTATGAATGAAATACAGACACTGCCCTCTCTATTACTTTTTAAAATATCTTTATGTAAGTTTGTGTTCACTTACTTCTTCAGCAAGTATTAACAGAGCACCTGTCATGTGCCAGGTAGGTGCTAGGTACTGTGGAAACCCAGGTGAACAGGAGCAGACGTGTCTCCCTGTTAATATGTGGAATTTACAATCTAGAGGGTCTGTACACACCAGATGTGCACAGAAGACATCGTCACTGCCCTAGTTAGGACTCTTTGCTTATGTCACTGCCCATGTTGAGTCTTTCCATGTTTATAAATATTCCCGTTGTGGGAGCCACTGATGGGCCAGAGGAGCCTGATACGTATCGCATCCAAAAAATGGTTTGTGAGCACTTAGTGGGGCAGCAGGAGTTCCCTGCACTGAGCATTATGTTCTTATTATATACATACCGATGTGTTATTGATTGCTTCACTGTGCTGATCTGTATTTCTTCAGGTCTGTCCAAGCTGGTATGATCCATCTTTGACTAATGTTTCTAGAGTTCTAGGGAACTGTTGAATCCACTTGCTGCCGTGTCTGCTGTGGCAGGCACCAAGCCTGCTTATGGTGCTTGATGCTGATGCTGAAAGGGATGATTATTACCAGCACTGGGTTTGCAAACCAATTTACCTGGGATGGAATTGTCAAGGCTCAGCCTGGGAGCTTGTAGTCATGGAGCAGAAGGAGATCAGGACCAGGCTCAGGAAATTATGGGTGGATGGAAATTGATCTCTTATATTAATGTGAGTCTCCAATGAGGTGAAGATAGGCATGCCAGGACAGAGCCCTTGCATCATAGCAGCACTAAAAAAGTCCCAGTGTGAGGACCCGACTTCTACCTTAGATTGAGCATTAAAATTAAATAACTTACCAAAGAATAAATACCAATATATGTTAGAAATCATAAAGTACCAGTTCTGTCTTTTTAACTAGCAGATTTTTTTTTAATGTTAATTCTCAATTTGGATGGAGTTGTAGGGAGATGAGCACATTCATTTGTACATGACCCAGCTGGTCACTCCAGACTTTCAGCAGCTTGTACAAGAGCCACACATATGTAAGTGAAATGAAAACCACCAGCAGCAACCTGAAAACAAAAATAGAATTCAGTGAGCATAACCTTTACAGAAACACTTTGGCAATACGGGCTAAGAACCTTAACACAGTTTTACTCGTTGGCTCAGTCATTCCTTTTCTAAAAATCCATCACTAGGAAACAGTCTCAGATGCTGACAAAGATTCTTCCACTTGGATGTGCAGAGCAGCAAGAGCCAGCAACAAGGAATCGGTTAAATAAATTAGGTCAGGTCATTATGCTGGAATAGTATGCAGCAGTTAAAAATCATGTTTTTTGAAATGTTCGTCTAATGTAATTAATTGAAAAGGCAGGATACAAATCTCTCTTCTTAAAATAATCCCCCCTTTTTTTAAAGAAGAAGAAATGCAGGAAAGTAATTATTGTGGCTATCTCTAGGTGAAAGGATTGTGAGTAGAATTTTTTCTCTCTCTTTATTGTAGTTTTTTTCTGTCTAGGATTATTTTTGTCCATAGGGGCCTATGAAATAGTGGTCACTTCTGTCCCCAGCTGGCCACTTTGCACCTAGATTTATTGTGTTAAGATGCAAAGCTGGGCATGTGTTTTCCATTGTCTCCCTTCCCCCTACCATTAAACCCCCCAGGACCTTCCCACTGTACTAGGATGCATGCAGCAGCCTGCAAGGTCCCACGGGCTCTAGGTCCTGCTTACCTCTGGAGCTTCATTTTGTACCCTCACCTCCTTGCTCTCTGTTCTCCGGCCGTACTGGGCCTTTTTCAGTTTCCTGTACAAGTCACATTCTCTCTCATCTTCCTTCTGGCTGCAACACTCTTCTCTATACTGAGCCCTTCCCCCTGCTCCCCCACCCACCCCTAACTTGGCAAGATCAGTTCAAGATAATTCCAACTCATCCTTTATGCTTCAGCTTAAGTCACTTACCCCGGGCTTCACTGAGGACTCACCAGCGCCTGCAATGTGCTTCCAACGTGCTTTCAACTTCCCTTCTTACAACGTGGATTCCCGGTCTGTCCTCGCCACTGGAACACATGCTCCATAACGGCTGGGACTGTGCCATATTGATCACCACTGCATTCCCCCAGAACACAGCACAGGACCCACCTCACCATAGATGGTTCTTAAGTATTGATAAATGGGTGAATCTCATGCAGTTAGACCAGAGTTTCTGTTCTCCGGTGAAGGACGTAACTCCAGTCATGTCCAACAGTAGAAAATGCATAGGTTTTGCAGCCCTACAGACCTGAATGTCATGGAATCTCGTTTCCCTCATCCCTAGCAGGAGGATCACAATGCCCACCATAGACAGTTGTTGGGAAGTTACATGAGTTATTGCTATGAAGGCCCTGGTAGAGTGTCTGGTTCATAGCAGGTCTGCAGTAAACGATACTGTCTTCTTGGGCAGGCCTCAGTGCTCGTCCACGCAGCCAGGCTTGGCATACACCTAGTTTTAATATGACCTTGTCTGTTGTTAAGTTACTTGAGGAGAGGTTTCCCCAGAAGAAACATTTTTTTCCAGGAATTGAAGTCTAGTTAGTGCTCGTCGTGAGCTCTAAGGCGGTGTGAGATTTCTGGGGTCCACACAGTGCCGGACGCTCAACGTGCGTGTGCTGAATTGACCAGAACCAGACTAGGCATTGAGGGAAACCTGTGTCTCCATCTGCTGCCTTCCCCTCATGGATGCGAATCATCCTGAGCTCTGCCTGAAACCGCGTGGTGCCTGGTCGGAGGAAGAGAAAGAGAACTCCCCTGATGGGCCAAAGAGCTCTTATTTTTCCTTTCTAAAAATCACCATTCTTTCAAACTCCATTTAACTTGCCCAGTTGTATACACTGGGCTTGAATTTCACGGTATCAAAGACAACTTCTTTCTTTGAGGTTGGAGCCCTATATGTGGGTGATTTCAGGTAAAAGATCTTAGGGATGCAGACTCATCATTCTTTTATAAAACTGATTGTCCAAGCACGACAGCCCTAGGGCTGTCCCCTTATTGGAGCTTTTGGAACATTGTCAAACTGTCAGTCTTGAGCTGGTGGTTATTTTATCTCCCAAACACCCAAAACCAGATTTACGCTGGAAGTAGATATTAGTGTGGCTTTCGTCCTTTCTATATCTGGGCCCCGAATAGTTCAGAATTGGAGTCAGTACTTTGCTCTGTGTTTTCAGAGATTTGGGCTTCAAGCAAACATGAAAATTGGGCCTGTGCCTTCCCTCGGTGTGTATGCACACACACATCTCTGCATTTCTGTGTGCGTGCCTCCCTGAATAAGTCCTCCTTCAAAGCTCAAACTTTCATCATTTGAGAAATGGTCTGCTGTTTCACAGCTTGTACTTTTTATGGTTCTTGGAAGATCACTGTAGCATATATATTTGGCAGAAAGTTAGCACACAAGCCCTTCTCCAGAACTTGGTACCAAATTTGCTGAGTTCCTGTTTTAAAAACTTGAAATTCCTTTGACTTTTCCTGTGATGCACTCATTTCTGAGCTAAAACTGTAGTTGAAAGCTAGTCTTGGTAATCATTCACATCAAGAAAGGAACGAATTTCTCAAAAAAGAAGTCAGGTGCTAAAAATAGCTTCCACACTAAGGCCCACTTACTTTTGTACCTAGGAAATCAAGACAGAAACATTTTCAGGATGGAAATGACGTAGTTCAGTTGATGCAACCATTTGGCTGCCTCTATTTTCTCTTGTCTGCCAGAAGGAAAATATATAGTATAATGTAGAAAAATTTCCCCAAAGTTGTTAAAATAATCACTGAAATAACCTTTGGTGCTTAGTATGATACTCTGGAAAGCTTGGATGGTTTATTTCTAACATTTTCCAAATAGCCAGGTTTTTACTCAAAAATTGGTTGGTATAGCAGTTCCCACTGTTACAGTTCACTACATCCTGAAATCCTTCATGGAGGTAGGAAGTGTAAAGAGAATTGCTGAGAAGTGACCAATTATTCTCTTCTGTGTTTCCCTAGTGTGCTGTATAATTAAATGAGTAGATAAAATCTGTATGAAATAAAATATTATGCAATATCAAGTAAACGATATGACTTTTAAAAAGGTTTTGGCCGTAAAATTTTTTTCTGAGTCTATAACATTACAAGTGCTCTGCCTTTAGCCTTCTCTGCTTTTAGTTACGTAGATGCCAAAAAACAAAAGGATTCATCAGGAATCATTTCTTTTCTCTCTCCCTGGCACAGAGAAGGCTTTCAATAGCTATGTGCTGAATGAATGAATAAACCAGCCTGTGTCATAATGTATCACACAGGTGATTCGTGGAAGTGTAATTGTTATCGCCTCTGCTTTAATAGAATGCAGCTGATTTTTTTTTTTTTTAAGTTGGGATTTTCTGTCACTGGGATGCCAGCTTTTTAGAAAAACCAACATCTTGGGTTTATATTAGAAGTAGTTTTTAGATTCAGTACCTTATATCTTTTTTTACTGCATTGGGACGAGGGCACATATTCACTTAAACTCATCCTGTGATATGACACTGTTAGAAGTGTACCAGTTCTTGCTTGAAAATGACAACAACAAAGTTATGTATAACTTAATCAGAAAGGTTTTTATTGGAAAGATTTTAGATAGTTCATTGGCTTAATTAAAAAAAAAAGTAGCAGAACCCGAGGCAGGCTCAGCAGCCAAGAGCTCAGCCACGATCTTTCCACGGGGACAGTCTTCTTAGAATGCCACCACGGCAGGGCTGCCAGCGGACACGTGAATTTATGAGGCTGATGCCACTGCCATGAATACTGTCTCACCATCCCAGGGGAGTTGGTCACTGCCTTCAGATTCGAAGACCGAGGCAGGTGCATCTAACAGTCCCAGGGAACAGGTGAGAAAGCCCTGCCAATCTTGGGAATCCCCAAAGAGAGGAATGTGAGGATGTTGAGCAGACAGAAATATGGAAGTCTACCATAGGGTTGAACATCATTGCAGAGCAGTGTGTTTCATCTTGGTTTTATGTCCCGTGGAAGCTTTCTTCATGGCAAAGTTAAGTAGTTCCCCATTGGCATTCCCCGGGTCACCACCCAGAACGGCAATGGATTGTCTCCTTTGTCATCTTTGCTCCATTTCCATGTATGAGGCTTTAGCAGATTGTGCAAATCTCAATGTGTTTTTGTTTCCAAATTCTGTTAGCATGCTAAAAGGCTTGCTCATACCATGAAACAATGCAGAGCCTCACTTCAAGAAAAAGATGGGCCTGGCTTCTTAATATGTACAGCGTCCAACTCTTTGGAAGTATTATTTACTTTTAAAAAATTGCTTTTAATAATTTCTGATACATATCAGTGAGTCTCAGAGCTGTAAAGGACCTCAGAGATGATATTTTTCAACTTGTCACCCAAGTCATGAATGTCTCTACAGCATCCCAGATAGAGCAGGACATTCCCCTTCTGCCTGAAGATGTTCAGCGAGGAGCACGTCGTTGCCCCTTTTCCGTCCCTTTCCTGGATGTCTCCAGATGTGAGAAGGCTTTTCTGAAATTTACTTCACTGTCACTTGGCTCTTTGGTTCTAGTTTTCTCGTGTGGGACCAAATGGGACATGTTCCTTCTCCATTAATTCTAAAGACAGACAAAACTGGATTTGGATATCAGCTATGGATTTGATTCTCACCTTTGCTGTTTATCAGCTGGGTGAATTTTAGGCACATTGTATAATCTTTTTTGAACTGCTGTTTCCTCATTGGTAAGATGAGAAAAATAATAATCTACTTTGAAGGGATTAAATATAATAGAGAGTAGCTTGCGCTGTGCCTGACCTATAGTAGATCCTCAATAAGTGCTCACTGTCCTCCTTAACATTAGTCATGCATTTGAAGATGATTGTTTTGTCCCTTCAGTCTTCTATTTTCCATGGTAAAACTCTTTTCACTTGAGATGAATCCTCCTGTGTAATTTACCATCCTGGCCTTCCTCCTGAGCTCACTTCTATCACTGTTCTCCCAGTTTTATTAATGATTGTGTGAAAATGTGGTCTGCACACTGACTAGGCTAAGGGGAATGGGACTATTACTTCTTATATCAGTATTTTTCTTCTAATAGGTGCAAACTAATTGTTGAATGAATAAATGGGCAATTATTTCACAATGTGACATAAGGCTATGCTAGCGTTTTAGAAACTGTGTTGTACTCATGTTGATCATTTTTACCTGGATTACAGCCAAAGTCAGTTCTCCTCCCTTATGCTTTTGTGGATTTTTTTTTTAACTTAAATATATGCCTTTACATTTAAGCCTGTTAAGTTTCATTTAAATTGGCTGAGGTAATTTTGATCTTATGTCTTCATCCCTCTCTAGAATCTCTTCTTTTCTACTTTATGTCATCCAGTTTAGATGAGTATTCCCTATACGCCCTTATGTTATTTATTTAGAAGGAAAAAAGTTTGAATGAGACGTGATCAGTGAAAGAGCCCTGTGGCATACCACTAGAGACTGCCTTCTAAGTAGGTGTAGACTGATCTTTATAATTAACAAGTACATTGTGGTCATTTAGTGTTTTATGGCATATAAGTCTCTTTTTATGTGCCATAAGTGACACATCATCCTTTTTGCAGATATGCACAATGGTATACTGCCTTTCAATTTAACCCATAAGAAAATGTCAAGATAAACTGTCACATTATTTGCTGAAATCAAGATGTACTCCTTGGCTCTCCTGAAAAATCTTTACCAAGTACCCTCTTTCACTTTGCTAATCTGCTCATGGTGAGCCTGAAACCTTATAGTTAGGCTTGTGCAAGAGGTCTTCTTGGGTCAGTGGTAATAAACAGATGGTTAATCAATTTATATACTCTCAATGCTTGCAAGAGAGAAAGAAATGAGTTGTAGTTTTGTCTGAGAAGACTTTTTAACTTGGCAAGACAGCTAAGACACATCTGAAATCAACTGAGTGAGAGACAGTGTATTTTATTCTTTTACTCATGACGGTATATGTATATGTATTTTGTGTGTTTTCTCCCATTGAACACTTACGATAATGAGTTTTTATATTTTTTCATTTTAAAATTGATTCTGTGAAATGTTCACTAATAAAATGGAAAGACAGCGGGATTTGGGGCTCACTGGGAAATGCTTGAAATCAATCCATTATGTATATGTTCATGGTAACAAATTCAGAAAGGCACAGCTTTTCTTGGTTATGTGCTACTTCTCTCTAAATATGTTTTCAGAAAATTCTCAAAAAATAACTTACAACTACAACATCAAAAGAATATGCCACCTTGGTTTGTATGTGCATAAAATTATATATAAGGTAACCTCCAGAGTATTGATGCAAGAAATGCAATTAAATTATTTCCATGTGTAAGAAAAATATGGGAGGTATATATATATATATATATATATATATATATATATATATATATATATATATATATATATATATATGTAAAACAGTAAATACAAATCTATTAGCTGGCTGAAGGAGGAAATAGGAGCTAGTTTTTGAAGGGCTGAGGGTATGCCATGCTAAGGAGTTTAGATTTTAAATCCGTGAAAGTTGTAGGTTGCCATTCAGGGGGAATTCAAATAGGGGAGAGAAATGATCAGATTTATGTTGAAAAGCTTTCATAGGTAGCAACATAGAGGATGGGACAAGGTAAAAAGCTGTTGTGATGATCCAGGTGAGAAAAAATACAAGTCTAAGCTAAGGCAACATTAGTGGCGATGGCGTGAATGGGAAATATTCAAGTGATGTTAAGATTGAATGGGCAAGGGTTAGTGACGGATCAGAGAGGAGAGTAAAGGAAAGAAGAGAAGAGATGGCTGTGGAGCCCATTATCTACAGTGGTGAGGTGAGAAGGAAGAACCTATAAAGGAGCACCCTGAAGGATAGGAGGAAAATCATGGAGAGACCAAAGAAAGAGAATTTCAGGAGGGAATGATCCTGTACCACCAAAGGCTGCGGAGAAGTCCAGTAAGATGAAGACTGAGGATGACCTTGGCTTCTACAAGTGAGGAGGTCATCGATGACTTAGGCAAAACAGTTTTTGGTGGGGAGAGGCAGGGGGAAACCTGATTGCTGTGGGTTGCAGTGTGGAAAAAAGTGATGATAAGTGTCTCTTTGATTGACAGTGGATTGGAATACAGAGAGAGCAGAGGAGCCGGAGGGCAACAGTGGGTAAAAGGGAGGTTTTCATTTGATTGTTTTGTTTGTTTGTTTAATGGAAGGTATTTGGCATGAAGAGTTGCTGGTAAGAGTTGAGAGTTGAAAATATAGGAGGAATAAGGGGTGGTTTATGGAACCGGGTCTTGCAGAAGTGGGGAAAAACGAGATGCAAAATAAAAATGGAAGTATTCTTTAGTATTCAGTAGGAGGATGGAGTCATTCTACTGACACTGGAAGAAAGGCAAGTATAAATATAGGATAATTGTTTGTGTGAGGGCAAGCTTAATAATTGCTGGGAATTCCCCAAGAAAATTCCATTTTTTTTTTTTTCCTGAGAAGCCATAGATGGAGGAGGTGTCAGTGAAGGAAACAGGGGAGTGGCTGACGGAGCCGGAGAAAGATTGCTTGGCAAGTTGGGGGCCTGGCATAGCCTCTGAGTGGGAGACCGTGAGTCTGTATTGGTACAAGTCTGTCTAGCTGCATGGTTTCCCCTGTGCTGTTCAACACCATGGTGTAGTAGGAGAGAAGGGAGATGATGAGATTCATTCTTTCAGTGAATATTGATACCTGCTATGTGCCAGGTATTCCATACCGTTGAGAGACAGCAGTTAACACAATAGAGAAGTGAGGAAGCCAGCCATGTGGCTGTCTAGGTCAGAAGTATTCCAAGCGTAGAGACCAATAGAGGCCCTGAGGAGGGGATAGTTTGTTGTCTTAAAAGGAACAGCGAGGAAGCAACTGTGTCTGAAGTGATGTGTGGCAGGTGAGAGACAGTTGGGTTTGAAAGGAGGGATGGGAGCAGGAGGATTTGGGAGGACCCTGCAAGCCATGTAAAGAGTTTGGCTTTGAATTTGCCAGTGAGAATTTTAAGCAGAGGACTGGCATGGTCTGACTGATTTTTAAAGGATCTTTCTAGCTGCTGTAGGGATTAGAGGAGAGAGCAGGATGAGGGAGGGGGGAGTGTGAAAGCAGGGAGGCCTGTTAGGAGCCTGTTAACCATAAGTCTGGCAAGACGTGATGGAAGGTTGGACCAGGCATGTTCCTACCTCAGGGCCTTTGCACTTTCTGTTCTTTCTGTCTGGGATGCTATTCTCCCAGGTATTCCCATGGTGCACACCCTCCCCTCCTTCAGATGTCTGCTTAAATGTGAGGCCTTCATAGTAGCCCTCACCCCCTCACCAGCATACCCTTTCCATGACATTTTTTCTCTCCATAACATATGGCCATTTGACATAGTATACATCTTACTTGTGTATTGATCAATTGTCTGTTTTTCCTGACTAAGATGTGAGGTCCATAAGAACAGGGATTTCTCTCTGTTCTTGCTGTGTGCCTGCTGCCTAGAACAATGCCTGCACTGAGGAGGTGCTCAATAAATCTTTGTTGAATCAATTAGGGAATGAAGTTCTTCTGTCTCCATTATCACCAACACCACCTCCACCATTATCATTAGTAAGAAGAATGGCAGCGCTAATACTATTTTTTCCCTTTCTGGAAAGACGTGTTACATCAAACCTCATACATCTTCCTCCGCGGAGTAGAAGTATGTCACTAAGCCATGGAGTTGATTTCTTGGCTTCTCATGTAGCAAGCAGCCGCGCATTTGGTTTGTGTCAGTCTTTGCATCTTTTTTTAGTCACGTTGCTCACAGTCTTCAGAATCCTCCAGCTTAAACTCTTGAGTAACTCTGGACATTGGAGGTAGCTGGGAACTTGAGAACCAGATGAAGGGTGCTGCCAATAGCATGCCTTATGTGCCTGGCATCTAATTTTGGCACTTGTTTTCGCAGGTTTGATTGCATAATTCAGTCATTGGCTACCAACAGTGACCACATATCCTGGGGGGAGGAGGATTTGGAGGCACAAGATGGAAGCTGTTGTAGGGATTCAGAGGATGGGTTAGAGTTCTTGTTGTTAAAAATATACCTGTATTTCCAATACTCTTGGGATTATTCCAGGCCTTATGCATCGACCATCACCAAATATTACTTCCTTTGGGGAGTATGGTATGATGCTATTGTTTGCGGTCCTTTCACACCAAGTTGCCATTTTTATTATATGTTTCTGCCTGAACCCGTGTTTTGCAATGTATTCTCTCCTACAAAATCTGTGTCAGCTGAGTACAACTTCATTTGTTTTCCCACTTTTCCCTAATTAAAGACATGTATATAGCCTGCTATTCAGAACTTCTGATAAGTATGAAATTACTGAAGATAGCACATGTAATTGACATAATTCCAGGAAAAAAGCAAAGAATTTGTAGATTTAGTCTTCACACCCTCATTGTAGGTCAATAATATGATTTCTGATATTTTTGAATGTACAAATGTGATGCGTTTTGAGAACCCTTAGTTCATTTCTAGAGGAGAGACTTTCCAGTTGTTTGTTTTGTTTGTAATGTGTGGAATTAAAGTTGTGAGCGCATCAAGAGTCAGGACAGTAGTTCTGTCCCTAAACAGATACGTGACCTTGGGCAAGTCACTTGGAGAAGAGAGATGCATGGAGAGTACTGAAGCAGCTGATTTCTGAAGACCCTTCCGCCATGAAAGTACCGTCATCCTTTGCAAACGTTCATGCCTGTTGTCTCTTTGCAGCACTCAGGGTTAATGAGAGCCCTCAGGAGCACTGTGACCTTAGAGGGAACTGGCTCATGTCAAGAGAACAGATGCCAGTCCCCTCTAGTACTCTCCCTGGGCAGATGACCCAGTCCCTATTTAAAACCTTGAATATTTACATCACTGATAAATGCCCGCGTAACTGATACTGTCAGTGATCAAATGCTGACATTACCAAATGACAGAGCTGCAAGGGACCCTAAGGTATTATCTAGTCCAGTATGGCCCCAGACCCACAAGAGTCTGAAAAGAGTAATGGAGGTGGGTCCGTGAGCCAATTTTAGTATTCCAAATGCCCCACAGTAATTCTCTATTGGAGGATAACATTGTCAGGTTAAGCAAGCTCGGGAAGCACGAGGTTGCTCTGCTTTGGGCTGGAGTTAGAAATATGAGAATAAATCGGTTATTCCTAGTAACTGCTCTTGGGTAAGGAGGCTCTTTCAAAACCAAAGTGTCTCTAGCTGTGTTGTCCAGTACAGTTAGGCGCTGGCCACATATGGCTGTCAAGCCCTTGAATCATGGCCAGTACCTAGGGAGTTTTGCTGGAAGTGTAAGTGCATACCAGACTTCAGAAACTTAGAATAAAGATGTGAAATTTCATTAATTTTTATATTGGTTACATGTTTAAATAATATTTTAGATATATTGGATTAAAGAAAATATTTTCTTAAAAGTAATGTCAACTATTTCTTTTTACTGTAGGGGCTAAAACATTCTAAATTATGTTCTGTGGCTCATGATGCTTCTGTTGGAGGCACTCGTTTATAGTGAGAGATTTCTGGCTGGTGAAAAGGCTGGACTCATCCATTTTTGCAGACGTGCAAAGTGAGATCAGAGACGTTAAGCCACTTGTTCAAGATCACACAGCAAGTTGAGAGCTGAGCAGGGGTTAGGCCAGTACATTTTCCATTACCGAAAACAGCCTCGGGGATCACAGCGATTTGTTTTAGCTGGAGTCTGTAAAATTGCTGCTTTGAGTAAAAGCCAAGGCTCTTGTATAGATTATTAGCAGTTTTCCAAGCACGAGCCCCAAGTTGTATCCCTTCGGTATCAAATCCAACCAAAAATAAAGGGAAAAGAAGGAAGAAAAGGAAAGAGAAAACGCCCCGTTTTATAGGACCTGGCGAGAAATCCCAGTTTTCAATCTTGAGCAGACTTCTTTCATCTCAGCACCCTGGCGTGGAACATTAATTGCTGAAGAAAACCACAATAAGAAAACATTCACAGGGAGTCCAGCCCTCATTCATCATGCTTTTCCCTTCAGCACAGCAAGAATCCCTTCAACAAATACCCATTAAGAGATTAAGGCTGACCAAGAATAAATTGTTTCTTGGTCCCCAGGCAGTTCATTTGACATCATTTCCTCAGGCTTAGGGACCCCAACTATATGTGTTCAGCATGGAGCTATGTTAATTCTACATAGTAATAGTATTCTAAAAAGTTTTTAAATAATTTAAAACAATATTGAATGAGACTTTAACGTGGCTAATAATCATAATATTTTGCCCACAAATGAGGCCTTTTTTTTCCTGCTCCACAGGGTGTAGCCAAACCCAACAACTCTACCTTAAAAAAAAAAATTGTAAAAATCAGTCTACCAAGTCTACCAAGGTCATGAACACTTGAGGAACTTGGCATTGATGGAAAGGAAACTTAGCATCTAGCATACTTGGTCCTTGGTCCCTTCTCCTCTGAGTCATCATTTCTCCTCTGATAACTTTGATTTTTATGGTTATCAGTATTTTATGTGTGGAATTTACAGCTGCTAGCAATTCTACAAGGTTCATTACAAAAAATCTTCCCTGCCCCCCACTCCACTGTCCCCACTCTTGATTTCCTGCTCGCCAGAGGCAACCACACTCAAATCTTTTCACTGATTTTTTTGTCATTTACCTTCAATTCTTAAATCACATGCTCATGTTACTACTTCTTTATTTTCAGTTCTGGACGTTATCTGT
Source organism: Diceros bicornis minor (assembly GCF_020826845.1). Taxonomy (NCBI): domain Eukaryota; kingdom Metazoa; phylum Chordata; class Mammalia; order Perissodactyla; family Rhinocerotidae; genus Diceros; species Diceros bicornis. Next base: position 49,013,576 of record NC_080756.1, on the reverse strand, counting down.
TGCTGTCTCGCTGTGGAAGGTGGCAGTTCATCCCTTCTACCCCCATCCCAACCCCTCCTATAGATGCACCCAAGAGATCATCCTTTTGGATAGATCAATATCTAGTGTTTACATATTATGATTATGTAAATGCTATTTGCATCTGACTCATGTACTTTATTAGCATTACTTTTCCTTTCCTGTAACTTCTACTTTTCCCTGGAGTTAATAACTATGGTGTTTTTACCATGTACTTACTGTTTTAATGTTTTTTATACACTTATCGCTAATTCACACTCTCTGCCTCCCCTTTCTCTCAGTAGTTCGGAGGCAGTAGGTGTTACAAATCCTGAAGCAAAGTCTCCCAGAACTTTCCACCTGCTCTAGGCTTGGCTTTAGCTTGGTGCCCAGCTGCCATCTGGACTTTTCTTCACTTTACCTCTCCTTTGAGTTTGATTCCATTTTCTGAATTCCATGCTTTTTCCTGTTTTAGTTTATTCCGTGGTTTTAATGCAGGACAATTTCCAATAGCTCCCTGGGATGGGGGTGGGGGGAACTAAAGGAGAAGTAAATCTTTTGAGACCTTGCGTGTCTGAAAATATCTTTATTCTCTCCCCATGCTTGATAATTTGACTGAGTATACAATTCAAGGCAGGACGTAATTTTCCCCCCGAATTGTAGAGGCATTGCTCCATTGTATTGTCTTCCAGGGCTGCTGTTGAGAAGACCACACCGTTCTGATTGTTAATCCTTTGTGTATAATTCTTTTTGTTTGCTTGTTTGTCTTCTGGGAGTATTTTTATCCTCTAAATTCTAAAATTTCCCTGTCATGTGCCTTGGTGTAGGTCTGTGTTAATCCATTCTTGCAGGTTCTGGGAAATTTCCTCCCCTATTTTCTCAGTTCTTTCTCTGGAACTCTCATTATGAGGATGTTGGTGTTATGATTTTCTTATCTTTTCTCTTTTACTTCCCACCTGCCTATATTTTGAGCTCCTGTTGGGGAGATTCCTCAACTGTAGTTTCCAACACTTCTGTTGAGCTTTTATTCCTGACATCATAACTTTAAAATTCAAGTGTTTTGTTTTGTTGTTCTGGACATGGTCCTCATTATAGCATCTTGTTCTTGTTTCGTAGATGCAATATCTTATTTATCTAAGGATAATAATTATTATTTATTTTTTCTTTTCTCTGCATTGGCTCTGTTTTATCCGTGTTGCCTTTTTTTCTTTATTTGGGTTTTTTTTTTTTTTTTGGTTTGGTTTGGTTTTACTCTCTGCTTTTTATACTCAAACATCTGGTGATCCCTGCTTGTCTGCTCATGGTGAAGAGTTGATGGAGCGCTCAAGCACTGATTAGAAGTTCTACGTGCATGGGTGGGCTTGCCCACAAGGGTAACTGGTCTGGGCATTTCCTTGGGATACCTTTGGTGTGAATATCTCCAGATCTTTTGTCTTCGGCTACTCAGATTCCTCGGAGATGGATGACTCTTCCAGTAGCCATCCTGGAGGGTGTAAGTCTAGCTGCCAAACTCCTGGGAGCACAGTGGGAAAAGGGGTGGAGGATAGTCTCAGTCAACATACAACATTCTTTTAATCCTCCATGTATGAAATTTTCATTAATTGCACCTAGTCATTTTGGTATCCAGTCTTTCTGATGTCACTATATTTTACTGTCTCCAGAGCATAAACTTCTAATCTTCTGCCATGGGAGGGGAGGAACAGTGACTAGACTGTCCAGATTTTCAGGTGTGACTAGTGCCCCCGATTCCCAAGCCTCTTAGGGGTTCTGCCCTGTATATCTGATTATTTCACAGCTTTCCTTAGAATTCCACTTTCTTGGGTCCGCTAAGTAAATTACCATTGGTTCATCTGCTTTCGAGTCTCTGGTTTGTTTTTCTTTTCTTCTTCCCCTTCACCTCTTTCTCCCCCCGCTTTCCCCTCCTCCTTCTCCTTCTTGCTCTTATCTCCTCTCCTGGTGTCTTTGTCCTTGTGCCTTCTTAACAATCTCTTTGCTGTTATTTTAGAGGAGTTCGAGGAAAGAGAGCAGAGCTAAAATTAATTTCCTCGAACTCAGATGAATTTTGACAATGTCTCTGCCATAGGGAGTTGTCTAAAATATGTGTATTCTTGTATATATCACGCTAGAGTTTCTCAGGAAGAAAATTCTTTGTCAATTAAAATTATCATTACTACTGACATTTTTTTGCCCTTAGACAAGTACAGCTTGTGTCACAGTGTTGCCTGTGTAGAATTCCTGTAAGGTGCTACTTAGGACACAGGTAGTTGTACCTTTGTATTCCCACATCCTATTGATGGAAAGAACTTTTTACATCTCCTTTGTTACAAGAAATCAATGGAAGCATCTGGATAAAACCCAGTTAGAGTTTTGTTTGGTTTTTACACCAACACCCTTTAATTCAATAAAGAAATCAATTTATGAATTAATAATAAACTAGTTAATATATGTAAAGCTCTTAGAACCATGACTGGCACATAGCACTAAGTGTTAATTGCTGCTGTTATTCTTATATACTGTTGTTTTTATAATACTTCTAAATTTTCCAAGAGTTATATTTAATAGTTCTCAAACCCAGATGCACAGATTCACCTGATGATCTTTTAAAAAAGATTCCATTTCCCACCTTAGGCCTACTTAATCAGAATCTTCAGGGGTGGGTTCCAAGTATATAACAACATAGAGCTCCAATATTCTGGGGAAGAGATAAGTGAGACATTTCAAGAACCCCTCTGGGTGACAGGGGGTCATCACATCACTGATGGAACTTATCATGTGGATGGTAGTTGAAGAGAGCACGATGAAGCAAGGGAGCCAGCTCTGAGAGCTGAGACTAAAAGCAAACTATATATACACAGAAAATAAATAAATTTATACAACAAATAAATAAATAGTATTTATGTAGTAAATACACACATGCACGCACACACACATATATAGACTGAAAACAAAGGTATTATGCCTGGCCCTCTTTCTGTACAGAACATTTAAGCAGTGTGTTGCCCCTCTTCTTTATGCTGTTTTGTCCCTGTGTTTAAATCAGCTTTTACCTGGAGAGAATTCGAAGAGAGGTTCATGTGGATGGATGTGCGTTTGTTCCTGCTCTCCCAGTGGCAGACGTTTTTGAAGTGTTGACCAGAGTCTGCTAAGCATTAACTTTAGACAAAATCCACACTCCTGAATGGGACCCACACAATTCTGATGGATTAGATTTAAATTAATCCTTGTTCGGATTCAGGTCTCATCTGCTAATGGAGTTCAATTTTCATTCATCTACTGTAAAACCCAATAACCCTTATTTGAAGCTGAGCTAAGGGAGAGAAAAGGGAGGAAATAAAAACCCGTTACGTTTTATTTCCATGTAAGTGACTCAGAAGGCTCTAAATGGTTATTTTATTTGAGAATTAATAGCAACCCTTTGTTTAAAACAGTCAGTGTTGGAAGAATAGTTTATAGAATAGGTAATAGAATTACAGAATTCTATATTATACATTTATAGAATAATTTAATAGATATCATAGTTGGGGGCTGGGTATGGGGAGGGAGATGCAAAATTGCAGAATGACCAACTTCACATCCACTAATACTTTTACATTATAAAAACTTTAATTCTTGATTTTAAGAATATTCCTTTATAACAAAAATTTATCTTCAAATTCTCTCTATATTCTAGTGTTGGCACAGTGGAGAATAATATCAGAGCTTTCAGTTGGTAAGATAAGAATAGCTAACACTTACTGTGTGCTAACTATGGCCAGGTGCAGTCCTAAGCACTAAGCTAACTCACTTAATCCTCACCTTAGCCCTTTGAGAAGGTTCTGCTAAGATGCGGAAATGGAGGCACAGGAAGCTAACCTGCTAGTAAGTGGTGGAGCTCCCCTGTTGGCTTAACCACTTTGCTATGATGCTTTGGGTTGCTCACCAAAGGTGCCTGGCCCAGAGAACACTGTGTTCCACACTGGGCTGGACAGGGCTGTAGAAGGTGTTTTAGACAGAAGCCAAAGGAAGCCAGTACCTGCCCATTCTTCCTTCCCCATGCTGTCTCATTCAAAACCAACAATAAGTCTTAGGGGTTTTGAACAAGACAGTCTTAGGGGACTGTTAGGATAGGTGCGGCTCAGAGAATTCAAGTAAATTACTCAAGATCACATGGAGGGACAGTGGCAGCCAGGATTCAATCCAGGTTAGATTCCACAGCCAGTGGAATGCCTCCCTTCCTCTCTTAGTATTACCTTTGCTCTGTTTTGCCTCTGAGGAGGCGGGAAAGAAAGGCAGGGCTGAGTAGGTACCTCTGCTCACAATTACCTGTGTAGCGCTGTGTGACTCTTAAGTCTATTTCGCAGGCATAAACCTGGCTGCATGACAGACGAAGCACAGGGAGGAAGGCAGCATTCCCCTGTGTGCCTGGAGGAAATAACACTCTTGTGCGCTGGGACCAGAGAACCGTGCCCACCAACTCTGGTTTTTTTCTTCTCCCTTTTTCTTTTTTCCTTCATCAAAAAGATATGAATGCTGAGATCATCCCAGAGAAATCTAGAGTAAATACCATGACAGAATGGTCCCACTGGAAGGCTTCTTGTCCTCCTGCTGTTTGTGATTGTGAAAAGCTCAGCAACTGGGCAGCTGGATGGGTATAAATATAGCCCACAGCACTGACTCCCTCTGAATCCTGCTTTCTTAGAAGCACAATGGGAGCCCACGGAAGGGAAGGAGCAGTAAAGCCTGGTCAATCAATCAGCCTCCCTCCCTCTCGCTCTCTTTCTCTCTCTCCATCCTGGACCTCAGTGTGACTCGGAGGATAGAAGCAGCTCTAAAAGTGCACTTAAAATAGCTCTTGGAACTGGACACTGGCTAAGCTCAAAGACAGGGAAGATGCTACCTATAAAACCGGCCCCTGTCTGACCCTTAAGCCCAGAACTATTTTGATCATTCTTGATCTCGGGAGCCCGTTCTTTCTCAGCCCAGCTGCTTGGGCACAAGCAAGTTTTCTGGTGTAAGTTCCAGGCATTTGGTGCCTCACTGCTGCCTCCGTACTCAGATATCTTCTTCTAACCAGACTCAGCTGTCTAAAGCCTGAGGATTAAAAATAGCCTCCTGTGCTAGCTGTGGAATTGAAGGAGAGGTACTCAGTGAGCAGAGGGGTCAGCTTTACTCAAGGCACCTGACTCTCATACCTGGGGGTTTCATTGCACCTAAGTGTTTCATCTCTTGAGGCCATTTTAGTTTTCTGCTATACTATTGCCCATTTTTTAGGGCTATGCAAGATAAAACAGTCTTCTTAGATTTGTGGGCACCAGTATCATTAGGAGTCTGGATTTTGGCAGGAGAAAGCCATTATTTTACTTGGTGGTTCCCAGAAACAAATTGTGTCTAGTTATCTTTCCATGCAGACTGCAGTTGTATTTGCTATTGATGCATACATTTATTCGTTTTCTCTTTCCCATTTGGTGGTAAATACTTCAAAGAAAAGAACCATGTCCTCTACCTTCATTGTAACTGCCCACAAAACTTAATAAATCATCTTACATGTCTTAATGTGTTTTGTGACTATTGAACTGACCAAAACAACCTTACTTTAACGTCCATGGCACTTCTCTAGAGAATGGCATAAATTTTGTGTTATTTGCCTAACACTCCATTGTTGAAGGTTCTGTGTTCCCTAGTAGTCTGAGAGTAATCGGTGTGTGTATGTTGTGGGTGTGTGTTTGTTTCATTGGATATGAGCTGTATCTATGCCTATTTTTTTTTTAATTTCTAAGATTACTTCCTTCAAATTGAACCGCAGAGTATAATATTTATAAAAATAAAGCAGGAGCAGTTAGAGCAGAATATATTTAAAATATAAATTTAAACATGGATAAACTGGAGAAGGCCCTGAAGGTGCAGAGCAGGGGCTCTGTCAGTCCGCCGGTGGCCAGGGCGCCCCAGCACACGGCCTTCCTCACAAAATATCCTGCCTGCAGTTCCCTGTCCTTGGAGCCAGAGCCCTGTTAGCAGAAGAGCACCAGCTGTTCTGGCCTTGGTAGTGCCACATGGAGGAGGGGCACTCTCCGGGGAAATCAGGCCACCACGTGGAGACTTCATAGAGCCAAAGTGAGCATCTTGAGTTATACTCGGGAGCCATTGCAGATTATACAGAGCTTTAATGGTGGATTTCCTAAAAATCCTTCACTTAGGACAGTGGCCTGGCGTATAGTGAGGACTCAATAAATGTTAGCTAAGGTGCAAAGAGGCTGCCACCCTTACCTGTTAGCTCAAGTAGAAAAATAACATGAGGAATTTGATCTGAGTGGCCACAGCAAGTCCATTCCCTCAACTGATGATGCTCAAATGACCTCGGCCACGTGCTTCATATTTTGTCCTTTGCCTTTCAGTGGAGAAGCCACTTCACCCAGATAAAATGCAGACACCTCAGTCTCCTGTTCAGCTACTGTCCTGTCAAGAAGGAAAGTACATTGCAAGTGAAACTGATGTGAAAAGAACTAATTAGGATGCGTTCAAGACAAGAGGATAGATTGAGTTTTAGGCATTTATGCACATACCTCAAAGGAAAGGAGAAAGCACGTTGCACTCAGTCATCTTCTGGTCCTTGGCCAAGATTCATATTCACCTGTCACGTGCCATGTTCACCTTCGCCCTGTTGTGCACCAGCCCTATACTATTCATCATTTCCTTTAGCCCTCACAACAACCCACAAGCTGGGTGGTGTTATTCACAGTTTATAGATGAGGAAACTGAGACTCACGGGCTGAGATGACTTGTCCAGGGTCATGGGGCTAGTAAATAGCAGAGTGAGAATTGGAGCCCAGACCTTCGATTCCCAGCCCAATAAGGTAGTAATAAAGTGTGAAAACAACTGTCCAGCCCTCCCAAAGTGTTCATGGGCATTAAAGGTACTGAGAGTCTTAAAGGGGCACTTATTCTTGTGCATCACTTACCATTAAACCAGAGCTCTCACTGTGTATTGTCCATGCCTGGAACCCATCAAGGACACGAGGCTGTGCAATGACAGGTTTTCTCTATGCAAACTTTCTTTTTCTCTTTCTTTTGTTTTAAGAAACTGAATAGCACTGAGGTATAATTTCTTGAAGTAGGACTTTATCTCCTTCTTCTTGAGAGGCATTTGGATGTCCTTTCTTCAATGAAAGATCCTTTCTTTCCTGTAAGAACCTAGAAATAGTTTGTTAGTCCTGCACTGTGATGTTCCTAAGTAATCCAGATCATGCCGTGAATAACACTCAGTGTTTGAGAGACCATTCATTCTTTCAGACACTATTACTTTTATTCATACAATGTGCCTAGCACTAGTCCAGGCACTAGGAACCTAGAAATGAAAGGATATTCTCTTTAAGAAGTTCACAGCCCAAACCTCAGCCGTGCCCACAGAGCCAGGGCAATTAGGGAAGTTTCCGTATCAGATAATGGGAGGAAGGCCAGGACCGCCAGTCGTTGGTGAGTGTGGTAGGGGGCAGGCTGTTGGTAGTTGGAAGCTGGGGTCTGCCATTAACTTTGGAAACATGAGCTCAAGGAGCAGATAACAGAAAACCAGCCATAGAAACTGAGATTTGGTCATAGGACTTTTGTTATGGAGAAGGACTGGAAGATAGAGCTTGGTGAGAGACCAAGATCAGGGACCCCAATACAGCACAGACTTTTTTCTGGGTGACAGAGCAGGGCCCAGTAAAGCCAGCAGTTGGGGTGACTCAGTGCTGATTCCTTGAATGACTAGTCCCAGTCTTCCTCTTGATAAAGGGCGGATTGGGCCTCAAGTCTGGGTGGAGCTGAACTTACATAGGGGGGGTTAAGTAAGCCCAAATGGAAAGGTTATAGGGCCATAGGAGTAGACAGCCAAGCATCTCACTACAGCTAAAACCCAAGTAAAATAAATAGGACTAATGTTATACACAAATCTCTCATACAGGAGAAAATGGACATTCCAGGTTTGCATGATTTGAGGGAAAGGATTTCAGGTCTCTGGGTCTTGTAGACTAAGTTACAAGATTGCTAGGATGCTTATGATACAAATAGTTTTGTGTGATCTGTTTGTTTATAGTGGAAACAAAAGAAAATTCTCTGTAGTTTTTATTACTACACAAGGATAAGATTTCAGAAGATTTTCTTTCCAACAAATACCAAGCAACTATCTATTATGTGTCAGACACAGTATTTGTACTGTAATTCCAAAGACAAATAAGAGTTCTTGCCCTCAAGGAACTTGTCGTCTCTTGGGGAAGACAGATAATTTACCAGCAAATTAGAACATAGGGTGACTGGGGATGCATTTCATGTCACTGGCCCACAGAAGAGAAGCGATTGACTTAGCAAAGGTGAAAGTGTTTAAGCTGGGTCATGAAGGAAAGTAAAAGTAAGAAGAGTCCGAGGAAAGCAAACAGAAATGAAGATGTCTGATTGGTTCTAGAAACCACCAGAAGCTGGTGGCTGTAGTGAATGGGAGTGGAGGAAAATAAAACTGGAAAGATAGGCCTGATGGGCTACTGGGGTAAACTGAAGAATTAAATTTCACCCCAAAACTGTGGGCAGCCATTGAAGGACTTTAGGCAGGGAAGCGATACTCCTTTTAGTGTTGAGAAAGAATACTTTGGGAACTATATGAAGGATGGATTGTAAGACAGGAGTCAGAAAGGCCAGTTAGGAGGGAAAAGGATGCTAGTAATGCTTAAGTACTCACCGTTTTTCTCATACCACCTATTGTAGCTTCCACAAGTGTAGACTCAACTACAGAGAAGCAACACAAATGTGAAATACTGGCTTGTGAACCACGAAGGTAGCTCTCTCCTGTTCAGGAAGGGGGTATACTGGTGCCTAGAAGTGGGGGAGACGGAAATGAGTCTGTAATAAGGAAATAAGTTATATTAGGGCATAAATATAAGGAAATTGCAGAAAAGTTTAAAATCTAAAGCACTTTGTAACCATGATATTTATAAGAACCAACATTTTATGTGAGTAAAATTTACAAAATGCTTTGAAGTTGGCCCCAAAAAAGCCTACATACCTTCACTTTGAGTTACAAATAAAATTCAAATGTTACACAGCTATGAGTGGTATTTACATTCTCACATATTCCAAACTCTTGAGTTCATTTTGCTAGTATTTGTTTTCCTTTGAGATAGGAGTTAGTTCAGTCACACTTTCTTCTCCTGACAAAAACTGCGTTTTTTTTTTTCTGAGGTAGCTTTCCCTCTAACCGTTTCTTGTTGTTCTTACCCAAGACCCAGTATCTGCCAAAACAAATGTATGTGAGTGATAAACGCTGAGAGGAATGTCTGTTGGACCACAGGAAATTTCCTGTTCAGGAAGAGATCTTGGGAACTTCCTGTGGAGGAGTGCATTGTGGGACTTTTGGCTGCAGGCCCTTGACCACAGCTGCAATTAACTAAAGGCAAGGGGGGAGGGGGGAGGAAGACGAGGAGACAGCTACCCACAGACATTTTTATCCATGTAGCCTGAGGAGAGAATGGGCTAATACAGGTTCAGAATTTTCCACGTGAACTAAATGTTCAGTGCATAACAAGGTCACTGGTGCCCAGTCTCCTTGATTGCCACCCATCTTTCACAGCATCCCAGATGCTTCCTTAGGTTTCCTAAAAACAGGCACTGTCACATTATCCATGTGTGTCCTCCTGTCCCCCAGCCCCTGGTAAGCCTGCATGAAGTGTCCACCTCCTCTTGACCCCCACCAACTGGTTGGAATCCCCTGAATAGCCCCAGGATCACTCATGGCTACTGGTGTCAGACTTTGGAGTTGGTGATCTTTTTCCATCCCCAGTTAGGTATGGAAGAGAGAAGAAGAGAAACCTTGGCTCTTTGGCTTACCTCCATTTGACGTAGAAAACATTTAAGAAATGTTACCAAATTATAATGAAAGACTGGGTTAGTAAATCCAGTTTATAAGCACAATAATGAGCAACAGGAGAACCCTGCATTCTTCTTCTACAGTGCCATCCAGGAATGAAGTCCTGTTGAACACCTCGTAGCCAAAGTCCTCAGACCCCTGAGTGGACTGCATGGCAGCGCCACATCTCGCTCTGCGGGGAAGTTTCTGACGGGGCTGTGACGAGCTCTGTAAAGGGCAAGTCACTTTATCCCTCCGCATTTCAGCTTCTTTGTCTAACCTGGGGAATAAAAAAAATTTCCCGGGGCTGGCCCGGTGGTGTAGCAGTTAAGTGCGCAGGCTCCGCTGCAGCGACCTGGGGTTCGCCGGTTCGGATCCTGGGCGCGCACCGAGGCACTGCTTGGCAAGCCGTGCTGTGGCGGTGTCCCATATAAAGTAGAGGAAGATGGGCACGGATGTTAGCCCAGGGCCAGTCTTCCTCAGCAAAAAAAAAGAGGATTGGTAGATGTTAGCACAGGGCTGATCTGCCTCACAAAAAAAAAAAAAAAATTTCCCCTCTCAGGATTGGTGCAAGGATTAAATCAGATAATGTATAGAAAAGTGCCTGACCCCAAGCAGATGCTGAGAGTTTTAGATACATTTTCCCTAGAGTCCATCATCTTGACACATTGGAAATTAGTCAGATGTGGTTCCGGCTAGAGTCAGCGGAAAGGCCTTGAGGGGCCTTTCACCCTCAGCTTCTGTGATTTGTATTTAAGGAAATTTTTCCTAGAGCTTCTACTTTGCATCCAAGTGCCTGTTATTTCTTTACAGCCTCCACTCACTGCTTTATGGAGTCCGTCTCTAAAGAGCAGGGCTTATGTTTGAGTTTCAGAATCAGCTTGGTGGCAGGTTAATGTCTGACTATATATATGAGTCCTTGGGGATCTCCAGCAGGGAGATGACCATCTTGGGGGTGACCATCTAAGGACTGAAAAATAGCCATTTTCTGGGTCATGTAGAAAATCCTGTCCTCTGTGCATCACCCATCTCACTGTCCATCCCTCTCACTGCCCTAACATGCACAGCCCCTATTCGTAGACAGGACTAATTGCTAAACATGAATTTATTATTGTATTATACGTATTTCTGTGTCTACATCGCCTGCTAGAGAATCACTCCTGGAGGACAAGGGCCATGTCTGCCACATGGTATGTGCCTAATAGAGGCTTGTGAGGTTGAATCCGCTTGATTTTAGGGGAAGAGTCCCAAGTTTAACATGGGACTTAAACAGAAGACACTCGTGGTATTATGTCATACAGTGTCATCCTAACTAGGCTGAATGTCTGTTATTATTAAAGATATGTGTCTGTGTGCTCTGCTGACTATATATGTATGTTCTCTTCCATTGTCGTTTGGCCTATGCTCCATTGTCACATTTTTGACTTTCCATTTTCATGGCCCCCATTTCTTCAGAAATTGTGTTTTTTCTTCTTTTTTTTCCTTGGTTTGCTTTTCCACTCTAGAAACTTGAAATACAGCCCTATTTTTGCAACAGGTCTATAAACAAAAGGCAAGGGTATTGGCCCTTGACTGAGTGAGCCCCCAGAATTATCTTGAAAAATGGGGTTCAGATTTTTAAATGTTCCTCAAGAGTATGTGACCAGGTGTTCACCAGGAAGTATTAAAAAGCAAGAGCATTTTGCAGCAAACCTTGTCTGAGTGTTTAGTCGACCCTCTGAAGTAGTACAGTTATATCATGGTTTTAAAAATAAAAGCAAAAATACTGGTGGAACGTAAAATGAGCTGTATTCATTGAAAAGTTGTCCTCCCTCATCCCAGGTGATTTTGTTTTACATTTTTCTGAGGAGACTCCCCACATCAGAATGGCAAATATGCAAACAGAGAAACATAAATTAACTGGAAGAGAACAAAGTAGACCTCTTCACTGACCTTTCTTCTGAAAACTCTGACCTTGGCCTTTAAAAGACAAAGGCAAAATTGGAAGAAAAAAAAAGTTATCTGATTTCGTTCAAGAGGCAGCTCTCTGGTTATGGCTTACAGCAACTGGGCCGGTTTCCTACATTTTGAAAATGTTTCTTACATTTGGAAAAATAAAAGCTTGTTTAATGAATCTTGATGTCACCAAAAAATTCAAGTGATCAGAATGCTCCATTTCCACAGCTGGTGTTCTGTTTAATTCAGACGGCCTTGACAAAGCCTGGGAAATAGAATGGTCCTCCCAGGGAGAGACCTCACGGTTCTGTAGATAATATACTACCATCCAGGCAGTGGTTGTAGTGAAAACATTGTTATGGTTAAGCTAGTACTATCTTATATTTATATGATACCTTACACTTTACTAATATTAATGTATGTATTAATCTGTCTCACTTAATCATCACAGTGCCCCTGGTTGTGGAGAAGGGGGAGTGGACTGAGAGAGGTTGAGGGTGGAGGTCGACCAGCAGGACCTGCACTCACATTAGGTCTTCTCTCTCCAAGTTCAGTGTGTCCTGGGGTGAAGCTACTGGCCACAAGGTGAAAGCCAACATGTGCCAGTTAGTAAGCAATTTTCTGACAAATCCAAGGCCAAGGGAAGTAAAATAACTTCTTTGTTCCCCTCTATTTCTTCCCATGCTGTTCACCCCTCAACCCCCTGCCACCTTCCTCCCCTATTCACAGTCATCCCCTTCTGCCCACACTGCCTCAGCCGCCTCTGCAGTTTCTGTGAGGGGCTGAGGAACTCTTTGTTTGTGCACTAAGGGCTTCCTCACAGGAAATTTCCTGTGATGGAAACTCTGGGGAAACTTCCTGTTGGTTAGGGCAGTGCAGGGGGCTGATAACATGAACCACTTAAACCTCCAAACCTCAGCTGCCAAGGAGGATGGGATGGTTCTTCCCCTCTTTCTCAAAGTCTGGGAGGGCAAGAAAGTGCAAGTGTACAGAAGCCTCAAGAGTCTCACTTGGGTGGCGTTTTCTAGAACCTAAAAGCTACAGCTGTGATCAGCAAGTTCTTCTGGAAGATCGGCCCTCATGGTTGAGTGGGCTACCTAGATTTCTAATGAGACTGGAGCCTGAAGGGACATTCTGTCTGGAAGCATTAAGAGGACTCTGGAAAGTGTCTCAGGGTTCTGGATCTGATTTTTTTCTATATCATTTTAAAACCTACTCCTATTACTCTTCAGTGTTATGGGTTTATGAGTACTACAAACATTTGTTTTCAGCTATGACTTATGGACTGAGAATTTTAATTAATCCTTGTCATTGGCAGACACAGCTGACTACGTGTGTGGTGTGGTTCACTTAACACCAAGTGTAAATCGTCTGGGGTATATACCATAGGACAACCAATTTAGAACCATAGCACTAAATTCTCCAGTAGGCTTTACATTCATTTGACCTACTCTGGACCTCTGGTGGATTATTTTGTTGTTTGCTAGCATTTGGAGAAAGTTAATCATTCCTAAATCATCCCTTGGGGTTGAACTTAGCTTTGAATACTTCCAATGTTGAGAATTCTGTAGGTTCCCTTAGCAGCTCTCATAGCCCAGCTCACAGTTTAAAATTTTGGTCTCCTAATCACCTTGCATTTCTCTGTTAACCTATAGACCCCATTACCACTTGCCCTACCTTGCTGTGTAATAAAAATAATTGACCCCTGTCCTCTTTCTATTTCCATGAGTAGTTACTTGAAGGATGTCTCCTAATCACTTGATTTGCCCCAACCCAAGTCCATTTCTCTACAAGTTTCTTAATAGGTGCTATTTTCCTGGTTTAGGGGTTAATGTGGCCTTCTTTTCTAAAATGCACTAGATTCAGTGAAAGCTTCTACCAGTCCAACCTCCCCAAACTTCTGCCACAAGCTGCTATTTTTTCTTGCTTTCTTTATAGGAAATGATCATTCTAGCATCAGAATAAATCAATGAACTGGACATATTTTTAGGTGGGGTTTTGTGGTTATATTTTTGGTACACATTGCAAATTAGGGAAGCATGAAAGAAATTACAATTAACCAGGAAGAAATTTGTTGGCTGATAAGAAGTCTGCCTGTTAGAATCCCAGAAGATAGAGATCATTGTTCATCTTTGTATACACGATATTTTATAAGTTTTTGGCACATCGTCTCAATACATGTTTCTTTTTTTTTTTTTTTTGTGAGGAAGATCAGCCCTGAGCTAACATCTGCCAATCCTCCTCTTTTTGCTGAGGAAGATTGGCCCTGGGCTTACATCCATGCCCATCTTCCTCCACTTTATATGGAACGCCACCACAGCATGGCTTGACAAGCGGTGCATCAGTGCGCGCCCGGGATCCGAACCAGCAAACCCCGGTCCGCCGCAGCGGAGCACACACACTTAACCACTTGCGTCACCGGGCCGGCCCACTCAATACATGTTTCTTGAATGAATGAATCCTAAAAGTTAAAAGGGAGCAAGTTTTTGGACTTAGTTTGTTTTCTAGCTGTTCTCATGAATTGGGTATTAATCTTCAAAATGGTGAATTATCAACGACGAGTGGTCGTGCATGTAATATATTTACAAAAGCAAGGAAAACTATCTTTGTAAAAATGCCTTGGAATAAAGCTTTAAATATGGAAATGCAAAACAATGATTTAGTTTGGGGCACTCAGAAGAAGAAGAATAGGGCCTGTTTAAATGTTTTGCAATATGACTCACTTTTGATTTTCTGTTTCATTTTATGTCATAGAATGGGATTAACTGGAATATGTTATAAATAGAGAGAGACTGTCATTGTAACATTAATTAGCACCATTTGTCTACATAAGAATAATTGCCATTTTCAGTCCATTCTTACTTTAAAATAGATCATAATGGTATCATAATATCTATAGACTGAACCAAGATATTATTATTGTATCATGGTCTTCATCAAAATTGTGTTAAAGTACTATAGGACTCTGCTAGGTATCCTTATCTTTTCTAGAAGCTAGTTAGTGTATTAGAAGAACCAGGGACTTTAGATTCTCAGAACTGATTTCTAGTTCTACTTTTGCTGTTCTCTTCATTCTTTCGACAGATAATTTATTACATGACTGCTGTATACTGTGAGGGGCTAGGTACACATCAGTGACCAAGACAAATACGGCCCCTGCCTTCGTGTTGCTTATAGTGTAGTGGGGAAGGTTCATGCTTACCGAGGAATTAACACCAGCCAAATACTCCATTTCCCTCACGGCAGTCAGAGTAATCTGTTGTAAAATAGAAACCAAATTGTGTCATTTCACTACTGCAGAACCTCCACTGGCTTCCAGTTATATTTAGAAACATTCTGAGTTCTCAGTATGAACCACCAGGCCTTGTATGATCTGGATCCCGTAAACCTCTCCAACCTCATTCTCTATCTCTTTTTGTTCTGCTCATTCCTCTTCAGTCGTACTGGTCTTCTTGCTATTCTTAGAACACTCTGACTGTGCTCCCACCTCAGGGCCTTTGTACTTGAGGTCCTTCTGCCTATAAAGCTGTTCCTCTAGATTTTTCCCATGGTCCAGTCTCTCACGCTATCTAGGACTCTGCTCAAATATCACCTCCTTAGAGAAGCTTCCCTGACAGCTCTATCCAAAATGGCACCTTCTTTCACTCCCCGTCCCCTTTACCCTACACTGTTTTCTTTCATAGCACTTTTCACCACTTGATTTGTTTTTTTTTTTAATTGGGTGGTGAACCATAGGTGTCTATTTAAAAAGGTGATTGGCAGTTCTGTGTGCACAGGTGGGGCTTGATGCCTGGTGGGTCCAACTGTGGTGGTCCAATTGGATGGGAGTCTGGCTGTCTCATGGGAAACTCCAGAAGTTTTTTGGACAAGTGAGGTTGCCCCAGAAGAAACCCTGTGTCTCCTGCTTGTAGCCAAGCTGTGAAAGGGCCTAAGCTTTTATCATTCATTGTGTAGACTTCCACTGAATTCCTCTATGTTCACATCTTTGCTGTCTCCTGGACCTGGTGCTCTCTGACTCAGCCTGATTCAAGCAAGCAAACGTCCTGTCATCTACCAGGAAGAGAGGCTGCTGGGCTGGGGGAGGATGGAATACAGACATGCCACAGATCCTTTTATTGGTAGCCTCCTTTGTTCCCCTCCTGCCTTCAGAGGTACCTCTAGTTTCTGAGGTTTTTTGAGGTTCTGTCGGGAAAACTACCTTGTTTGTTGTTGGTGTCTCCCGCTGCAGGTAGGGTAGGGTTCAGTTGTTCCACGCTGCTAAATCAGATACCAGCTGTCCATCTGCTTTCCATCCTCCAGAATTTTGTGTACCTTTCTCAACTGCCATTGTTTCCTCTCCCGTTCTGTCTCTTTATGGGTTTGTACCTTTTTTATTCCTCTGCTGTGGTTTAGTGGGACCTTGGACAGGAGCAGGGATGGACGCAGACATGACTCATTTATTTAGTTACCCTTGAGGGTAAGTGCATCGCTGCAGCACTACAGGATGCCTTGAAATCATAAAGCGCAGGAACTTGGCCTAGTCTGTGGCATACATTTAAGAGGAGACTTAAAAGCTTAGTAGAAGTTAGTGGAGTAAAGAGGAGGTAAGATGATTTCTGGGAAGTGGAATGGGGTAAGTGAAAGCCGTGAGACTGGAGGAGGATTTGGTCTTCAAGGAATGGAAAGGCCAGGCAACTGGCCTTTGGTGAATTTGCTGTGGAAAACCAGAGCAAGATTTTACAGAATTGCAAGGGGTGAGGACAACGGGGTAAAATGAGGCAAAGTCACGTTAAGGATTTTGGTCTTTATCCTAAGAGCAACAAGCAGCCATGACTGTGTTACCTGTGTAACCTCGGACCTCACAAAATCTTGGTTCTTCTTTGTAAACCAGGCCCAGTAATCTCTACCTCATACAGTTGTGAGCATTAAACGACATCTTTTATATCAACCTAAAATTGTCACACTTGTTTGCTGAATTTGATTTTTTGGGACAACGACAAGTCATTGTACCCCCTCAGTAGAACAGCATAATCAAGATGTCAAGTTGAGGAATAATCTTCGAAGTCAAGTAAGCAAAGAGATAAAGTAATAAAAAATTGAGAGGCATTGTTTGGGACCCAAGAGTCTAATGAAGGGGAAGTTTCAGTTGTCCACACCCTGGACTCAGGTAGACTTGCAAAATGGTGTCAAGGTTAAAGGATAAGAATTTGATAGTATTTCAGCTACATTGCGAAACGAATCCTGCATGAAGATTGATTAAGAAGCTTATCAATTAGTAGTTGGGGACTATAGAGGAAGCAGGCACAAAAGAAAGATGAATAGCTCTACACGCCTCTGTCCTGTGCAATGTAAGTGGGTAATGAAATAATCATCTTAAGTTTTCCTGTAAAAAACTTTCCCGGTACGTGCCTGGCAATGTGCTGAACACTATAGACAACAGACAGTGAAATAGTAAAGAGGAGGCTCTTGTCCTCAAGGAACTTTTAAGCTTTAATATATTTTTATTTGCGTTGTAATGTATTTACTAGTTTAAAGAATTGGCCAGAGAGTTGCACCTTCAGTGCAGGGGTAAGTTGGCAAGTTTCAAGCCTCTGAACTTCCCAGAACACGTCCGTGGTGTTCATCCCGCCTGTTGCCAGCCAGCCCCAGAGAAGCTGATGAGCTCAACTCACTGAGCGCACCTTTGGAGCCTGGGAATCAGCCTTGACTCACGACCTGACATTTCTGAACATGCTGAACATTTCTTAAAGGAAGACAGTGACTTAAGTCACTTGATGGTGTCCCACCAAACTAAACAAAATTGTCACCGTGGCGAACAGTCTTGGGTCTCTAGAACTCGTTCTGGGTTTTAAAGATGCAAGCAGATTCTGGGGCCCGCCAATTTCAGATTGCCAGGGAAGTTCAGGCTGTAAACTTATCTACAAATAGGCAGTGTGGTTCACATGCTATTGATGTAGTTGTATTGCTTTTTACAGCTCTGTGAAAATTACTTGCAGTTTTAAAGGCGTCTACTTCATTTTGATCTTAAAGAATTTCAAAGAAAATAAATGCACACTAGAAAGTAGGTGGATTTTGATAGCATATTTCAAACATCCCCTTTTATTAAGCACATGCAGAAATGTGTAGTAGTAGAGAAAATTGGTAGAGTGAAGAAAAGTACAGACAGATTCACATGGGCCTTCAGTGAACACATGCACGGTCAGGCTTCTGGTTACGAAGTGGTGCCTCTAGGCAGGGATCTCTAAGTTCACAGGCCTCATTAGGCATGAGCAGGTGAGGCTCAAGGCTATTAGTCAACAGCTGTGCCATGAAACCTCAGAAGTGCAAGTTTTTTCATTTCTAAGCCTATTGAAATGTGGATGAGAAGGAAAAGGACAGTCTCATAATAAAATAATATGTAAAGACTAACCAAATAACCCCCTTTAGGTTTTACTCATTGGCAGGCAGGAACACATCATATTTAAAGAGGTGAGGCTTTACCTAAATGTGTCTGTGTAAACTCCCTACCTTCCCAGTGAAACAGGATGCACCTGTCCAGAGGTGTCCTTATTACTAGAGCAAGGGATGTCTGATTGGAGTGACAGGTTTTATTTCCTTTTTGGAAAAAAATCATTGTAGGTGGTATCAAATCACCTTTTGTCTTGCCCTGGAAAGTTTTGCAAAAATAGGGATTACTTCTTGAACTTGAGAAACCAGTTATTTGACCTACAATTTTTCGTACCATAGCTCATTCCTCTAAGGTACTAGGATCATGCATTTTTCTCTTTCATACCCTGCAACCCCCTTCCCCAGTGATCATCGGCAATATGCCCACCCATAAATCAGTGAAAGGGTCACGAAAGAGAAACATAAAATTCACTTAAAAAAATAGCTATAAGACATTCCTAGAATTTGTAATATAAATCATTTTTTGTCAACAAAGTTAATTGTTCTCACACATTTGGTAACAAGGATGGCGAACACAGTCCAGTCCAAAATCTCAACGATGTGACAGATGCAAGGGGAATGGAATTGGGCCCCACAAACCGCTGTGCAATATGAGGAACTCCAGCTTTAACATGAATTTTATATTTTTCTCCACAATTCCAGCCACACCACCTCCACCCATTTCCCCTGTAGGATACAATAAGAAGAAAAAGTACCAGACGAGGTATACCAGAAAGCTACACTGAGGAGGCTAATAGCAGGCAGTAACGTGCTAAGAGAACATAATAGAAGAGAGTGGGGTACCTAGGAAAAATAAGGGAGTGCTTGGAAGAGGAGGAATGAGTAGAGAAATGTGACCTCAGGGAATTCATCCATAGCTGGATGGTCTACTTAAAAATGATAGGAAGTGGATGGAAGAAAGGCTGTAGGTAAAGGGATAATGGGATGTGTCATAGTCAGCAAGGAGGAAGGAAAGGAGAAGAAGAGGAAAAAAGGTATAGTAGAATGAGAAGGAAAGACACAAAATGAATATAAGAAGGAAACTGAAGAGATGTGAAGGAAAAAGGAGAAAAGATGTAAGAGGGGAGGAATGAAAATAAATAAGTAAAATAGAAATTGTTTTTGATTTGTTCAGTCATAGCTGTAGAAGAAGCATATAATCAACAATTGATTGTCTGTTCTAATAAAGAGGAGAATGATATGGATGATCCAAAATAATGAATCCTTTCCAAACCATTAATATGTTTTGACTTAAGGTACATTTTTATAATTATATTGAACTATATATTTGTCTTTTTGTGTGTACATTGTTTAAAAATTTTTTAGTACAATTTTTTAATAAAACACAGAAGCCACAAGGTAGTTGATTAGGTAGAACTAGCTCTCTATCCCTAGTTTAGTTCCTTTCTGCCTCCTCCTTTGGGCTGGGAGGGATCAATATTTGCAGATGTCCCTTAGCCTATAATCAGGTTATATCCGCCATCCACCCTCCATAAAACCCTAATCTCAGCAATTGCTTGGCAACTGGGAGGGAATAGAGCATTTTACTTAGACTTCTGTGAGTGGACCCTGAGCATGGGAGGTGAGCCACAGTCCCCTGTTCTCCTGATTCCGTCTAAACTGTGGTGTTCCAGAGTGAGAATTCAGAGGGGTTGAAAGCAACACAGAGTACCATGTCTCACATGGAAAATCCTTAAAGGTAAACCCATGAAAAAGAACACTTCTTTACTTCAGAAAGAGCACAGAAGACCAATAATTCAAATGCATTTTCCAAGACCTAGAAAGAGCTAGGCGTGGCTTAGGTATGGAGGGTGCATGTGTGAGTATCCGTGTCTTTATCACTGGCCCTACAGCTCAGAACCAAACATCTGTGTGCCACCTTCCATGATTTCTCAATGTCACAGAGGGAAAACAGTGTAAGTATGGATTAATGTAAGAGAAGCCACACTGAAACAAAAATACCTGGTGTGTCTTAAGGTTCTAGTTGGCAAGATCCAACCTAAAACATGTATGACTATCACCATTAGCAAGACGCACACACATGTCGGACTTTCCTCTCTGTTTCTGATTAGGATTAACCTGGAAAGCTGGATTGAGTCCATCTTTAATAATAACCTACATCTTCTGGAAGATTTGAAATTATTTTCTTTTTTCTTTGCTGCTGCTTTTATAGATTTATAGTAGGACTCTTGGGGTTAGATGGACATTTCAGGTCATTTAGTCTATCCCCACCTGGTGCGGGCACTCCACCTGTGGCATCACTGAGTGATGACCATCCACCTTCTGCCTGGACACTTCTGAGGATGGGACCTCACTGTCTCTCAGGCAGTCTTGCCATTTTTAAACAACGCCAATTGTCAGGAAGTTCTTAAAACTCTTAGATACATGACATTTATTTAAAAAAAAGCCTCACCACTTCCATCACTGTGGTACAAGAAATAGTTGATTCTCTGTGTTTTTTCTTCTCCAACTCTGGTCATCGCCTGGGCATTGTTTATGACAGGATCTCAACCTCAACCAATCTTTCTGCCTTTGCCTCAAGCTCTCATGGTATCTAGATTACGGGACTCATTTGGAATCTAACTAAAAATGAGAAATCCTCCGTTTCCATAAATATAAAGCTTGGCAAGGAAAAGGAAAGGCAATTTAGCAAAGGCTGGTGATAATTCCAAGAAGCAGTGTCTTCTGGAACATCGTATGGTGACCCTGCCACTGGAGTTATCTGCTTATCTGTTTGGTTTCAGAGTTTCCAGAAAAGACTTGCTGCCTTCAGAATACTTCCCAGCCCTTGCCTTGGTGCCTGGATTTCTACCCTTAGCAGTTTACTCCTTGAGCGTGGATTTTTGTTAAAAAAAAAAAAAAACAGAAAGAAAGAAAAAAAGCCCATAGACCAGGGAGATGGCTTATTAAGCTCTGGGTAGTCATTTCACTTGAGCATTAATCATTTTTAGATCTCTTCCTGGAAGTGTGTTTTAGTGGAGCAGGGGGCGGGGGAGAAGTCCCGGAAACAGGGTTGTGTCCATCACTAGGGCGCAGGTTTCTGGGTTGGGGTAGGGAGGAAAGAAGAAAAAAAGGTAACATTTCTGAGTGCCTGCTGAGGATCCAGCTCTTTCACAACTACAATTTTCACAACAATCCCTGTGAGTTGGGATCCACTTTTTACAGATGAGGAAATGAAGATGGGAGACTAGGTGTCCTACCTGGGTCACACGCCAGTCAAGGCCAGAGCTAGGATTTAAACCAGAGCTGCCTAATCCAAAGCCTGTGCTCTCTTATTATTCCATGATACCTTGTGCCATCACTGAAGGCTAAGGACAAAGACCTGGACGGCTGAGATGGAGTTTGCCTACTTCAGAATTTTGCCTAAGGCTTATAACGCTTTCTAAATGCATCACTTTGAAATCATACACATGTGGCAGTAAAAATGTCCTAATGCTAACTAATTTCAAGCTTTAGCTTTATTTAAAATTTATATAACTCTGTAAAATATTTTACTTATAATGAGGTATTTGTTTATAAGGAAACTTTCTCCACTTGATCAGAATACTTTTTATTATTTTCTTATTCATTATCGTAGATATTCTCCCTTTTTGGAGAAATGGACTGTGTTCACACTCTTCACATGATCTTGCACAAATCTTGCATTATTACCGGAAGGCTGGTGAAGATCAGCTCTGAGATCCCTTCCACCTCTAATTCCTTGCAGTATTTTGGCTGTGTGCTGTTACACTAGGTCACAGTAAGCAGACTGCCGACTTTCTGCACAGGTCCCCTTAGGGAATGAAATGGGAATAATTCTCAGGTGTGCAGCAAAGCCCCTTTAACTCCCCACCTCTCACCGACACTCACTCACTCAAATACGTTTAATGCTTCTCCGGGATTTTTCCTGCCTCTCCAGCACTTTTGGGAGAGCATTGTGGGGTACACAGTCTTCGGGTGAATTTCCCTGTTTTCCTGAAACAGGCCGCCATCAGACTTTGGAAGAACATCCTATGGGAGGCGGTCTGTTCTCCCCCCACTCGGTGTTCTTTCACAGCAACCACAAAACCACACTTTCTCTATTAAGTACACATTCCTAGGACTGTAACAAAAGGCTTCTGTGAGCTTGAAAGCAGCAGGGGAGAGGACAACATGAAGGACTGAAGATTTAAAGAGTTTCATTTCTTCCTTGCTGGAGACCATATTGTGTTTGAATGCAGTTTGGGATCTGCGTCTCCACCACAAGGGGAAATAGAAATCTGCCCTAAAGCTGCACAGGGACCCCGACTGGTCTTTATCCTCATAGTTTAGTGATTTCCTGCCACCCCAGCGAGCGGCGGGGCTCCTTGACATTCAGGAGGCCCCGGGAAACCCGGCTGGGAGCCCATGGGGACAGGGCTCTGAGCCCGCGCCTTCAGTTCACCGCTGTGAGCATTGACTCAGCCTGGCTGGTTATCTCCAGCCAGAGCCCACAGCCACAGCTGACCTGCCCTTCTGGGATGGTGGAATTCATTGTTTTAGAAGAGATACAGGAAATCAGAATTTTCCATCCTTCCCAGTTGGGGAGAATTGAATTCTACAGAGAAAGTAACAAGCATTGAAAAGAAAGTCCCCTCCCCTTCCCTTCTCTCTGCAGCCCACCCCAGATGGCACACTGTCCTGCATTTGAGGGAAACTTGCGTCCTTGCCTGATAGTGCCAGGCACTGTCAACCGTGGGCTTGGCTGTGCTGCCAAGCTCCTGCTTTTCCAGTAGCAGAGTTAATGTGGCCATGACTCAGAATTATGGGACCCCAGATGCTAAGGAAGTGAACTAACTTCTTTTCGGCTCACAGCGGACTCGTAGTCAACAGAATAGGTTTCATGTTCTAATGAAACAACCAGAAATTCTGTCCTTGGTGGCTAAGTGGTGTGTGGTGTGACTCTGACTCTCTCCCTCCCCCTCCCTCTCTCCTTCATTGCTTCCTCTTTCTTTCTTTCTTTCTTCAAATCAGAGCTGAAAACTGTAATTCCAGCCCAAATTCCTTTAAGCGAAGGGTCCTCCTGAACATGACCTTGAAAAGATTTCTTCTTGTCATATGCGCAGCCGGAGTTGCATGTTGTTCCTTGGAATTAGGGAAGGCTGGAGAAATCTTCCACTCCATTTAAGGAGAGCCTGTATGGTTAGTGGATAGGGCCTCGGGCACAGGATTAACAACAATAATAATGCAAAGAAATGCACCTGCAAAATAAAAACTTAATAATGAAGAACAACTTACAATTATAAAGCACCTTTCTTCCAGGGAGTACTAAGCACTTCCTTGTAAATTCTGCCCTGTTCTCACAGTGCATGAATTATTTCCTAGAAATGATTTAGGCTCTTTTAGAAAATGCATTGATTCTCTTAACCATCATGATCCCAGTTACAGTAAAACCTCTATTATCTGATTTTCTGTGAATTTGTAAAGCTATTATTAACAGGCACATTATACATTTCACCAGTACAATGACAGCTGATGTTTATAATGGTGACCCTGAACTTCTTTAAGATCCTGAATTACCCACTCAGGAATCAAAGAAAGATTAAATTGTATTCAATAAAGTTTTTTATGTTGTGTCTATTTTATTATATTCAGATCTTTTTTAGAGGAGTCCAAGTGTATGTCCACCATGATTTTCCAGGGTGGTACCAGTTTAAAATAGTTCATCCTTTCTTGTCATTGTAAACCAAACTTTGTAAAAAAATAATTTCGATATTTTGGATCCAAACTACAGGTGATTAAATCTCAAACCTGACAGAAAAAAAAATTTTCTTTTTCAGAGCAGCTGTGGCAGATATGAAATATTATAAATATGATCATCAAAGTGTAGGGCAGATCACCCCAAACACTCCCCACTGTTCGTCTGAGTTCTTAGCCCAGCTCTCCGTAGGTGTTCTGTGTTTGACAGCATCATTCAGAGACTGACAGTAGTTTAGCATCCAGGTCATAGTAGCTCAGATCCATGGCCCTCCTTCTTGAGCTCTGCAGCTCTCTCTCAGGCATTGTGAGATGTGGTTTATATCATTTTCCTTGAAAGAAACCTTATACAGAAAAATAAATGCAATAAACAATGAGGAGACTCTAACCAAGAAATTCTACAAGCATCTATGAAAGGAGTTAATGACAACAAAATGCAGGCCCAGGGAAGGAGATGTGAGCAGAACGCCCCTCCCCCACTGCCTCTGCCTGGCGTCAGGCGTGATGCAAACTGCCATCCAGTGTAGCCTGGTACAGGGACAGGGACTTCCGTGCTGCTTCTGTGGTGAAGCTCAGAAAGCTGAGAGCTGGAGCCCAAGAAGAGCTAAAGGAGAAGGAAACAGAAGACCTAAAACAATAGAAAAGGGTGTACCCCGCTCTCCTGGCCCATCAGTTCACACGCCTGGCTGGAGAAGTCAAAGCATAACACCAATAGGATATCTGCTTATCATTCAATGGTGCCATATGGAAATGTCAAAGAACCTTCATGTCCTTTGCCTCATTTGATCTCACAACAATCCTGCAAGGTGGGCATGATAGAAATAGTTACTCACGTGTTCAGATGGGAAAACAGGCTCAAAGACAGTGAGTGCCTTAGCGAAGTCCTGTGCCAACAAGGCAGATGACAAAGCCAGGACTAAAGCACAAGGCTTCTAATTCCTTATCCATGATTCCCCGATGCCCATAATCCCCTGATGGAATAGGGTCACCCTTTAAGGTGACTGGTCCCCCAGTGCCTGGTTGTAAACAGGTGGCTGAGTATGGAGAGAACCTTTGAGGACAGTGACCCATGGGGCCACCTCTACTTTCAGAGGTCAGTATATTAGACGAACCATGGACCAAGAGCCAGAAGACCTCAACTCTGATTCTGGCCCTACCTCTCACTAGTTGGGTAACCTTGAGCAAGCCAGTCAGCCTCCTTCCTATCTGGTTGCTCAGCTGGAAATCAGAACAATAATGTCTGCACCACTGACCCACCTGGCTATTGTGATGGCCAACTGAGATAAAGTATTTGAATGCCCTTTGTTGCCAGATATAGGGTCACACTTCCATTTCCCATGATTTGGCTCAGAGAAGAAGGACATCTAGGTGAAGGGCTTGGTAGATGTGATGACTTAGGTTTGGGGATATTTGTGGACAGGACACAACAAATATATTTATTTGTCTGGGGGCGACTAGGGGCAGAGAACAGAATGCCGGTTATAGTAGAAATGCCTGGCACCTGCAATCATTGTAGAGTTTGAAACTCAAAAATTATGCAGAAGCCCTCTAAGGATGACATATCCAGTTCTTCCTGAAGTGGTAGATTATAAAAGACTTCACAAAGAAGGTGAGCCTTGAGGAATTTTAGTATATTTTGAAGTGCACATGGTTCACCAGCCAGGGAACAGAAGCAGCCCATCCCAGACAGAGGGGGTGGCCTGTGCGAAGGCCAGAGAATGCAGTGCCTCCGGGAATTGCAAGCATGTCCTTGTGGCTGGAGCCGGGTCAGCCAGAGGGCGACATGGCAAGTTAGGTGGGAATTTAGGAGGCCCTGGGAAGCTTCTGGAAATGTTTAAGCAAAGCAGTAACACAATTAGCTTTATGTTTTAAAAAGATCACTGCCTCAAACTCTGTGCTCAGCTACCTGGCCTTTTAGTTTTTATTGGATAGAGGAGAGATCGCAAGGTATGCAGAGACTAGTGAGCAGGGACACAGAGGTCTTCCTAGCCTCCCTGGTCCCCTCACTCTGTGTGCCTGCAGTCAGCCATCTTACTCTATCTAAGCCAAAGAAGGTGGGGAGCCACAGAGCCAGGAGCTGAGTTAGAAAGGGTGACAGGAAGTGCGCTGAAGGGTCCACACTGCAGTTGACAGTTTGATAGCATTAAGTCACTCAAATTATTTCTTGCATTTCCTTTGATAGTCTCTGTAGCAAATGGAAACTTTAACCAGACACCAACTTCTTTCCATCTTTCCATTGGACTCACAGCCCACTTCAGATGTTCCAAGTCCCAAGCCAGAGATAGCATGTGCCGTTACTGTGTGGTGTGGATGGAGGGGGATCTCCTTCTAGCCTGTAGAGCCATCGATGTGCTGTGACATTGGGGGGTGGAGGACCTGAACTTTGGTGTCAGACAGGCTGGGCTGTGTGTCTGGTTCCACCACCCATTAACTCAAGATCTTCGTAAGTCGTTTAACCCCTCGGCCCGCGTCTGCATTTTCTCATCTGGAAAACAAGACCCGTAATATCCACCTTCCTTAGCTGTTGTGAGGATCAAAGAGATAGTACCTCCAAAGCACTGGGTATATAGTAAAATCTCAATTTCTGTTTTTCTTTTACATGCCAGAAGTTACTATTCTCTCAGTAATTATTCTCTTAGAAGCAAATGAAAGAGATCCTGTGTGTATGATGCTGCTCCGTCTGCTGTATTGTATTATGGGAGTTGAAGAAATAGGAATTAATGATGAAGTCTATCAGAAAAGAGAATGTCTCTAAGATGCCAAGCAAAGAAAACTTAGGAAGGAAAAAGAGCCAATAAATAAATCAGTTGATTAGAGGTCAAAATGTCCTATACACTGGCCTAATATTATAACTCCAAGGACTAATTTCCACTGATGAGCTCAATGCCTGCCCAAGTAATAATATGCTTTTCTAGCCAAAAAGACAACATTTATAGGGTATATTCAATTTTAATACACAAATCATTATGACTTGTCAGAAAGTCGTCTTATTCTTTCTGTGGCCGCAGACAGCACATCGAGGCCCGCCACCATGCCAACTCAAGTGCATGAACACTTACCACGGCGGGTTCCGTGTGGAGTTCCAAGTCAAACACAAACAGGCTAACATTCAGAGCTGATTGCCTAGTGGGAAAAAAGGCATAAGCACGGATAAATCTAATTTAACACAGCTTCTGGAAATTCTATATACAGCTTCAGAGTGCTGTGGAAGCAAAAAGACAGGAGGCAAGACACTTTTGGAAGACGGCTTCGTGGAAAGAGTGGCTTTAGTTCAAGGCCTTAAAGTGGGGTGAGTTTCAGCCGGCAAAGGGGGAGGGAAAGTGTACTCCGGGCAGAAGGAGCATCCTGTGAGCAAAGGAGTGCCAGGGAGGCTGGACCCGGGCAGGTGTAGGGAATGTCAGGTGAAAGGTCTAGGGAGGGGGGCAGGTTAGGGTGTTGAATATCTCTTTAAAGAGTGATTTTATTCTGAATGCCTTTGGTGGGGAGCCTTGAAGGTTTTTAATCAAAGGAGCAATAGGATGGTTCTTAAGGAAGATTTCTCTGGGATCGCTGCATACTCTCACCGAATAGTTTTTGTGGTTTTGTTTTATACCAATTACTATATGGAACTTGGTATCTCTGAGCCTACAATCTGCATTTCCTGAGGAGAATGGGTCCGTTTTTGCTTTGTTCACTACATGTCCCTCAACTGGACACTGCTCATCAAGCCTTAGGGTGTCCCTAGTCAGCGCTCTCCTGTTCCCCGCAGCTGTTATGGCAATCAGGCGCCATGTTTCCTAACCTACAATCCCACCCCTCCTCCTTCGCAGGCAGCAGTCAGCACTCCTCATCCTCCCCTCACACCCAGCTTATCTGCGTTCACGTCCACGCTTACCACACACAGTGTGAGAGGTCTTTCCTGTGCGGTATACAAGGCCCTTTCCCCTGAACTCCAGCTCATCTTCCCCAGCCTCCCCAATTGGTTATCCTCTACCTTCTCTATACTCAGCCTCTTTTTCATTTGTATTTAGTTCCTTCCATCTTGAAAGAAGCTTGCCTGGATTCTACATCACTCTTCACTATCACCTCGTCTCTTTTTTCCTTCACAACCAAGATTTGGAACAAGTTATCTACACATACTCCTCATTTCCTCACTTCCTGTTCATGCCTCAACCCTCTGTGAGCTGGTTTCCACCCCCGTTACACCTCTGCTCTGGCTGGAATCACCAGATGCTAAATCCATCGGTCACGCCTTGCTCCTCCCTATCGTGACTCTACAGCACGTGATCTGTCTAACTGCTTCCTGAGACTCACTGTCTTGGCTTGCAAGATACCACTCTCCTCTGGTTTGTCTGCTGCTGCCCCGTTCTTCAAGGGTACACCTTTTTTAAACAGTTTGCTCCTTAAATGTTTTCCTTAAATCTCATCTACTCCAGCGGCTTCGACAATCACCAGTATAATGATGACTTCCAAATATCTTTTATATCTAGCCTAGATCTTTCTGTTAAATACCAGATGCATGTATAGGACTGCCTGTTAGACCTCTGCACCTGGCTGTCCCACAGTCACCTCGTGTTAAACAAAACTGAATGTATTTTCTCCCCATCAGTCCTGTGGGCTGGGATGGATGGGCACCACTATCTAGTTGCAGGAATCAGAAGCCTGGATTTTGTCATTGACCGCTTCCTCTACCTTGAGTTAATCTCCAAGTTCTGCCAATTCTACTTCCCTAATATCTTGAGCCCATCCTTTCTCCATTCCTTCTGCTTTAGTTCAGGCTAACAATATCTGTCATCTCCGTTTCTCCAGCAGCCTTCTAACTCATCTCCTTGGACCAGTCCTGCCCTCTTCTAATTCATCCTCCGCTCGGCAGCTGGAGTGATCCTTCGAAAACAATATCTGATTATGTTACTTCCTTGTTTCAGATCCTTCAATGACTCCAAGTAGCCTTAGGATAAAGTCTAAACTCCTTAGTACGGCAGACAAGGCCCTTCCTAATAATGGCTGACATTTATCAAGTGCTTAATCTGTGGCAGACACTGTTCTCAGTGCTTTAGACACGTCTCAACATACTTAATGCTCACAACTCCCCGATGGAGGGCCTGTTCCTATCCCCGCTTTACAGTTAAGGAAACCAAGGTGCAGAAAGGAGGTCCCTTTCCCAAGACCACACAGCTAGTAAGTTGGAGAGCCAAGATTCAAACCCAGGAAGCCTGGCTCTGGGGCCACACTCCTAGTCACTGTGTTACACCATCTCTCCTTCACGGGGCATAGCTTCTCATTCATTCAAAAATATTTATTGAGTACCTACCATGTGCCAGAAACTGCTTGAAGCATCGGGGATATAGCAGTAATCAAAACAGCTCCTTCACTGCTATGTTAGATTCTTGTAACTAATTACAGTAAAGATTAAAATATATTTAATCAGGAATCTACCTGTGGAGTCATCACAAAGGCTTTTTGAAAGCATATTCAGAGACTGGATGAGAAGATAAATAACTTTAATGATAGTAATATTTGCTTCATTTAGATAGTTTTCCAGAGAATAAAATTGCATTTAAAATTTTTTAAAAATCTGCACATCCTTTGATCCAGTGAACACCAAAATAATAAATAAGTAAAAAACAAAGGAGGTGAAAAAAATAAAACCAAAAATCTCTCTACATTCTGGTGAAGAAAATGAATAATAAACAAGGTAAATAATAAAACATATAGATTAGATAGTGGTAAATGCTAAGGAAAAAATAAAGCAAGAAAGGGGGTAAAGAGGAATCAGAGAACAGAGATTTAGTTTATTAGGGAATGTTCAGGGAAGACTTGAAGGAAGTGAGGATGTCTAGGAGAAGAATAAGCCAACTAAAGGAATAGCAGGTACAAGGGCCCTGAGGTAGGAATGGGCCTGATGTGTGTGAGGAGCCGCGAAGAGGTCAGTGTGGCTGGAGCAGAATGAGGGACGGGAAGGATAGAAGGAAATGGGCTCAGACAGGGATCAGATCATGTGGGGCCCAAAAGGTCATTTTAAGGACTTTGACATTAACTCTGAGTGAGATGGGAAGCCACTGGGGGATTTTGAGCAGATGAGTGACATCCTGTAAATTATGAGGAGAGGAGTGACATAGTTTAAATGGATCCCTCTGGCTCATATGTTGAGAATAGACTGTAGGAGAACAAGGGTGGAAGCTGGGAGACCAGTTAGGGACCAGTAACAATAATCCAGGTGAGAGATGATGGTGGCTGGGACTAAAGTGGTAACAGCAGAGGTGGCAAAAGTAGTCAGATTCTGGATACATTTTGAAGGCAGAGCCAACGGCATTTGCCAATGGATTGGATGACTGCAAGGTGTGGGGCCTTGGCAATTGGAAGAGTGGAGTTGGCTTTCTCTGAGATGGGAAAGACTGGGAACAGCAGACTTGGACAGATGATGGCACGGGGGTAGTTTGGAACATATTAAATCTAACATGCCTGTTATGCATCAAAATGGAGCTGCTTTATGGCTCCCTCCCCTCATTTAAACACACACTCACATACATCGTCTGTGTTGTCCTACTGAATTACTCAGTTTCCCATACTGGTTTTGCTCCTTCATGTGTCCAGGCTTTTGTGTCTGCTGTTCCTTCTGCCAGGAAAGCTGTCACCCCATCCTTCAGTTCAGAAAGTCTTGCCTGGTCCTGTACTAATGCACTGACTTGTCAATGTCTCTTTATACTGCTTTCTTCCCCACCAGACTTTAAAATCTGCCTGTCATTCACTTGTATACCCTGTACCTAATACAAGATGCAGTGCATCATGGGAGCCTAATCAGTTAGATGGATGGGTGAGTGGGTGCATGGATGGAGAGACGGACAGAGGAGCACTCAGCACAGTTAGACCAAACTGTGTTTTGAAGGTAATGATGGGAATTCCCCTGGAACATTGCCAAGTGAGATGGTCACCCCAGACTGAAATGAGAGAAACAGCAGATGTCAGGAAGTTTTTGTGTTAATCCCGACATGTACGTTAGAACACTCCAGCACAGGTCCCCGTTCCCGCACTGTCTCCCACCTTCCTACCCCAGTTCTGGCTCCTGGTCTTGTTAATCTCCAGCATCAGTGAACATACACCCTCTACTTTACACATCCAGGTCTGTAGGGGAAATTTTGGTTATAAAACCGGAAGAGTGTTTAACCTAATGACGTGCTGCAAGCTTGCTTTCCTCGGGCCTCTGGGTCTGCCAAAACGATCAGGCCTCATTATTTAGGAAGCCGCCTCAGCCAGGCATTACTAATTTGGGCATTACTAATTCGGATGCCTATTCAGGCAAATGAGCAATGAATGTAAAGTGCTTTTGTCAGTGAATTGCAAGTGAAGAGGAGAGAGGGGGTGAAATAAAGGGAAGGTGATAGAATGTTGGAGTTGTGCTTCATTTCCAGAAAGGACAGTCATTGCTTCCTGGAAGCTGCCCTTGGCAACAGGCATGGGGAATGGGAAAGATTTATTCCCCTTTGCCAAAGCTCAGTAATTCAGCTTGAGTATTTCCAATCGATACATTTCTTGCAAAGTTTCCAAGGGCTGCATTAAAAAAGCCATTTTTAAAAATTATCATTATGTGGCAGTGTCCTCTGATGAGACTGGTGTGTCAGGGATGAGCCGGGTCTTCCAAACGGGCAAACTCTAATGAGACAAGAGGCTTTTAAAAGAAGCAGGAAAGCAAATTAGAGCTGACAGCAAGGCCAGTGGCACCTGCAGAGCCTCTGGCAGGGCACACCTCATTGCCTCGTAGGGCTCTCTCTGAGATGAGCAGCTGACTCGCTCCTCTGAGGGCTTCCATGGGAAATCTGTGATGAGCACACAACTCCATATTTCTGTGAGCTGCGATTTGTCACTGATCATGGGAAAGACTCACTTGGGGAGATCTTCACTGTGATCCAGGATTACTGAGATGATGAGCCTACAGGCTGAGTCGCTCAAATTTTTGTGAATTTTTAAAAATTCTGTAGTTCTGACATCTTACAGTCTTGGCTTGTGATAGGAGATAAGGAAAGACAGTGAAAGGTTGGGTGTCTTCATTGTTGTTGTCGTTGCTGTTATTTTAATCCCCACTAGAAATTCCTTCTATTTGGAAGTTTTATCTTCCCTAGAATAGTTCCTTAGCCCTTTAAATAAGAGAAGCCATGTCTTCCCTCCGTTGGTGTCCATGCCCATTGAGGCTCACAGCCATTTTCTTGTGTCGTCCCTCTGGGTGCTGTCTCTATGCTTCCTGCACTTTGGGCTGTAACCCTCTTTGGTGTGGTCAGAGACCCCTCAGATTAGTTATCACCTTTCTTTTGCCTGTTGTCACAAAACCCAGCAATGGTTCACCAAGACACACAAGAAGATTAGTGCTCTTTTTTATGAGACGCCAGAGGGATGCTGTCCTTACAAATATGAAGTATTCCAGGACAGAGTCTGGGAAGACGCCACGGGCAGCAGCATAATTTTTAACCTCTTAGAACCCCCAGGTCAGAGCAGAGCAACTCAACAGCAAAACCAAAAACCCGTAGACAATGACAAAACTAGGTGGCAAGATATCCCCAAGATACAATAGGGCTTTTGATGGACATTAGAACAGGAAATTCCCCAAATAGCCAAGAGGTGTTCACTGGGAAGCGTGGAGGGTTGGTTTGAGAGGAGCAGCTGAAAGTGGGAGTCCTTTTCCTGATTCCAAGAACAGTGAGTGCAGGTGGCCTCCAGGGAGGTCGGAAGGGTCCAGAGCTCTCTTGTCACTGTGAACTCTAGAACTAACCAGCCAGGTCCTCCTTCCGGGGTGACCCTATGCTGAGAAGCTGCTGGGAGTGGAGTCAAACTGAACAGGATAGGAACAACAAAGACTTAAGAAAAAAGGTCCCCAAAAGGGAACAGAACCAGGAAATTTCAGCAATCAAGCTGCCACATATTTGAACATCACATGAACATAATAGAAGAGAGAGATTTGTAAAGTCAGAACCACGCCATGTTCTAAAAGTTCAAAAAACTAATTTCACTTGAAAATGAGCAATAAAGAAGCAGTGAGGTCCAACTCCATACAAAGTTTTTATAAGATAAAAGAAAATAAGGAGCAGAATGGCATTCCTAAAGAAAGCATGCCAAAAAGACATAGTTTTGGAACCATTCAAAACTGTCACCTACATCCAAATGAGCTAAAAGACGTTAAGAAAATGATATAAAACATGGAAAATAAACCAACATAAATCAGAGTTAGGAAAGCTCAGAAATGAGATGAAAGAACTCAGGAAAGAATTAAAAATGAAAGAAATGAAGAGTAAACTAGTAGGAATACAAGATGAATATACACAAAAGGTGATTTTTAAGAGAAACAGAAGGCGAAAAGCTGCACCATTTTAAAAATAAAAAAGAGATAAAAAATAATTCAAGAGAAAGTGACAAATATTGAAGAGAGGCAAAGGAATTTCAACATGTGGACAATAGGAGTCTGTGAAGAAGAAAACCAAAGCTAGCTTGTGTCTGCATAACTCCAGTCTCGGCCTCTCTCTTCACACGGCCTTCTCTTCTGTCACTCCTGTGTTCTCTCATAAGGGCACTCGTCTTTAGATTTAGGGCCCACCCAAATAATCCACGATGATCTCATCTCCAAGTCCTTAATTTAATTACGTCTGCAAAGATCTTTTTTCAAATAAGATCATATTCAGAGGTTCTAAGGATTAGGCCATGGACATATCTTTTTGGGGGGCCATCATTCACCCCTCCACAGTCACTGAGCTAGTAGGTGACAGAAACAGGATTTGAATCTTATAATAAAGTAAGCGAAGGAAAATTTTAATATTTCCAACAAATCAGCAATTCTTGCCAAGAAACAAAAGTAGCCAGCATGCTTTATAAATAGCAGGACAATGGGAGGTTCGCCTGCAGACCACCTGGAGACCTAGCCCTGGCTCACGCTCTGCCCAGCCTCAGGGAAGCGTTTGTGCACTTTGTGAATGGACATTACTTGTGCCATCAGTGATGTGCCACTCATTCTGTTCCTCATTTTTTCAGACTCAAATCAAAGTTAAAAAGCAGACATTGGTTTCTCTCCAGAACTCAGAATGCTCACGTCTATATTGTAACACTCACACCTTTTCTAATGCAGAACTAAAAGCTCCTTTGAAGAGTCATGAGCTATAAACAGCTACAGGCAGAAATGAGCAAACTCCCCTTCCTTTGGGTGCCTCTACCATTCTGCCTCCAAGCTGGTCCAGACACCATCCTTAAAACTGGAGGGTCTTCTCACTCATTCCTTCTGACTCATTCATCTGACTGCGTAACAGAGCTGAAGTGTGAACAGATTTTCTTGATTTGGTGTATTCCCTTTACCAGCTTCCTCTTCCACAGAGGTCTTCATGCCTTCATCTGAAGGAGTGAGTAGTATAAAACTTCAGACAGGATGACAGAGCCAAAGAGAAAGATATTTTGTGGCCAAGGGAGGGTCTGCTAGTGCCCCTTTGGCCACTGAACCGGCCTGGCCACCCCATCTCCCGGTATTTGGAGTCTCAGACCAGCCCAGGGCCGGTGGTAAAACAGAAGACAACGTGTATCTCTGTCTCCAGTTGCATGTCTGCTGCTCCGGACAGGGGCATGGGGTTGGTTTTGTTTTGTTTTTAATTTTCCTGACTCCAAGTGACCATCTTAAGCCCTGAAACCAGGGGATTAGTAGTGACCTTCACAGCTCTGAAACCAGGGAATATAGCTGCTGAGAAAAAAGATTACAACTTTTTTAATGGATAAATCTGCAAAAGCCATTTCCTTGTGA
Organism: Diceros bicornis minor; assembly: GCF_020826845.1. Taxonomy (NCBI): domain Eukaryota; kingdom Metazoa; phylum Chordata; class Mammalia; order Perissodactyla; family Rhinocerotidae; genus Diceros; species Diceros bicornis. Next base: position 48,978,951 of record NC_080756.1, on the reverse strand, counting down.
ATACTCCCAGTAAAAGAGAAACAAGGGGATGAGGAATGGAGAGAAGTCTGTGACGCACACACGTACATGCACACACACGCACACACACAAATGCAACACAGTTATCTTTAAATAGAAGTTGCTTCTCCAAGTTTGATTTTTTCCACTTCATGAGGCGTCCGCAGCGCTGTTAAAATGATTTCATCCTGGCTGTGTCGCCACAGTCAGTCTGCCCCTCGTAATGCTGAATCAGCATCGGCTCAGGCAGTCTTGCAAAGCAGAGTTGATTCAGCACTAAAAGGCAACCAGTGGGGTCTTTGAAAACACTTGGACTCACTCTCCAAAGAGTCAGGGAAGAGGAGAAAGAAGGGTGGGAGGTTGTGGAATTCTCCTGGAAAGAAGACATTTTCCAGAAAAGCATTGTTTTACCAGTGTCTTAGGTCACATCTGCCTTTCAGTTCCTGTATGTATTTTCTGAGGTCTGTGGAGTTAGCATTGTAAAAGTTAAACACTTCTTTCCGTCTCCCTTTGCCTGGCCCCTCCCCCACAACCCCCTCCACCGCCCCTAGCCGCCTGTTCACCTCACAGGATTCAGTGATAATAGGGACCATCTCCATCCTGAGAAAAGGCAGCCTGCTTTTTGCTTTCCTTGAAATAAAGAGAACCCGGGAGGGAAGGGACTAGGCACAGCTGACCCACACAAAGGAAAGCGTCTCCATGCCAGGGACTGGGCAGAGCAGGCCCCGTCCAGAATGAGAATGAGTTCTGCTCTTGCTGCACTTTGCAAAGGAATGTTCTGTAGACTATGGCAGACACAAGAGATGATCCTGTGTGGTTTAAAAGACCGAAAGGGGAAAGAAAGGAAATTCAGACACCCGTAGTCGATCATCTGTGTTCTGTGGATCATGCAGATCCAGCAGGATCTTCATGTGCTCTGTACCCCATCCGTTTCCACTGAGGATGAAAAAACCTTCTTGCACCAGCCTTCTACTCGCGGTTTCAAGTTGCTTGCTCAATCTATTTGAGGAACAGTTCAACTCTTACTATCTATTTTCCTACATTTTTTCTTCTTAAAATTGGGCTTCTTTGTGTGCATAAATATCATTAAATTTGAAAATAAAATGTATCTTTCTGTTCTGCAATATGAAATTCTGCCCTTAATTGCCTTTCCTTTAGAAATTTGTCTTTTGATAGTATCTCTCCTTACACAGCCCAGTTGCCCCACTGTTCATAATTTAAGATACTTTGCAATGATTAACCTTCACTAGTATGAATAAAAACTTGCAGTACGTTAGCAGTGATTTCTAAAATACCTGAGAAGGGGCACTCGATATTTAAGGTCAGGTGTGTACATTTCATAAGGAAATGACGCCCAGAGTCAGCTTTCATCATTTCATTGCCCCCCACTTCACAGTAAGAGGAGGGCACCCTTCCTGTCCCTCTCTTCTCTTTTGTACCCCAAAATATCGGGAGAGATGTGGGTGTGTTTCTCTCCTCAAACCTATTTTGGTTTTTGCATTATATCACTAGTATATATTGTCAGACCCATTTGCATACACAAGGCTAAAAAATTCTAAACTGATTCTCCAGGGATCCATAGATAAACTTGAGCTAGTCTGTAAACTTTGAAATTGCAGGCAAATATTGGTGTGCATGTGCCTACGCGTTTCAAAAGAGGGTCACCAGCTCTCACTGAATCCTCAAAGGGATCTGATACCTCCAGAACTTAAGAAGTACTGCTCTGATCTGTCCCCTCTGCATCACCACTACACCCTCCCCATCATCTCTCTTTTTGAATATAACTTTAGTTAAAATGTTGATATTTTGTTCATCATGAATCTTTTGCATTTATTTTGATTTTTTAACTAATGCATTAAACTGTTAATATTTTTCATGGTTACGGAGTTTTTTGGCACTTAAGTTTTGCACCCGAAGTGAGTGCCTCACTTGCCTCCCCCAAGTCCCGAACCTGAGTGGACTCCTAATCCAGCCTCCCTTCCTCCGGCCTCTCACCTGCTCCAGTCCTTTCTCTACCTCTCCTCCTGAGCCACATTCCCCGTCTGCACACTGATGAGGCCAGTCCTCTCCTTCAAGCGCTGTGCTAGGCTTGTAGCTCCTGCCAGAGCCTTCACACAGCTTACAAGAACCCATGTTCCAGCTTCTGAGGCTCCAGTGAACTGCAGAAAGTATTTCAGTCGCCTGGAGACATATGACAAAGTACAACTGATGTGCTATCCAGTCTCTGTCCTCCCCAATCCCCAAAACTCCATTCAGCACTCCCCGTGTACCAGGCACGGTGCCAAGTCTTTATATGGGTTATCTCATTTCATACTGAAATTGGCCCTAGGAGGTCAGTACTCTTCTTGGCCCCATTTTACTGCTGGGGAAACTGAGGTTCAGAGATGTAACTTACCCAAGGCCGCTGAGCAAGTAAATGGCAGGACCAGTATTTGAACTCAGGATTATCTGAGTACCAAACCCAGGTTTTATCTAAAATATTACATGCCTCTCCCCACTTTGGGCTTTGTGCCCAAAAGCAGAAATGGGAAGGAATTTTATAAGTCATGTTTGTGAGGGTGAGTGGCAGGCCTCAGGCCAGTTTTGCTGTCAACAGGTTTGCTGATAAAAACCCCTTTGTGAATAAAACTGAGTGAAAGCCAGAAAAATCCACAAAATGAAGTTTATGAGGAAAACATTATTCGAGGGAGTTGAATATGACTTTAGATCTAAACATGAACATATAGGATTCTTGCTCTTGGGTTTTGGCCGAAAGACATGACTATAACCTCCAACCTCCACTTGGAAACTGATTGCTGAGGTACAGGGTAACCTTGAGGACAAAAATAGGAAGTGTTTTGGAACTTCCAATTCCCTAATGACAGAATTTGTGCGCTGAAAGCAGTTTTGATCAGATAAGCACAGTCAAGGTTAGAGGCAGACCCAGAGGAACGAGGATGCCCAAGCTTGTCAGAGTACGTCCAAGATCAGAGTGGGAGCCTGGAGGACATGGTCCAGCCCTTGGGGAGTCAGAAAGGGGCCCTGGAAATTGCTCTGGGAAACAGCTTGAAGGGGTCTGGTGATACTTTGTTTTATTTTGGAGGGTTTATGTATCCTAAGGAAAACCCTGCTCATTGCAACGCCTTTGCAGAGGTCAGAAGGGGCTTTCTGGACACTGTTCAGAGTTCTGGATCTACAGGTAAACCAGACCTGCCATGAGAAGTCGAGTTTCTGGTTTATTATGCCTAATTCCCTTGGACTTTTACAGTGCATTTTAGAGTGCAAGGGGCTTTTATATCCATTATTCCCTTTGACCCAGAGGAATTTCATTCGACTGATACAGAAGACCTGGAGCTGGAGTTCTGGTCCTAGGGCCGTTGTGACCTTGAGAAAGTCCCTCAACCTCTCTGGGCTTCAGTTTCTTCTGCAAATATAGTTGTGCCAGCTTTGGATCCCTCACAGAATAGTTGCTGGGAGGACATGGATGTGGAAGCATCTGGTCATATAAAGAACTGTGTAGATCTGAAGTGTCCTGTGTGATGAGAATGGTGTCAGGTGGGAGAGAGGTGGCAGTTGTAGGCTACAGAGCTGACCCACAGGTGGATTACCTGGTATTGGGGATCTTTGGCTGTACAGTCTGGCATTACCGGGGGACCATTGTGTGCCAAGCATGATGTGAGAATCACTGAGCCATCCCCTTCAGCTACATGCATGCACATTTTAACTCTTTAACACATGCACTTAACAGTTAGCAATTTTATCTCCAAGAAGGTGGAAGAACTAATGAGCAGCACTGCAAATTTGGACTTGTCTGAGTCCAATGAGGAGGAATTGGTTGGCAAAGTAGAAATGATAGGAACTTTGGTGAGAATGAAAATGTCATCTTACAACTGGGGAAGGGAAATGAAAGGCATGATCAGATGTGTTTTCTTGACTTGAAGAAGCTAAATTTTAAAAATTTAGAGAAAAAGTACCTATGGTCCCATGATCTGAAATGCTGAAAAACAGGTCAAGAGAGTCAGGGTGCTGGGGGCCAGCCCCATGGCTTAGCACTTGGGTGCACACGCTCCGCTACTGGCGGCCCTGGTTCGGATCCTGGGCGCGCACCGACGCATCGCTTCTCCGGCCATGCTGAAGCAGCGTCCCACATACAGCAACTAGAAGGATGTGCAGCTGTGACATACAACTATCTACTGGGGCTTGGGGGGAAAAAAAAAGAAAGTCAGGGTGCTCTTGAAAATGAAATTCTGACACATCAACTGCACATGGCACTTCTTAGGATGAGAAGGGAGAAAGACAACTAAAGAATCTGATGAGGCTGTTTTGGGGACATTCTCTGATGATCTTAATTTTTAAATAGATTTTTTAAAATGTAAAAGTAATACATACTTAATATAGAGAATTGGGAGATAAAAAATGAAAAGGAGACAGTAAACATCACCTATAATTCTGTTGACTGACAGTTGCTGTTAATATTTTTATGTTTCATTGTAATATTTTTCTATGCATTGTTCAAGATTATAATATATATATACACACATGCTATTTTAAAAGATGTATGTAGTGGTTGAAAGAACAGCATACTGAAAATAATATGAAAGAAAGATTTTTAGATCTAGAATGTTAAAACTAAGTGAGCTGAAAACTGTGGAAGATGCTTAAGAAAACAGTGTGTTGGGGGTATAAGAATAAGCCTGGTATCAGCATGCAGCTTGGATTGGGTCGAGTGACATTAACAAATGTCAAGGAAAAAACGAAACTTCAGCTTCTCTCTTTCTTCCCTCTCTTCCATCAAGGAGGATGATCGTCAGACTGAAACAGGTAGTGCAAACTTTGACATGAAGGAATTGAGCCCAAGATGGGTGAATTGATTGTAAAAGCGAATCTAAGTTGTTTTAAATAAATTCAAGGCTCTTAGCCCAGACAAATGACATCTCAGAGTAGAGGAACTTACAGGAGTGAAAAAGAGGCCACTGACAGTGATCCCTAAGGGTTCTGGGAAATGGAAGAGGTACTAAAAGAAACAATCTGAACCACTGTTTACCTCATATTCAGAAGAAAAGGAAAAAAGAGAGTATACAGACTAAAAACAACTAAGCTGATACAACTTCTGGATGAAATTCAGGACAGATTTTCAAACATATATGTTATAAGCACTTAGAGAAAATTTATCCCTCAGGAACCAAGCGCTTGCTCCTTTTCTTCCTCTTCACCCTCCTCGATAAGGTTGTTGTAAATTTTGTAGTTACTATGTTTCTGGACATCAGGAAAGCATATTATTTGAACTTCAGATGGTGCCTTTATGGCTGAATTTGGAAAATGTAGTCCAAATACCAGAGTATTTAGATGGGTTGATAATTGACCGCTTGTACCCAAAAGGAGCCAATAACTTGATCAGTATCCATCTGAAAGGAAGTAGCTGGTGTGTCACCAGAGTGCTCTCATCTCAGCCCTCAGCTAATCAGCACTTTGTCAGAACCTGTTGAGGTGATAGATGCTTATCAAAGCTGCAGATGACATGAAGCTGCAAAGTATAGATGATACTAGAAATAGATCCAAGTCTGGAGAGACTGCAGCAGGCTGGAATGATGGTGAAAAATCACAAGATGGAATCTAATATTGATTAACATACGTTCTTGTAGCTGGGTTCCAAACACCAGCTATATATGTGCAGGATAGGGTAATTGTAAAAAACAATAATGGTAATAACAATAGTAGAAAAACAATAGCTAATATTTATTAAATTCTTGCTCTGTGACAGATACTGTCTGTCCTGTGCGTTTTATATTATCATCATTTGTATAATCTTACTCTATACTAGCTTGATGTCATCTGCCAATTTGATAAGCACGCCATCTGTGATTCAGTGGTACTTACTTCACAGATTGAAAGCTGTCCCCATTTTCAGGTTGAGGCAAGTGGGACACAGAGAGGTTAAGTAACTTGTCCGAGGTCACACAGCTGGGAAATGGCGTTTCCGTGCTAGTGCTCAGTGCCTGCAAGCTTAACCACTGTGAAAGTTCACACACTCGCTGGAACTTTTCTCTCTCTTTTTTTTAAATCATGAATTTAATTTGATGTCCTGTGAAAACACCAAATAAGCTTAGACAGAGAGGCAGGTAGTTAATAAATATGGACTTTGGCCTAGACCAGCTGGGTCCCAAGGTTGGCTCTTCCATTGGGTGTGAGGCTTTGGCTGAGTCACTCAACTTCCCTGTGCTCCGGGTTTCTCCTCTGTAAACAGGGAGAGTGAATGTTTGTACTGTACGGGGTTGCCTTGGGGATTGTGCAGAAAGCATTTAGAATAGTGCCTGGCATGCAGTAAGTGGGTTTGCTCTTATGATTAGGCCACTTGAGAAGCAATATCATGGGGTGTTCAGAGTTGGGACTGTGGACCCCGACCACCTGGGTTTCAATCCTAGCACCACCATTTGCATTGATGTGTGCTGCAGTTTTCTCATCCGTAAATAAGAATAATCACTGTTGTAGTGAAGATTCAGTGTCAGTGCTCAATAATTGTTAGCTGTCGTTATCGATAGAAGTATATCGTCCAGAGAAAGAAAGGTTCTAATCATGCTTCTGGAACTGTGTTTAGGAATGGGAGCCAAATAGGATCTCCCTCCAGAGGAGGCAGGCGGGTTAGTGAGGTTCTGAACACTGCAATATAGACCTTGTGTTTGGACCAATTAAGGACGTTTAGTCTGAAGGCAGGATGACTAAGCGAGGAAGTGATAACTGTCCTCACTGACATCAAGGTTACGGAATTGTTCTGTGTCAAGTCAGGTTATGAGACAACATGGGATGTCGGGAAGAGGCAGGGAACCTGGGGCAGCTTGGTCGTGGTTCAGTCTCTTAACTTTTCCCAGCTTCAGTTTCCTAATGACTAAGATGGGGTGGGGGTTGGACTAGATAGTCTCTGTGGTGTCTTCTGTCTTTCACAGTTTATGATTCGGTCCTCTAAGCCATAGAATCTTAGCAAATTCCTGTTTAAACAGAAAGTTTGGGACAAAGGGGATTTTTGATGAAAGTGTTCTATAGCAAAAGAACTCGAACTGAGTATTGTTCAAACCCGTAAAATCATCTAGTGACTCTGAGCCCCCTATTTCCTCATCTGTTCAACTGAAATGAGAATATGACTGATTTTGCGGGGCTTTCGTGAGAATTATGTGAAGTAATACGTGTGAAAGCACTTTGTCAAAATGTTATGTTTATTATTGCCACAGCGGGGTTATAACTTTTCCAAGAATTAGAATATAATAAACACTCTTAAGCGCTAAACTCTATTTAAAGTAATTTAATCTGTTTTCTGTGATTCAGAAGGTCCTTTAGGAAGTTACAAAATCTCAGGGTCGTTGTCGTGAGCATGGAGCAGTTCTGTAGAGAAAAGATCCTGGCCGCTTATATTCTTTGGTTTTTAGGATTCAAATTAAATGAGAGCATATTGATTGTGTTAAACCCAGAAGGGAATAGAGATCACATGCTCTAAGCCCCTCATTTTACAGATGAAGTCACTGAGCCAAAGAGAAATTGAGTGGCCTGCCCAGAATCACACGTTAATAAATGGCAGATTTGGGAGTAAAATCCTGGCTCCTGACTCCCAGCATGCTTTTCATCATTAGTTTAAACATAACTCAGAAAGTCTGAAATGAGGCTAGGAATGTACTGATGAATGTGGCTGCTCCTTTGAACGTGGAATCGAAGAAATATTAGAAGGAAGTTTAAGGGCCTGGATGTGCAATTGAAGGGTCTGGCACCATGAACTTAACTTGACCCACTTGGGGGAAACGTGCATTGGAATTTTTAGTTATTTTCTTAATCATAGCAATTCATTTCTTCTGTACAAAATTCTTCTCAAATATGCTCTAAAATTAATTGGCATTAATAATAGGAGACTTGGGGCTGGCTTGGTGGCGTAGTGGTTGGGTTTGTGCGCTCTGGTTCGGTGGCCTGGGGTTCGCAGGTTCAGATCCCGAGCACGGACTTAGACAGCGCTCCTCAAGCCTTGCTGCAGCAGCATGCCATATATAAAGTAGAGGAAGATGGGCACAGATGTTAGCTCAGTGACAATCTTCCTCAAGCAAAAAGAGGAGGATCGGCAACAGATGTTAGCTCAGGGCCAATCTTCCTCACCAAAAATAAAGTCTTATTATGGCTCTCACAGGCTTGTTTTTGTTTTGTGCACAGGGAGTAGCAAAACGTAGATGCAGAATAATGGTTTCTCTTTTCTTTTTACTAATGATCATTAACATCTATATTCTTCACCTCTGTTGAGTTAAAGTTGCAAGAGATAACTGTAAAACGAGCTATATATGTCCCTCCCTCATCCTGCACACGCAGCTTCTGTTACACAAGCAGCTGTGAGCTGTGAAGTCTCAAGACCAGTGTTATGAGCAGTGCGTGTCTATGAGCAAGTAGCCAGTGAAGGCTACTTTATTCCTGGATGCTTTAAAAGCAGAGTCCCTCCTACATCTCCCTCCTCTTCCCATTTATAAATCTATTTCTAGACCTACAGGGATCTGCAGATTTTTTTGCTCTATTTTTAGGCTGTTTTAGGCTGAGAAAGCCTCCAGAATCCAAGTCTTGGATGAGGAGGATTCACTTCACTCAGTCTTTTCTGAATCCCTAATAAATGTTGAAAGTGAATCTCAATTCTGAATCTGGATGGAAAATGCATGGGTAAGCATAATGTGATGGATAAGAGCACAGACTCTGAAACCAGACTGTCTGGGTTTGAATCTCAGCTCCTCTGGCGGTATGATCTTGGGCAAATCCCTTAAACTCACTGGGCCTCGGGTTCCCTAATCTGAAACCCTATCTCATAGGGTTGCTGTGAGCGTGCAGTTAAATGAACTAATGTGTGTAAAGTGCTTAGAATAGTGCTAGATGATAGAAGTGCTTAGTAAATGACTATTAAGTGAATTAAATGGTCCTGATAAGACCAGAGTTGCCTTTGGGTCCAAGGCTGTATTCCGCTTAGACACTAACACCCAGGGCTTAGGGCCCTTTGGGTTGAAGAAAGGGGACTTCTTTTTCCTCAATTAGAATTGGTTACACCATAACCTTTTTATCCTATTGAATTAAAAAGGAAATAGCAATGGGACTTGACTTTGAACACCAAAATTTATCAACCCTCTTTCCAGCTCAGTGAACGTGTCACCTTCTCTCTTTATGCTCACGGAAGAGTAGTGGCTCTGATAAATTTGTTGAGTGTCCTCAAGCTGGCAGCTTGCTCTGTCGGGGTCACTTTTGTAAAACTGCTAGGATTGCCATGTTATTCCCTGGACTGACTGTAACTCGCTGGGTCCGTTTTGCACACAAGCCCAGAACGTTCATCTCGGATCCTGGTGAGGGGTTTCCGCCCAGTGGCTCTGCTTGCTTACGGGGCTGGCCTGTGGGAGAGAGTAATGGGAAGTGAAAAGAGAAACTGTTGTTCTTAACCAGCAGGGCTGTTTGGAGTGTGTGACTCTTCTTGTATTTAGGGAAAAGATTACTCATGAGTATTTTCTTCCATAGAATATAAAGAAGCTCAAATTACTACTTGCATCCCCCACCCCCTTCTCACCCGCCTCCCTTCGTTTCAGTGAATCCTCTGCAGAAACTTCAGCATTTTACTCTCATTTCCCCTCCCGAGTGGGATTCAGTTCTGCATTTGCTGCAGCGCTCGCACTTCCACTAAGCTGCCCCAGACTTTTTCCTGTTTCTGACTGAGCGTCTTCTGCTCTGTGGCCCTCTCACCACCAGGTGCTTTCCTAGGCCAAGCTTGACTGGAACCTCGCGTTTGTCCCCTAACAGCTGAGAGTACTCATACTCCACGTGTGAAGGAGAGGGAGGGAAAAGTCCCTAATCACAACACACTATGCTGTTCCTGTTCGATGGTTACACCATTGACAATGGGAAGTCAACTTTAAGATTTTTTACCAGTTCAAAAGTCGAGATTTTGCTGAGCCATTCTCACGCCCACTCCCACCTCACTGTGATTCCAGATATTCATTTTCAAGGTCACTGAAAAGAGTTGGGGCACCTCCTGCATCCAAGGACCATTTTTAATGGCAGTGCTTCTTGGCCTAGTCAAGAGTCAAGAACAAAACCTTGAATTTTTTAGCGGTCGTTTTTTATTCTAAAGATCATAGAGTAGTAACATACTACATTATTATTTTATAATGCCACTTTCTTTCGGTATGAAAAGAAAACCATAAAACTTAAACACCAAGGAAAAAAACTCTTACATGCCCATCTTTAATTATTCCAATGCCCATAGTTCTTTATTGGTGCCCTACATGATGGACCAGTTTCTAAGGGACTTCCATAGAGACCAAGGAAGCCAGCAACCATTATTTAAAACTAGACTTTGCAAAGGAGCCACCTGGAAGACAGAGCCAACAGTCATGCCCAGAGGCCCTGGACCTTCTCCAAGGGATCTGAGCTCTTCTTTCCCCAGTCCACCAGGGAGGAAGAACAGCCCATCAAGTAGACCAGACAGTTCTTTGTCATACTTGATTTAAGGATGAAAGGAGATTCTTTTCAGGATCAAACTGAAGGACACTTTTATAACACACTCATGGAGTCTCCTTAGCAGGTTTGAATAACTAAATAGAGACTGAAGTTCCTCTTAGCCAACAGTAATTCCATTGTATTTGAACTATTAATTCATACCATATGATTTTAGAGAGTAAAGCTCTATTGAGCATCTAGTTTCTTCTAACCCATCGGTTCTCAAACATCATGATCTCAGGACTCTTTTCGATTCTTAAAAATTATTGGAGACCCCAGAGAGCTTTGCTCATATGGGTTATATCTATCTATGTTTACCATACTGCAAATTAAAACTGAGAATTTAAAAAATACTTGTTAACTTACTGAAAAATAATAAGCCAAGCATATGTTAGCATAAATATATATTTATGAATATATTTTCCAAAACAAAAAACAAATTAGAAGAGTGGCATTGTTTTACATTTTTGCAAGTCTCTTTAATGTCTAGCTTCATCAAAGGTGGCTGGATTCTCGTACCTGCTGCAATATTACTTGTTGTGTAGCCTCTAGAAAATTCCACTGTACACTCACAAAAGAATGAGAGTGAAAAAAGGCAAGTAACCTCTTAATATTGTTATAGAAAGAGTTTTAACTTCATAGACACCCTGAAAAGGTCTTGGGAACCCTGAGGGGTCCCCAGATCACACTTGGAGAACCACTGTTCTAAACCATTTGGAATGATATATCAAAGATTTCCCACAACAGCGAAATAAAGTAAAAATATAGACTCACAGTCAGGCTTCCAGACAGAGATCCAGCCTGAGCCACCCTCTCAGCCTCAGCTTCAGCCCTCCCTTTGGCCTACTTCTGTCCTACTCAGAGTCCAAGTACCACCCCTACCTGGAAGTTCTAACATCAGCAAGTAGAAAAAAAGGCAAAAGACCTTTTATTCTTACCTTGCCCTCTCATTCCCAGAGGCTAGCCTGATACTTTCCCAGAGGCTGAGTGAATGGCTCTTCCTGGAAGAAGTTTCAGGGAATACTTCATTATTTGGCAGCTCTGGAAGGTCAAGCCTAGCTCTGGAACATTCTCACTTCAAAAGGACACTGGGCTACAATCAGATCAGCTCTGACTCTAAGGTCCCCTCCAAAGCACATTGACATTTGTCATGACCCTGAGCCCCCTTAGATGCTTCCGGCCACCACAGAGCTGCACCTTTAGGACAAACCTGGCATCAAGCCAGCCCCTGGAGCTAGGCAACAAGGGGCAGGGCTCTAAGACCTCCAGTCCCTTAAAGACATAAAAAAGGATTTTTTTTCTCATTTTGCCTCTGAATAAAAAGTTCATTTGATAGCACATTTTGGCTCTTATGAAGCTTGAGTTTTTTGGGTTTTTTTTTTTTTTTGTGAGGAAGATTAGCCCTGAGCTAACATCTGTTGCCAATCCTCCTCTTTTTTGCTGAGGAAGACTGACCCTGGGCTAACATGCATGCCCATCTTCCTCTACTTTATATGAGACGCCGCCACAGCATGGCTCGACAAGCTGTGCGTCAGTCCACACCTGGGATCCAAACCTGCAACCTTTCTGGCCACTGAAGCGGAGCGCACACTTAACTGCTACACCACCGGTCTGGCCCCTGCAGGTTGACTTTTAACCCGAGTTTCAGAGTTGAACGTAAGGGCTCTTCAGACATGGAGACTCAATTTTGTTAACCATTCAGAAGTCTTTTCCCTTTATTCCAACTGTTTAACTGACAAGGCCTTTCTCTCTCTCTCTCTGTCTTTCTGCCTCGCTCTCTCTCCTACAGGCTTGCAGCCAATTTACTGGAGCAGGGATGACGTAGCCCAGTGGCTCAAGTGGGCTGAAAATGAGTTTTCTTTAAGGCCGATTGACAGCAACACGTTTGAAATGAATGGCAAAGCTCTCCTGCTGCTGACCAAAGAAGACTTTCGCTATCGATCTCCTCATTCAGGTGAGTCTGGACTCTTAACACGCGCTCAGCCTGGAAAATCTATTAGCCGGGGTTGGTTTTTACCACCACTCGTTCTGCCAAGAAATCTCCATGGTAGGTCACCATGAGCCCGAGGACAGTGACCCAGTTCAGTAGAGGAAAGATCCTGCTGATAGAAGCCAGTTTGAGGGAAGAAGAGGAAGAATTTCCAGATCAAGGGGAAACTTTTTAGCGTTAGGAGAAGGAACCCAGTTAGGACCTACAGACACAGGAACTTAGAGGATCTAGTTTGTGCCGCAGAATAAAGAAGAAAATGCCATCTGGTCCTTTCACTCTACCTTGCTCCTGATTCTGAAGACTTTTAAAAGAGATACTTGAGATGAGTGGAGGTTGTGAACTGCTCAGTGAAAAACAAAGACAGGAGAGAAGGTGGATGAGCACCGCTGAGGAAGATGGAGGAGTAAGGAGAGTGGAAACGAGGGAACAGGAGATCAAGACTGGGAAAGGTGGAGATGCTAGTGGCCAAGGCAAGTTTAGAAATCAATTCAAGGGGCTTCAGGGGATTTCCTTTGGAAGTACTGAATTTTTTGAAGTAATGCGTCATGTAGCTTGTAGAAATCCTGAAAGACACAAGTGGAGTTTCCTCAGGCCCATCTAACTAGGAAGATTTGTCAAAATAAGGGTTCCCAAGACCACATGGGAAGATTCAATTCAGTAAGGAGCGTTTTGTACCTGCCAAGTGTGTTGCTGAGGTAGATAAGACTTCAAGTATACTTTCCAATTTCGTTTCTTAAACTTGATGCATATTTAGAAGATAGCAATTTGGGAACTCCGTATGTCAAAGGGGAACTTTGGTGTCAGGTTTATTCCTCTTTAGAGGCTAGTTATTCAAGTACCAGTGGGCCCTCCTTCTATCATGTCTCATTGCGGCCCCCAACTTGGATGTAATTTGTCTAGTGGAGACCCTTTTCTTCTTGACAGAGGGTAAAGATCCTGCAAAAGGTCTTGGCATAGTCTCCAACTACGTTCAACCCTTATTTACTCCTGGAGGCCTGCCAGAAGTTAATAAACTAACCGTCATGAGGAAACGTCCCCCATCACAGGGGGTGAGATTAGGTTATAGAACAGTACCTCCCCTGCTTTTCCCAACTGCAGCAGACCGTTTATATGAGGAAATGATAAAGGGGAAGTTTCCCCCAGAAGTATAGATGTTATTGAAACTTGAGAGCTTATATCTCTGAAAAACAGATTGTTTTTAAGGTTTTGTAAGGGACACAAACATACCTGAAACATTTTGTCTCAAATCATTGATTCTTTCTGTGGTCTCAGAATAAGAAAACTGTAAAACAACCATATGAATAAATAAAACTAACCTAAAAGGAACCTAAATAGTTCCTTTTAATTTAATGCAAAAATACTTCCCCTTTCTGTTCCAGTGGAAACTCAAAGATATTATACTCAAAGAGGCCAAGTTACCTATCTGGAGGAAAAGAACGCTAGCTCGTTAGGGTTCCAGAGAAACTATTCATGTGAGACAAACAGAGGAAAGCACAGTGATGTGTTTTGACTTGATTTGACTTAGACCTTGCGCAAGCATTCCTCCCCAAGTCTTTGTAAATTTCCCCCTCATCGTGTCTTGGGTGCTCCTTTTTATTGCTGATTTATTTTTCTCTCCGGTGACCTCTCAACTTCATTATGAAACTAGGTTCTCTCTGCTAAAAGCTGCAAGTAAGGATATGCAAAAGCCTGTCAGTAGTTCCTTGCCACTTTGTCAAGTCTGTGCCAGGCTGGGCCACGTGGAAAACTGGACAGGGTACTGCTGTCCAGTTAGAGAGACAGGACTGCATTGACCCTAAAGGCAAAAGGAAGCTGGAGAAGGGAGAGAGCGGAGTAGGATGGGTCTCAGGGAAGAAGGAATGGAGTTGGTCTGGAACATGAAGGATGGGTGGAATTGAGTAGGTGGAGAAGAGAAGGAGAACATTCTGGTAATTGGAGCAGCATTAGCCTAGTATATTTGGGTGACAGTGAGAGAGCCCACCTGTTGAATGGAAGAGGCAGGAGGCTGGAAGGCCAGCTAAGGCTGCTGCACTAATCCAGACATGAGATGCTGTGGACCACAGTTAGGTGGGGGCAGTAGAAATTCATTCCATGAGTATTCCCTGAGCATCAACATGCCAGAGCTACAGAAGTATGGGCCAAGAGATTTGAGGGATAGGAGAGGCAATTTCTAGCTGGATTGTCAAACAAAGCTCAAGGGTCTGGTAATGGAGCCGGACTTTGACAGCTTTGAAAGTGAGCAAGAGGGAGGTAAGGAAAGGTGTCAGGAGGAGGTGTAGGCCAGTTTGTGTGGAGGAGGAGTTCAGAGATAAGGCCACACAGCCTAGGTCCTCCCTTTGAAACACTATTTATCGTCACTCACCACCCCTCCCACACTTGTCTAATTGCCTCTTCATATTTCAAGTTCTGCTCCTTCCTCCAAGAAAGCTTTCCCTGACTCCCATCCCTACTTCCCTGATTCTGCCCTGCCTTCCTTTCCTCTACCTCTCCCTGCCCCAGTCTGGATTAGGTGCTGTTCCTCTTGTATCCCAGAGCATTCCCTAATTCTTTCATGGCCCCTGACATACACACACTATGTTATATGTGATTGTTTTCTGTTCCGCATCCCTCTCCTAGAGTAGGGAGTTGACTGTGGGCAGGGGTTGTGTCCTGTTAAGCTGCCATGTCTCCAGCATCTAGCACAGTGCATGGCATCCAGTTAGCACTTGATAAATATTGATTGAATTATGACCCAACTTCTTAACCTAGGCTTGACTTCTTAAGAAGTTTGGATTTTATTTTGCAGGTAATGGGAAACCACTGAAAGGTTTTGATCAGGAGAATGATATGATTGGAGCTTTCCCTTTGGAACAGACATTTGCCATCAGTGTGTAAGGTGGACTCGTTGGGTCACTAAAAGCAGGAAAGCTAGTTACAATGCTATTGCTACAGTCTTAACGGGAGACATTGAAGTCCAGAGCTGGATCAATGAGACCAAAATAATAATACTTCAGGCACAGAGTGGTTAGCTAAAATGGGGAGCTGATTTGGAAGTAGTGGTAAGAGTTCATTTTGGCCAAGCAATGCCAGGACATCCAGGAAGACATGTCCTGTTCTGCAGTTGGAAATTTGAGGCAAGAGCCAGGCCAGAGCTGGAAATAATCAATATGAGCATCATCCCCATTACATTGAGCTGGGAATATAGATAAATTTATACTGTAGGTAATTTAATTAAGGCATCAACTAAAAAGCCATGGACAGAATTTCAAGGTGATACCTGCCCTTATCTACAAGAAAACATCACAAAACAAAGGAGTATTGTCAGAGTGTTTGAAAGACAGAACTAAGAAGGAGTTGAGAAGACCCTTCTCATGAAGCAGCCACGCAGCAAGGTAATACAGGCGTGCTAGACCTGCTTGCGTTCTCCTTAGGCAGAGACAAGGTATACATAGAAAATCTTTCCTATCTCTCAGATGTAACAGTTGCCACCGCTTCTTCTGACATGGGCTTTCTGCTTAGCATTCGGTGTGGTTGATGTCCTGAGGCCGGGTCCTACACGTGGCCCTTCCGCAGATCACATCACTTCATTTGCCCTTATTTTCCTCATCCATAAAATGGGCTTTTCACCATTTGGCTCCTAAGCTCCCTTCAATTCTTAAGAGTTCAGCCCAACTTCAACCACTGAAACAGTGTTCAGCTTCTAGTAAGCAGTAACCTCCTACCCTACACACAGTAAATAAATACTTTGATCTCCTTCAACCTATATCCCTTGTAAAATTTACACTTCACCCAATTTTTTCTGTCTTTCCTTGAATCTTTTTTGCTGCCTAAGAAGAATTAGCAGCAGCGTCTCACCAGTCCTGGGGCTGATGGAATATAACAAACATAGCTGGTTGCCCCGTCACTATGAATGCGTGTTTATAGCTTCCTCCGGCCTCGTTTCCTGCCTGGCCTCATCCAGAGTTATGCTCTCTGTACGTGGAAATAACGTTCCTTAACACAACTCATCTCGGATGCAGAGAAGAGAGAACAGAACTCGATGAATTATAATTACCTGAAGTATTAATATACCTTAGGTCCAAATACAGCAGCCTCTCTGAACTCCACATTCTTCAACCAATTTAACAAACTACCCTTATTTTGTCCACTTCCAGGACAAGGGTCCTCCATTTTCAACCACTAGAATGAAGCAAGGAACATTCAGAATGTGCTTTAAATAACTATAACATCTCCAAACAGAAGATTTCAAGGCTGAAGATAAATGGGATATTTTCTTTGAAATATTCTTCCAGTCAGAGGATACAACAAGATGACAAATTTATAGCATTTGCAAAGCTAAAGAATAAATATAGAGGAATCTCAATTTTAGAAAACCTCACCCAGACAGGATAATTTTACCTAGTCCTTGAGCACTAGATAGTTACCACGTTAAATGGTCTGGGATGATTTAAATTCAAGGGAGTATTTGATTACTTGACCACTTTGAGACTCTGAGAAAACACATTAATAGGAAGGAGTAGACAAGTTAGCACTGATGTTAGCTCTTAGACTTATCCATTGCAAGACATGCAGGTGGAATGGATTTTTGTAACCATTATTTATATGAACAATAAAAAAAAAGTTATTATCAATTTAATTCATGTTAGACTTTCTATCAATGCTAAAAAAAAGAAAAAAGGAAAACAAACATATTTTTAAAGTTCCTTCAATTCAGCAATTTGGTATTGGGGATTTACTAAGTAAATCAGTCTTTTAGTATACTAGAGTATGATGTTACAAATTATTTCTTTCCTTTCCAACCCACCAGAATCTTTGCCTTTGGAAATAAGCTTTGCTTGTGCCCTTCAAATATAGTAAAATTCCCTTTCAAGATTAAGCTGAAAATACTGGTCTTTATCTCCACACAGTTCCTTGGACCAATTTGCCTGTTAATTTCTATTACACAATGTTAGATGGTTTGCTGGATTGAATGGCTGTGTCAACTGGCTGTTGTAGAATCGAGTTGCAGAGTCAGAGTATGGATCACAGAGGGAGACTGTAGCCCTGAAGTGTGGGAGTTGCAGCAGACATGACCCTGACTGAAGACACTCAGAGTTGGCCCTTTCTTCTCTTACTGTGACCTTGAGCAAAGCAAACAAAAAATGTGTATCACACATCAGCGAAATGCTTAGATACGTCAATTACAGGAAACTTATTTAATTTCCTAGCACTTCACTTGTCCCGTTTGTGAAATGGTGGTGACAACTAATCCCTCTGCCATACAGAGGGGTATTATATCACGTAAAACGTACAGCGTGCCGTTTGATAAAGTACGTACTTTTATTTTCTCATGAGCTTATTCTTTTGTTTATCTTACCCTATGTTCTGTATCCAGCTAAAGGCAAATTGTCTTACTATATCTCTTTCTAACTGACTTATTCTTGTCTTAAATAGAATATTCGAATTTTCCCACAACCTGCTCCCTTTTTCTCAGGATCTCTGTGTCTAAGACATAGATATCAAGCTAAATTTCAAATATTTGTTCCTAAGTAAAAGACTAGTTTATTTTTATGGTCACAGAAGGCACTTCATATTAAATAAAAAGGTTTGTAATTAAATCAGCCTACAAAAATGGATTGAATGGAATGCTTGGAAAATAAGATGGAGCCGAGTTAGAAAGCCAGGCAGTCCCATGACAGGACTAGGCCTATTATGGCCTCCAGTGGGATCCCCCTAGGCCTGTGACTGCATTGGTGTTTTCACTGTTGAATTCATGATGAAACTGAAGGGACTGAGACCCAGGACTTCATCCTGAACCTATCACAGGCAGAAAGGACCCAGCAGAGAGAATTTTCTGACAAATCTGAAAAGTATCCCTCCCACACCATGCATGCTTTCATTTTTTTGTTAAGAATTGGTCAGAAGGAAACTAAAATCTCTGAATAAAAACAGAAGAGAGAGAAAGAGAAAAGAGAACAGTTTGCAAATTTAAGAGTGTGTTACTTCAGATAATCTTCATATGAGGCTATGTACATAGTAAATCATCGCCTGAAAAATGCAAATTTTAACAATGTTAGGATTCTGCTTTAAACCTGCTGAACTCGAAAAGTTAAACATTGTGAACCTCGGGAGAGAGGCTCTGGGTAGCATTGTAAATGACGCAATGCTTTGGCCCCAGCCTTCTGGAGAACAAGCAATGTATAGTAAGACTTTAAAACTAATCATACCCTTTCACTGATAATACCATTTTAAGAAGATATTCCAAGGAAACAATCTAATGGGGGGAAAAAAAAGATGCCATTAGCAATTCTATTTATAATTGTAAAAACTGGAAATGCCCGAGCACCCCCCGCCAATATGGGACTTGCTAGGCAAACTTAGAGGATGTAAGTATAAGGGAAGACACTGTAGCTTTATGTATGACTATTTATTGAGTCAGTTATTATTTCTGCAATAGATTATACAGGGCCTTACACATCATGTTTGGGGCTTTAAATGTTATTTTAAAGACAGGTAGAAGCCTCTGAGATTTTAAGCAGATTGGCATGACAAGGTGCAGAGGTGAAAAGCAGATGTGGGAAGTCGGTTTGGCTGGTATCTAAGAACAGTGGTGGTAACTTGAACTAAGAAGAGGACGATTCTAGGAATATTTAGAAGGCAGAATCTGTAAGCCTTGGTGACTGATTAGATGTTGGATGAGAGGGAGAGGAGAGTTAAGAATGACTCCCATGTTTCTGGCCCAATCAACTGGGCGTTTACTGAACTAGGAAATACCGTGTGGATTGTAAAGACTTACATTAGACACGTTAAATGCGCGGTGCCTGTATGACGTGCAAGAGGAAGCGTCTAGGAGATAACTGAAGGTTCTGGAGTTGAGAAGAAATGCCTGACTGGAGTAGATTTAGCATGGACAAGCTGATTGAAGCCCTGGGAGTAGATGATATTATCCAGGAAGAAAGACTAGTGAGAGTCCTGGGGAGCCTTACTATTGAAGGGTTGGAGAGGAAGAAAGAGCAGAGAGATGGAAAGAAAACCAGGAGAAGTACGAATCTCAAAAGCCGTGGAATGTTCTAAGGAGAAAGGGGTACTGATTATACTGGTGATGAAAGATGTTGAGAGGGCAGGCAAGTCCCTGAGTACTGACCATTGCCCTTTGGGTTTAACAACAGGGAGGTGACTCAGCAAAAGTAGTTTGGAGAAGGGTTGGAGTGGAGAGCAGGATGAAGGGCCCTGAGGAGTGGAAGGGGAGGGAAGTGGCCATAACAGGGTTGGACAGCTCCTTGGAGAAGTTTGGCTACCGTGGGAAGAGAGAAACACCGCAGTACCTGGAGGGGAAGATGAAAACAAGGGTGTCGATGTGCGTGTCCAAGTGTGTGCGTGTGGGTGCGCGCATGTGCTTGCACTCGTGTATGTGTGTTGTGTGTGTGTGTGTGTGTGTGTGTGTGTGTGTAGAAGACAGGAAAAACTTGAAACTGCTTAGATGCTGAAGGGAAGAAACACATAGAAAGAAGATGAAGATACAACTGTGAACAAGAGAGACAGAGAAACTGTGAACTAGAAATGTCTGTCCGTATAAATGATGTCAACTGGAAAAATAAATATTCCATACAGATGAATGTGACTTTATGAAACTTATGCATGTGCTTTAAATACAAAAGTATTGAAGCAAAGCAAATAGTTTCCAGATTTTTTGAGACACGTCTGTTCATAATTATCCTAATCACAAGGGGTATCGACTATTGAACGTGTATTATAGCAGACATGGGCTTGGTGCTTGTTCACATCATCTCACTTAATCCTCATAACAGCCCTGCCAAGTCTGTGGCAGTATCTTGTTTGACACAAAAGAATATTTAACTAAGACTTGAACTAAGGCTCAAAGAGAAAAAATAGTTTGCCTAAAGGGCATGCAGCTGACAAATAGAGGAACCAGGATTCAAACCTGGGAGTCCCTTGCTCAGAGCCCAAGCGCTTTCTTCTAAAAGTAAAGAAACTTGGGGCCGGCCCTGTGGCTTAGCGGTTGAGTGCGCACACTCCGCTACTGGCAGCTCAGGTTTGGATCCCGGGCACGCACGGACGCACCGCTTGTCCAGCCATGCTGAGGCTGCGTCCCACATACGGCAACTAGAAGGATGTGCAACTATGACATACAACTATCTACTGGGGCTTTGGGGAGAAAAAGGGGGGAAAAAAAAGGAGGAGGATTGGCAATAGATGTTAGCTCAGGGCCTGTCTTCCTCAGCAAAAAGAGGAGGATTGGCATGGATGTTAGCTAAGGGCTGATCTTCCTCACAAAACATACATACATACATACATACATAAGAAACTTAGATAAATGTAACCACCTAAAAAGCATCTCTTCTTGGTCTTCAGACACGAATAAAATTGATAGGGCAACTTGCTGCAGTTTTGTTCACTCTCTACTATCCGTTTGAAACAAATTGCAAATAAAATAATAGAATTTAGGATTCACAAAGTCGATGCGTGGCTTTTCACGCCAAGATCACCAATACAAAATTGTATGTGTGTTTAGTTTGTGTGTTTGTGTGTGTGTATGTGTGCACACACGTGTATGCGTGCAAGTAAGTGCTGCATGTGTCATGTGTATACATACCCCCAAGAGTTTATCTAGGTTTTATGGGGCCTGAAGCTCATAGTAGCAAGTAGCAAGCAGTTCTAGGGCTCCTCCCAAGGGCCCATCCAAGTGAAGAGCCCAGAAGCTCACTAGCTGCGTGGCAGATACACTCTCCACATGCACGTGTGTCAATGAACTGTGCGTGTTTGCATGAACGTGTGTGGAGGAGCTAACAAAAGCTATTGTCCCTTAAACAGTAGCCTTTGTTCCATTCCTTAGTACGACAGAAACACCTTTTATGGTAGTACTAGTTATTTCTTTTCTGGGAAGACAGAAGATTTATCCAGAATCGAATGGGCCAAGGACTTTTTGAAGAGTGACTTCTGAATTCAAGCCAGCGATCACTAGCTGAGTTAGACATGAAGTGCTGCCTATGGCTCATGCTCTTGACTTTCAGCAGACAAATACATGTCACTTATTTTTAAATATCTTCTTTATTCCAGAGATCTTTTTGTTAATATGACTTTTTAGACATGATCTCCTGCACGTATGAAGATTTCGAGAATGTACCAAGAGAACAGGCTGGGCGTTGGAGGAAATAGGAGATGAAAGAGGATGGGAGCCCATGTTTGTTTATTTAGAAAGCTGTTGTAGAGAGGACGCATGTTCTGTGTTGCCCCAAAAGCCAAAACTAGGAACCCAGGTACATGAGATTTCAGGGAAGTCAGATTCCAACTCAACAAAAGAACTTTCTAGCAACTAGAGCTGTCCAAAAATGGTTTGCTTATATTGTGGCCGGCTGCCCATCACTGGAAGTACTCAGCCAAAACTACTTCTTGGCAGGGGAAGGGGAGGCAGGGGACTTTTACTGAACACAAGTTTGAGTTGATCTAAGAAACCTCTAGAATCCTTGCTAGGTCTAAGATCCAAGCTATTATTGGGCACACATTATGACTGCCAATCATACACACACAGGGCACACACAGTAAGTTGGTTTTTCCTCCACGGTAGAGATGCATCTGTGCTAAGCCAGCCACGTTCCCCGACCGAGCCCCTGGTTGCTGAGGAAACATGTCTATGAATGGACTGATCTGACTATGGACATACTCCACAGCCTTAGAATTAAGGTTTTTCATGGCCTAGAACCTGGGGCCTTGATCCCATGCTCTCACCCATTAGTCAGCTGTCACAGGTGGCACTTATGAATGCTATCTTATTAGTTCTGATAATAGGCTTAGGGTTTAGGTGAGAAACTCGCAGAGTTCTGCTTGATCCGCCCCTCCTCCTGCTTTCTCCTGTGCACTCAGAGAGGAACCTTCTCGGCCTGGCTCCCTTTGCCAGCTTTGGGATGAGAGGCTGAAGAGAGCCAGCCCAGAAGGCCTGGGACAGTATGGAACAGAGTACAGGTCAGCCCTGCTGTGGACATAGCCCACCAAGCCAGGGTGAGGTGTCCTGAGAGGCCAAGGATAGGTGAATGACTTCAGTTAACCTTTGCCCTTTCTGAAGGGGGAACATAACAATGACCATGACCCAGACACTTCTCCTTTGTTCTCCATGTGAGACCTCCTTAGGGGTCTACAGGTCTTTCCTAAAACACTTTAATAATATCAATAACAATAATGGTGGTGGTGATAGTGGCAGTCACAGCAACAGCTAGTGTTGGGTGAGTTTTTACTGTTTGCCAGACGCCATGATGAGCTCGTTACACAAATTACCTCATCGAATCCTCACAATAGTCTGACTCCAGAGTGTAGACCCTCCCCCTTCCACTTTATTGCCTCGTGTCTGTATGTACACAGAGAAATGGAAACTCAGAAAAGAAAGTGACCTGCCCACTCTGCAGCCCAGTCTTTAGCCACCACATGGTGGAGCTTCTCCAGTCCCAGGAGTGACCTAAGAGGAGGGGCCAGGGTGTAACACGTGCACCAGACCTGGTCTAGGTGCTTCGCCGACGTTCCCCTCATTTAATCCTCACAGCAAACTTCTGAGGTAAATGTTGTTTGCATTTCACAGAGAAGTCCGGGGACTTGCTCAAGGTCTCCTGGTGCAGAGGAGCTAGTGCTCCAGCGGGGCAGCCTGGGCCCTCCCCGCCACAGCAGCCTGCCTCTACACGAACAAAGTTGAACACCCTCACAGACACTAAATTTATATTTCCTGGCCTCCCCTTCCAAAATGGATACACTAATTACTGACCATTTTTTTGGTAATAGTAATCATCAGGAACACATTTTTCAATGTTTTCATTTTCTCTTCTGCTTACTACCGAAATAAAGCATTGCTCAAACGCACAGGATAAAACCCAGCGAGTGTGAGGCCATGTAAATTAAGAAAAGTTCAGGAAGACATTACACTAAACCAAAAGAAACAAAGTGTTGATTAGGGACTTATTTTTGTAAGCGATTAAAATATGAGTCATTAAAATAGGACTGTATTTCAGGCTCTATATATCCTCATCAGAGACAGCATTACCATGGCTACTAGGTTTGGATTAGATCAGCTCCGAAGCCTTCTCAGCTCTGAAAATGCAATCTCTGCCTTAAACAGCATTTTTAAAAGTCTAGTTCAGAACACCTCTGCGTCTTCTTGCCCATTTCATTAAAAGGAAATACCCAAGTGACGTGGTGTCTTCAGTCCTTTAAAGTCTTTTGCTTTATTTAATCATAATAGTACAGTCATGCATCACTTAACGACGGGGATACGTTCTGAAAAATGCATCACTGGGCGATTTCGTTGTTGTATGAACGTCATAGAGTGTACTTACACAAACCTAGATGGTATAGCCTACTACACACCTAGACTGTATGGTACTAATCTTATGGGATCACCATCGTATATGTGGTACATCATTGATGGAAATGTCGCTATGCAGCACATGACCATAAATAGTGGCAGTAAGTTATGTTAATAACGACCAAAATTTAAAGGAAGAAGAAGGAACAAAGTCAGAGCAAAGACACAAGGACACGTCAGGAATCAGAATAGAATATTGTGGAACTTTATATAGTACAAATGGAAAAGGAGGAGAGGTTTGCAGAAAGAAAGAAATTAATATGGAGCGTTTCTCAGGTTCAGGCTGAGTTTAAAAGAAAAAAAAATAATTTAACAGTGGCCCAAAATATGCAGTTAAATTAAGTTGTTAATTAAAGTATCTATTAAAAATGGCTAAAATTAGAGACAGAAGCGCATTGTTTGGTATACTTGTTGACTGCCTGTCTGTATGTGGAAGGGTGTGGGGGGACAGTCAGAAGCCTGTGGTATTTTAAAGATTAATCAGCCACCCCTAAAGGGTTTGGAGGCATCCACCTGCACTTTTGAACTTGGATCTAAGCCAAAGGGGTGGAACAAGATCATGACAGGTTTTTTTGCTAATTAACTACTCACTTCAAGTACCAAATATATCAGAACAGAGGGCCCCAGCTCAGACCAGCCCCTGCCATCCTCTGCAAAGGGCTGACATCTAAAGATGATTTTCTGGAGACTGTAGAACCTTGGAGCAATGCCTGTGTGTATTTTTAAAGGAGGGAAGCATCCCAGAATGTGCCAGTTCCTTGTAGGATATCTTCAATAGTTAGCAGCTCTGACCAGACTTGTGAACAAATATGACCAAATTTGTTCTCTTCCTGCCTGGGAGTGGGGTGGGTTAGAAACGCATGTTGTTTTCTGTTGGGACGATTTCTATGAAGAATCTATGAGTTGTCATTGGAACATTAAAACTTCATACTTAGTGACTTCAAAATTCTTCTTTGAATAATCTGGAATGCAAGCAAAGGTAGATGTGAAAAGGATATTTTTCACAAAAATAATAGCAATAAATTGGGACAATTTAAATTTCCAATAAAGTTTGGTACATCTTTATGACGGGCTATCATTATGCAGCTACTGGAGCAGTTCAGTAATGTGGAGGGAAAAAGAGAGACACTAAACTCTTATAAGCCTGGTTCTAATTATATAACAATAGATAGTATTAACTGTCTATTATTAGGGCTTTTCACTCTTAGTGGTAGTATTATAGGTGATTTTTGTTTTCTTTCTGGCTTTCTGCATTTTTTTAACTTTTTTATATATTACTTCCATAATCAAAAAAGTTCAATTAAAAAAAATCACATGGCTGTGACCTTCTGAGTTTCAAGTGGCACATCCTGTCCCCTGTAAGCTCGGTGAGGGTAGGAGGCGTGCCTGTCTTGCTCACCATTGTGTCCTTAGGACACTGCCAGGTGTTGAGTCGAAGCTGTCAGTGAATTGTTGTTAAATAAAATATTCCATTTCTCCATTTCTCTTTCTTTTTTCTCTCTAGGCGATGTCCTCTATGAACTCCTTCAGCATATTCTGAAGCAGAGGAAACCTCGGATTCTTTTTTCACCATTCTTCCACCCCGGAAACTCTATACACACACAGCCGGAAGTCATACTTCATCAGAACCACGAAGAAGGTACTAGAGGAGCCTTCTCTTTCCTTGCCTGAGGCTTAGACAAATCCAAGAGGTTTAATTGTTAATTTGATAAGTTCTTCCTATTCATGTGGTTCATTTTTTCATTCAACAAACATTTATTGAGTGCTTACTATGTATAAGACCCTGGGGGAAATGCCAAGATGAATAAGATATACCCTTGTTTCTCAGCAACTCACAATCTAGGTGAAGAAATGAGATGGATATACACGTAAGTATCAAAACATAACTAGAATAGGAGGCACCATAAAGAGGCAGTGGAAGGGGAGATTACATCCAGGTACAAGCATCGGGCTCAGCTTCATGAAGGAGATGGCGCTGGAGGATTCCTTGATGGTCCAGCAGGGTTCTGATAAGCAGGGACGAAGTGGAGAACACGCTGGGTAGAGAGAATGACATAGTATGGAGTGAGTTCTTGAGCCAGAGAGCAGTCAGATGACTTGGGTTGTAGAGCTTACCTTTTTTTCCCCCCAACCTTTTGTAATGAAAAATTCCAAACATACCCCAAATAGAATAAACTAAATACACCCCTGTGAGCCATCGCCCTGCTTCAACAACGACCAACATCTTGCCTTTGCAGAGCTAATCTAAGGAGGTTAGATTGGAACCCGGATGTGGAGGACTTTGATGGATGAAAGTAATGGGGAGTCATTGAAGGTTGTTAAGCAAATGGTAATAAAAGCTGGAGAAAGGGAAAAAGACCCAAACCAAACCCGATGAACTCTGGTGGACCAGGGGTTTCCTCTTCACGCACCGAAGGCAGCTTCTTACAGTGCACTCAGTGTAAGTGCGTATTTCAGATGTCCCGGAGGCTGCTCCTCTCGTGTGAGTCACAGTACTCGTGAAATCATTAGCAGAAAACAGAACAGAAGACCAGGATTGAATTGTGGCCCTGGAGAGAGTTCCATAGCAGGTGTTTGGGCACAGAAATAGGGTATAAAAGTCTTACTTTGAGCACTATTCCATTGAACAGTGATGCATCGAGCCTCTGAGGAGCCTCATGTCCAAGTCTTCCTGCCCGATTGGTTAGACAACAGACGTGGGGACACAAGTAATACTTTTAAACTTGTACTTTTCCTTAGGACCAGCTTACTAAGGGGCCTAGAACACTGGTCCCTTGGAGTATGTCCTTAAATGGATTGATCATCCCCAAGAGGAGGGCAAATATTTTTGTTGTTGGAAAATTAAAAAATGAGAAGTTATTTGTTTTCTTAATTAACGCTTCGCGAGAGAGCCTGACTCCAGGTGCCCCCGCCGTCTCTTCCTTGTGCCAAGTGTTTCACAGCAGGTCCCCTCGCTTCTGTGATGGAGGATAAACGAGAGCGTTTCTTGCATGCTCCCTGCCTGTTTCTCTCATCCTTTCTTCCTCTGGCTTCACCTTTGCTAAATTTAGCAGCTGTCTCCCACCCTCAATTCGGTTTCTTAGCTCTTTCTGCCATATACATTTCCGGCTTGCTTAATAGCCAACAGCTACTCCAGAGAAGAGGCGGTGGGTTTACTGAAGCTTTGACATTAAGGCAAAAGTCATATTACCTAGCCTGCCTCTTCAGATACAAAGGGTGTGTGATGAGGTGTTTTTTCTCACTCTCTTTTTCTCATTATTTAAAAAAAAAAAAAAAAAAGAAGAAAATTCCTTTTTTTCTTCCCAGATGTGATTGGAGGTTTTGGTCTCACCTCATCACAAATCCTTCCTCTTTTCCCCTTGGCCTGATGTGACTCATAAGTAGGTGTGTTTGTTGTGGTTCTCATTTGCAGGAGCTAATAATAGAGAAAGCTGGCTTACTCTCAGAGCTACTATCAAACCAAGTAAATACAGATGTGCCACCCCACATGCCATAATGAGCTGTGCTCTCAAGTGTTAAGGTGCTGGCGGTGGTGGTGAGCTCAGGAGGTAAAAGAATGGAGCTAATGAGGCCAAGGTCAAGGGCTCCATTGCCCTGTGGACCAGTTAGCTCTGCTTCAGACCCAGCTCTTAAAAGTAGTGTATTTTCAGAGAACACAGAGAAAAAATGTGTCAGCCAGGAAATGAGATCTGCGCCCTGCAGAGAGTATGCGCCCTGCTCCTTCGCCCGTTCAGACGTGGTGCATGCTGTCCAATGAGCAGGTGGACACACAAGAAGGGAAAGTGCGAGTCTTCATCAAGTGGTATCAGATGAGAAGAGCTGTGCAAGGCACACAGGTGATATGAAGAGGCTGCCTGCCCCCAGGCTTCCAGATATATGGGTGCCATGGGTGACAAAGGGACCAACTAGAGAGGTGAATGGACCTGTACAAGCTCCCTGCCTCCAACCACTTGCCACCTCTTTCTCTTCTTCTCCACCAAATAGAAGAATACCCAGCTCAACAGGAATTATCTCTAGAATCAATACTGTTATATTTACTTGTGAATGGTAACACATTAATATGGGCATATGGTAACAGACAGAAAGATCTGGTCCTGAAAAAAGAAGTCTGTAAAGTGAAATTATACCTGTCAAATATTGTATCCCTAATGATTTATTTTACATAGTTGGGGTTACAGTACCATGTAAAAGTATGTTGCTATTGACTTGGCACAGAGATAAGTATGACAGAATGGAAGGAGAACAGAGGCATTCCAGAGAGGACCCGATCCAGCCCCTAAGCAGCCTGGCACAGTGAGCACAGTGAGCCGTGCAGAGTGAAGTGCAAACACAGAGCTTCATTCAGCCCCCGTGACTTCACCTCATCATTGCCACCGACTTAACCAATTCAGACATTCATAATTTCACAATGGAAATTTATATCACAATACAAACGTATCTTGTTTAATCTAGCAACAGTTCCCCGCAAATGTCCCTATGAGTACATTACATTGAAATCTCGTCTTCCCTCCTAGCAGCCACGTGGCAGTGCCAGAAGCTAGGAAATTGGTGTTAGCGCATAAGCTCCCCTCCAGGCTCGGGGCGGGGGGGGGGGGGTGAGGGAGGAGTGGGGGGGGTGAGAAGTGGATTATACTAATTCAAACCCTTTATTTTGTAAACATTCGTTATCCCCCTAATATACACGATTCTGAAATTGTGTCATGACTGGGGTGAAACTCCTCCGATTACCACCTAGGTCTAGGAGAACCAGCGTACCACTCGCTTCCGTTACTTAGTTATGGAAAGGGAAGGCAATATTATATAATTAAGGTAACGTTGTAAATTTTCATCCATAGCAAGGCACTTCTTACAGTGAAACAGGACTCTGTGAATAAGTAAGCCAGGACAATAGGCATAAACCAGGACGATCCCAGACAAACTGGAATACATGGTCAGTTGGGGTAAAATTTTTAAAAGGATGGGATCTGGAAGTCAGGAAACCTGGTTCTCATCCTCCATTCTGCCAGAACACATCATAAGAGTTAAGTTTCTGGTTTCTCTGGCCCTCAGTTTCCCCAGCTATAAGACAGGGGATTAGACAAAATGGTCTCAGATCTCTTACAGCTTTCAAATCCTAACATTCTCTCCAAGGTCTGAGTCTCCCTGGGTGATTTGGAGATGAATAAGACACGTTCTCTGCCTTCAGGGTCTTGGGTAACATAAATCCAGAAAGTCATAACAATGTCCTGCCTGGAGTTGCTCAGAAACAGTCTATTCTGGACATCTATTTTCATTTGTCTCACCTTATCAAGAACTGCTGATAATATTACCCCACTTAGGTAGGCAAACCAAAAGCATCATCATTCACTTGTTTCACGATGAAAATCTTAGTTTAAGTAGATTTCTTTTCTTTGATTGTTGTGACTCGATTTATCTGCATAATATGAATTAGATGTTGGGTAGATAGCTACGTAGGAAGGAGACAAAAATAATACTACTTCTTTCACCTAAACCAGGAAACAGAACATTTTTAGAAATTTCAGACCTCAAATGATAACAAAATAAATTTATTTTGTCACACACAGTGATAATATCAACTTCTTTTGACACCTTAGTTTCCAAAATCAGTTACTCATGGTTCCCATGAATAACTTTTAAAGAGGCTGTGTCCCAAAGTATATATTCAGTTGCTACTTGTCCTTTCTTTGGTGTTAGAACTACTTCAATAATGATTCCCTAAAAGCTCACTGAGTGGTATAAAACATGCTTTCAGTCTGGGCTTGTCTCCAAATGGGGTCAGCTCTGCAGAGTTACCCCTGTTGGACCAGACATGCGTTAAGTCTGTAGGGAAGAAGGAACAAGGTCTGTTTCTTATGTTCTCATCCCACGACCCCTTTGGGGGACCCTCCTATAACTTCAACCCTTCAGTCCTACCCTCTCCTATGCCCCATCTGAGAGACTGGGAGGTGATTTTTAATCACTTTAATTTGAAAATATTCATACGTGCAGTGCTGTGACTGTTTCTGCAACAGTGGACACAGTTTTAAGGTGAAAGTTCTGCTCTGGGACAGCTCTTTGTCACAAGGTGGACATGGACATTGTAAGTGATGAGAAATTTCAAGTGTTGAGATACTGTTGATCTCAATTCTCCTTACAACTAGCACATGGTAATGGCCCAGAGAGTAGAGAGAAATCATTTCCCCGGGTGTGTGGGTGGGGAGGAGGGCGTTTGGCGTGCATTCTGTGATGGCCCACATAAGTTTGATTTATATGATTGTTTTATTGAGGGATATTACCCCTCCCCACCACCACCACCTCCAAACCCAAGTGCCCAAAGACTGCTTTGGAGGAAAGAAATCTTATACAATTTTAATGAGATGATTAAAGATGAGGTATATGAATCTGCTTCATAATAACAAAACAAAAGCTAAAATTTCCTTGGGTCCTCGTTGTGTGTTAGGCCCTGTTCTAAGCTCTTACATGTTTAAATCATTTAATCTTCACAACCACCCTATAAAGAAAGTAATGTTATCTCTACTTTATAGATGAGCAAGTAGAAGCTAAGAGCAGTAAAGTAACAGGCCCCCAGATCACCCAGCTATGAAGTGGCAAAGCTAAGCCTTAACCCCAGGTCTGCTTAACTCCAGTGCCTGTGTTCATTCCACTGCAGCGTGAATGAGCCAACCAAAATCACATTTTTATTAAGGTTTTTTGTGCAAGCAACCTGATAATGGGACAAACGATTAAACGATGAGTAGAATTGTGGAGATTAGGATGCCAAGTCAGGTCCCCTGATGGGGATACAGTGTGGCAGGTACCAGCACTCCTGCTTATAATTTTTCTGCTTCACAGTACTTGAAACTGCCAAATCTAAACCAAAAAAAAAAAAAGTCAAAGATAACTTTGAGACACCTGTATAAGTCTTCAATTCATGATATTAAAAACTCATACTAACTTGGACTGAATTAACCCATTTAGATCATTGACTGCCTCAGGATGAATGGACTTAGCATGACGAAAATCCCCTAGCCTGTGAGAGATGTGGGTTCTGAGTCAGGCACTGTCTTCTGAGAGCAGAAGTGCTGATTGTCTTCCCCCTTGGGAACCAGCCCCTCACTGCAACTCCCTCCTTGGGAGCCAGCCCCTCAGTACAGCTGCTGGGTAGGCATCAGGGTAAATGAAGTTTTTAGCTGCTCAGGCCACATCCTGTTACTGGTGGTTGTAAAAACCTCCCCAGTTCTCTAGTCTTGCTGGACTCATGTGGATGAATGAAGTGTCAAAAAGGCCATTGACTGGGGTTTGACATCTTTGTTATCCATGTTAACCATGTAGTGAATGAAGGAGCCAGAGAGCACAATGGTGTGTATGTGCGCTCTGGATCCACACCACCTGGATTCAAATCTCAGCTCCCCAGTTTACCAGCTGTATGACTTCAGGCAGGTTACTGAACTTCCTTGTGTCTCAGTTTCCATCTGTAAAAGAAGGAAAATAGCAGGACCTATCAAATATGATTGCTGTTAAGAAAGAATCAACTTAATATGGGAAATGCTCTAGAACAGCATCTATCACATAGCAAGCACTCAATAAATGTCATTCATTATCATTATTTGATATTTCTTACCACTATTTGGTTGGGCTTTCTTCTTTTTTTTTAAACTAAAAATAATTTACTTGTGATTAAATGCATGTAATATTTACCATCAACCATTTTTAAGTGTACAGTTCAGTAGCATTAAGTATCTTCACATTGTTATGTGATGGTTGGTTTTTTTCTTACCTCCAATCACAATTTTCTTAACCATCTCCATCATTGCAACTAAATGCACTTTGTGCAGACACCAAATTTGTCATCCAGGGCATAGGAAGGGCCTGTCGTTTCCCCATGCCATTATCCTAGAACGCCTACATGGATTAACCAGGCACCATCTGTAGCATTGTTTCTATGGGAAAATACATTGAAAGTGCCAACCTTAATTACTTTCAGGACACAGCCTATTGTGAAAATGAGCAGTGCTTTACTTTATGTCACCTCGCAGTCTCTGGCACGTTGTGGGTCCTCCATGACCCCTTTGAAATCCATTAATCTTCTAGCTGTCTCCTCTCACATTAAGAACTGTAAGATTAACCTTTTTGTGCCCCTTTCAATGCTGTGATTCTTGGATCTGGCAGGAGGTAATGAGGTCCCACCAGAGGAATACCAGGCCCAGCTCCTGACTTCCTGTTGTCCCCGGGGCGCCCGTTAACACCTTTCCCCCTTACCAGGCCTCATTCCACTTGTCTCTAACTCCTCCTTTCCTCTCCAGCACCTCTTCTTCCTGCTTTGCTTCCTGTGCTTCAGGGTCTATGGCAGCATGACCTTTAACCCTCTGACCCTTGCCCCCTGGTGCAGCATTTGATGGTGATGGGAAAGTGTGGAGGCACTGGATGGCGCACAGAGCATCTCTTCACTGATCTAGGCCATCAATCTACTTCAGGGAGGCCCTGCTCACCTTCCCTGCCTCCTTGGCTTCCTCAAGTGTTGTGGAGGCTGTCAGCCCCAGAGCTAGCTGACTCTATTAAGCCAGAAGTTTTAGGGGCAAGAGATTCCCTAATATGCATGAATAACTCTCCCAAGGTAGCCAGGAAGTCTTCAAGAAACTTCCTCTTACCCCCAGGGAAAGAAATGCCATCTGATTCCTTTGCGATAAGGGGCCTGGGGGCAGTTTAGGTTCACCTCCAGAGATGGAAGCCCGTAGTTGATGCTGTCTTGCCCTTTCCCCTCTCCAGCACTCCTCTGCCTTACCTTTGTGCCTCCCTGACCCCCTGCCTATGAATGACTCACAAGGCTTACCCCCACAGGTCTAATTGGCTGGCTCATTTGAAATCTGATCCGTTGATTTCCTCATTCACTTCTTTTGTGCTGCTTTGTTGAGACTGAGGGAGACTCCTCTCTGCTGCCTGGGAAGAGCAAAGACAGCTTACAGCCAGGAGCATGACCCTGTGCAGCGTGCAGACTTGCTTAAGCTCTCTGTACTGAGCCGCTGGCAGAGGGAGCCTGTTTGGAGGCCGTCCTGCCTACAGTAATGAAGATTAAGCCTCAGAGTCCTGCAAGTCACCTATTTTCTTTCTTTCAGCCCCCTCACCAAATGCTGATACAATTCTAGGAGCTTACATAGGATTTATTGTTTATGACCTCAAACATCTGTGAATCATACACTCCAAACTAGGGCAGTTTTCTTCTTAGGCCCTCCAAGGGAATTCGTGACATTGGCAACTTGTTGAGATGAATAGACTGAAATGGGCAGACAAAGGGTCAGTGGAAATTCTCAGCTGAACTTCTCGGAAAGGGAGGGGAGAGGTGGGGAGGTATTTGTTTGCCAGGGCTGTCATAACAAAGTACCACAAATTGGGTGGCTTGAAACAACAGAAATTTATCTTCTCACAGTTCTGGAGGTTGGAAGTCCAAGATCAAGGTATGGGCAGGATCTGTTCTTTCTAAGGACTGTGAGGGAAAATGCCTCTCTCCTCGCTTCTGGTGGTTTGCTGGCAACCTTTGGTGTTCCTTGGCTTGTAGATCTCTGCCTTCATCTTCACATGGCCTGCTCCTTGTGTGCATTGACTCTTAATTCAGCACCTATAGCCTTTTGTTGTGTTTTTTTAACGTGTCTGCCTTCTCCATTAGACTACGATATCCTTGTGAGCAAGGACCACATTTTCTTACTCTTTGACTATTCCGTGTCTGAGACACCCCTTGAAATATGTTGACATTACTGAAGGTTTGATGATTCAACTCATATTTTGTAATCGCTGCATGGTAAAACATTCCCCTTCCAAACATGCAATGTATGCATGCCTATGTGTCCAAATTGCCCTTTCCATAAGGACACC
Source organism: Diceros bicornis minor (assembly GCF_020826845.1). Lineage (NCBI taxonomy): Eukaryota > Metazoa > Chordata > Mammalia > Perissodactyla > Rhinocerotidae > Diceros > Diceros bicornis. The sequence continues at coordinate 48,945,325 of NC_080756.1, read as the reverse complement.
AGTCATACTGGATTAGGGGCCCACCTTACTCCATTATAACCTTATCTTAACTAATTACATCTGCAATGACCCTATTTCCAAATAAGGTCACATTCTGAGCTACTGGGGGTTGGGACTTCCAACATATGAATTTAGGGGGGAAGGAGCACAATCCAACCCATAACAGGGTGACAGAACGTAAGGTGTGTATGTGAAATCTATTTTGAATTTCACCTCAGGAACTAGAGCCTTTAATTTGTATATAGCTCTTTATACTGTTCGTAGTTCTCACGAATCTTTTACAAAATTGTGCTAGGAAATGGTCCCTGCTGGAAGAATGTAGACTGAGGCTGAAGAGTGAGAGTTACCTGCTGAGCCTGTTGATTTGCATCTCCCTGACTAACTACTTCTCTTATCATCATCCATGGCCTTGGGGAAAGCATGATAGTGGAAATGTGATACTGGTGTGTGAGATATAAACTTGATCTTAGCCTTTGCTCTACCCCAGAAATTTCCTAGTCAAAACCAATGACTTAAAAAAAAAAAAAAAAAACCAATGACTTAACCAAGGCACTTTTGATTTTTTTAGGTTTAATAGTTATTCATTACTTATAACATGATTAAATTGGGTCAAATTTTGATGAATTTTAAGTAAAGAAACTTTTCTAATAAGTAAAAGGAAAAAGGACGAGAAAAGAAGTCAGACCCTTTTTTGTATGCATCACATTTCAAGTCCTAATTTATCTTGGGCTGTTTGGTAGTGAGAAGGGATTATTTGTGTCTAAAAAAGGTCTACAGAGAGAAAGATTTGGAATCAGAAAACACTTTTAACCAGCATGGGTTCCGTACCAGTCCTTGGCCTTTTTTCCCCCTCCCCTCTTCCTTCCATGCCCACATTGACTAATTCTGTGTGGCTTTCCCTCCCTCTTCCTTGTGCGTTTCCCTCCCATATCAAGACCTTCAGACCAAGGGCAATGTGGATAATTTCCCAGTTTTCCAGCTGGGCAGTTCACCAAGAACAAACCCAGACAACAAGTCCAGACCAAAAAAATCTTCTTGTTTTAGACAGAAGACTCCTACATCTGGGGGATTTAATGCACCCACTGTCCGCTCAGTGCATTTCCTGTGTCCGGAGCTTCTCTGCCTGCCGGCTCTGGTCTCGTAAGTTTCCATACCCTGCTGCCAACTTATAATAACAGAGGCGGCAGGCAGCAGGGTAGGAACGTCATAGCCCACTTCGTACGTGGGCACATGCCTTGCAAACTGAAACAAAGCTTGGAAGATGTCATTGCAGGCCTTTCAGCCTTGACAGTGGTTGTACCCAGACCACCAGGAGCCTGGAATTAAAAACCCTCAGATCCAGTTCTCTACCATTAATGTTATCAACTTCATCAAGTACTTCCTCTTTGAGTGGTGTCTGCAGAGAAATAAATAAATCAAGCTCCTCCAAGTCCTGTTCCTGCCCGGATCCTGAGTCAAAAGTAAAATCTGAGTTGGATTATCCAGAGCACTGTCTCCTTCCTTCATTGTTCCCAAAGATCTGGGCAGGAACAGAGAGTGAAATCTCCCCAGGACATTACGTCAGTTCCTCTTTTACCCTTGGCATGAAAGTTCTTCCTCTCATAGTCCTCCCAGACTTCCTAAGGCTTGCCCTGAGTGCACACCCATATGCTGAGCCTTGAAGCTCAAGACATCAAAGAAGGCCTGCAGGTAACCAGACTACTGGCCAACGCCTGTGTTCATTTTGAAATTTGTAAGACGGGAAATGGATTCAGGAAATAGAGTTTTTCAATACACGGTCTTCATCATCCTTTAGTACTTTTAAACCTTAATAAGCTTTTAAGTAAAGGGAGACATTCTGTAAATGGCATTTAGAAAAAAATATATGCAACTTCAAAATGCAGCTCTCTTAAATAGTTGCTTATGATGATCATATTCTGTGACAAATGAAAAGTGAACCATGGACAAAAGGTAAATTCATTTTTATGGACAGAAGAATTGAGATCCATATTAGCTATGAAAAGAAAACTTGCCTCATTCTCAAAAATTGCAGATCATTTCTATCATACTAATAATCCCAGCCATTAAGGTTAACTCCATGGGCCTAATCAGTACCCTGTAAGCATTTATTTGTACTAGGTTAAAGTGAGGAAGTTAGTCCTTGTCATCCCAACCTGTATCCTTGCAAGGTTGATTAAGCACTTAAAAAAAAAAGCCTTTTATAGTGGAAAATATCAAACTTATACAAAAGTAGAGAAAATTGTATAATGAACCACCAACTACCAATTGCTAGCTACAATGATCAACTCATGGCCAATCTTGTTTCCTCTGTGCCTCATCTACTCTCTACTTCACCATCCTGGATTATTTTAAAGCAAATCTCAGATATATAATTTCGTCTATAAGTATATCAGTACAGGTCTGAGAAGAGAAGGGCCTTTTATAAAATCATAATCACAGAGCCGTCACATCACTGAAAACTAACAGTTCCTCAATATCATCAGATATCCTATTAACGTTCACATTTTTCCAACTATCTCATAAATGTTTTTACAGTTTGTTTGAATCAGAATCCAAGCAAGGGTCTATACGTTGCAAATGGCTGATGTGTCTCTTAAGTCTCTTTCAATCTATAGGTCTCTGTCCATATCTTTCTTGTGTACGTGCTTGCGCTCGCTCGCTCTCTCTCTCTCTCTCTCTCTCTGGGTGTTTAAAAAAGAAGTTAGCCATGATAAGTGTAACTTTCCTCCTGTACATAGTGTATCATGTACATATGCATCTTTTTCCCTCTAGTTGCTTTCAAGATTTTCTCTTTATTTTGGTTTTCAGCAGTTTGACTATGATGTGCCTGGGTCTAGCTTTCATTGTGTTTATCATGCTTGGGATTTGTTGAGCTTCTTGGATCTTTAAGTTTGTTGCTGTTGTTGTTCTTATTACCAGATTTGGGGCAATTTGACCATTATTTCTTTTTGGGTTTTTTGCCCCATTCTTTCTCTTCTCTCCTTCTTGGACTCCAATTACATGTCTATTAATATTGGTCCACAGGTCACTGAGGATCTGTTTGTTTTTCATTTTTATCGATCTGTCTTCAAATTTACTACCTTCTTCTGTCATCTCCAATGTGCCATTAAGACCATCCCGTCCAATATTCGATTTCAGATATTATATTTTTCAGTTCTAGAGTTTTTATTTTATAGTTTGTATTTCTCTTCTGACAGTCTCCATCTGTTATTGCTCATTATGACCATCATTTCCTTTAAGTGCTTGAACTTATTTGTAATAGCTACTTTAACGTTCTTTTTTTTCTAATTACAACATATCTAGATTATTTTAGAGTCTGTTTCTGTTGACTGCCTTTCCTCTTGATGATGGGTCCTGTTTTTCTGTTTCCTCACATGTCTATAAAATCTTTATTGGATACTGGACATTATAGATAACAAATTGTAGAGACTCTGGATTATGTTATATTCTTCTGAAGAATGTTGATTTCTGTTCTAGCAGGCAGTTAAATGGCTAGCCGATCACTTTCAATTCGTGGAGGCTTAGTCTTACATTTGGTTAGGGCAGATCCATTTCAGTTTTGCCTTTAGCCTTCAGGCAAATCCCTTTGTCTTGGAACATAGTCCTTACTCCTAAGGTGTGTTCCTTCTGGGATATTAAACAGCCTGAGGTGTTTCCAGAGCCTTCACCGGTAGGACTCAGGCTCTGAGCTGTCTCTCTAATACAGTTGCCAGTAGCTGCGATTTCTACTCATATCTTTCAACCATACAGCGGTTGCTTTTCACTGGGCTCCTTAGAGTTCCCCCTGCATGTGTGCTGTTCAGGGGCACATGTTAAGGATTTGAGGGAACTTTATATGCCAGTTTAGTGGCTGCTCCCTCTGAGGCTCCCTTCTTTATGGGATTTGCTTCTCCAAATTTTTGCCATTCTGACAGCTCCATACTCTATTCCCTCACATCTCAAACAGCTTTCTGTTCATTTTCTAGTTGCCCCACACTACGTGGACTGGGGAGGACCCTCAGGGTGAAAGCTGTATGAATTTGGATTCCACTCTATGCAGTTCCCTTCTTTCAAGAGTGAAATCCCCTTCAGTTATCTCTGGTACCCTCAAATAACTTTTATAAGTATATTTCATCCAGATTCTGCCATTTTTATGTGTAGGAAGGTTAATTGGATACAAGCCACTCTGCTATTATTGAAACTGGAATCCCCTTCTTCTTCATAGAGAAGTGGTTGCACACCATATACACTTCACCTTGCTTTCTATCTAACCATAGAGCCTGGAGACCAGTCCTTAGCAGAATATTGAGATACTCTTCACTCCATTTTATAGCTGCATAGTCCTCCATTGTTTAGAGCTATATTATAATTTATTGAACCAGTCTCCTATTGATAGCTAGTCCAATGATTAAGCACTTTTAAATTCATAGCAGTAGGTTATACAGTAGTTACAGAATAAACCCTTTACTTTCAAGCAGATGATCTTTTAGTGCTCATGAACAATATTTCTTTTGTTCACTGTCTCGTATAATAAGTGAGATCTAATGGAGTTCCCATTTTCTTGTTAACACTGTGTAAAACTTTAAGAAACCACCACTTCTGTCTGTTTCCTAACCCTGTCAGATTCCCAGATTCCCTTTGTATGTTCTTCATATAGATATTGTCATAAGGGACAAAGGAGATATCTTTGACTTGCTTCACTTAGAACCACAGACAAGTCTTTGACTAGAGCAGGGACCTGCAACCATGCACATCTTTTTGGTGAGACCGCTCTGGGCACAGATATGGCCAGAGAAACCTCATTGAGATGAGTGTGGGGCCCTGTGGAAAGCTGCATTTTTGTAGGCAGATTTCTGTCCTTCCTGCCCTTAGAGGCACTCCTAACGCCATGTGAGTGCTGGTCCCTCCCTCCACCCAGCCCACAGAGCTACTTCTCTTGCTGAGCTGTGTGCACTTCTGATGTGGTCCTTGCTCAAATGTCACCAGCTTGGAAGTTCAAGCAGGATGGAGTGGAAGTGTTCTGAGGGGTGTCCATCCCTCCTCCTTCTTACTTACCTCTACCTGTCTCAGCTTTTGTAGAGTCTGTGCACTGAGAAACAAGGTGATCCTAAATGTTCTTTCAAGTACAACAAGACTGTCATTCTGTAAATTAGGCCCACTGTTCATGCTTAGAGCAGGTTTTGATATGACTTTTTCCCCCAGTTTCTACATAGCAAAGTGGCAGATATTGTCATGGGTATATAGTTTCTAGAATCGAACTGGAATCTGGTTCTAATCCCTTAACTGGCTGTGTGGCCTTGGATAAGTTTCTTAACTTCTTTATGCCTCCATTTTATCACCTGTAAGATAAGAGTATTTGTAGTTAGTTTCTCCTACTTAGGAGTGTTGTAAATTTTAAACAATATTCTCCAGTACCTAGAATATAGTAATTACTTTATCCTTGTCATTATCATTAACACCAACAACAACTCCTGGAGGTAGAGAATATGAAAATTCAGTTATGAAAATATAAGTCAGTGAGAACATCTGGAGAGAAAGCCTTAAGGACCCCGAAAGCCACTTTGAAGAGTCAAGTAACAAAAAGATAAATGAAAGTTTGGCTTCCTTGGGTTTATAAGCCACTAGTAGGAGATTAATGGAATGTTTGCAGACATTCTTAGCTCGTCTAGTGGTAGGAAAAGAATTTCAAGTATGTTCACTTTAATTTTTTTTAAGCAGTGAGAAAGACACTCTGCATCCTGCGGAAAGTGCCACACTGCCACACACGTGCTCTGCCGTTTACTACCTTTAGAACCCCAGTGAGGTCCCTCTTCCGACAGTTCACTGGGGTCTGTGATTGTCTTCCCCTCTGCTCCACAGATAACTGTGTCCAGAGGACCCCAAGGCCATCAGTGGAGAGTGTGCACCACAACCCTCCCACCATTGAACTGTTACACCGTTCTAGATCACCCATCACAACAAATCACCGGCCTTCTCCTGACCCCGAGCAGCGGCCCCTCCGGTCCCCCCTGGACAACATGATCCGCCGCCTCTCCCCCGCCGAGAGGGCCCAGGGACCGAGGCTCCACCAGGAAAACAACCACCAGGAGTCCTACCCCCTATCAGTGTCTCCCATGGAGAATAATCACTGCCCACCATCCTCTGAGTCCCACCAGAAGCCATCCAGCCCCCGGCAGGAGAACACACGCGTGATCCAGCTGATGCCCAGTCCCATCATGCACCCTTTGATCCTGAACCCCCGGCACTCCGTGGATTTCAAACAGTCCAGGCTCTCCGAGGACGGGCTGCATAGAGAAGGGAAACCCATCAACCTCTCCCATCGGGAAGACCTGGCATACATGAACCACATCATGGTCTCCGTCTCCCCGCCCGAGGAGCACGCCATGCCCATTGGGAGAATAGCAGGTAAGTGAGCACTCCCCTCTCTCCGGCCACTTCAGCCTCAGGGGAGATCTAGCGAAGCCCCGCGCTCTCCTTAGAGCCTTGCAGCTAGCCTCACACCATTCCGGATTATGATTACGTGCCTCAAAGGCTCTGTGAGGGCAAGTGGAGGCTTCTGCCTGGATGAGGCGAAATCCCTAATGGGCTAGTTAATGAGCCACTGGGATGGAGTAGTTAATGAGCCTCAGAAATGTTAAGAAACCAATGTCCTACGTCCAGCTTACAAGGAGAGTCACATCAGAATTATGCCTAAGCGAAAACATTTAAAATAAAAGGTTTATGAGCATGTTAATGGCCCTGTCCTGAAGTTTCCAGCAACTAATTAATGACCAGATGCAGCATAAAGAACCTTTGTCTCGGATTCAGTCCTGTAATTCTATCCTGTGGGCAGTAACTCAATGTGGCCTTCACCTTGGGAGGGGATAGGAGAGAAAAACAGAATTATGGTGTTGGTGGCAGGTGTTACTAGGTCGTTTGGACTAAAGGAAACCACTCCCAAATTCTTTTACTTTTATGATGACAAGCCCAAATTTGCTTCCCTAAGACTAGAAACCAGTGAAAAGATCTACACATTGTGTTTTTGCTAGTCTGCCCATAATTTACATGAAGTCGTTCTCCGGAAGCTTAATCCTCTAACCTCTCTGCGAGGTTCGCTCTTTTTCTAGAGCATCTCTCCGTTCCTGAGACATCTGTTGGGCACCTACTATGCAAAGAAAAACACATTAGGAAGTAGGGGACACAGAGCTGATTTAACACAATTATTTCCTCAAGGAATTTAAAGTTTACTATGGGAGACAGATGTGAAAACAGCTAACTAAGATACACGGCAGAATGAAATAAGTTTTATGTCCCGTTCATTTGCACGAGCATTTATTGAGTACTTACTGTGTGCTAGGAAAATTAAGTGCTATGGAAGCAAAGCAGAGAGAAGGTGCATTTTGACTGTAGGAACTGAGGAAGGCCTTGGAGGGAGGTAGCTAAATGCTCCCTCCCTTGGAGGGAGGTGATTGTGTGTTCAGTAGTGGGAGGGAGGCATGGAGGCAGAAGAGATTAGACTCGTTCAGGGAAAGGTGAGAAACGCTCATAACAGCATGACAACGCGGAGTCCTGCAGGCTACCTTAACTGCCTCTGCCTTGACTCGTGTCTTTTTTTATTTAAATCATTTGTTTCTAAATTTTTTTCTGGCCCCAAGTACACCTCCAATGTTGCCTCAATTTTATTGTTATAAATAATTTACGTCAAGAATGTTGAATCAAGAAAATAAAATGGCAAAGAAATATGACATATGTATTTAAAAAACTGTGAAGAATTGGGGCCAGCCTGGTGGCATAGTGGTTATGGTCGCACGCTCTGCTTCAGCAGCCCAGTGTTCACGGGTTTGGATCCCGAGCACGTACCTGTACCACTCATCAAACCATGCTGTGGAGGCGACCCACATACAAAAAAATAGAGGAAGATTGGCACCGATGTTAGCTCAGGGACAATCTTCCTCACCAAAGAAAAAAAAAAAACTACAAAGAATGAAAAAATCTATGTCTTGTATTTGATTCAAAATGATCCCACAGGGTTGGGGGAGTGTACATCATGGGTGGGATGTACAAAAAATAAAGTTAACCATGGGCTGATGTCTGTATAGCTGAATGATGGATGCATGAGGGTTCACGTTATTGTTCTCTCTACCTTTATATACGTATGAGTATTTTTTTGTGTGTGTGTGAGGAAGATCAGCCCTGAGCTAACATCTGTCACCAATCCTCCTCTTTTTGCTGAGGAAGACTGGCCCTGGGCTAACATTCGTGCCCATCTTCCTCTACTTTATATGGGAGGCAGCCACAGCATGGCCTGACAAGCAGGATGTTGGTGCACGCCCGGGATCCGAACCTGAGAACTCCGGGCCACTGCAGCAGAGCGCGCGTACTTAACCGCTACGCCACCAGGCCGGCCCCGATGTATGAGTATTTTTTTAATAATAAAAAGAAAATGAGAAAGAACGGGATAAAGTAGCAAAGAGCTTAGGCAAAACATGTCAATTTCCACAGATAATTGGAGAAAGAGGATGGGGTCAGTATATGACTATGAATAATATAAATGACCTGTCTTGTGCTTTCCAGGCAAGACCCTTCTTGTCTGTATATACTCTCCTTGTCTTGTTTCTTGCATGGTCTGTACAGCAGTACTGGACGTTTTGCAGATACTTTCTACTTGTTTATAATTCTCAGGACAGCTCTTGGAGGTTAACTGCTACATTCGTTTTATATGGAAAAGTCATCTGGACAGGGGAAACCACAGAGGAAACTGAGCCCCAGAGAAGCAAAGGGCAAAGAGGGGTGGGGTGACAGGGTCTGCAGGACAGCCCTTGCTGCCCCGTTGGCTGCCGTCTGTAGTGCTGCCCTCATGGGGCCTGGCTTCCTCATCAAGATCTGTCTTGTCCGCCTCCTCCGTGATGCTGTCTTCACCACAGACGTCTTAGGAATCTTAGATAAGTCCATAGAGCCAGAAAGTTAAATCGTTTCAACTTATGGAGTAATTTTTCCCTTGTTTGGTAGGTTTGTGAGTTTTAAACTATTAGGTCTCTTAAAAGTTGTGCTGCAACTTTAAATCTTATTCCTGAATGTCAGAATTGCTTGATGATGGATGTCGTCTCATCAGTAAGATGCTCTATGAAATATTGTTGCACCCAAGTGATGACCTTGGTGCCTATGGATGCCCTCTCTCTCTCAGGAACACACAGAAAAGGGGAATCTGTGCTTTTCTTTGTGACTCTAGGAAGTCAGAATATTCATGTAAAATAATCATAGGGCCCAGATCCTTTGGGGAAATGCATTAACTCCTTCAGTATGATAAAATCGCCTAGAATTATTCATTATTAATGCTCTAATGGTATATTCAAAAGTTTAAAAATCTCCAGATGTGTGTATTAACTAATTTAACCAAATCCAGGAGTAGCTAATTTAACCGAAAGGCACTGTTTTTCTCAGGGGTGAAATGAGAGGGTTGGAAAGTCTACGATCTAATCCTTAGTCTTGAATCTGTAACTCTCTGAAGAGAACTCATCACAATTCCAGGCTCCTTTGTTTCATTTGGAACATCCCTGTCTCTCCACCCCAGCCATTCTGGGGTCTTTTTACCTACTAAGGTCCTTGTAAAACTGATTCTGTTTATTAGAGGTCGCATTCATTGGATGATTCCTATGTACAATGTAAAGTTCTGTCGTTACTGAACAGCCATTAAAATCCTTCAAATCTCTGTAAAGCAGCTATTAGATAAGAAAACTTAGTTCCTTAATCTTGTTAAATGAGCACAGCACAGAAAGAAATGAAGGCGCTGCTGAATGTCGCACTGATGAATACCGTAGCTGGGGGGTATGGATAGAAACACTACTTATGAATGTGGATCAAAAAGTAAAGCCAAATTCCTATCCGTTCAGATATAATTTGCTCAGGTATGCTAAGATTAATGCATTTGGACGCCCTCTGTGTTTAAGGCACTGTACTGTTTTCGTGGGAGTGGGGTGTTCGAGGAGGTATAAGACAATCTTTATCATGACAGAGCTGAACAGGTAGCTATAAGTGCAGTGCGTGTTGTCTTTAAAGGACTCCTGTTAAGTACTGTAGGAGGTCAGAGCGGGGCTGTCAGGGAAGGCTTTGTAGGGGGGGCTGGCTTTTAGCTGGGCTTAGATGAATGCTTAGAATATGGACAAGTGGGGATTAGAGAAAAAGAGGTCATTCCAGATGGAGGAAACTCCAGAGCAAGATAAGGCCCAGTGTAGTTTTTCTCTTTCAGGTAGAAACATAAATCCAAGAATCAAACCATTAAAAATCCATCATAATTCATCAATTCTTTTTTTTCCCCACTTTTTAATATCTCTGAAATTGGGATTCATCATACAATTTAAAGATGATATGCAAAGTTATGATAGTTTACTTAGGTATTTACCTTGTGGAAAAACTAGAATAATCAACAGAGGAAATTCAAGAGGTAGTTGACAGTTTAAATACAAACCACAAATTAGATCTATTTAAATATAACGTAGCTTATTTTTAAAGTTGTCGCATATTTTTCAAAGGATAAGAAGAACTGTTACTGAGTTGAACAAGTGGGAATGGCTGGCATTTATGGGAGAGAGTTTGACACAAGACAGACTGAGACAAGATCCCTGGGTTCTATTTTTTTATTGAATAGCCAATGGTGTATGTAACAACCAGCAAGTTGCTTCTTGCTGTGCTTATTTTCTATTTATTGTCCTCGGGAAGGGATTGCTTGGCTGGAGTGTGGGGGAGGGGGACAGCATCTGTCAACCTTCTAACATCTTTCTCAGCCCACAAAAGTTTCTCTGGCCTGTGTCTCACCAGTGTGTTTCACAGCCGGCAAGTATGTTGGCAGTGAGCAGCATAAGGTGATGAGGACAGTGGGGATCCCGTGAGTCGTGTTGTCAGTATATATTGAAATTCATTCTTAGAACTCGATGATTTCAATGCTAGCAGGGCCTTTTACAGATGAAGCAACTGAGATGCAGACACATCAAAAGTCCAGCCTCGAGCTTCCGTCCAGTGGTCTTTCTGACACGCTTGTTTCCTTCTGACCCGGGCCTCTAGAGCAGGGATTGAAAACCCCGGCCCATGGGTCAAATCAGCCACCGCCTGTTTTTGTAAATCAGGTTTTATTGGCACACGGCCACACCCATTCACTTAGTATTGTCTGAGGCTGCTTTTGCGCTGCAGTGGCAGAGTTGAGTCGTGGCAGCAGAGATCGTATGGCCAGCAAAGCCTAAAATATTTACTAATTGGCCTTTTCCAGAAAACGTTGGCTGCTCCTGTTCTACAGCATTGTTTACGCATATGTTGGGTATGCTGGGAATCGCAGGCGTAAGGTAGGATGCAGATGTAGAAAACGCTGTCCCTGCTCTCAGAGAATTACTTGCACTTCGGAGGCTGAGGCGTGCCTAAGACGTGGAAGGAACAATAACAAGTGATGTAAGAAAGGAGACAAGTTCTAGACTGCAGGCTGTAGACTGTTTGCAGACCAGTCAGAGTAGTTACAATAGCATCATTACCATAAATAAAATACAACTAAATAAAAGAAATTGTTTCTTTGCATACTTGAATTATGTAGTTAAATCATTCCTTCATTTATTCAAAAATTATTACGTATCTCTATATGGCAGGTATTTTTCTAGGTGATGGAGTACAGCATCTCTAAATGCCAAATTTTGCATCTTAGCTGGCATAAGGCAATATCCCTCTTACTTTATGCCATCAAACAAACTAAGCTCCTGCTTTGATTTTAACTATAGACAGCTAAGTCTTAAAGGAAAAATTTTAAGTCATTTTGGCTTTCTCTTAAAGTTCTTCAATTCCATTAAAACCTGAGTTACCAGACTTCCTGTCTGCTTGTCCCTTCCTTGGCCTTAATCCAAAAATCTGCTAAGGAAGCAAGACTCATTGGCAAACTGGTTTATAATCCATTCGTAGCTGTTTATTTGCTACACGAAAGTGGGGACTTTAGAAGTCTGTACAGATTGGGTTGTTCGAAGTCCGTGACCCATCCACATGGAGAATATTTCTTGTGCTCATCTCACAACTTGTGCTTAATTCTCTCGATTTTCTTTGCAAACATGAACTTCACGCTTTGTGAGGATATCATGAGTTGGTTGATCCCACAGCAGATAAGACATAGAATCCTCTCCCAGCTCATGTTCTCTTCAGTCCCAACCCTCTTATAACACACATCATGGCAGTCTTTCAGATCCTTGAAGGGAATTGAAAAAATATGTTTATTATTTCTCAAGGTTACATTTTTAACAGAAACAGAAAGATTATCAGAGAAACATCGCATCTCCTGGATTGCTTCTTTGCCACCTGACTAGAAGAATGTACTTTCTTGATTTGGTTTTATTGACTGGATGAGTTTTATATGCACAGAAATTCAATCCTAGAAGCCTTTAATCTTAAATCAGATGAAGAAAAATAAGCCTGAGACTCCTGGGTCAGCAGTTGGAGGCTCATCCTGGGGGCTGCGAGGACCAGAGGGAGCGACACTGCACTCTGCCCTCGTGCTTCCATCTTGGCCTCCTCCCCAGCAGTATTGAATGGTGGTGAAATTGTTTCAGATGAGGCTCGTGGACTTTTATTTTCTTTTATAAATGAGCCTCAGGAGCAGCCTTGAAGGGAAAAAGACGTCATAAAAGAGAAGTCTAAAGGGATTAGTATGAGAGTGATCTCTGGGCCCTTGTGGTAAGGAGTTGGGGTGTGCATGTGTGTGTGCCCTTGCACGCACACGTATGTCTGTAAATATCTGTTTGGAGGAAAGAAAGGACAGGGTTGTGGGATGTCTCTATAAGCCAGAGGGGCTCAGGGTTTTAGTACCAGCTGACAGAGCCACGTCCTTCTGCACTATCTCAGGCTGATAACCCTCTGCAGAGCCCTGCATCCAGAACCCTTTAGGTCTGGGGACCAGAGTCCTGATCAGCAGTTGGCCTAGAGTGTTCCTGGGGGAACAGTGTGGGCCAGTGGGAAGTCAGCAGGATTGGAATCCAGACCTTGTCTCCCAAGCAGAGGTGCTTAATGTCCCTGAGGCATGGTTTCCTTATCCTTGTTATAATGAGAATACCCATTTCTGTACACTTTTGAGGACTAATGAGACAATATGTGAATATATAGCACAAGTAGGTTAATTACTAAGTGTTAGTATCCCTCCTCTGCTCCATTTTTCTTTGCTCTACTCCAGGGCTGCAGAGAGTGAGGAGAGAGCTGTAGGCACAGCCAGCGCACTGGCCCATCCAGAGCTGGCATGAGGCATTGGCTCAGAAAGCCTGTGTCTGGGGCATTTGTTCCAAGTGATGCTGGCCTGCAAAGTGCACCGCTTCTAGGGGCCCTGGTTTCCTATTTCCTTAGAGATTAACTTCTGCATCCCTCTCCCCTCCTCTGAGGCTTTGCCCGCTGCCCACATTTGGAGGAGATGGATGAGACCCTTGGGGAGGGGAAGGTCCTGCATTCCAACAGGAAGGTCCCAAGTGGCTCTGAGTTCTCACACTCTCTGAGTCACTGCCCTTTATTTTCACTGTGAAATACTGAGAAATCAAAGAGCCCTAGAAGAGAAGGAAGTTTCAGGGCAACATTTTTAAAAGATAAAACAGTACCAGCCCAGTGGCTGGGTGGAAAATAATAGAAGCGGCTTGAGGAGACTGGGAATTCCAGTTTGTTTAAGGGCACACATTACCGTAATGCAGCGTCCCTCCCTCCCTGCAGTCCCTGGATGCGAATTCCCGGGCTGCCCCCACACCTGAGACAGTTGTGGTCTTAATCTAGACCACTAGGTCCCAGCTGTGGGCTTAATCTCAGCTGTAAGGCCTGAGTTGCAGATACCAGTGATTCCCAGCCTTGCTCCACACCTTATGCAACCAGAGGTGAAAGGGTCCAGGCTTGTTTGCAGCTGTGGTCTCTGCCCCGATGAAACCAGGAAGCGTGGATCGTTGCCTTAGCTTCTCCCTCCCCCAGCTTGCCACTGTGCACATATGGTTTCTGTTTTCCTAAGCCACAGCAGAGCACAAGCAATTGCCCGTTGTAAACACACCTCTGCGTATCAACACAGGGTCGGCTGCACTGGATTTATCAACTTTCTGCTTCTAGGTAATGGCTGATCTGGAACTGAGGAGGAAAAAAAAAAAAAATGAGCTGCAGATGCCCCCCTGCGTGTTGTAAACCCCGTTGTTTCTATAAGCAGGGTTTCTCAAGTTTGGCGCTCTTGATATTTGGGCCAAATAAGTCTTTGTTGTAAGGAGTTGTCTTGTGCATTCTAAAATATTTAGCAGCATCCCTGGCCTGTACTCACTAGATGTCAGGAGCATCCTCCACCCATCCACACCCAGTGTGACAACCAAAATTGTCTCCAACCATTGCCATTACCCCCCAGGGAGCAAAATTGCCCCTAGTTTAGAACCACCGCTATAAAGCAGAGTAGCAACTTTTTATTTTGCATATTACTTACCTGTTCTGTTGCTGAACCTGAAATAAATTTGTTAATTTTTCATAATAAATTTAAAGAAATGAAACAGAGACACTCAGCCTCTTCTTGGTGATTATATCCACAGAACTCTGGTTTGCAGACCTTCATTTAAAATTCCATTGGGGCAGTTAAAACAACATAACATTACTTTCTTAGAAGCTTTCCTGAAATTTAAATTAACCACCATCATTAAACATTCCCTTTGTCAATAACATGACTTTGCCCACTCAGATTTTTTAAACGTCAGTCTTGTCTAGTATGGTTTTTTTCATTAGGAATCATGTTGGTTATGTGTGAATTGCCCCTCTTTTTACAATGTCTGCTCAGTGAGCTTATACAGTGAGTCTCTGGTAAGAGACAGACGTGGGAGTGAAAATATTTCTCCCTAACCACAGGAGGGATTTTTTGTGTGTGTGTGTGAGGAAGATCAGCCCTGAGCTAACATCCATGCTAATCCTCCTCTTTTTGCTGCGGAAGACGAGCTCTGAGCTAACATCTATTGCCAATCCTCCTCCTTTTTTTTTTCCCCCAAAGCCCCAGTAGATAGTTGTATGTCATAGTTGCGCATCCTTCTAGTTGCTGTATGTGGGACGCAGCCTCAGCATGATCAGAGAAGCGGTGCGTCGGTGCGTGCCTGGAATCCAAACCAGGGCTGCCAGTAGCGGAGCGCACGCACTTAACCGCTAAGCCACGGGGCCAGCCCAAGGAGGGATTTTTTACAATGCCTTTTAGCCACAGATACCCAGAGTCCCTCACTCAATGAGAGAGAGGACACTCTCTTTCTGCAGGTGAAAGTGGCATATCACTTCAGCTAAACCCTTTCGTAAACTTCATCTCATGGAAGAGACAATCCAAATCATGGACATTTGTTTAAAATACCCACATGCCTTGCTATAGAAGGCTCTTTAAGAGAAACGCATTTAAAATTAATGAATACTTTGTGACATAAATTGTCCTTCACATGCATATTCAAGTGTTTTGTAATGAGATGAACTTTTGTTTATAGAGTTTGGTGAGTTTTATTTATATAGTATTAAGCATTTTCATTGGTGATCAAAGAATAGTGTATCTGTGCAGACATGGATTTCGACAAAGCTGAAAAATTGCAGGTGGGCTGTGGTCACGGCCTCCAGAGGATCCAGGGAACTAAAAAGGATGTGCCTTTTATTCAATTGAAATCTTAAAAACAAAAATAACTCCTATGACTTGAGCTTCAATTGTAAAAAAAAGAAAAAAGAACTTGTGTGGTCAGGCATTTATTTTTATCATCTGGCATATTTTTAACTAAAGAAACAAAACAATCAATAGTGTTATAAAAGCCACTTACACTCTGAGCTTGAAACAACTACTTTATGCCACAGAATTCCTGTTGCTACCTTCGTTAGTGACTGAGTAATTCAGTATGTCTTGAATGTCAACATATCTTTATTACTCAACTAAAGTTGGCTTTGCTGGATTAAATGTCATTTAAAATGATCAACTGGCAGCTTGTTTGGGGTTATTTTCACATTTATGAAAAGGAAAAGTTTGCAAGATACAAGTGTTCTTGAAACTTATGGATAAAGTCTGTTCTCTAGTAAGCTCTGCCCTTCATTTACCAACCAAAGAGCAGATAAAATTCTAGATCTTTTTTAGTAAATGGTTTACATGAAAGTCCCACTTTGATGTCTCTGAAAAACCAACATGGTACTCCAGTGCTGGTTAAGCCCTTACTTGGAGAAATGGTCTAGTTCTCATTTCACTATTTATGAGAAATAGAATGTACCAAGGCAGTAAAAGAGAAGCAACAAAAACAATGAAAGTGAAATTCCTTGTGCAGTTGGGGATGGGGATGAGAGGAGAACCATCCCCTTAAGTTTTAGCTCCAGGTGGGCTAGAGGTGAGAGAAGTGCCTATATGTTGCTCACTATCATATGTGCAAAATTTCTTTCTATCAAACTACGAAAGACAACCAGATAGTTTTTTTATTATTAAATTTTATTAAAAAGAACACTCTAGAGAATCATATTCCCAATCCAGATGACTCCAAAGGTATCATCAAGCCTCTTTGTGGTAAAAGTGATTGTAACTCTGTAGGGAAACAGCAGAGGAGTTAGACACAAACCCCTTTGTTCCTCCTAAATTTACTGGCATTTTATATGATAATATTTGGTTTTATCAGATGTTTTCCAGTTGGAAGAGATTGTGGGAAATTAAAATGTACCTGCTATTTGAAGATTGGACAATTTAGCCAGAGCTCTATTCTCTATTTTCCATTTGTAGTAAAAATGTTGCAAGACCAGGAGGTAGCAAGAAGGGTTAAGACTCTTTGCCTACTTCACTGCTTTGCCTAGAAACTAGGTTCACCCTCTTACAAGTGCCTTAAAAATGAGCTAGATTATTCTCAGGCTGCAGTAGTGTAACACTGACTTCTCAAGGTACTTATAATGCTAGGATTGGTCCTCTTTTTCCTCCCCCTCCTCAGCCCACCCTCTTGCACACAGGGGCAGGTAGGAGGGAATAGAAGTGGCTGGTAGCTTCGGTTAGAATGGGGTTCAAACTCCAAGATCATAGGGTCATTGTTTTAAGAAGAAGACCACTTGTCCTTTTCCAAAACAGAATAAATCACACATCACATTAACTTTTAGACACAGATAATCAGGGAAAAAAGGATTCACAAGGGACACTAAAGATTTATGGTCATTTTAAGTTTAATGGTGGTTCCTTGAAAGATGAAGCCTCCTGAAAAATGCCACATTTTATGCCAGTTCCTTCTGTGTTCAGAGAGAAAGCCAGATTGCACAAAGGACGCACCACACAGAGTTAAACCTTGCTCTGGAAAGTCCTAAACTTTTACAAATGTATACCTCAGCTTCTCTGAGAATGGAAGTTGCATCAGGAAGTGTGGCGTAGCACAAGCTTCGGAGTCACGCAGAGCCTGGAATCCTACACGTGTCACTCAGGAGCTGTGCCCTCTGAGTAAATTACCAAACCCTCTAAGCCACAGCTTCCTTGTCGATAAAGTAGGAATAGCAGGAGCACCTGCCTCCTGAGGTGTCGTAAGGGTCACACGCAGCCATGCTTATAGCCCACACAGCACAGTGCGTGCAAACAGCACCCAGTAAATGCCCTTGATGTTATTTTCATTACTTCTCTTCACTCGCATTATCGCTAATACAATAATCTTGTAAAGTAAGTGTTATTCTCGTTTCATAAATGAGGAAACAACCTCAGGGACATGGAAGAAACTTGCCCAAGGTGACCTGACTCAATTCCCCTCATAAACATACTCCAGAGAAGGGTTTGTTTTGTTCCCTGGGTGGTGAATGTGTTGGCTCTAAAATATTCTGAGTCTGGATTGGACCCTCCCCTCCCAGGTGTGCCAGGCCTCACCCAGCTCAGGAAGTCAGCACACTGTAGTGCAGGAGCCCGGAGCTCAAATCCCAGCGACCTCGGGTGTTAGAGGATTAGAAAGGATGCGTGGGAAATGAGGATTAGAAATAATGCACATATAGCGAGGATTAGAAATAATGCATGGAAAGTGAGGATTAGAAATAGTGCCTGGGAAGTGCCGAGCACATACTTGGCTTTCAGTAATTAATCATTTATTCGAGCACATACTTGGCTTTCAGTAATTAATCATTTATTACTAGCCATTCTGGCTAGTGCCTATCAAAGCTCCCAGAATCAACAGTGAACATCTGGAAGTTGGGCCCCTTATTCACAGCTGGAGGCCAGTCCAGCATCAACTAGGCTTAGAAAGTACACGTCTGTCCCCACCCACCCATGAAGGCTCTGCTAGAAGGCAAACCCTGCACCATTAGGCACAAACCCAGAAAGCACTAGAACCAGGGAAGGGTGTGCAGTGCTGGCCTTCTCTTTGAATTTGCCAACGCACAGCCAAAAGGCAATGCCCAGCACAGCACCTGGCCTGTACTAACTCACTTAATAAATACTGTGTCTGACCAAATGACTCAACATCAGTTCTGCAAATGGAGAAAGCAGTTTTTTTGCACTGGGTGTCTTTCTACAGTGATTCCATTATAATAAAACAATTTCAAAGACTTCTAAAGTAGGCCGTAATGAGAATATCTGTATTCTTTCTGGAAACCACGCGAGCCACAGTTCCCACAGTCATAGTCTCCAAACCACATAGTTTTTCTTCTCCCACAGTTTTTCACGTGTCACGCTTCTTTGTCTGACATCTTTTAGCCGACCCCAATCTTCACAATTTCGTGAGTTCAATGTCACCCTCCATCACCAGGGCAATCTTTTAGCCCACCCTTTACACCACACTGCTCTTGTTGGAGCACTGGGACTCTTTCTGCCCTTTCACCCTGCCGGCCTGCTTTCAGCTCACTCTCAGAGCCAACTCATTTGAAGTTAGAGCTTGCTCTCCATCTCTCATGTGGGCTCTGCTCAAGTTCAAGGCATTGGTCATGACCGTGGACAAGTCGCTTCCTCTCTCTAGGTCACCGTGTTCCTGTCTGTGGAGGGATGCACTTGGCCTGAATGGTCTCTGAGGCCTCCACAAGTCAAAGGTTGCCCTTCTCCAACACCATCTCACAGGTCT
This sequence comes from Diceros bicornis minor, assembly GCF_020826845.1. Lineage (NCBI taxonomy): Eukaryota > Metazoa > Chordata > Mammalia > Perissodactyla > Rhinocerotidae > Diceros > Diceros bicornis. The sequence goes on along the minus strand of NC_080756.1, from coordinate 48,926,348 downwards.
CTCTGGGCCGTAGTCTCCTCACTGTAAAACGAGGAGGTTAGACAATCAATCCAAAGTGGGCAAAAGCGGGTACTCAGTTATTTGCTGATTCTTGTTCTTAGTGCCTGCACAAGGAACCTTTTCAACAGTGTTTTCTTGCCCTTCTCCCCTGTAGACTGTAGACTGCTTTGGGATTACGTCTATCAGTTGCTTTCTGACAGCCGGTACGAAAACTTCATCCGATGGGAGGACAAAGAATCCAAAATATTCCGGATAGTGGATCCCAATGGACTGGCTCGACTGTGGGGAAACCATAAGGTAAAAGGGCCCCAGATATTTGCTCTGTAAACTAGTGCCAAACGCAAGCCTTTAGCCCTGGGTTGGAAGATAAATTGTCTGTCTTCTGCTTCCTAAGTCTTCCCATCATTATTTAGTTTATTCCTCACTGGGCAAACACTTAGACAGTTGCAAAGGGAAGGAGATAATAAAGATGCCCCTTTCCATTTGTTACTGGTGCCAGGTGCCAGTTAACTCAGCATGTCCCGGTCTGATGGGGCTGCGTTATGAGTAACCCTCACTCGTGTCCCCTTGACCTGGCCCTGCCACCCACGCGTCGTTAGGAACTGGGTAACAGGGAAGTGCTCCAGGACTCTATGACTCACAGGGGAGCTTTGGGAAGTGCCGCTTCTGTTCTGCTCAGTTAGAAATTCCCATGTTCGCAATAGCCCTTTTCTACATAGAAAATACTTATATTCTGACTTTCAAACATCCCCTTTAAATGCAAACAGTGCAAGAAGTATGATCACCCCCCAGTTTTCCACACTGAGAAGACGGAATGGAATTTAAAAGATAAAGTCTTTTATAGTTAGGAAAACTGTTAAAATGTGTAGATGTAATAAATGGGTAAAACAGCCGAAATGTCCATTGATGGCTGGATGGATAAAGAAGCTGTGGTATATAATACAGTGAAATACTCTTCAGCCTTAAAAAGAAGGAAATTTTGCAATATGTAACATGGATGAACTTTGAGGACACTATGCTAAGTGAAATAAGCCAGTCACAGAAGGACAAATACTGCTTGATTCCATTTATATGAAGTATCTAAAATAGGTAAATTCATTGAATCGAAGAGTGGAATGGTGTTGCCAGGGGCTGGGGCCAGGGGGAAATGGGGAGTTACTAATCAATGGGCATAAAGTTTCCATGAAGCAAGATGGGTAAATTCTAGAGATCTGCTGTACATTGTACCCATAGTTAACACTACTATATGATGCACTTAAAAATTTAAGAGGGTAGATCTCATGTTAACAGTTCTTACCACAATAAAATAAAATAAATAGAGCCAAAAGTCCCCCCCCCGCAAAAAAAATTTAAATTAATAAATCTGTATTCCTACTTTAAAAAAGTGAGTAACCAAGATTCAGGCCCAACCACAGACAGGTCGATGTGGGACAGAGGTGACAAGGCACCCTGGTGGCACAATGCCAGGTCAGCGGAATGAGAGGGGACAGAAGAGGCACAGCCAAGCTCTGCCCTGGCTGCCCCCTTCGAGGAGGGCAGCTGTCGCTCCGGCCCTGTTGAGGAGGACCTAATGCAGGCCTTGCCCAAATATGGCAAGGCCCCACTGACAGACACTTCAATGTGTGAGTCACTGAGAAAAATCCCTCTGCAACTCCCACGTTGAGCCATAGCCCCAGGGCTCAGAACCACTGTATTCTTGCTTCCACAACAGGAATTTAAACAAAAAAAATCTCTTCCTTAAAATGACAAACCAGAAACACAGTTTGAGAAAGGTCATTGCAACAAAAAAAAGAAACTCTGTGTGGGTCAGAAGGTGAAGGATGACCCACAGATAGGGGGATCTGCAGGAAATTCCTCGGGCATAGCAGAGCCACAGTCTTGGGAAAGGAAACAAGGGAGGTTGCTGTGGGATACGCTTTATGAGCCAGAGCTCCAAGGCTTCTGACAAAGGGTGATTCACCTTCGGAGAAATCTTGGCGATGGTGGCGTATAGAAAAGCAAAGGGTGGGAACTAGGGCCTGGAAGCCAGCACATTCGCAGGTAGCTTTCCTGAACGGCAGGGCCACAGGAGCAGCTGAGAGCTTTTATTTTAATAGCTCCCCCAGCGCCTTTTCTCAGGTTCATTTCATTGTATCTTTGTGCTTTTTTTCTCTCTTCCTCCTTTGAACAAACAGAACAGAACAAACATGACCTATGAGAAAATGTCCAGAGCCCTGCGCCACTACTACAAACTAAACATTATCAGGAAGGAGCCAGGACAAAGGCTTTTGTTCAGGTAGCATTTCCTCTTTCTCCTTTCCTTCTTTCGGGAGGATATTGTTTTCTTTAAATAAGAGGGAGGAGGGAGACTGTTAAGATCTCTACCTGCCTGTCTGATACTCAAAGACCTCATTGCTACAAATTGGATACCAGGTGCTGGTTTGTTAGAATTTAAGAAAGAAAAATTTTTTTTACTTATGTCTGTCCTGTAGTAAAGCCAAAACTAAATAAACACAGTCTGACTCACCTTTAAAATAAGGCAATGATTAAATAGTATTATCTCGTACTAACATCCAGTGTAGTTAAAGGGAGCAACCCAAGTAATGTTGTCAATGGCAAAGCAAGGAATTAAAGCTGGACTCCAGGTTCCCAACCCTGTAAGCTAGTTTCTGAACCAGTGTCAAACTGCAGTCATGGCCCATTAGTAAATCATGAAATAATGAGTCAGTCACAACTTTTTTTAATGTAATAGAACAGAATTGAATAGGATAGGATAAAGATGAAAAATATCAGACTATATCACATGAATTAAGAGTGACTGTTGATTCATGAAAATTTGGTTCCGGGGTGGGTGGGTGGGTGTGTGTGTGTGAGATGAGTCATGATATAAAATGTTTTCTTGCAATGCATAATAATCAGAAAAGTCTGAAAGCTGCTGCACTAGTCATTCCTCTTTCCAGAATTCCCCACAGCTAATGAGTTCCAACGATTTAACCTACCACATAGATTGTGATTCCAAGTACTATGCAAGAGACGAGAAAGAATTAGAAGAGGAAGAAGAAGGGATCTAAAGGACGAATCAGGAGAGGTAGAAGTAGACCTCTGACACTGGTGGTAATTGACATGGTGAGACCAAGTGAAGGTTGGGAGAAGGTGGGATCAACAAACACGACCTTAGGTTGTGGGTTTTGTCAGGTGGGACAGAAAAGAGTTTCAGATGGGGCTGGAGATGTGGATTTGGAATTATCTGTATACAAGTAGAAAATGACAGTATGGATGAGCAGAGGAGCTCACTGGGATAAGAACTTAGTAGAAAGAGCCGAGAATCTGGGCTTTAGCACTGGGAAGGTGTGGTAACTTAGGCATAGTAAAAACAATTGAAATCTTCAAAAGAACCAGAAAAGGCTGTTCAAGAAATGAAAACAGAATGGAATGAAGTTAAAAAAGAACCCTCCTTTCTCTGGCTCTGCTGATGCCTTCTCTTCATCCTTCACCTTAAACTTCCTCGTTGGCTCCTACACCTTTTTCCTGGATGAATTGATCCCATTACACAGCTTCAGTTATCAACTCAATGATTAGACTCAAATCTCTATATCCAGCTGTAAAATCTCCCTGAAATTCCAAATCTGAATTTCCAAGAGCTTCTTACAGGACGTGTCCACTGAGATATCACATTAGTATCTCAGACATGAAACGTTCAAGATAGACCTTCACATACTAGAAGTCACCTCTCACCTCCAGCATTCTTGTTACTCATCAGTGACATCACCATTGTTTTAAGCAACCAACCTTGACACTAAAGTTATCTTTGACTCTTCCTATATCCAAGTCAGTCATTGTGCTGGATTGCCCATTGGCTCTTCAGCACCATTCCCACGCCATTCTATGTTGCAGGGGCTAGAAGCCTGGGAAACACGTTTCCCAAGATTTCTTACCAGCAGGTTCCAGGTTGGAGTCTACCAATGACAAGCACTTTCATGAGATTTGGAAGATGAAAGAAAGGCAAAAGCATTATTATTGCTTCCCTGCAATGAAGGCTGATGTCTAGACTTCATGATTCACATCTAGATTGATTAAACAATCTTCTACCTCTGGTCCACGCTCCTGCCTCCCGAATTCATCATACACACTGCCAGCTGCCCTACAACACTAATATGATTTCCTGTGCCAGAAACATATATCCCTTTAACTTTTGCTTTTTTAATATGTATATCCTCTGTGTCCATCTCTGTGGACCATAAAGGTCCATGCCCTTTATGAGGCCTTCTTCAACTGCTCAAACACACACAGATATCTTCTTTCATCATCTCTTGGGTTCTCTTGGCCCTAAACCACATTGTGATTTGCATTTTTAATGGCTATATGTGTGAAGTCCTTCTCCTCACAACTAGATCATAAGCTCCTAGAAAGCAGAGGGTTGTATTTTATATAATTCTGTTTTATTCCTTATAGAGGCTTTTCTTGCCAAGCCTGGTATGGAATATCAGAAGCTTAATATAAAAAAAGTAGTCAAAAGAAGAAAGGGGTCGTTTGAAGGGCAAAATATAGCATGTCTGTGGACTTGGCCTAGAGGGATTATTAGTGACTTCAGATGTGGAGGAAGAAGTTTTAGCTAGGGGATAAAGGCAGAAGACGGACTGCAGATGCTCCAGATCATACAGCCTGAGAAGTTCAGCAATAATGGGCAGAAAAGAAAAGTCGGAGTAGTTGAAAGGTTCATAGGCTTCCAATAGTGATTTTCAACAAGATAAAAGGAAAGAATAGTTCTCTTGGGGGAGAGATTAGTCATTTTTGAGGAAATGAGTGTTGGAAGCCAGACTTGCCACAAAATGAAGGCTTCTTGGTATAAAACCCAGTGTGTACTCTAGTGAAGTGTTAAATTGTGGGTACTCTTTACAATATTTATGGGCATTAAGGAAGGAAGATTTCAGTATGGACTGGTGCCTTTAAGCAGCTCTTTGATGATGAGGCAGAGCTCAGAGAATGAGTAGGGCTCAGCAAAAGAAGTAAAGAGGTTCCAAATAAGGGCAAAGCTAAAAGTTTGGAGGAGGGCATGAGCCATGATTTATAGAAGAAAAAAGACTGGCCCAACTGGAGTGGAGGTTCTTGCTAGCAAATAGTGGCAAACAAGAGTTTACTGGTTAGAGATGACAGAGGGCACTGATGGGCAGGCCAAAGAGTGTATCCTTGACTTGATAAGTGGTCATCATAGGCTTTTGAACATAGAGTGATGAGAGAAAATGTGTGTCCTAAGACAGTTCATCTGGTGCAGGGCAGAGTATATGGGAAGGGGAAGGTGTGCAGAGTGGGGCTGTGGAAAGGGCACTCCCACAGTAAGGGCAGGACATTTGCATCCAGGCTGCCTTCCTGCACCATGTAAATAGTGGTCGAAACAGGTCACTGATGTTATTTCCAAGTGAACCCAATGAACAAGGTGAGGCTTGCTGTGTGCACCTAGCTGCAAAGGATGATAGACTAAAGGGGATTAATTGCCAGTGTTTTGGGTGGGTCAGTGATAACACTGAAAAACATTCTCTTTCTTTTTGCCTTTCTAATTTCCAAAAGCACTACTAACTTGCCCTTTTATCAAAATTTTCCGTGCAGCATTTAATTGTATCCTTCGAGTTAAATTCAAGTTTTGAATACCATTCCCTGGACTCACGGTCCAGGTTGGAAATGCATGTACAGCTCTCATGGGTCTTGGTAAAATCTAACTCTCTAAAAATAAGAAACGCAGGTAAGTGAGCTGTACCAGGATTCCCTCGTATGGTCGTGCAGGAATGCACGACACAGCTTCAAGGGGCGCTCTCTACCACACAGTCATCCTAGACTTTTTTATAGTTATTTTGCCATTTTTCAGGCAGTCAGAGGAAGGAGCACCTTTTTCTAATTTGTGCTAAGTTAGCATCAATGGCTGGGTTTGGTAGCTCTCCAGCTGCGTGAGATGATGGGCCTTTCTTTTTCTAGGTTAGATTTCTGGTGAAGTCAACTTTAGGTAAATGTCATCTCTTTACTCCTCCATTTTTTCTTCCAAAGGTTTATGAAAACCCCAGATGAAATCATGAGTGGCCGAACAGACCGTCTGGAGCACCTTGAGTCCCAGGAGCTGGATGAACAAATATACCAGGAAGATGAATGCTGAAGGAACCAACCCCCAACCTCCGCGGGCCGGCAGCCGAGGGAAGCCCTGCCCACCAGGATTGCTGGAGGCGTGATGGAGCAGGCGGGCTGAGGAGAGTGAAGGAAGAGACCCCGAAATGGGAGTGACGCTTCTCTTGCGTACCAGGAGGGACCCCAGAGCACCTTAGACAAACCAGCCAGCAAAGGCGGGGCTGGAGTTCTGGCCAAGGGCACGAGCCCGGGACTCGAGTTTCACGTTTCCTACCCACTGGGAATCTCTCCATCTGTAATTCCTCACCCTCACCCTTCCACCTGTTGTTAGTTTCATGGTGTTTTTGTTTTTGTTTTTTTTAAGAACATGCAGTTTGACTTTTCAGCATTCATACAGGGGAAGACATCGAGGTTGTTTTCCTATGGAAATATATATCTATTATATATATATATTTTTTGCAAATCTCACGAAGTGCGGCAAGCCCAGCTGGTCAGGAAAGAATACTTGCAAAAGGGTTCAGGTTCCTCTTTATCCTGCCGCGTGGATCGGGTTTGTTCCTGTTGCTGTTGGGTCTTGGCTGGGGGGGATAAAAAGATGCTTTTAAAAAGGATAAAGTGAAAAAGAGAGCTCTCTTTTTCTCTCTCTCGCTCCTGCTCCTTCCCTGCCTCCCCTGCCCCCTCCCCCCCTGCTGTGGCGCTTCAGATGCCCTTCAGCAGAGGCCAGCCTCTTGGAGAGTCTTGGGAGTTGTTGGCAAACAGAATCAGTGGCCTGGGTGCTTTGTGGCCAGCACCACAAAATCAAACCCACATCCCGGCATCTGGCTACCCACTGGAGGAAGGCCAGAAACGTCACAGATGCTGCTGTCCTCCAGAAAGATGAGTGCTGGTCCAGCCCCTGACATGGCTGTGAGAACCACAGGCTTGGTGGTGCCACAGAGCGGAAGATAAGGATGGAAGATAATGATGGGGGCTTCCAAATAGCTTGGAAGACCCCAGCACCTTGGGATTAGCTTGCAAGTACTCCAAAGTGGAAATACAAAAAGACCACACAGGCTCGATGGTCCAGAAACTGGGTGAAAAATCTTCTATCATGGGGATTTATTGGTTTTTAAGGCTAGTGAGGAAGGAAGGGTCTTCTACTCCATCCCAGAGGCCACCTTGTGGTCAGTTTCATGCCCTCACCTAATTTTTTTTTTCAGTTTCCAGCCTTTTTTTAAAGTTTCCTGGTCCCCACAGGACACAGGGCATTTGAGAGAGGAGGATCCTGGTGTGCAGTCTCAGTTCCTACCGGTGTCAGCCCAGCCTGGGCAGACAGGAAATTCCTCAGATACATAACTTTCCTTCTTTCCTTCTTCCCTAGCTGTGTTTCAGAATGGACCCATTCGTGGCTCTTTTTCACCTCAAAATAAGGTCAATAGTGTCTTAAAATGAGGAAAGTGCCACCCCTTAGTACTTTTGATGATAGCAAATATTTTTGGAGAGCTGTTTTAGATTTTTTTTCTGGCCATCTGAATGGACTCTTTCAATATAGCTTCAGAATCCACTATTAGGAGTACAGTCTTTTTTAATCTAAAAGATGAGACCTGCCTTACAAAGCACGCGCTCCTCGTTTCTCTGTTTCCTGGACTCGGTTGGGTGAGCATCTCCCGGCTCCCAGGGTACTTGTGTGCGCTGTCAGCAGCAGTTCCCAAGTGAAGCTGCCAGACCCCCGGGCATCTCCTCAAGCCATTTCTGAGTGGAGTCAGGTACATAGGGGTTGGGGGCACACAGATGGGAGAACTGACAAGGACACCAGCCTGGGAGGAGGGAGGGACAAGTAGGTTGACTTCTGATTCAAGGACACTGGAATTGAGGAGCTGATCAAGGCTGTTCAGTCTTGCCCTGTTCCTGCCTCTTATCAGACTGCAGATAGACACATGGAGGTGGCCAGCCTCTCCCCACTGTCACACCCTCCCCCTACCTACCTTCTGTAATGTTGGGCTTGCAGTGAGGTCCCTAGAGGGTCCCTCATGAAGGGTTTGGTCTCAACCTGCTGGAATGGTAATGAAATGCAGCTGGATCCCAGCACGCCACAGATGTCTTCAAGAGTGTCCAGCAGCACACACTGGATGCATTTTCCAGCCTCTAAGGTGACTGATGTTGTATCTCACATGGAGAGATTAAGCCAAATTCCTGGTGTGTTGTGAAAGCCATTGAGTTCAAGAGCTGGAGAGAAAGGGTGGATTTTCACTGAAGACCTTTGTGTGAGCCTGAAATCAGAGAACAGGGCATGATGTTGCTCTTTTCTGAGATTAGGACATCTCCTTCTGTTCACTGACCCAGGTGTAAGGACTCAGGTTCTTACTGTTCAAAGAATCTTACAGTTGAATTGTGGAGGGAAATTCCCTTTTGCCCCAAGTATTTCTGTATTTAAAGTAGTATCCTATAAGAATATGTAAGGCTAAGGATCACACCTTCAGCCACTTGAAGAAAAAATAGAATGTGCTAATTCCAATGGAGTCTTTATTTCCCATCCGATATTACCAATAATGATTTTCTGTTGATTCCCTTAATGGCAAAAGTCCTCCTCGTTTGTTCTTTGAGAGAATACCTGGGCAGTGCTGACACCAGGGATACAGTATTTAGACACCACATACCCCAAAGATTTCAGATTCAATTTAGCAAAGCATGATGAAGCACGTGCCCGACACTGAGGGATTCAAAGATGAATCAGGTGCAAATCCCTGCCCTCTGTGAGTTTCTGTTCTACTGCAGAATCTAGCATGACATTCCTCACTGCAACACTAAGTACTGGGGGTGATGAAAATGTCACCTGGAACCAAATTAAAAGCACATCTGTGACACCAATAGTTGGCCTTCCCCTGCTGCTGTCATGGGAATTGTTGGCTTGCAAGATCAGAAATCAGGGGAGGAAAAGGCAGAAGAGCACTCAGGAGGAGAGCATCCTCGAGCTGTGTCCTGGGCAGACGGGCTCACCTGTATCTTGAAATTCTCTAGCCTCTTCTCCCTGCCAGGTGGCCTCCTCTCCACCAGAAGAAAGCAGCGGTCATTGGACTGGCTGTAGGGAAGCAATGTTATCTCTAAGATCTTTTTGTCCCAAGGCAAGGTGGTCTTGCCTAAGGCAGCAGCTCCAAAGTTCCAGATCCTTTTAGGGGGTCCCCACAGGAAAAGAGGAATAACAGACTGACGGAGTTTCTCCTTTCAACAGTATGTTTGGAACCCTCTGACCCATTGTCTTTTTACACTGAGAGCTTGTCCAAATCAGAATGTAGATTTAGCTGAAACTTAAACAGCTATGACAGGATTTACCTAAATGACTAAGTAACCACCATCCCCATCTTTCACTGCCTGGGACCCAACTCGGAATACATTTTTGAAACATTAACTCCCTTTTGCTGAAGGGAAACCTGCGTATCAGAGGGGTTGCCCTAGGAGCAGACAGCACGCCAGGGACAGAATTAGGACTGGGATTCAGCCCGGCCATACCCCCATTTGACCCATTCCCAGCCAGGAAGCTGAAGATAAAAGATTTGGGAAAATACACAAAGAACAAGGGCAGTTTTCTTTGCCCAAGCCTTCGGTGCTAGTTAGCTCTCACCCACTCAGCCTGCTCCTCTTCTCAGCAGAAACCTGGAATGAAGGGGGTGACACAAGGAAGCCCATGGGAGGGAGGAGGCAATAATCCCTGCCTGTCTAAAAACCACAGGAGACTAACCTGACACTCTTTTGGCCCCATCTGCATCAACACTAAACAACTACCAACTCCCTGAATCTTTCACACATGCCAAGTGAACGTTCTTGAAGATTTCTCTTTGTGACTGCAACCACCTACTTGCAAACCAGGACGAATCTAGAATTTCTTTTTTTTTTTTTTTTCGGTTTAATTTCTAATCTCTTGTTGTTTATGAGGTGTGGGGTTTATAAGGGACTGAATCAAATGAATGTAACAAAAAAGAAAAAACAAAAAAAAAATGCCTTTTCTCAGGGCCAGTGAGTTGCAAATAATTTTTAAAGAAAAGCCTATAATTGCATCATCTCAATAAATTTTTTATAAAAAAAAAAAACCTCAAGTCTCTGTTTTTAATAATATGAAATGAAGTCAGACAGGCAAGGTGCTGCAATGGAGTAAATCCTGTGTCCACTCAATTATGATAGAAAGTGCAGTCATGGTTTTTCCCTGGCAGGAATCCCGTGTCACAGCAGTCTGCAGGCAGTCTTCAGACAAGCGGCACCAGGAAGGTCAGAGCAAACAGTTCCAAACTGAGCAGCTGCCGCAGGGGCAGAAATTTGCCAGAAGGAACCCCAACCAGAGATGCTTGGGTTCTGTGCTGTGCTGAAGATTTATCAGTTCACTGAGGACAGAGGTGTTCCAAGAGTTAAAGGATCTTGGGTCTTCCCACAGTATAACTCTCTAGTGAAATCGTGGATGTGAGCCTATAGGTGATGAGGGCATAAATGTGGCGTAGAGCTCATGACCACACTCAGGACTAGAATGACATGGAAGGTCTTCGCACAGCTCAGAGCCAGCCCCCGTGCTCAGAATGTCTCAGCCACGTTAGCCAGTGGAGCCACCTGCCAACCAGTAGACACTTGTGATTTCAACATTAAACAGACCGTGGTCAACTAGAAGTATCTATCTGCCCTCAGAGGTGGGTAGAAACTAAGAGAAGAATGGAAAATGAGGCAAATTAACATTGCTTGTTAGCAACTCAGATGTAGGTTTGAGAAGCAGCAGCTTGAAATCAATGGTCTCAGAGAATGTTGTTAGATTATTCCTGTATTTAAGTTGGTCCCAGGGACTCTGTTTCCCATGACTGTGGGTTGCTGAAATTTGGCCCTATATTCTATATTGTCAGAGTATGATATCAGATAATAAGGGTCTAGATATTTCCTGAAGTGCTAATAACTCATCTGATACTACTATTTCCATAACCCGGCATTAGCATCACCTGGGAATGGGTAGAAATGCAAATTATCAGTTCCCACCCCATAAACTGAATCAAAAACCTTGGCAGTGGGGCTTAGTAATCTGTTTTAACAAGCTCGCGGGTGGTTCTGATGCATGCTGAAGTTTGGGAACCACTGCTAGCATCAATTTGTTCATCTTATGAGAAAGAGTATGTGGCCATTTAAACAGTAAGTACACAGATTAATTGATGACAACTAATTTGCATTAATACTACTTACACACAATAATGGTGCATTTTTCCTAATCCTAGATAGACTATGGAATGTAGCTAAATGGACACAGAATCACATACGCAAGTCCTCTTCTTGCTTCCTCCAAACCTTGTAAGCAGTCCATTTGCTATAAAGATGAGCTGTTTTAAAGGGTAACTCTAACAGCTGACCTGCCCTTGCAAATTAAAGCACGGCAATCTATTCGCTTATGTCCACTTACCTGCCTAACCAGCCTAATCTAAAAAGAAAAACAAAAGGATCATTCTCATCTGCCAGCTGACCTTGGCTATCTGTCCCTGAACTGATTAGGCAGAGCCCAGATGACCACTTAGCCAGAGTTTTTGCAGGTGACGCAAGAACCACGGGACTAGACCAGTGCTTCTCAAACCTGAAAGTGCTAGCGAATCACCTGGGGATCTGGGTAAAAAGCAGGCTTTGCTGGTAATATCACTATCTTGGGAAGTACAGGCAGAAGATCTGCTCTACCCTACTCTCTGGGTGAGGCTTGAGATTTGGCATTTTTAACACGCGCCCCAGTGATGCTGATGCCGCTGATCCTCAGATCACACTTCGAGTAGCAAGAGACGGGTGATCTCCCTTTAAGCCCTAAGATTCAGACCCTAATGCAAAACTGAGCTGGCCTCTCTCTTTGGTGTATTCCTTTGCCAGTTCCTCCCTAGAATAGTCCCTGGATCCAATCCTGCTCTGCAAGAAGTTTGCTTGTTCTCTTTTCAGGGCAGCAACAAGAGTAAATACCATGATCAAGTCTCTTTGCCATGTGAAGGAAGATCTATGCACGCACTAGACCTTAATACAGGCGGTCATGACCAGATGCCTCATGATCACCATCCTTATGGGAGGGAATGAGAATTCCTGACATCACTGCCTCTCTTCTAGCCTCTAGAAAGACCAGTCGTGATCACTGTAACAGATAGAAAGTTGACGACGCCATTCTTGATGTTCCAAAAGACAATAGGATAAATGAGTTGATCTTCCATTTAAACTGCCCAAGATGTTGACATTAAAAGCAGATAATCTATGCAGAAATAGAAGTACAATGATGTACAACTGAAACTTTTACAATGTTATAAACCAATGTTACTGCACTAAACAAAAAATTAAAAAAAAAAAAAAGCAGATAATCTTGGGGCAGTGGTCTTACTGTCAGTACTTACAGATTCACTCAGTTTTTTTTTAATGAGCCTTCAGTCCTGCTGGATGGAAGAGGTAGATCTCTGCTATTAAAAACCACCGAATAGGGGCCGGCCCGGTGGCGCAAGCGGTTGGGTGCACGCGCTCCGCTGCGGCAGCCCGGGGTTCGCTGGTTCGGATCCCGGGCGCGCACCGACGCACTGCTTTGGCGAGCCATGCTGTGGCAGCGACCCATATAAAGTGGAGGAGGATGGGCACGGATGTTAGCCCAGGGCCGTCTTCCTCGGCAAAAAAAGAGGAGGATTGGCGGATGTTAGCACAGGGCTGATCTCCTCACACACACAAAAAAAAAACCACCGAATAGGGCCAGCCCTGTGGCTTAGCGGTTAAGTGCGTGCACTCCACTACTGGCAGCCCGGGTTTGGATCCCGGGCACGCACCGACGCACCGCTTCTCCGGCCATGCTGAGGCTGCATCCCACATACAGCAACTAGAAGGATGTGCAACTATGACATACAACTATCTACTGGGGCTTTGGGGAAAAGGAGGAGGATTGGCAATAGATGTTAGCTCAGAGCTGGTCTTCCTCAGCAAAAAGAGGAGGATTAGCATGGATGTTAGCTCAGGGCTGATCTTCCTTACAAAAAAAAAAAAAAAAGAAAGAAAAAAAAAAAAACCACCCAGTAAATTCTGCTTAATCTCTTCCAAGGCAGTAGAAGACTATTCTTTCTTCCCCAAAACCTCTTAACAATACTCTTCTGGAGGGTCTCTATGCCTTTCCTCTCAACCAGAGTTTGGTCATGAGATCCCACATCAGACCACCTGAGTTGGCCTTTGCTTCCTCTGATGGCTCTGGGAGCGCTAAGCTCTCCCTCCTTGGTGTCCCATCTGCAAGCAGTTCTGTAAAAGCAACTGAATGCCTGCCTGCAGTGGATTGTTCATGCACCTCTGGGCCCACTAGAGCTCTCGGAGGAGAGGAGAGTATTTGACCCACTTTTATACCACCAGCCCCTTGCATGGTGCCTGGCACCTGTGCATCTTAGTAAGTGTTTTGAATGAGGGAGTGAAGTCAGAGAAAATCTTTGTGACCTTGGGTTAGACAAAGATTTCTTAGATATGACACCAAAAGCACAATCCATAAAAGAAAAGAAAAACTGACAAAGTAGACTTCATCAAAATTAAAACTTGCTCTTCAAAAGACACCATTAAGAAAATGAAAAGACAAGAAACAGGCTGGGAGAAAACGTGACTCTCTTATGTACAAAAGAAGAAATTTATGACATGCACTGAACATATCTTCACATTTTTACTTTAAAACTGTCTTGAAAGACGGTTATCTTTCCATTCATAGCTGGGTATTGTTAGTCACTCACACACAAAAGACAGAGATATATTACACATCTACCGTAATGAAACCATCTTCAAAATGTGTTTTAAAATTATATCTTCTGTCTGTCATGTTGGCAAAACACTTTTCCCTGTTCTGTAATTTATATTCCTTCTTCCCTTTCCTTTTGTGAATTTCTGAACTAGGCAGCCTCTTGGGAGGCATATTAAAGGGTTTTAAAATTAGATAATAAAATCAATTTCTCATTCCTGGTAAACAGCATTGCACGCTGAATCGTTTGGTGTCAGAATTTCGGCCTATTGCAACTATAGGCAAAGCAACACTTTTAGACAGTGGGCCTCAGGGCTGGGGAAACAGCCTGCAATCTCAACGTGTGACTTGCTGTGTCAGGAGCAAAAGTGCCATCAGAGATAGGACAGTACTAGCACGGATGTTGGTTTTGTCCACCTGAGTGTTCTGACTACTTGAGCTTCAATGTCCAACTTTCATTTTGTCAATTACATCAGGAATCCTAGATAGAGACCTGAGCTCACTGGTACCAAGTTTCTGATCCATTCTGATTCTGCGTCCCTTACACAGACTGGTGCCAGACACAGCTGGCTGGCTGGCTGGCCTGAGAGAGCACCAGTGCAGGGTGGTTAAGCAAGTGCAATCCTAGTCAGAATGCCTGATCCAAACCCCACACGTCCTCTCACTAGCTATATGATCTCAGGCAATTTACTTAACCTCTCTGTGCCTCAGTGTCCTCAAATGTAAAATTGAGATGATGCTAGTAATAGTACCTACCTCAGAAGGACGGTTATGAGGATTAGAAGAGTGATTACAGACAAAGGGCTTAGAAAGGGCATGGCACTTTAGATATTACCTGTTATTAGTTTTATACTTTACTCTGAATCTGCTGAATCTGCTCCTGCTTCACCCAGAGCAGCTCTGCTTTTATCAGTTCTACATATCAGGAGGCCCCAAAAAGAGACCTTCTGGAAAAAGTTTCTATTGCTTTTATTTTGTTTTAGTTTGAACACCATGGAACAAATGCAGCCCCATCACTTTACAGGGGTCAGAGGCCCAGCCAGGTGAGGGGCTCCCCAAGCCCTCCCACACCCCCTTGTTGTCTGAGCCAGAGCCCTCACCCTGGTGTGTTCGTCGGCCAAGTTCTCAGCCCCAGGAGCACCTGAGCACTCGGTGATATTTGCTTGTGGCAATGGACTCAACCCAAGAGAAATATTGGCTTGATTCAGGTTGACTGAGGATATTTTGATCTGGTTTCATTCCAGTTCAACAGCTTTAGGAGATGTGTAGGTTTTGTTCTATTTAAAATTGGTTTGCAAGGTTCCTTGATTTTGTTTTCTCCTTGTTAAGGAAGTCCTGGCTCAGCTCACATGTGCACAAAACAATGTGATTTGGGTTCAGTTTGAGGACTGGGAAATTAGAACATTACTTTTGAGGAGAGCCCCAAACACAAAGGAACCATATCATAAAGCCCTAGAAGTCTGGCCGCTTGGGAAACTGGGAGGTCCAGCCGTGAGAAGCTCCTGTCCATCTTGCTCACTGCTGGACCCTGGCTTTCCTATTGGAAAAGGGAAAAGTGCACACGACCAGGTTGAGAATCTCCTCTTTCCAATCGGAGATGAATCTTTGTACAGAACAAAAGGAGGAACAGTGGCCATACTGGGTTCTAGTGTCATCTCACCACTATCTCAAGCAATTCACTGAAGATTTGGTCCTTCATTTTCTTGGAAAATTATTTTCCTCAAAGCACTGTTGAAATGATTCAGTGAAGGAAACACGTAACAATCCTAGCACATACGTGTTAGTTCCCTTCCCTCTTTCCTGCCTACCAAACCCACCTCCCAACCCACATACACACTGCCCTTCCAGAACTAAATTTCTGTAATTCTGATTCTGTAGAATTCCAAGTGAGAAAATCACCCAAAGACAACTGCTGAGGGATGTTAGACCTTTTGTTTCTAATCAGCTGAATTGCCACTTTACCTCCTCAAGACATATATGGCCCTTAGCCAAGACCTTGACCAAAATAAGGTAGATTACCTTGAAACACAACCTGGAAAGTCAAAACATCCCCCCTCTGCCAGCCTTCCAAAGGAGGAGACTCCCGCAAGTTTAGTCTGCAAGCTCCGCCCCTCCCACAGCCTCTTTCTCCTGGTAAAAGCCTGCATATGCCATTTCCATCAGCTTGGATCTGGTTAGTCAAATCAGCAGATGAATGCAAATTCTCCAAGGAATTTGAAATCTGTTTTGGGCAATTCAGTTTGGAGCTCTTTCCTTTCCCCTCCCTCACAGTCCGCAAAACTGGGTCCCTGCCTGAGAAAAACCCAGCAGAACATGGAAAACTCCAGAGATGGCTTTATCCCCAAACCAAAGATTTTCTATTGAAAGAGAAATTTTGGTTTTGGTTTAGCCTGCTTAGGTGTAATCAGGGTTTTAAACACTCAAATAAATCTCCCTTATAGTGGACGCTTCATTCTCTCCCTCTGCTCCCAGCTTTCCCCACCATGGTCATCTTCAAATATTGCCTCAGTGCCAATGATGACATGGTATCTGGCCACGTACAAAGGAAAGCCACCCTTGAGGACCACTGAGCCATTTCCCAGGAACGGCATGGACTCAGACTCAAATTCAACATGAGTGGAGGAAGATGTGACAACTTCAGAGACTCCTGGACCAGGCCACTTAGCTGAGACATTTGCTATGAAGAATACCCAGTTCAATTCTACTCTTACCTACAAAAGGCTTCTTCCATTTCAGACGTGTAATGTGGGTTAACCAGCAGTCAAGCAGGAATTACACCAGTGTAAAATAATTATACAGTGTCGTGATGCAGCTGCTCCTTTAGTCTTCCTCGCTTCATAATTTTGGTGCCAACCTTTAGATGGGCTTGGACTTGCCAAAGCACGTTCCCTGCTGGTTGCTCCACAGAGGACCCTATTCTGGGAGACTGCTCAGGCCACAGCACAGTTCTAACAGGTCTAGCCCAAGGGCCTTCAGGCCAGTCAACTTGAAATTATTTTAAAACAGGCCTGCTCTTTGTTTTTTGAACATATTTTGAAGGAGATCCAGGTGCCCCGGGTGGTGTGTAGCTTCTGAGATGGATCGGGAAGCTTCCTCAGAGAAGTAAGATCAGGGTGGTCTTTAAAGAGAGCACAGGCTTTGGGGTCAGACAGAGCTGAGTTTGGAACCTAGCGCCACCCCCTGCAGTGATGCAACCTTATAAAAATCACTCATCTTCTTTGAGTAGCCATTTCCTTCTCTACAGTTCTAAAGGGTTTCTTTGAAAAGTAGAGATAGTGTATGTAAAGTGCCTGGCACATTGTAGATGTTCAATAAGTAGTACACATTTATTATTCAACTGGCTGGGTCCTGTCTCCAGAAAATGAATGGATAAGTGCATATGAAATCTTCTGTCCAAAAATCTTATCTTCCATTCACCCAATCTTACCTAGCTTCTCGCTTTGCATTCTGTTCTTTTTTCCCTTCTTTATTCAAGGAAAACAATTTTTAAAGAAGAAACTTCAGCAGAGAGATTGTTCTAGATCTATCTTTTTCCAAATGAACCAAACTCTTTCCCAATTAGTAACGTACATGGTGAAGATGAGAAGCATTTTTGAATCCTAAGTAAAAATCTCTATACTTGCACAGTACTTACAAAGAGTGCTTGCATATACGATATCTATAAATCCTATAACAATCCCATTAAAAATATTTTCTTTCTCATTTTAAGGAAAAGGAAACTGAGACTCAAGAGAAGGTAAGTTACTTGGTCAAGTTCACAGAGACAGAAAGCAGGAGAGCTTGGTTTCAAACCAAAATCTTCCAATTCCTTTTTTCATTTTTTGTCACGTTATCCAGGAAAGGACACTCTTCAAACCACTGTCAGCCTTTGACACAGATGTTTCTTAACTTGCCTAGTAGAGAACAGGGCTCTTCAGAAGGGAACACAGGACAAGTCTGACTGGAGAGAAGGATTGGACAAGGACGTGATCTAGACAGAATTTGGAATCTTGAGAACTAGGTGAGGTGCCTCTGGTGCCTCCTAAGGCAGCAAGGAGTAGTGTGAGAGATATGTGGGGTACCAAAGAAAGGAAAGGAATCTGAAAGAGATGTAGAACAGTACTGAAAATAAACTTTGCCTAAGCTATCATTTCACCTTGGGCCAGTCCCACCTCACTTCTTTTTTTTTTCCCCCCAAAGCCCCAGTAGATAGTTGTATGTCATAGCTGCACATCCTTCTAGTTGCACCGCCTCACTTCTTGACTAACTAACTTCATAAACTTTTCCAACTTTTTCCGTGGCCTTTTCTCAGGAACCCTGTCACCCACAAGAATGTAGGCCAGTTAGTTCATATACTGAGAAAGGCCAGGGACGTGGCAGAATGGAAGTCCATCATCCCAGGTGAGGCCATCTAGAAGGAGAGGGTCTGGTGAAGAGATTAAGGAGGAAAATTCTGGTGAACTCAGCAGGCTGAAGTGGAGTACAAAGGCCAGGAGCAGAGCTGTGAGAGTTACCAGGAAGCTGAAATGGGTAAAAGCCAAATAGATTCAAGAACATCAACACTGAGGTGTTCGAAGAGCAAGGAACAAGTAGCTGGATAAAGGGCGAGAATCGGGAGATATACAGAAGCAGCTTCTAAGAGCGAGAATGATCAAAACCAGAAGTGTCAGAGGATAATGAGAGAGGAGGGCTGTATGTGTGTGTTTATATGTACTTGTATATGCTTGTGTGTGTATGAACAGGTGATGATATTGCTGTAGCAGTTCCGACCTCACCCCCTGCTGGGCAGTGTTTGCGTGTCCCTAAAAGTGCAGTTCAAGCCATAGGAACACAAAATGTTAGAACTAGAAGGAATCTTAGATCATTTCATGTAAATTGGAGCTCAAAGGAATTGAGTGACTAACCTAAAGTCACACAGCTACTCAGTGGCATGGCTAGCATGCTTCTATATGGTTCATTGGCTTTGGCACAAAGAGTTGGGAAAACACCTCGGCAAGGAATCAGAGGCAAAGAATTAAAAACAGTCCTTTAAAGCTACCAATCAACAGCATAAACATGAAGTCAAAAAGAAGAGAGGAAAATGTTCTGGAAAGCACAAGTTCAGATGTGAGAAGTACCACACACGAGAAGACAATTTCGTCTTAAGAAAAACAGATCCTGACAGCAGAAAAGGCATAAGATGCCCTCTCGGAAGGAAATGTAAAAAAACACAAAAAAGATTAGTTTTATGGGCAGCTTGATGTCAAAGTGTTATAATAAAGTGCATGCCATAAATATTTGATTTTACGTGAAACAAAAACTATACAAGAAACCAGTCTGTGTGAGAGGAAGGAGGCTTGGATGCTCACTGCAATTTAAATTTAAAAAGGGGATGAATGAATCTGGTTTATTAGATGAAAGCCTGCAATTGGGTGTTCCAATAAAGCGGCTTCTCGTAGGCTTCTCAGCAAATAATAAACACACATGGACAGCTTCAGAGACAAGGAGCTCCCTGAGACTGTAAACTAGGCCTTGGTTTTCACTCCTGTCCCAGAAACTGTTAGGTAGACTAGTGCCTAAAATCACAAAACTTTAAACAAAATGAGATTAGAGCAAAAGTTATAGCCTTGTAGTAGGGGGTTTATAACATACAGAGATGTAATACTTTTGACACCTAAGGCATAAATGACCATGGAGATGGTGGGAAATGGACCTATATGGTTACCAGGTTCTTACATTTTACATAAATATTACAGTATTAACTCTAAGACTCTAAAAAGTTAGGAATATATATTGTCATGTCTAAGCAATAACTTTAAAAAATGCAAAAATGTTGGGCCGGCCCCGTGGCTTAGCGGTTAAGTGCGCACACTCCGCTGCTGGCGGCCCGGTTCAGATCCCGGGCGCGCACCAACATACCGCTTCTCCAGCCATGCTGAGGCCGTGTCCCACATACAGCAATTAGAAGGATGTGCAGCTATGACATACACCTATCTACTGGGGCTTTGGGGGGAAAAAATAAATAAGTAAAACCTTTAAAAAAAATGCAAAAGGGCTAATAGATAAATTTGAATGGAACTGTTAAAATATTTGATTAACCCTAATGAAGCCAGGAAAGGAGTAACAGAGGAATAGAACAGATGAAACAAATAGAAAGCAAAATGTAGACCTAAATGTAATCAAATCAATAATTACATTAAATGTAAAATATCAAACACTCAAAATAAGAGACAGAGATTGTCAGAATGGATAAAAAACTTAAGACTCAAGTCTATAAGAGACATACTTTAAATATAAGGACACAGATAGGTTAAAAAATAAATGGATAGAAAAATATGCCATACAAACTGCAAACACAAGAAGGCTGAAGTGGCTATATTAATATAAGACAAAGTAAATTTCAAGGCAAAAAGTATTACTGGATATAAACAAAATGGGAGCCTCTGGAAATAGGCATTAGTTTGCTAACTATAGAACCTAAAGAGTCAAAAAAGTCAAAGGGAGAACAAGACGTAGTATGTACAGCATTTCCTCAAATTCCGTCTAGTTTGTCCGGAAAACAATTTAAGACTGCTTGGTTCAAGCACACTCAACTACCTGACTACCTGAGTTCTCACTAGGAAAGATAAAAGGTGAATTTTAAAAAGAGAATAAGTTCTTCAACTAGAAGAGAAACTTGGGAGCACTGAGCTGTGTGGACTCTCCAGTTTTACGTATAATTTAAATGGATGGGATGATCAATCATTTGTTTAACAAATATTTATTAAGTCCTCGCTGTGTGCCCGGCACTGGGCTAAGGTTTGGGTGAATAATATACACATAGCTCCTTCTCTTACATTGATAAAGCAAATAAACAAACAAGTCACTAAATCGTCTATAAATCATGATAATTACTATTAAGAAAATACTCATGATGATGAAATAGAGAATAACAAATGAGAGAGGAAACCTGCCTGAGATAGGATGATCAGAGAAGGTGACCATTTAGGAAAAGCCTGCAGAGTGGGTGGGGTGGACAGGGGAGCAGTATGTCCAAAGGAGGAAGAGAGCTCCAGAGTTTTTAACGAACTGCGTCAGAGGGGCTAGAGCACAGAGTAAGGGAGACAGGGACTAAATCTGGTGGGAGAGTTCTACCAAACCTTCAAAGAACGTAAAATCTAATCTTATATAAAATTGCTCGTAAAGTAGAAAAAGTAACACTTTCCTGACTCAAAAGCCTAACATAACCTTGATATCAAAACCCTATAAGAATGATACAAAAATGGAAATTATTTTGATGGAAGAATC
The DNA here is from genome assembly GCF_020826845.1 of Diceros bicornis minor. Lineage (NCBI taxonomy): Eukaryota > Metazoa > Chordata > Mammalia > Perissodactyla > Rhinocerotidae > Diceros > Diceros bicornis. Next base: position 48,905,302 of record NC_080756.1, on the reverse strand, counting down.
TCACTCATCAAATAGATGTAAAAATCCCAAATCCAGCAAATAATAATAGTAATTCTTTTATAGGCCCTGGGAGGTGTTATGAAATAGCCCAAAGCATCACGCTTTGAAAACTGACAAAACAATTCATTGTTGCTTTTCCTAATATGGGAAAATTTGCACCTGACTGAAAGCAAACAAATTCATAATGGGCAGGACTTCTGGTCCTGGAGACACCCAGGTTTCAGATTTTATATTGCAGAAGAGAACTGGCACTGTACAAATTTGTAAATAGTTATGTGTTACCTTTAGAACCTAAACTGTTCCTTTCCCTACCTTCAGCCCACAATCTCACCTCACATGGTCCTACTACTTTTCCCTTTCAGGAAAGGCTTTGGGGTTGGGGTTGGGGTTGGGCATTTACCTCTCTGTAAAATCGTAGTAATACCTAATTCCTCTAGTTGTTGTATAATGAGTAAATGAAATAATGCATGGTAGATGTCTACTATAGCATTTGGAAAGGAGCAGGAATTCAATCATTTTTTCTGTTTGTAGAATGAAAGATTCTGCTCTATGTTCTAGGTTTGCTGATATTTCAGGAGAACAGAGAGGTATGATGGAAAATAGTGCCCCTGATATAAAATCTCAATGAGTTACACATAGAGCAATAAATCAACTAGATTCTGAAGCGTACTTTGAGGGCAAGTATCAATCAAGGGCTTAATTTTATTTGTTCCCAAATAGAGTTTGATTGCCTTTGGTCAGTCCTTTTTTAATCCTATAAACAATCTCTTTCTTTTACAAATCTTGGCTACTCATATCCAACAAAGGATCTCATTAAATCCCAGACCTTCTCTTAATAACTTAATAAATATTTATTAGATTGAATGAATCAAATATAAACATATTGCTTTTAAAGGACATCTCTGTCATTCCTTGGTCCATCTAAGTATCATTAAGTCCATACCAAAGCCATCTAACACTTGACATCTTGGGAGCTCAAACTTCAGAGTCAGATATGTAGCATCCGAAGGCAGAACCAGATTTCTCCACCCAAAACAGGAGTTCTCTTTGTTTCACAGTTAAATAAAACATACTGATGCTTTGTGAACCTCCATGCCTAGCTCCCCTATGTTCAGTTCTGTAGCAGAGGGGAAAATAATGGTGTGACTTGGGAGTATCTGACACAGCTAAGGCATCCATTGTGAGAGTCCATTACCACGATAAGGTCCCTCCTTATCTGTGATTTCACTCTCCCCAGTTTCAGTTATCCATAGTCAATCACCATTTGAAAATATTAAATGGAAAATTCCATAAATAAACAATTCATAAGTTTTAAGTTGCAGGCCGTTCTGAGTAGTGTGATAAAATCTCTCACTGTCCCACTCTGCCCCAACCAGGACATGAATCATCCTTTGGTCCAGAGTATCCACACTATATGCTACCTGCCCTAGTCACTTAGCAGCCATCTTGGTTATCAGATCGACTGTTGCAGTATCACAGTGCTTGTGTTCAAGTAACCCGTGATATATTAAGTAAATATATGTTAATTTACTATTCTATTTTAGTGAAATATTACTGAATAATGGCCCCAAAGCGCAAGATGCTAGCAATTGGAATATGCCAAAGAGAAGCCTTAAAGTGCTTCCTTTAAGTGAAAAGGTGAAAATTCTTGCCTTAATACGGAAAGAAAAAAAATCATATGCTGAGGTTGCTAAGACCTATGGTAACTTTTATTACAGTATATTGTTACAATTGTTCTATTTTATTATTGTTGTTGTTAATCTCTTACTGTGCCTAATTTATAAATTAAACTTTATCATGGGTATGTATGTATAGGAGAAAACATAGTATATACAGGGTTCAGTACTATCCATGGTTTCAGGCGTACACTGGGGGTCTTGGAACGTGTCCCCTGCAGATAAAGGGAGACTACTGTACATCACCTCACAGGAAGCTATTGCTCCATTTTCTCTTGTAGTTCTCTCCACTATATGGGGCACTCCATGAAAGTGCATCAGCCGGAAGAGAGGAGACTATCTTTTTTGAATATGTCCAGAAACTAAGTTCCAAACCACAACTAGCCCCAAATTAGCTCTGATAAATAGTGATTGATTGACTGATTGACTACTTATTTCTATGAATATACTGGGTCCCAATGATGATTATTTGGATTCTGACCTGATTAATTATTTATGTATTTCTTTGCTGCTTTCCAGCCCACCCCAAATTTCTTAAGCTCCAGGAAGGCAGAACAATGATTGACTCATGTCATCTGTGCTTTATTGCCGTTGCACGTGGGCAGTACTCTCAGAGAAGAGAGATCAAGACCTAGCTGCCCTGTGGGAGTTCTGGAGGAATGAACTGGGACATAAAGGCTGATCTGATCATCAAATCACCAAGTCCAGAAGGGGAGTAGCAAGCTGGGATCTGAGTCATGCATGAATCAACAGCCAAGAACTCACGCGGGCGTGGGGTAGGGGTTGAGAGGGGGCAGGAGGAGGGAGCACCTCAGGTGGGAAAGCTGGGTGGGGCTCCCAAAGGTTTAGGCTCTTCCACACCACCAAAGGATGACTACTGAGATTCTATTTCTAAGGCAGTCTTGTCTGGTTGGAGAAAGGGAATAGCCAATAGTTTGAGGACATGGGAAACCAAAATCAGCTCCAACAAAGTCAAGAGATCCCATTAGACCCAAGACCTTCTCTTAGTGAATAAATAAATATTCAATAAATTGAACAGATCAAATGTAAACACATTGCTTTTAAAGGACGCTTTTATCTTTCTTTGATCCATCCAAGAGTCCCTTGGGCGTTCCACTGGCAAGATTCACCTGTGTGGTATCTGAGAAAAGGCAGAGTTGACAATGCATTCTAAATAATTTTGACCTCTTTCTGGTCAGCCTGGATGGTTGTACTCCATCCAGTCAAGTTGTCCAGTCACTCCTTAGACTGACTGGTTTAGCAACGACTAGAGTCAGTCATACTAGCTGGGTAGATCCTATCTCCCCACAACCATCTTTGTTTCTCTCTGTCATAGACTATATCCTTTTCTCCCCCTTTAGAAACAGAGAATAGAGTAACAGGTACAAACACCAAGATGGAATCCAGCTCAAGTGGCAATAATCTGTTCAGTTTTGAGAAAGCAACATCTGTGCATAATATGGCCAGTCTCTGTCTCTGAAACTGACCTATGGCTTTTACTATGAGTCACCTACCAGAATCTTCTTTCAGACTCCACCTTGCTTCTCTACTTGCTCCTGGGGCCTGACTCCTCACCACCAGTCTTCCCTTGGGGTGACCTCCAGCTCTGCCCAGCTCAACCCTTGTCAATGAGCCAACATTCCTAGCCCCAACGACACACAGACTCAGCCCAGAATCCACCCAAGCCCTCAGCTGAGACATTCCCCAGGCAATAAAAAAGGGCCGAATGAGCTGTATCTAAATGCAACCCCTATAGAGTTCCTCGCAGTAAGTTTACCTTCCAACAGTCATGCAAGGGCTTTGCTCCTTCACACAAATCACCAAATGCTTACCTCTGAGGGTGGCCAGCCCATTCTTACCTTTGCCTAAATGTAAATCAATAACAGAGAGAGAATCTAGGAAGTAGAAGGTCAGAGAACGTGCTTCTTTCTTCTAAAAAGGAAACATATATTCCCTAGGTAAATACGGAAATAAGGAGAATATTCTTACTCTCTTCCCTAACTCATCTTTGTAAGACTTTCTACTGGATTCTCTGTAGACCTAGTGAAACCCAAAACTATAATATTTAGCAAAATCTCCAAGTTTATCCTATTTTCAGTATTCTTAGAATTCAAAATTCTGTTTAATAAAGAAATAATTTATTTGTCATTCATATTGGTGATATGAAGTGTAAATAAAATTTTCAGAAAAGTGAAATTGTTATTTTAAGCCTTGAATGACTTTTTTGTGTTTTGTTTTAATACACTTTATTTGTTAAAAGCAGTTTTTTTAGGTTCACAGCATAGAGATTTCCCACATGCCCTCAGCCCCCACACATGCATAGCCTCCCCCATTACCAACATTCCCCACCAGGGTGGTTTGCTGTTATTAGCGCCATCAGTCGATTCCAACTCCTAGCGACCCTGTGGACAGCAGAGCAGAGCCTGCCCGGTCTTTTTGTGCCATCCTCTCACCTTCCAGTGCTATATAAGACGATGCTCCACTGCTATTCACAGGGTTTTCGTGGCTGATTTTTCAGAAGTGGGTGGCCAGGTCCTTCTTCCTAGTCTGCCTTAGTCTGGAAGCTCTGCTGAAACCTGTCCTTCATGGGTGACCCTGCTGGTATTTGAAATACCAGCGGCATAGCTTTCAGCATCATAGCAGCACACAGCTAACAGACAGTGGTGTGGTTCTCTGACCTGGAAATGAACCCGGCTATGGCAGTGACAGCACTGAATCTTAACCACGAGACCACCAGTGCTGGCTATGTACCAGTAGTGCATTTGTTTCAACTGATGAATCTACATTGACACATCATTATCACCCAAAGTCTATAGTTTTCATTAGGGTTCACTCTTGGTGTTGTACATTCTACGGATTTCGACAAATATATAATGACATATATCCACTATTATAGTATCATACAGAGTGGTTTCAATGCCCTAAAAATCTCTGTGCTCTGCGTATTCATCCCTTTCTCCCCTCTAACTCCTGGCAACCACTAATCTTTTTACTGTCTCCATAGTTTTGTCTTTTCCAGAATGTGACGTAGTTGGAGTAATACAGTATACAGCCTTTTCAGATTACCTTCTTTCATGTGATAATATGCATTTAAGGTTTCTCCGTGTCTTTTCACGACTTGATCATTTCTTTTCAGTGCTGAATAATATTCCATTGTCTGGATGAAGCACAGTTTATTTATCCATTCACCTACTGAAGAACCTCTTGGTTGCTTCCAAGTTTGGGCAATTATGAATAAAGCTACTATAAACATCTGTATGCAGGTTTTCGTGTGAACATAAGTTTTCAATTCATTTGAGTGAATACCATGGACCATGATTGCTGGATCATATGGTAAGACTATGTTTAGTTTTATAAGAATCTGCCAAGCTGTCATGCAAAGTGGCTGTACCATTTTGCATTCCCATCAGCAATGAATGAGAGTTCCTGTTGCTCCATATCCTCACCAGCATTTGCTGTTGTTAGTGTTCTGGATTTTGGCCATTCTAATATGTGCTTAGTGATATCTCATTATTGTCTTAATTTGTGTTTTCCTTATGACATGAGGTGGAGCATCTTTTTATATGCTTATTTGCCATCTGTATATCTTCTTTGGTGAGGTATCTGTTGAAGTCTCCGGCTTATTTTTTAATTGAGTTGTTTATTTTCTTATTGTTGAGTTTTAAGAGTTCTTAGTATATTTTGGAGAACAGTCCTTTATCAGATGTATCTTGTGCAAATATTTTCTCCTAGTCTGTGTTTTGTCTTTTTGTTCAATTCACAATGTCTTTTACAGAGCAGAATTTCTTAATTTTAAGTCCGGCTTATCAATTCTTTCTTTCATGAATTGTGCCTTTGGTGTTGCATCTAAAAAGTCATCACCAAACCCAAGGTCATCTTGGGTTAGATTCTCTCCTGTGTTATTTTCTAGAAGTTTTATAGTTTTACAATTTACATTTAGGTCTGTGATCCATTTAGAGTTAATTTTTGTGAAGCCTGTAAGGTCTGTGTCTAGATGCATTTTTTTGCACATGGCTATCCAGTTGTTCTAGCACCATTTGCGGAAAATGTTGTCTTTGCTCCATTATATTGCCTTTGCTCCTTTGTAAAGATCAGTTGGCTAATATTATGTGGGTCTATTTCTGGGCTCTCTATTCTGTTCCATTGGCCTATTTGTCTATTCTTTTGCCAATACCACTGTCTTAATTACTGTAACTTTGTAGTAAATCTTGAAGTTGAGTAGTGTCAGTCCTCCAACTTCATTCTTCTTCAATATTGTGTGGGTTGAATGACTTTTTAAAATTTATTTAAATGTTTTTTGGATAGAAGCTTTACCACTGTTATAATTCTTTGGCTTATTAAACATATCATATTTATATATTATAATTTTTTGCTGACTCCAAAACATGTGTATTATTGTTTGCTCCCCCCACAAGATGACTCTAGATTGCATTATACTTTGGTGATTCTGCTATTTCTATAACCTCTTCTTTTTGTTCCTCATCCCTTCCATTCCCTTCCAGACTTTCTCCTTCATATCCAATACGTCTAATTAAGTGGGAATAAATTGTGTTTTCCAAAGGAACTATGCTTTACACTCAATTTTAAGACAAATGGTCTAAGCGGTCCTGAGAGGGACTTTGTGTCTTCTGTGGAGTGAATTACTCACTCAGAAGCCTTAGATTCAGAGGCAAGATCTGGGCAGCCATACGACCCAAAATCCTTATCTCAAGATGTGAGACACTGTTCTGATACCACTATAATAATAACAACTGTAATTAGCAGGTAAATACTAACTGCATCTCTCTTCTTCAAAAACTCAATTTCTGAGCATTTTTCCTCTTCCTTTCCCCCTTACCCTCACTTCACTTTTACAAAATAAGCAACTTGAGCTCCCTCAGAACCTTTAAAACTATATAATAGCTGTCACTATTAGCAGTCACCAAAACCTGCATCTATCAGTGACACATTCCTCCCCAAATCTCCCATGCAGACACCTGCAGATTTCTTTTCAATGTTTCTTTGCATCTAGAGCTATAGGAAGGACTGTATCTCAGGAAGAAGTACACAGTTCAGGGATTAGAATTGATCTAATCAAAGTTGATAAGACATGTTTGCCTGGGGCCATTGATTTATAGCCAAACTAGCTCAATGGGTCCAGTTTCTAACTTATCACTTTTCACCCTTCGTCATGAGCAGGCCCTGGAGAGAGAGCTGAATCCACAAAGCCAGTATTGTCAATTGTGATTAAAAAGAATGTGGGATTCACTTTCTCTAACACAAGGGGGAAACCAAAGCTGACTCAAAGAAGAGGAGGGCAAGAGGATTCCTGGCCAGCATCACCTCACCTGGAGAGAGAATCCAGAGAAGGCTGGGGTTTCCATTGTACAGTGTCTGGGGAATGCCAGAAGAACAGGGCTCTCATTGTTCCACGTCCAGCATTTAACTACCAAAGACGAGAGCTTCCTTTCTACTCATTACCTCTAGTCGAGAGTTGCTGGGAGAGGTAATCAGACCATACTGTAACATCCACTGAACTCCCTGGAGAGCTTGAGTGACAGTAAAGCATGTGGGATCCTTATCAACACTAACTCTGTTGGGTCCTCCTCTCCCATCTTTTTCACCTGTGCATAGTCATTCAACCTGGTTCAGTCATTCTTCATTCTTTGCTGCTGCTCTTTGTTTCGAGTCCATTAAAAGCTCACTCCAGGAAGTGGAAAATAACACAAAAACCTACGTCTGCTTCCCAAGCATCAAAGCACAACCTGGGTGGCTTAGCATGAATTCAACCTCTTTGCAAATACTAGAACAATAACAGTACACATTGATTCTGCAAACTTGAAACCATCAAAGGAGGCCTTGGTCTTCAGGCAGCACTATTGTGCTTATATTAACCTTCCCCAGAAGGAAAGACACTATTTTTTTTCCCCAGATTCCCTACATTCTTCTCCTTCATTAACTCCAAATCAGGAGTTTTATTATTTTTCACATCAAAAAAGAGCCTTTACGAAAGGTTCTACAGATTGTTAAGGACAGTGACAAAAAAGCAAATATGAATGGAAACATTACTTTTTTAAAAAAATGTATCTCTTTCCAGGAAGATCTGAGCAGTGCAGGTATGTGGAAGAACATGGGGTCATTTCAAAGCATACCACGTTGGATTTAACCTTCAATTATGAGCAGCAATTCAGTCTGACGACTAAGTATCTAGCCAATGCAGAAATGGATCTCATTTGCAGTAAATAAAAATACATTTTACTGCAAGATGCTCCGTTCTGAAAGCATTCCCCTGACCCTCTTATAAACTTAGTAATTGCACTACTGTCTGGATAAGATATCTTTTTCTCACTAACCTCTCCTCTGTACTGCTTGGAATATCTCCCATCTGGTCGATAAATCTAAAATTCAGGGCTTTATCTTAATTTTATTTCTCAAAATAAAGTTTCTAAAAAGGCATCAGTCAAAAACTCTTAGAATAGGAATAGATGGAAACTTCCTTGAGAACACTACATATGCATATACACACATACACATATATATAAAGCAAAGAATATATATATATTCTTAGAGAATATATAAATATATTCTCTGCTAAATTCATGAATAAGATAAAGCCATCAACTATCACCATTTCTATTTCTGTTTAACTTTATTCTGTAAGTATTTTCAAATCAATTAGACAAGAAGAAAAAATGAAGCATTTGGTTATACTGTGATATTTGCCTGGAGAACCCACAAAAATCCACTAAAAAATTATTACAAATAATAAGAAATTGAAGTTGTCTAGATACAAAACTAATATTCAAAAATCAAAAGTCTTCATGTATTTAAACAACACCTGCTTAGAATTTATAATGAAAGAAAATATCCCATTTGTAACAGGAATAAAAGATAAAACATATAGGAATAGCTCTAAAAAAATGCAAGAAAATTGTAAAACACTACTGAGGGAATCCCACTCAAAATCTTACACAAAAGAAAAATAGTATGTATTCTTAGACAGGAAGACTGAACATCCTAAAGATGTTAATTCTTCCTAAAGTAATCTAAAATGTATGTCATCCTCATAAAATGTCAACAGAATTTTTTTTGAACTAGACAAAGTGATTTTTTAAGTTCATTTGGAGAATAACCATGCAAGAATTGCCAGGATAATTCTAAGGGAAAAAATAGTGAAAGAAGTCTATTCCACCAAATTTTATCTAATTAAAACAGTATGGTACTGGTTCATAAATATATCAATAGAATAGACTAGAAAATCAAGAAATTGACTCAAATTCATACAGGAGTTTTGTATAAGATAAAGGTGGAATTTTAAATCAGTGAGGACAAGATGGATTATTCAATAAATAGTGTTAAGACAACTGGGTCATCATCTCAGAAAAAAATTATATCTGTATTCCAAAATTAATAATAAAATAAAAAACAAGTGAATCGAAGATAGAAATGTGAAAAATTAAGCTGTAAGAGTATGAGACGAAAACATGGGGAAATTGTTTTTATAATCTTGCAGTGGGGAAAGTCCTTTCTAATGTGCCAAACACTGTGAGTTGTCTATGTGTTACATCCATTACTCACTTCTCTGCTTCTTCCCAGCTAAATAAAACCTCAGTTCTGTTCAGGGTGGCAATAGGCCCAATCCCAAAAGATGAGTCATATGGCAGTCTTCTTCTCCACTTTCCCAGCCTCCCTTGCAGCTATGGTGGCTATGTGACTTGGTTTTGGTCAATGACACTTAAGTGGAAATTTGCTTGGAAAATTTTTTTGCTTTCCCAATAAAAATGAAGATGTTGGCACCCCATCTCCTTTGAAAAGGCTAGTCATAAAGAAATCATCTTGGGACCAGAAGGGAAACATCAAGAGAGTAAGAGACGTTGGCTTTGACATGATTGAACAGCTGAACCAATGCCAGCAACCACCTATTCTTGTCACTATGAGACCCAAAAAATCCTATTTATTTGAGCCACTGTGTTTAGACTTTGGGTTTCTTGCAGTTGTATGATACTTGCAATCCTAACTGACATGCTGAGGATGCCATAAAACACAGAAATCTTAAAGGAAAAAGGCAATTTGACAATATTAAAATTTAAAAATTCTAGGGGGCCGGCCCCACGGCCTAGTGGTTAAGTTCAGTGCACTCTGCTTCTGAGGCCTGGGTTCAATTCCCAGGTATGGACCTACGCCATTCATCAACGGCCATACTGTGACGGCAACCCACATACAAAATAGAGGAAGACTGGCACAGATGTTAGCTCAGGGTGAATCTTCCTCAGCAAAAAAAAAAAAAAAAAAAAAATTAATTCTTTGCAAAATAAAGGATGCCAAAAAGAAAAAACTGAGATGAGATATTTTAAATTTACATTAGAGTCAAAAGGTTAATATCTTTACTATATAAACAGTTCAACAAATAAAAAGTAAAAAGACCATAGTCCAGTAGGAAAATGGGCAAGGGATAGAAATAGAGTGTTCACCCAAAAAAAGGATATAGATGGCTCTGAATCATATGAAAAGATGTTCAACTTCACTCATAATAAAATAAATAATAACAAAATAATTTAAACTATAGTAATGTATCCTTCCTATCAATGTGTTTGGCAGAGATTTAGAACAAAGTTTGACAAAATACTGTATTTTTGAGGAAACTCTTACTCTCAGCCAGTTCTATTAGGAGAGAAAACCAGAAGAACCTCCGTGGAGAGCTACTTGTCAACATCACAAAGATTGCAAATGCCACCCCAGCAATTGCTACCTGTTAGTAAAACTAAAGGGTTGAAAACGATCTAAATGATAGGGGCTAGTTCTTTAAATTATGAAATATTTATATAATAAGATATTATGCATCTATAAAAAGGAATGAAGAAGCTCTGTATGTATAGTTGAAGAATCTGCAAGATATGTTGTTCAATGAAAAAAAAATCAAAGTACACACCACAGTGTATGGTATGCAGCCATTGGCACTAAAAATTTATTAAAAGGAAAAATGTGTGATTTTATATTAATAAAATACCTTTGATAGAATACACAAGAAACTGGTAACGGTGTTTGTCCCTGAGAAGGGGGACTGAATAGCTGGGTGTCCCAGTTATCTATAACTGCATAATGAAGCACTCCAAAGCCCAGTGGCATAAAACCACATCCATTTTATCATGCTCACAGATTCTGTGAGTCAAGAATCTGGCCAGGGCACAGGGCAGGGTGTGAGGTGGGGCACAGGACAAGGGGTGGGGCGTGGCTTATCTCTGGCCTTTAATGTCTGGAGCTCCAGCTGTGGACTGATTGGCAGCATGTGACTCAAATGGCTGGAGTTGGAGACATCTGAAGGCTCCTTCACTCCCCTAGGCTGCGGTGACTCAGCTGCCATTGTCAAACAGTGTGCCACAAGTGACCTCTCCACGTGGCTGGGGCTTCCTCACAGCATGGCAGCCTCAGAGTAGTCAGACCTCCAAGAGGCCACTCAGAGCCCCAAAGGCAGGCCTTCTAACCAGCAAGCAGACGCTGCATGGCCTTTTATGACTAGCCTCCGAAATCACAGAGCACCTCTTCCACCACACCCTGTTGGTTGAAGCCACAAGCCTGCTCAGATTCAAGGATCGAGGAAATAGAAATTGAAGTACACCAATCTGATAACAGTGGTTATCTCTAGGGAGCGGAATTTGGGGAGCTTTTAATTTTCCTCTTTTCTGCCTACGTTTATTTCCTAATTTCTCTAAATAGGCAAATATTACCTGTGTTATAAAATAAGTGTTTTAGAAAAACCACAGATCTCTCTTAAGATTCTCTTCTGTGCAGTGCAGCAAAACCATGTTTCCCATACGTTTTCCTTGTGAGTCTGAAGTAGCAACAGAGCTCAGAGATACGTCCATACGTATTTTTCATCAACTCTCTACACCGCGATGCCTCATATAAGAAGCCTGCGGTCACCGCTGACTGCAGGAGGAAAGGACACCTTACTCATTTACAGCATGTCCACTTTACAGAATCAGGTTCTGCAGGCACAGAAAGACACTGCCTCAGTGACTTGACCTGGATCTTATCCAGCTGTGCGGCATAGCTCTGTGGGACCTGCATTCTGAGTCCTTGTCATGTGCTTGTGAAACAAGCCCAGGACAACAAGGGACTCTCCTGCCTTTGTCCTCTTGCCTGGCTGTCACACTTAGAAGAAGGTTTTCTCCCTCAGTCTCTTTGTCCTTTCCTCTACCTATATTCCTCCTTCCCTGCCACTCATTCACCCTCCCAGATGTGTCTTCTTTTTTGTTTTTGTGGTGAGGAAGGTTAGCCTTGAGCTAACATCCATTCCAAATCCTCCTCTTTTTGCTGAGGAAGATTGGCCCCTGGGCTAACATCTGTGCCCGTCTTCCTCTGCTTTATATGTGGGACACCTGCCACAGTGTAGCTTGACAAGCAGTGCCTAGGTCCCTGCCCAGGATCTGAACATGCAACCCCAGGCCACCAAAGCGAAGCACACAAACTTAACGGCTATGTCACCAGGCCAGCCCCCAGATGTGTCTTTAACCTATTTCCGTTCCAGCTCTCTCTGCTCTCACGTTTTCTCCCCATACCACACCCACCTTCATAATGACTAGACAAAAACACCATGTAAAGGTGGGCAAGACCAGGGAGTGGGCAGAGGGAACCAGCCTAAACCAACAAAACAGGTTTACAAGGCTCGATTGCCTTTTCTCAGCTACGAGTTTTGGAGTTTTTTTCATATCACTCTGTTTTATTTCATCAGTGGTCTTAGCATTATCTGATACTTTCTAACATCCTTTTTTTTACTGCAGTAAAAGACACATAACATGAAATTAACCATTTTGAAATGTACAATTCAGTGGCATTAAATATATTCACATTGTGGGCTGGCCCCATGGCTTAGTGGTTAAGTGCGTGCGCTCCGCTACTGGCGGCCCGGGTTCGGATCCCGGGCGCGCACCGACACACCGCTTCTCCAGCCATGCTGAGGCCGCGTCCCACATACAGCAACTAGAAGGATGTGCAACTATGACATACAACTATCTGCTGGGGCTTTGGGGAACAAAAAGGAGGAGGATTGGCAATAGATGTTAGCTCAGAGCCAGTCTTCCTCAGCAAAAAGAGGAGGATTAGCACGGATGTTAGCTCAGGGCTGATCTTCCTCACAAAAAAAAAAAAAAGCAAATTTGCCTGTTATATATATATATATTCACATTGTTGTGCAACTATCCCTACCACCCATCTCCAGAACATTTTCATCTTCCAAAACTGAAACTCAGTGCCCATGAAACACCAACTCCCATTCCCCACTCCCAGCCCCTGGCAACCACCGTTCCTACTCTCAGCATCCATGCATTTGACTATGCTAGGCATGTCATATAAGTGGAATCATTCAGTAGTTGTCCTTTTTGTATCTGGCTTATTTCACTTGGCATAATATCTTCAAGTTCATGCATGTTGTAGCATGTCACAATTTCTTTCCTTTTCAAGGCTGAATAATATTTCATTGTTTATACATACCACATTTGGTTTATACATGCATCTATGTATGGATATTTGGGTTCTCAGCTACCAGTTTTTTCCAAACAAAGTGAAGTAGGCCTTTTTCCTCCCCTCACCTCAAAAAAGATACCCTCCATCTCCCAATTCCTTCATTCCTGGCCGGCAGGCTTCCTGCACCCCTGCTGGAGCTCCTCAGGATTGGGTCCTCTGCCCTCATCTCACCTCTTTCCACACTGTCTGGGATGATGGCATCTATTTCCATGGCCTTAAATACCCTCCAGTGTTGATGACTCCAGACTTATCTCTCCAAATAAGACTTCTGCTCAGAGCCCGAAACCTTACACCCAACTACATACTTCACAGCTCTACTCGTAAATATCTCACAACATGTTCAAAACCAGATTTCTTGAGTCTCCCCGCCCCTCCACCCTCAGAATGAAAGTGACCCAACCCCTTTCCTAAACCAGCTAGGAGACTAGAGGTTTAGTCTTTGGGAAAATTGAAGCTTGGCCCTCCACCTCTGGACCCAGCCACAGAGGAGAGTGCGAGCGAGATTCAGAGTTGAAAATAAGGTAATTAACCGAAAGTCTGTGTGTTCTGTGGTAGGAAGCAGACCCAGCCCCCTTCCCCTGCCTTGCTCTCAGAACAATAGGAGTCAAAGGCGAGTTCCCAGGCAAGAGACTGGAATTTTCTTCCCTGGAGATACGGAATGGCCCCATAGAAACAACCTTCAGACACTGATATTGGCTGGTTCACTGCCTGTTCCCTCTCCAGAGAGGCCTCCTAGTCACCAAGAACAATGCCCAGCCACGCACACGAAGCTTTAAGCTGTGCTCTAGGGTCTCTCTCTTAAATGTCAGTAAACAGCCAAGGGAAATCTAAGGCATTTAAGGGAAATAGCAACGCATCCACATTATCTAGAAACTTAGAGGTAAAGAAAATAGCTAAAAGAATTAAAGATGGTTGCCTCTGGGGAGCAAAACTGTGTGATAGGAAGGGACTGATACTCTCAGTTATACATTTTTTAGTACTGTTTGATTTTTAAATATGTATGTATATATTTCGGTAAAAAATAATTCAAAAAAGGAACATACAAGTACCACTATCTACCTAGCTACTCAAGACTGGAGAAATCTGGAAATTATCTCTGATTCCTCCATTTTTCCCCCTCTCATAATACCTAATGTCTCACTAAGACCCATCAACTTCACATCCAGAATGGTTCTTAATCACCCATTTCTTTCCATCGTTGCCACCACATCTTCGAACAAGCCACTAGTACCTCTTCCCAGTAACACACAGCCACTTACTAGTCTCCCTTCCAGGCCTGCCCCTTCCAATTTATTCCCCTCAGGGCACCAAAAGCCATCTCCTGAAAAGGTCAATGAGATCACGTGAAACCCTACAATGTTCCCATTACCCCCAGAATGGAATACACACTCCATCAGTAACCTCCAAGGCCCTGCTGGATCTGACCCCTGCCTGCCCTCCAGCCACATCTGGCTTTGTTCACTCTCTTCCTTGTTTATTAAGCTCCAGCCTCCCTGTTTTCCTTTCCTTCAATTCCTTTAAAAAAGCCAAGGTCTTTGCTGCTTCAGGCCTTTACATACGCTCTTCTATACCCATGGAAAGTTCTTGTCCAGCCCTTCATCTGGCTGATCCCTTCCTGTCCTTCAAGTCTCACCATACATAGCACCTCCAAAGGGAGGCCTTCTCCACCTATCCAGTAAGTATGATCCACCTGATCATACTTACTGAGCTGCTAAATCTATACATTAGCATCCTAGAAAATGGAAAGCCCAGAGAGGAGAAAGAGAATCCACCAGCCCCTCTCCAACCTATCCAAAGTAAGTCACCTCTATTATTCTTTAATTCATCCTCTTACTTGCTTTCTTCATAACATTTTTAAGTTGTTTTTCTTTTCTATTTGCATTGGCATTTGCTTTATTTTTCTGCTCCCCCAGTAGAAAATTAGCTCCATGAAGGCAAGAACCATGCCCTCTCTCTAGTATTGGGCATAGTACCTGTTTGAATAAATTATATCCTAAACTGAATGCAAATCTCAATTTGCATTTCTCTGGGCAGTTTTCCAGGTTGTGCTATTCTTCAGAGTAAGAAGAACCAACTTGGTTAAAGATCAAAGATGTCTGACCACAGATGCTCCCTAGTGTGTGACACAGCATCAGCCCCACTCCAAACTGCTAAGATGTCTCTCTCAGGGGGCTTGTGTAACAGTTTATCCATTTATATTGGAGGGAGCAGAGAACAGGAAAAACACACAAATTGATTCAAGAGATTAGGGAAGTGCTATTTTTTTAAATGGCTCAGTGAGTCTTCCTTAGATAATTCGAGGAACACCTATCTTGATGGGCTTTGGGGAGCGGGAGTCAAATGCCAATTTTACTTGAATCACATTAGTATGGGTGACATAACAGAGTAGTACTTAGTAGTCATGCTAACTATTAAAATTGTAATAATGAAAGAGAGCAGGAAGTCAGATGATGAAAAGGGATAGGCAGGTAAAACGTCCTCAACTGTGTTCTCCAGACATTTTAGTTCGATCTAAACCAAATTTCATCAAAAAGATCTGCAGGTAGTTAGGATAGTGTTGGTGACAAGGTGTTTGCATTTTCTCTAACCTGGAACGAAATATCTACCTTGTTACCTTAAAATTCAATCCATGTCACCCCTATCACTCATCTTGTCCAAAATCATGGTGACTTATTTCAAGCACTATTGGACATATATTTGAAAGGAGAGGTGTGCACTCTGATGATGTTGAAATCTGAAAGTACATAATCTTCTCTCTTGCTTACCATGGATCAGAATCTCAAGTCCTACCTTGAAGAGAACCAAATGATTCCTCAACATCCCTTCCACCTCTAAGCTTCCATAATTAGAGGACTCATCATTTGCTGATGGAAATTTGCTTAGGAGATTGGGTGATGGTAAGCTGTGAAACTCTCATGAGCCTGATCATACTTACTGAGCTGCTAAATCTATACATTAGCATCCTAGAAAATGGAAAGCCCAGAGAGGAGAAAGAGAAAATACCAAATTTTATACCAGCAGAAAAGAGGAGGGATGAAATCCTACTCATTATTTATTTGCTCATTAAGCAAACATTCATTTAGTACTCACTATATAACTGGCACGGTGCTTGAAATTTTGGACAGACACATAAAATAAGTCCCTGTGCTCAAAGAATAGTGGAGAGAGACTTAAAAATAAATTATAGCACAATCTGATGGGTGCTATTGTAAGGCTCAGTGCTGCAAAATCCTGTAGGAACCCAGAGAGATGAGTAGCTCTATTGAGGGAATTAAGAAAGACTT
Source organism: Diceros bicornis minor (assembly GCF_020826845.1). Classification (NCBI taxonomy): domain Eukaryota; kingdom Metazoa; phylum Chordata; class Mammalia; order Perissodactyla; family Rhinocerotidae; genus Diceros; species Diceros bicornis. Next base: position 48,888,840 of record NC_080756.1, on the reverse strand, counting down.
TATCAAGAAGATATTTGAACTAGGCTTTGAAGGAAGGGTAGGAGTTTCTGGTGAAGAAGAGGAAGAGGATTCCAAGAAGAAAGAACAGAAAACACAAAGGCTTAGAGACATGAAAGAGCATGGTAGGAAAAGAAAAAGAACTGTATGGAGTGAGTGGAGCAGGAATACATAGGGATGAGAGACTGGAATCAAGGCAGACAGGAAACTAACTGATCATACAGGATTTTGTAAGCCATACTAAAAGCTTAGAGTTTTCAAACAGTGTACACAATTGAATGAATTTTACCAAAAGTGCTTCATGATCAGATTGCTTTTGTTAGAAAGAATTCCCTAGTGGGATTGCAGAAAATTAAAAGAGAACAAAGACAGGAAAACCAGTCAAGAGGCCACTGACTAGAGGCCACCAAGTCAAGAAATAAGGGTCTGCTTTAGCAAATGAAAACGTGCTCAATTTCACTATAATAAGAGAAATTCAAACTGAACTCACACTGGGATACCATTTCTCACCTATCAAGATGGCAAAAATTCAAATTCTTGAGAACACACTCAGTTGGTGAGGCCATAGGAAAACAAGCCATCTTTTTTTTTTGTTCCATGACACTATCTAAGGAGCTTATTAATTTCATTCAACTGATTAAGTGTGATGGTTAATTTTATGTCAACTTGGCTGGGTCACAGTGCCCAGATATTTGGTCAAATATTATTCTGGATGTTTCTGTGAAGGTGTTTCTTGGGATGAGATTAACATTTAAATCAATGGGCTTTGAGTAAATCAGAGTACCCCCCCTGAATGTGGTTAAGCCTCATCCAATCAGTTGAAGGCCTTAATAGAACAAAAACTGTCTTCCCCAAGCAAAAAGGAATTTTGTCAACAGACAAAATTTGCACTCAAACTGCAACTCTTCCTTGAATCTTCAGCCTGCCTGCCTGCCAAACCCTCTTATATATTGCTGGTAGGAGTGAAAAATACCACGACCCATATGGAGGTGAGTTTGGCAATTTCCAATAAAACAATATATGCCTTGATTCTTTGACCTGACAATCACACTATTAGGAATTTACCCTGAAGTTATACTTTTATGAATACAAAACAATATATACATATAAGGTTATTCAACTGCAGCATTATTCATAATAACAAAATACTAAAAATAGCCCAAACGCTTATTCAGAGGAGTCTGGTTCAATCAACCATGGTGGAGTCACACAATAGAATATTATGCAGCAATGAAAAAGAATGTGAAAGATCTCTGTGCCTTGATTTTAATGATTTCCAGAATATGTTGTGAAGTGAACAAAGCCAGGTTCAGAAGGGTGTATATAAAGTACGCCACCTTTTGTTTAATAATGAAGGGAAAATAAAAATGAGTATACCCATTTGTTCATTTTTGCAAAAAAAAGAAACACAGAAAATATAAATCAGAACTAAGTACAAATGATTACCAAGAAAGAGTGGATGAGAATGGGGTAGAAAGGATAAGGATAAGAGTGATAAGCATAGAGATTTCTTTTAAGTGAAACCTAAAATTGAATGCAAATATCAAAAATTAACCAAATTTAGGAACAGAGAAAGGATGTCCCTTCTCACTACTGCTTTTATTTTTTTTTTATTTATTTTGTGTGTGTGTGAGGAAGATCAGCTCTGAGCTAACATCCATGCCAATCCTCCTCTTTTTGCTAAGGAAGACTGGCCCTGGGCTAAAATCTGTGCCCATCTTCCTCCACTTTATATGAGATGCCACCACAGCATGGCCTGACAAGTGGTGCATCGGTGTGAGCTCAGAATCCGAACCCGGGCCGCCAGCAGCAGAGTGCATGCACTTAACCACTACACCATGGGGCTCTCCCCTCACCACTGCTTTTAAACATCATATTGGAAGTTCTAGCTAATGCAATAAGACAAGAAAAGGAAATAAAAGCATACAGATTTAAAAGGAAGATATAAAACTGTCTTTGTTCACATGACATGATCATCTAAGGAGAAAATCCAAAAGAATTGACAAAAAAACTTCTAGAACTGACAAATGATTATAACAAAGTTGGAAGATACAAGGTTAACATAGAAAAGTCAATCACTTTTCTATATAAAAGCAATGAACAAGTGGAATTTGAAATTAAAACACACTACCATTTACATTACCATCCAAAAAATAAAATTCTTGTTTATGACTATAACAAAATATGTACAAGATCTATATGAGGAATACTTGGATGAAAAATAGCAAAGAAGAACTAAGTAAATGTAGAGATATTACATGTTCATAAATAAGAAGATTCAACATTGTCAAGATATCAGTTCTTCCCAACTTGATATAGTTTCAACGCAATCTCAATTAAAATCTCAGCAAGTTATTTTGTCACTATAGACAAACTGATTCTAAAGTTTATATAGAGAGGCAAAAGACCAACAATAGCCAACACAACATTGAAGAAGAACAAAGTCAGGGAACTGACACCATCAGACTTCAAAACTTACTATAGAGCTACAGTAATCAAAACAATGTGGTATTGGCAAATAGATCAATGGAACAGAACAGAGATCCCAGAAATAGACCCACATAATATAGTCAACTGATCTTTACAAAGGAGCAAAGGCAAGCCAATGGAGCAAAGATAATCTTTTCAACAAACAGTGATGCAACAACTAGACATCCACAGGCAAAAAAATGAATCTAGACACAGATCTTACACCTTTCACAAAAATTAACTCAAAATGGACACAGATCTAAATGTAAAATGCAAAACTATAAAAGTCCTAGAAGATAACATAGGAGAAAACCTAGATGGGTATGATGATGATTTTTTAGATACATCACCAAAGGCATGATCCATGAAAGAAAGAATTGATAAGCTGGACTTCTTAAAATTTAAAACTTCTGCTCTGTGAAAGATAATATCAAGAGAATGAGAAGACAAGTCACAGACTGGGGGAAATATTTGCAAGAAACACATCTAATAAAAGACTGTTATCCAAAATATTAAAGACTCTTAACACTCAACAATAAGAAAACAACTTGATTAAAAAATGGGCAAAAGACCTGAACAGACACCTCACCAAAGAAGATATACAGATGGCAAGTAAGCATATGAAAATATGTTCAACGTCATATGTCATTAGGAAATTGCAAATTAAAACAACAGTGAGATGCCACTACACGCCTATTAGAATAGCCCAAATCCAAGACACTGACACCAAATGCTGGCAAGGATGTGGAGCAACAGGAACTCTCATTCATTGCTGGTGGGAATGCAAAATGGTACGGCCACTTTGGAAGAGAGTTTGTCAGTTTCTTACAAAACTAAACATAATCTCACCATAAAGTCCAGTAATCACAGTCCTTGGTATTTACCCAAATGAATTAAAAACTTATGTTCAGACAAAAAATCTGCACATAGATGTTTATTGCTATAAACATCTGAAATTTGAAATTGCTTAAGTTATAATTGCCAAAACCTGGGAGCAACCAAGATGTTCTACAGTAGGTAAATGGATAAATAAACTGTGGTACATCCAGACGATTCAATATTACTGAATATTACTCAGCACTAAAAAGAATGAGCTATCAAGCCATGAAAGAACATACAGAAAACTTAAATGCATATTACTAAATGCAAGAAGCCAATCTGAAAACGCTATATACTGTATGATTCCAATTATATGATATTCTGAAAGAGGCAAAACTATGGAGACAGTAAAAAGATCAGTGGTTACCAGCAGTTAGGGGAGAGGGAGGGATGAATAGATGGTGCACACAGGATTTCCAGGGCAGTAAAACTATTCTGCATAGTATAATGGTCATTATACATTTGTGCAAACCCATAGAATGTTCACCAAGAATAAAGTCCAATGTAAACTATGGACGTTGGGTGATGATGTGTCCATGTAGGTTCATCAATTGTGATATATATATCACTGTGGTGCAGGATGTCAGTCATGGGGGCAGTTGTGTGTATGTGGGGCAAGAGGGTATATGGGAAATCTCTGTACTTTCTACTCAATTTTGCTGTGAAAAATAAAGTTTATTAATTAAGAAAAAACTAACCCAACTTTATATCAATTCAATAGCATAACCACACAAAGAATTAATTCCAGTAATTTTTAAAGACTATATTCTCTACATCCATAGTGGGATATATATTCTAAGGACAAAAGAACTGCAAATAAATCTTAAATTTTATTTAGTGGGTTTATTGGTAGTAGTAGTAATACGGTATTGTGTTCTGAAAATATTTTATGTATATCATGGGATAAAGCAAATAAATTAATGTATTAATGTTATTAGGAACCAAGATTTTCACTGTGAGAGAAAAAGAGATAAAAATTTATGATGAAAAAGGTAAGGATAAATTTAAATCATAAATATCAGTATGAACTCTTGATTTTTAAAATATGTTTTCTATCACTTCCATTGAAAGGGCCTAGGTGCAATAACATACCAATAGCAATGAGCACATCTAGCAATGAGATCTTGGTGTCTAAATACCATTCTCCACTAAAAGAGGTCAGAGTTCTTTGGAGAAATATCTGTTCCCAGGTCTGGGGCCAGAAAAATACAAGTTGAGCCTCAGATCTTTTGTTTTGCCCAAAATAAGGTAGTACATAAAGACCAAGGGCCATGTTATAGGGTCACAGGGCCTGGCTTGAAATGACCACATTTGGGTCAATTCAGGCAATTTTTTAAAATTGATTCAGGCAGGGATCATCAATAGATGATGAAACCACTGGGTAAACTTTATTGGGCAGGAGGATATTCACACCATCTCAAAGTATTACTCATAGATTGTTTACTAATTATGAACAGAGGAAATTATTTTTATAATTGCAAGATATGACTGATATTTTTTTCTTTCTCTCCTCTAGAATTTTCTTTTTTTGGAAGCTAACCAAGTTTACTAGCTGTGGTGGCTTTGTACTGTATCAACTTAGCTAAGCTGGAACCATGTTTCCCAGAATTCCCTTCTCTATATGTCCTGGGGTAGAGCTGGTCACAAGAGAAATTTGTGACTGATTTAGAAGGTGGACATGAAACAGAATAATTATTAAAGTATAGTTTTGGGGGGCTGAAATTCTACTGAGTTAAGGGCCATTCAACCCATCTATACCCATCCAGTCCTCACTGCTTCCATTTCTAGGATGTAAGGCCAAAGATCTGGCTTAAGGAGTAGAGCATAAGATTAGTTTATTTTCTTATTTTTTCCTCCTTAACTTCTCTTATCATACCATAGCTTGTCCTTGAAACCATGAAAAGAAAAACAACCACCATTATTGAATACTTCAATCTTACCCACACATGGGGTCCAGGGATTACATAAAGCTCCTGTGTGTTTGGTCATGAAGAAAGAAGCTCATTTAAATATCTACGACATCAATGGAACAAACACCAATTAGACAGATGGGCAGTGGCATTTTTAGTATAACGTGCCCTATAAGCCTGCAGAAAAATCACTCAGCCTACCATGATGTTAGTGACTCATGGGTGTTAATAGTGACAGTTCATAACTCTACTGAGAATACAGCCAATTTCTGCTTATCCACAAAGAGACTATTACTTTGCCAAGTATTTGCACAGCAATCTGTCACAGCCTAGACTATCACAGCCAGCCCCAGCTTGGGTGGGGTTAGGGCTGTATGAGAGAGTGTGGAGGGCAGGGGTGAGGTGGAATACAGAGTGAAGGGTCAGGGAATATTTTCACCCCAGCAGGTGTCTGATTATATTCTAAAGTGAAATGTTACTCATCCGTGTCACCAAATATTTACTGAGTATCTACTATGATTGGGACACCGTGCGGGCCAGTAGGGATTCTAAAGCTATAAAATAGGATCCCTACCTGAGGAAACTTACACTAGAGTCACACCATAAACATAAACACATATGCATCAATATTCACCAGCAACGATAAATGCTCAAGTGTGCAATGCAACCTAGAGAGTAGAGAAGAGGAATTGTCCACCATGTAGATGTGATAGATGAATCACAGGACTGAGTGCCTTCTCCAGGGAGAAAGGAGAAAGCAATAGAAGCAAGAAATATTTATTAAACATCTACTAATGATATATTAACAGCTACCATTTGAAGGCATTTAATAAATGCCAAGTGCTCGGCCTGTGCTTCCTCATTTTATTTTTACAACCACCATGTGATTAAGTGAATTATTATTCCTACATTACAGTTAACCAAGTATGGTCTCAGATAAGTAATTACTCCAAGGTCACACAATCTGTAAACAACTGAGCAGAACTCACATACAGGTTGGTCCGACTCAGAGTTCATGCTCTTTCTGTTTCATGATCTGGGCTCACTCTTCTGTGTCTTTCCACACTAGAAACATGTTGTGGATGTCATGTGTAACCTCCACTGCCTCAGCCTTCAAGGAGAAAGCCACATACACAAGATAGTGGGGGACAATGAAATACCAAATCAAAGGGTGATTAAGTGCCCAAATGTATGGCAGAGATATGCATGCAGGGGAGGGGTAGTTTGAGGGGGATGATGGTGCCATGGAGAGAAGATGCCCTTCTTATAGCATCACGTCCCTCTAGCTGCCTCCATGGAACTCTACCAGTGCTCCCAGACAAAAGCTGGCACAAAAATTATAAACTGCAACAACAGCTCCTCAAGGAGTCTCTTTATCTGATGCTGCACCCTGGTTATGCTTTAACAGCAGACAAATGGCCAATGGGTGGCCCGACTGGGCCAGTAGATTGTGGGCATAAGGGGTGGCTGCCACTCCCAAGGCCCAGCTACCCATCTGAGTGATGGCAGCTCTCCAGGGGAGGAAATATTCCCCATGCTTGTAATGGGCCCAACTAGTGTCAACATTTACAGAGAAACTCAAGAAACAACAGATGGATGGAGTGAACCAAAAGGTGGTCACTTCCCGGACTTCATTTTGAGGTCTCTGCTGCAGGAAGAGAGGAGTGATTCAGGGACAATGGTGCTCCTCTCTCACCTTAGCAAACTCGATCACCTCCTCTTAAATGTTTAACTACCCAGTGAAAGGTGGGTAATAAATGGCAGGAGTTCAGCAAAGTGTCAGCGTTTCTGTCTTAGGATAAAACAGATCCTCTCCCTTCCCCTTGACTGTAATTCTCTTCTGTATAATTTTCTAGCTGTACTTGGCAGGTTTGGGAGTTACCGGCAATAGTCATTAGCTGCAAAAATGATAGTGGATGATACTTAGAGTCCAGAGGGAAGATAACCGGCCAAGAAAATCTCTGGGGAGTGCCACCCTCTAAGGCTGTGATGTGAAGAGGAGGAGCCCATGAACTCTACGTGATCGTGGATGTATATAAAGAACCAGGACTGAAAGGTGTCCTGGGAGTCCCAAAGGGCCAGAGGCAGCAGGAAAATCCAGGAAGAAGACAACTAAAAATGGTCCTTGTGTGTGGTACATAGGTGATAAACGACCTTAGCACAAGAGTTGTGGTAGAGTGGTGGGGTTCGGAAGACAGCCCCACATGGAATAAGGAGCGAAAGGAGGGGACAAAGCAGAGACAGAGAGGAGGGGTGAGTTTTCAGAGAAGTTGGAATATGCTAGCAGGGGAAGGTCAAGGGAGAATAATTTTTTTCAAGATGGAAATTATTTGAGCGTCATGAGAAGTTCAAGGGAAAGACCCAGTAGAGAGTGAGAAGTCCTAGCGGGGATGGGGGAGCTGACAGAAGGACACTCATAGACATCAGGGAGAGCCTGGAGGGTGTGCTCCTCGGCCAGACTCTCAAGGTTTTCTCAAGAACCCATAAACAACTGAAATTGTTTGCTTTGATCTCCCTTTTTGACCTATTCAAGGACAGGAGGCCCAGACTGGGCATCTTTGCTGGTTGCCAGCTAATCAGTTTACCCCCAGAAAAGTGCAGACAAGATTTACTGTGCACAGACAGTCTACGTGTTTCCTCACCCCCGACTCTTATGAATAAAACCTGACCTCAGCTTGAGAACCTCCCTCACATACGAGGAAACAATTTGCATACAAAATAATTAATCAACACCCAAACTAACTAAATGTTTTTGAGTTATTTTTTGAGAAGAGAAAGAAAGGCAGAAGATGCAGGAGGAAATGGTGATGACTGAGGAAGCACAGTCCAGAGAAGGTGAGAGGAGATCGGGTCAGATGTTAGGTAGGAGAAGGGGTCCCCTGCTCTGACCCTGGAGGAAATGTAGGGAAGATACATCAGATTGGAGGGGAGGAGGTATGGGGGTGTGGAGGGGGGACTAGACTAGGAAGTTAAAGGCTGTCTGCTAAGAGTGAAGAGGCCCTGTACGCAGGGAATGGTGAAAGTTTTAAATTGTTGTTGAAGAGGATGGGAGATGGACACAAGAGAAAGAAAAGGGTCGCTGGGTATCCACAATGACCCAGCTGAGGCTGAGACACAAATGGCGGCCGTCTGCATGGCGATGTGAGTCCCCGCCACAAGCTGCTGAGCTGCCCAGCTGTGCAGGGAAAGGACGGGGGGGGTAGGTGTTTCATTGGGTGGGTGCGGAGGCAGGACAGGTGGGGAAGGCCAGGTTATCAAGGGTGATGAGAGGAGAGGAGCTCAGATGGTCATAGGACCAGGGCTGGGGCTTGAAGGGGAGATGCAAGGAGGGTACTTATGATGGCCAGTGTTCTAGTTAGAACAGAATCCACTCCAGCTAGTTTAAGCAGAAAGGTGTATAGATAGCGCAGAAAATCACTGTGAGGTGTAAAGATACAGACTCTGCCTGAACGTCCAGGAATGACTCCTCCCGACACTGCGGGACTGGCCCATCCGAGGAGCTTTGACGAATAACGAAGCTTTAGTTCAGAGGCTGGCCACCGTGGCTGCCAACTATAGAACCAAACGCCCTTGGCCACCGTGCTCCCAGGAAAACAGACGCCCTTGCTCTGCCTTCTCTGTATATCTCAGTTTTGAGTCAAGGTGCATTAGGTTGGTGGAAGCTAAGTCACATATCTGCCCCTGGCGGCAAGGGAGGCTAGAACCTGCGTGTGTGTGTTGTCTCCCTTCCCCTCCACACCCCCCAACTGGGAGGTTGGTATTTGCACGGTGGAGAAAGTGCTCAAGGAGTGTAGAAAGAGTTGAAGAGGTTTGGAGCAGCCGTCCACTCTAGGGCACATCAAGGCTGCTGCAGCCTACATGCTGCCTCTCTGAACATTTTTTAAAATGCCCTGCTGGACACACAGAATCCTGTGGGCACGTGGCTTGGCAAAGTCTGGCCTTTATAAGAAGAAAAAGGTGCTCCTTCTTCCGGGGGACGCCGCCCTGCCCTGGTGCACAGCTTACCGAGCAAAGGGCAGGCTGGGTTTCAGCCCCCACCCACCTCCTCAGGTAGCAGATTCTGTGCAGTACAGACAGGGCGCAACCATTTGTGACAAGGCTGGAGCTCACTGACCGGGAAGAAATAAAGGGATCAACAGCCAAGAAGTCTCCACAAAGCCAAAGGCCATGTGTGGTGGGAAGGAGGCTGGGGGGAGCCAGAGGGGTAGGCGTTATGGTCACAGCATGGAACACGAGGGTCTGCGCCTTCTGGGGGGAGCTCTCAGTGTGGGCGTAACAAGTTCCCGTGGGAGGGCGAAGTGCAGGGGAGTTGAGGAGACCTGGAGACTGAGGAAGCTGTTTGAGAGACAGCCATCTACGTGGATGTTAAAATCCAGTTGCAGGAAGAGGAAGAGAGGAGCCAGATTCCAAAGTTCTCCGTGACAGAGTTACAGGGAGACAGTGGGTGACAGCAACGGGGAGAAGAAGGAGGTGATAACCTCAAAACAGGAAGGACTGCACGCCAGGGTGGAAGTAGCAGCTGGAGCAAACAGGTAACAGCCACAGAACCCCAGCTTCCCTCTCCTGGCCCCTCACCACATGGGACGTGGATGCGTTCATTTAAGCAAATAGTCAGTGAAACTCTGTTTCAGTCAGCTCGGGCTGTCGTAACAAAATACCACCGACTGGGTGGCTTAAACAACAGAAATTTACTTCTCACAGTTCTGGAGGCTGAAAGTCCAAGATCAAGGTGCTGGCATGAGCTGCTTCTGGAGAGGGCCCTCTTCTTGGCTTGCAGATGGCTGCCTTCTCCCTGTGTCCTCACATGGCAGAGAGAAAGAGACAACAACTCTCTGGTGTCTCTTCTTATAAGGGCACTAATCCCTTCATGAAGGCCCCATTCTCATGACCTCATCTCACCCTAAACACATCCTAAAGGCCCTGTCTCCAAAAACCATGACATCGGGGGTTAGGGCTTCAAGATATGAATTTGTGGGGGTACACAATTCAGTCCATAGCACTCCACTATTTGTGAACAAAACAAAGTCCCTGTTCTTCTGGAGCTTATAATCTAATGGGGGGAGGCAGACAATAAACAAAAAATAAATATACAATATGTTAGGGTAATAAGTGCTAAAAAAAAAAAGAGGTAGGTTTGCGGAGTGAGGGAGAACCAGGGCATTACTATGTATAGAATGAATATGGAAGAAGAAAAGAGTGGGACATCAACTATCTGGTGGAAGAGTGCTAAATCTGTGAAAGCAGCAAGTGCAAAGGTCCTGAGGCAAGATCAGGTTTAACCTATGAAACTAGAGTGGAGAGAGGGAAAAGGAGGTAAGTGGTAGAGTTTGTTGTCATTGGAGTATAACAGGGGCGGATCACATAGGGACATGGTGAGAACTTCAGTTTTTACTCTGAGTAAGGTGGAAAGCCACTATAGGTTACTGAGGACAGAAGTGACATGATTCAGAATTGAGGGAATGGAAAACCTACAGTGGAGAAAGTTACACTAGTGGTGTTCCTCAGGGGAAAGACGGGTTGCAAGGAAGACAGGGAGGTGGAGGAGGAATCGTTTGAGGTGAGGGTTCCCAGGGCACAGTGGAATGAGTTAGGTGAGGAGGGCCAGGGTGAGGGAGGGCAGAGCAGCAGGGGCGTGAGAGAGCAAGGGACAGGACAGAGATGGGGAGGTTGCCTTGGAGATCCAAGATTAAGGGAGTGAGAGGCAACACTGGAACGAGATACCTGAGGCAGGATGGGCTGGGAGTCAGCGTGTAGGGAGAGCTACCCAGGTCTGTGGGGGCAGAAAGGGCGGTGGTATAATGTGGAAGCCATCAGGAGAAGTTCCCACAAAGGTTTCAGGATGTTTGAGGGGGACACGGGGAAGCTGGGACACCTCCCACATGTGCAGAAGGGCACCCTGGAGAGCAGGAATACAAGAGACTTTCTGGAAGTCTGGTAAATTTTGAGGGGAAGAAGTAGGAAAAAAATGGAAACCTGGAAATCTGCCCAGCGCAGAAAAAGCCCCCACCCCTCAGGATGTGGGTGGGCCTGAAGGTCCAGATGACTGGTGAGCAGGGAGGAAGAGCTTGCTGGGGCCGGAGAGCCAAATGGAGAAAGGAAAAGGAGGAAGTGAAAGGCTGCAAACTGGGACACTTCCTGCTGCGTGGCTTCGCCCTCCCAGTGACCTGGGCCTGCAGGGGATGCACAGGGGGGAGGCCACCGAGTGGGAAGGAGAAAAAGCCACAGAGTAGGTCTAACCAAGAACCATTCTCTGTGGCCTTGCTTGCAATTCAGTTGCTCTTTTGGCAAAAGGCCCCGGGCAGCTGTTCCACCCAGAGAGCCTTTGCCAGGTGAGCCAGGAGCCGCGCAAGATGCCACACAGCTGCCGGCCTTGAGGCTGCAGGACGCCCAGTTCCCCACTCCCAGCTTTCCTAACTCCAGGCTTTTAGGCCAGCATTGCCCAGGGTGGACAGGTGTGGGAGGAGGCCAAGGAACAAGCAGGGAGCACTGGCTCTCCTCTTCTTTCCTGGTTAGAGCAGGACACAAGGGCAACTTTATCTGAGCCCTCTGCCAGATCTGGAAGGGCTGTGTTTGTCACAGCTCCAAAAAAGAGCAGGAGGTTACTTAGCTATGGATGAATAATAATTGGGCATTTGTCTAACAGCTACTGTACTGATGAATAATTAAAATTTTTATTACAATTGAGGCGAAAAGCACTCTACCCACATGGATGGTCTGTGAGCTGTGCCGGGGGAAAGGCAGGTAGTGAGAGTACCTTCCAAGTCCTGAACTAATCGGCGTTATGATAGTTAAGATGGCTGCACAAAAAGCTGGGGATCTTCGGAAAAGTTGTAGGGGAAGCAGACCCAAACACCGAGGTCTTTATCTTTACAGTCCTTTTCAGGATGTGATAAGATAAATCGACTGGAACAGATCTTGGAAGTGCAAATGGCTGAAACAGCTAAGGAAAACTAGAAGCGAAAACCAGGAAGCAACGGAGGTAAAGAGCAATAGATAATAACTCAGCCATACTAATATCCTTATACTACAGCCAATGATGGTGACTTTGCTGATGATGGAGAGGGGACAGCTGGAGTATGCTGGGAAAAGTGCCGAATAGTGTCAGAACTCCCTAGTTCAATGGCTTGGCTACTTCTTGGCTGTGACCTTGAGCAAACTCACTAAACCTCCACAGACCTCCCTTTCTGCATCTATAAAATGGGGATAATACTACTTAATCATTGTGTTGTCCTGAGGATTAAACAAGATAATGCTAGTATTTGGTAGTTATAAAGACAAACAGAAAATGCAAGTAATTATAACTCAAAAATGAGAATGAAAGGTAACTGAGTCCAAACAGCATAGGAGCTGGGATAGTTTGGGTGAATTAGGATTCAGAAATAATGGAAAAGAAAATCCGTGGTATTTGGGTTGGATATGAAATTACCAATGGAATTTCATAGGGTTCAACTTAAATACATTGTGCAAGGTAAATAAATATCCCTTTAGTAATTAAATAGCATTTTGTCTTTCTCTGGTTTGTCAACAGGACAGTCCACTTAAAAGAAGGAGCATTAAATGTCAATTATTTTGATGAGAGAGTGCGTATAGAATTCACACATCCACCAATAAATATTCATGCAGTGGGAAGTGACCACGGGCAGAAGAGATTATTTTTGAGAGTGTGTCATGTGCAATAAAACCTTGACATACCTGAGGGATAAATCCCAAGAATGCCCTGACCCCCTAAATATGTAAGGATAATATCGCATAGAGGTGGTGGTGGCTTAATCTTCCCCTATGCAGTGACCAGCCTTGCAGTCCCCGTGATTCAAGTTCATGAGGAGACCCGAAAGTGTTCAATGTATGAAGGCTGAGCATCCACCATACCTTATCTCCTTTAATACTCACCACACTTCTGTGTTCCCCATTTTATGTAGAATGAAACTAAGGCTCGGAGGGGCTTAAGTAACTAGCCCAAGGTCTCAAGGCTACTGATGCATGGAGCCAGAGTTTGAAATTTATCTCTTATAAGCCACCAAAACATTCACTATACTATTCCCTTTCATAGTTCATATGGGGATGCAACATTGACCATAACAAGGTCCCTTTCCCTTATAATCTTCTAGGAGAGATGGTAGTGCAACAAATTAATTCGGCAAGTATCTTCTTAGGTACATTTGTTCAGGGTGCTAGAGATCCAAAGATAGATGAGCGAGATGAAGCCCTGTTCTTGGAAGTGTCTATGAGGTGAGTGCCATGCGTGTGGTGTAGACCCAGCGCTGGAGGCCTTGCAGGGCCCCTCACTAGCTCTTGGTGGTGAATCCCCTTACATTCTTGTCATTGGATGTCCACAGATGTAGCTACTGCCCCAGTGCCCTCACCAGATTTGAGCATCCAGAAACTGGCAGACAGCAGGCAGGCTGGCGTGGAAATGGACAGAACGAGGATATAAAGGCAGGAGCCTGGGTCCAGTTCTGCCTTCACCATTACTAGGCCTATGACCTTCTGTAAGCCATGTAACCACCGAGTCAGTCTCTTTGTTTGTAAATGAGGATATTGTTGAATAGAGAGGTGCTGGTGAGATACTGTCCAAAAGTGCCTTGAAAATAATATTTATTAAAAGTTCGGGGCCAGCCCCGTGGCTTAGCGGTTAAGTGCTCACGCTCTGCTGCTGGCAGCCCGGGTTCAGATCCCGGGCGCGCACCGACACGCCGCATCTCCGGCCATGCTGAGGCCGTGTCCCACATACAGCAACTAGAAGGCTGTGCAACTATGACGTACAACTATCTACTGGGGCTTTGGGGGGAAAAAATAAATAAATAAAATCTTTAAAAGTCCGCTTTTATTATCCCTTTATGTTTCTGCTAATCAAACCCAGGATAGTTTGTGTTTTCATCAGTCTGTGCGGCTCCATCAAATACGACCTTTGAATATTCCAAACTGCTCCTCTGTGAAGGAGTGTCTCACATGGTTCCAGCCTCGAGGTGGGAGTGGTGTTGCAGAAGGTAAAGAGCCACAAAGGAAAATGAGTGCCAGGCATCTTTCCATGCCAGCTCCTTCTTTCCATCTCTTCTTGGGCATAGATCTGTGTAACACATGCTGAAAGTTTGGGTAGTTTCAATTAACAAAGGGCCAGGTGGGAAGAAGACGAATTTCTAAAACTTTTGCTAGAAATGCAGAAGTATTTAGCTACAGTGGAGCTCCCCTGCCACGGCGGGTGCTGCCACGCTCCCTGGGACTCTGCCCTAACTCTGCGTCTGAATGGCTGTGCCCCGACCAGGAGCTCCACGGGTCGGGAGTGCTGCTGCATCTCACAGAACAACAAAGGAGCTGCTGACCCACCAGCTGAATGGGCCTGGACATCTGGCTGGTGTCCTTCCAAAGGGCTCCATCCTGAGCAATTCTCAGGCAAAGTAGTCCAACCTTCCACTGCGGACCCCGGCCAGGACTGTGTGCTTGACCGTCAGCAGCCAGCTGCCAGGCTCCTGATGAGACAGGTCAGGAGTAATTGGCTGGCATCTCGGCCCTTTCAACAACCAGATCAGATGTGTCAGATGAGCAGTCAAATGTATTTGCCCAGCTCTAAACTCTTGTACCTATCAGAAACAGAGCCAAACCCTAAAAGGTCAATTTGGAGTGTAGTGTAAACATTGTCTTCACTGTGACTTGTTCTTTCCTTTCTCACTATCTCAAGTTGTTTCAAGGGAGACTTAGGCAATTCGCCCATGGGTATCCAGGGGTGAACATCCAATAACATTTCATTGAATCTGCTATCTTCTCCTAAAGGTCAAGAACATTTGTGGTTGGCTCATCTGCATATGCACAGTGTCCCTACAGTATCACAGTGGAGAGATTGTGATATTGTTCTCCACACTCCCATCCTGGTGCCTGTGGGATGGTAGGGAGAGGAGGCAGTGCTGTGAGAACAGGGGAGAGAGCCCTTCCAGTTCAGAGAATCAGCCCACCCTTGGAGCTAGACCTCCTTGTACAGCCTCCCTCCCAAGGTCAAACCTGAAACCACCCATGACATCATTGACAGAGAGCCTCCCAGCTTGATCTGTTTAAACATCCTTGGAGTCCACTACATGAGGCAGCCCATTGCCCTTATGTTGAAATGGAACCAACTTCTCTAGAACTTTCTTTCATTGGTCCATTAGATATACTACATTTGAATCATACCTTCAGAAAATATGAGCAGCCAAAATAAGAGGAACAGGTGCCTCTCCCTTCCAGATCCTTCTCCTAATCTATACCCACAGAGGTGTTTTAGCTTCTCTTCTGACTTGTTTTAGGAAGTCAAGTACTCTGACTCGCACCTTGGCTTTCTCCAGTAGACCCTTTTTCCTGTGCCCCCTCATCTGTCCTCCTGGATATCACAAAACCCTCCAGTCACTGCATCATATCCAGCACATGTACACTACAGAGAATTCAAGGCAAAGGCGAACGTGACTGTGAACATCGAGAAAAAGACAGTGTGGCTGCTTCTCAATAATTATTAAGGACAAAATAAAACCCATAAGGATAAACTTTATATTTTCCAGTGGTGGGTCATGTGGCTTAATCCAGACATTGGCCCAGAGCTGCAACTTCTCTTCAAAACTATTTGCACAAGTATGTCAACGTTGCTCGACATAAAAGGCACAGGTACACTCTACTGACATGAACCGTCATCAGAAAATTACCCCATCTTCTCTCGATCGCCTGCGTATGCCAGAACTCTCCCCTGTGGGAAGGGAGATGGTAGAGAGCAGAACATTAACTGATTAATAAATCTTTTCACTCAACATGTCTGCATTGAGTGAACTTTTTGTTTTCATGGCATTAATGGGCTGGAAAAAAAAGAATTCAAGAAATCATAACCCATATCCCATGTATTCTAGATCTAATTTGAAATCTTCCAAGTGGCGGAGAATTCCTTTTTTGCTGCTGCTGCTGCTGATGATGATAATGATATTTTGTATGTTTGCTGGTTTTACATATGAAGTACTTCAATGTAAAGAGAGAAGTATAGACAATAATAAAACAAATATCTGTTTATCTACCACCTAGCTTTAACACTATTAACAATTTACCATATTTTGTTCAGTTTTCTTTGTAAAAAACAAAGCATTTAGATACATGCGATGTACAAATTTCCTCCCTAATCCCATTCACTTCTCTCCACTCCAGTAGGTAACCATTGGCCTGAGGCTAATGGTATCAGTCCCATGAAGACTTTTTAAAAATATTTATGACATATGTACTCATAAAGAAATGATGGGTTTTTTTGTATTTTATATATTTTTTTGTATTTTACATTTTTAATAAAATTGTGTCGTACTGTATGTTCTGTTCTGCATTTGCTTTTTTCACTCAACATTATGCTTTGAAATATAGCCATAATGATACATGCAACTCTGACTCATACAACCCAACTGCTAAAATTTCTCCTGTCTTAAAAAAAACCTTTCCATTGACTTTGCCAACCACTCACTGTCCTCTCCTTTGCCCTCTTTACCCTTTTTTGTGACATAATTTCCTGAAAGTGTTGTCTTTACTCACTGTCTCTAAGTCTTCTTCCAAACTCTCTCAACCCACTCCAGTCAGGCCCCCTCAACTCCACTTGCAAGACACTTGGGTATAATAGCTGGAAATCCTTCTTCTCTGGAATCCCTGCATTGTTTCATGAGTGGCCAACCACCCTCACAGACTGGTCCACCTCAAGAGGCGATGGCAGTCCTGCTGCCTCTGCTGCAACGTGATAGTCTTAAGAACTCTGCACATATAAAGATGCCCAATCTAGAAGACCTTTGTGACGACTTCTAAGGAGATGCATAAACATTGTGTTGAATTTTTCTTTCCTTTGTGAACACTGTCGTGTGAGAGAAGGGCACAGAGCCTCTCTCCAGGACCCCCTAACCTCGGATGGCTCTTGGCCTCCACTCAGCTACTCAGGAGAAGTCCCTAGCTGCTAGTAGGATAGAGGCCCACAGTGTGAGCCAACAATCACTTTTCAGCCCATCCCTTCCACTCCTGAAAACATACTTTGGTGGAGTTTGCAGTAAGGATCTATGAATGAATGTTTAGATCTCCATTAGGGAGAGGACTTGGGGCTCATGAAGGAGCAAAGATACACTGTGCTCAGAGCATCTCATCTGTGAAAAGATGCCTTTACCTACGACACATATGCTACCACAACCTTCTCTTCCTACTCCACTCTTGGAGAAAGACAGGCTCAGACACTAAGATGCCTAAATATACTGATAAATCTCATAGATGCATAAGTCAGGCTCGTGGTGACAAGACATTTCTTTCTTTTTCTTTTCTTTCTTTTTTGTCCCATTCAATTACTTTGCACCTCAGTTTATACTGAAATATGGTGGATATGCACGAGTTCTGAAAGTCCCATGTCCTGCTCAGGAAATGCAGAAACACAAAAAAGATGCTGTGAATACTCTCTCCAAACCCCAGCACTGAGAAACAAATTACCTGTGCAGAGAAAACCACAAATAGATGCTGCTTACCCTGTCAATATATTTTATAGACCAATTTTTATTTTGCATTATGCTTTTCATACAACTGCATTCTGAAAAGATTTTCACAATGAACTGTGTCAATGTAGTAATAATTGCAGAAAGAGGGAAATAATAAAAGGTACAGGCAAAGAGAAACATTTCCACCAAAGATTTTTGAAAGAAGGGTCATCTAGGACAAATAAAACGTTTTTTAAATGGATGCTGTATAATTAAATAGTCAGAGAAATAAGACAAGTAAATTGGCTTCCTTCTCGTTTCTTTACATTTCTTGTCATGAGCTATTTGTCCCTTGGATAAGACAGCCAGGGTTTGAATCTTGGCTCCTTCACTTGCTATCTGTGACTCTGGGCAATTTGTTTTACCTCCATAAGCCTCAGTCTCTTTGTCTGTAAGATACAAGTTAATTACGGCACGCATCTCTTTGGGTGACCATGAGTGTTAAATGTGAATGAAGCACTGAGCACATTGCCTGGCACATAAAATGTATTGAATACATGTTAGCTGATAATATTATTCATATTCCCTGCATAAATTTCTTAATATTCATTTCCTCCCATTGTAACGCCTCAGTCCACTCCATCTGTCTTCATTCCCTCCTCTTTGAGCCAGGGTGACGAGTCCCTCATAAGCTACCCCAGTCTGCCTTTCCAGCCCCAGACATTCCCTCGCTCTATAAACTCACCCTCCGTACTGGCCACACTGAATTCCTCCCAGGACTCAGCGGTGGCAGCTCTGTCCTCACTCCCTTTGTGCTCTTTTCCTGGAATGCCCTTTTCCTCTTGTCCTGCTCATGACTATTGGTCCTTCAATCCACAGCTCTTTGCACCCACCTCTGATATTGCACTTGTCTCAGTGTATTGCCAAGTCTTGTTTATGGAATACACTTAGTCATATTGTGAGCTATATATCTATAGATAGATCTATATAGATCTAGCTATACATCAAATGCGTATATTAATCTATATATCCCCACCTAGCAGGTACTCAAGGCATGCTCGTGGGATGAATGAGCGAGCAGACTATTCCTTCTGAGCTGGCTCCAGTCTTGCTAGGCCACTTGGAAGAATTTCCAGGGACACCAGATCAATGCTGCCTTCTCTTGCCACCTACAAAATGTAAAGTATGTAAGACCCTCAGGTCACTTAGGCAACTTTTCCGGAATGCTTGAAAACACCATGCCCGAGCGCATTTGACCCTCATGAGGTGAGTCTCTTCTGAAGAAGCAATGGAGATGAAGGGTGAGAGATTCCTCCAGTGGCTCAGCCTCCCTGTGAGATCCTCTCATGACGGAAAAGCATCCTGGAAGAAATTCTGTGGCCCTTGCCTCACCCATCCTGGGCTCTGATGGTAAAGCTCTCAGTGGTCAGTGCGGCTCCATATCAGGAGCCCCTCCTGTCTCCATTGTTTCTGGAGGGGGAACATTAGAGCAGAGGTTCCCTAGGAGGCCTTGAATATTCCTCATCATCTCACTACAGCAGTAGGGAACCTAGAAACGGTTCACAGCTGAAGCCACTGCCCCACATCAATACATCCTGTGGCGATTTAAACTGGAAACCAGACAGCAATTTGGACCCAATCTCTCCATATTTTGGGGAAGTTGTAAATACACAGTGAGTGAAAGGAGTCCAGTGAAACCCTATTATAATATTGATGCTAGGAGCTGTGAAGAACACCCCTTAATAGACATTCTCTATCTAGTGAAAGACACATTCCCCACAAAGTCTAGGGCACCAGCGGACAGGATTTCACCTGCTAGAAAAGTAAATCTACAAGAGAGAGAGGCCCTTCCCAGTAGGTTTTTTGCTTTTTGGTTTTCTTTGGTTGTTTGCTTTGCTTTCTTTTGTTTTACTATAGTTCAGTTCTACTGGTAGCAGAGTGCGACTCCTACATGATGTGGCACAATTTCCCTGAGTTTTAATAAAAGCCATGTAAAAAATTATGGCCTTCAAGGCAGACTCAGAAATAATGAATTACCAAGTGAAAAAACGGAAAATGTGACCTGCCAGGGTCACCGGGTTAGTGGCAGAGTGTGGACCACAGCCCAGGTCTTGACCACTCACCACCAGTCCTGCTTCTCCTGGACAAGATCCCTTCTGGGTCAGGTCTGGGAACCAAGGAGACAGCACCATGTGGTGGGGGACAGGCAGAAACGGCAGGGAGGGCACCAAGAGAGCCAGTTCTGGCCCTAATGCCCACAGCCTGGTTCAAAATCCAGCTCTGCTCCTTAGCAGCTGTGAGACAATTTCCCTGTGCCTCTATTTTCTTATCTGGAAAATGGGGTTCATGATACTATGGGTCACTCTAAGAACTGAATGATACATTAAAGCTTTGGGAATAGGGCCTGGCATGTAGTAAGGACTATGTTAGTTGTCATTACTGTGATGATGGCTTCTCTACAAGCCTTCTTCAAGTGGTGAAGAGCATGGATTTCACCTGTTCCTTTAATCATGGCTGTGAATTTGCTCGGGACTCGCACTCTCAAAGCAGAATCCTCTGGTAACTTCCCCAGGCCCACAATCCATCTCCGCTTGGAAATTTTTCAGTAGCTGATTACTTACTACTTTCTTAGAGGGTCCCTTCCATTGCTGGACCACTGCAACTCTTAGAAAGATCCCTCTCACATTGGGATAAAATCTGATCCGCCTTTCCATAATTTCCCCCCATTGGTCTTAACACTACTGCTTTACTTCTCTTATAAGATAAATATTCCCCCAGGGAGACTTGGTGATGCATTGGGGATTTGTAAACCCATAAAATAAATATGACATGTTTCCCTGATGAACCAAATTGAAATGAAGATTTATCTGGTGGAGGGGGGTTGGAATTTAAGCTTTGCATTGAATTTCTTTGCATTTAAAAAGATTTTCTAATTTAAAATACTTTTCATTGAAACAAACAACTATATTTTGGTGTATAACATAAAGTTCAATTAATTTCTTTTTCAGATCAGACACAAAATTTTGCTTCTGGCAGCTACTGCTAGCTCTGCCCCAGACCTCCCAGGAGTGTCTGTTCACTTGCCTTTGACATTGGGGATTTCTAGATGGAAAAGCCTGAGAAATGTTACTCTATTGAACAGAGCTAAAAAGATCAAATCTCGAGGCCGGCCCAGTGGTGCAAGCGGTTAAGTGCACACACTCCGCTGCAGCGGCCCGGAGTTCACAGGTTTGGATCCCGGGCGCGCACCACCACACCGCTTGTTAAGCCATGCTGTGGCGGCATCCCATATAAAGTAGAGGAAGATGGGCACGGATGTCAGCCCAGGGCCAATCTTCCTCAAGAAAAAAGGGGAGGATTGGCAGCAGATGTTAGCTCAGGGCTAGTCCTCCTCGCAAAAAAATAAGAACAAATCTGACTCCTTTCCCACAGGACTGCCCATCAAGTTTTCAGAAGATCTTACCGTTGGAAAGAGGCTCAGAAGTTGTCTAAATCGATCTCCCTTCTGCAGCAGCCCTAACAGATGGTCACCCAGCCTCCGCTGGATCAGGCTCAGAGCAGAGCAGAGACCGCGTGGTAATTCTTGCCTTTCCATCGCTGGCCAGCTCTAATTGTTAGAATATTCTTTTCTTAAGCCAAGCAACATGTACATAGGCCCAGAAATGAGGCAGACTTGAGTTGGACTCTAGGACTAGTCACTTAACCTCACGGGACCTCAGTTTCCTCAGCTGTAAAATGGGATGGATGGTGTTAGTTACAACAAGGGATATTTGGAGGAGAAAAATGCATGTAGACCACTTCGCATTCTGCCCAGGACACTGGAAGATTCAATAAATGTTCACCATCATCATCACCATTTCCCTACACAGCTTCCCATCATAACCAAAGTTCCAGAGCCTGCTGGCAGTGCTTCTGCTCCAAAACCATGTTTTAGATATTTGATAAAGTTTATATACTCTCTCCTAACTGTGCCTAAAAAGCATTTTTCCCTAAGTTAAATATGCCTCCACCTTCCTCAATAGAGTTACACTCAAACCCTTCAGATAATTTATCTTTTTTTTTCAGAAAGCCACTTAAAAGTGTATCAAAAGATTCTTATGGATGAATTAGAGAAACGCTAGGTGAAAAGTGCCGTGGAGGAAAGAAAAGGAGCAAAAGAGATGGGAAAGGCTAGGATGCGGGCGGTGGGGCGGGCAAGTGAAAAGAGTGGTGAACTTGCTCAGAAGCTCAAAGGACTGGGCTTTCTCATAAAGTGTGATTGGAGAATGTGGTTTGGACCAAAGTGGAGGGAGGCATGCCCACTCTTCCTCCGAGTTGCAGACAGACAGATCTGCAGTGCAGCGCTGACCAGATTTACCCACCCAGAAGGAGGCTGAAAGCAGGAAGGGACCAAGCAGGGGTCTGGCTGGGCAGCCTAGGTCTACTCACTGTCCTCCTCTCTGTGGCCCAGAAGCACAGTGCCAGCCCACTGAGCCTGACAGAGAGGGCCAGGAGAGCAGGAGGTGGGGTACAAGAACTCCCGTCTTTACATCAAGTCCCAGCCCCTAAAATTCAGACCAAGGGGCATGTCAGGCTCTCAGTCATCCAATTAACTCCTCCTCTTGTAGAGAGGAGCAGCCAAGGTGTGGTGGACTGATTGTGTCCCCCTAAAATCCACATCTTGAAGCCCCAACCCCCAGTGTGACTATATTTGGAAAAGGGCCCTTATGGAGGTAAAGTTAAATGAGGTCATAAGAGAAGTGCCCTAATCCGATAGAAACAGTGTCCTTATAAGAAGAGGAAGAGACACCAGAGGTCTCGCTCACTCCCCCTGCTCTGCAGAGGAAAGGCTATAACAAGAAGGCAGCCATCTGCAAGCCAGCAAGAGAGTTCTCACCAGGAACCGAATCAGCAGGCACCTTCATCAAGGACTTCTAGCCTCCAGAAGTGCAAGAAAATAAATTTCTGTTGTTTAAGCCTCCAAGTCTATGGTATTTTGTTATGGCAGCCCAAGCAGACAGATACACAAGGCATAGCAGTTCCCCAGGAGAATGGTAGTGTTAGTAGGGGCTCCTTCCTTTATGAGTTGAGGCAGAACATGGGGAGAGAAGAGTTCCCGCCTGTAGGTAGATTATTAAGATAATTCAATGCTGTAATTATAAGATATGAGAATGTAGAATAAAGCAAAATTTAAATAGAAAGTTATTTATTATGGCCCTGGCTATGTGTTCACTATATTAATTTACTCTTAGGAAAGGAGAAAATGAAATAAAGCCTTGAAAAGAT
This sequence comes from Diceros bicornis minor, assembly GCF_020826845.1. Lineage (NCBI taxonomy): Eukaryota > Metazoa > Chordata > Mammalia > Perissodactyla > Rhinocerotidae > Diceros > Diceros bicornis. Next base: position 48,865,886 of record NC_080756.1, on the reverse strand, counting down.
AAAATAGTAAAGAAAGGAAGCATTCATAGAGGAAAAGGAGAAAACTAAAAGAAATTAGAAGTTAAGTATGCTTTAAACCCAAATTCAAGTGCAAATCCTAATTGAAAGGAGGAACTTTTTTGGAGGGGGAGGGGTGAGGAAGATTGGCCCTGAGCCAACATCCATGCCAGTCTTCCTCTGTTTTATATGTAGGACACCGCCACAGTGTGGCTTGATGAGCAGTGTGTAGGTCTGCACCTGGGATCCAAACCCGCAAACCCCAGGCCGCAGAAGCAGAGCACGCAAACTTGACCACTACACCACCGAGCCAGCCCCAGGAAGGAGGAACATTCGTAAAGTATTTATTGAACACCTGATGTATTCAGGGGCTAACAAAGTGTGGAAGATACAATGAAAGAGGAGGATATCATCCTGCCTTCTAGAAACTTGTTTTAAAACGCAAATCCTTCCTTCCTTTCTTCTTCCTGCCCTCCCTTTCTCCTTTCCTTCCTTCCTTCCTTCCTTCCTTCCTTCCTTCCTTCCTTCTTTTCTTCCTTCCTCCATAATCTACTAAACATTTATTAAGCCAGTCCTTTGCTATAGAACACAAAAGGTGTATAAAGGTAAGTTGTAGGTCATGCTTTTGAGGTGCTCACAGTCTCAAAAAAAAACCAGACACGAGTTAAAAATGAAATCAGCCTCTAAAGGGCCACTGGCTTCACAGAGACGAAGAACCTCAAAGGATGATTACAAGTTCCGCAGATGGGGCCAGAGGAGAAGAATATTTTGAGCAGGGGAGACAGCCTGAGCCCCAGCACAACGGCCTGGACACACAGTGTTCTTCTGAGAGGCCAAGTCCAGCCCTGGGAGCTCTGGGTGGGAGGGCGACACCTCAGTGGAGGTTTCCTCTCTGACTTCAAAATACTTCTGTGCTGTGATTTTTGACTTGAGTTACTAAGCTGAAAAAAGAGCCAGAAATATCTCTTTTGCTAAAAATAACCAGGTTCTCTGACGCCGCCTTTGGTGCCTCTGCCCCACGCAAACTCCCATCCCTTCCCACGTTCGTGACTGATGGCGTGAGCAGAGAGGAGCCAAAAGAGAAATCAACTCAGCTTCTCTGCCCTGCTTCTTAGAGCCCTTTTTAATTTCCAGATCTTTAAGCCTCCTACTCCTGCTAAGTCCCTAACATCTACTCATTAATAGTTATTTCTAAGTGCTAGGCACTTTTTGTATATTTTTTTAACTAATATTCAAAACAAGTCCAAGAGGTCTAAGTATTATTATTCTATTTACAGATGGGAAAACTGAAGCTCACAGAGGTTGTATAACTTGCCTAAGATCATAAAAAAGTAGTTGATGGAAATCTAAAACCAAGTCCTTCTGACTCTACACTGTGGTTCTCAAAGTGTGGTCGCTGGGCCACCAACACCTCCTGAGAACTCGTCAGAGACCTACTGAATCAGAAACTGGGGGGGACAGGGAAAGGGGTGTGTCAGGCCCAGCAATCTGTGTTCCAGCAAGCCCTTGAGGTGATTCTAATGGACACTAAAAACTGAGAACCACTGCTTAAAGTGTGTACCCTTAACCTCTGTGCTATTTTGCATCTCTACATTTCTGCTATCCCTATGCAAAAAATTACTGTGAGGGAATCATCCAGAAAAATAGACTGTTTTCTCTTCTGTACCTAGATGCTTCCAAGGAATTAAAGGTAACTCTTCCCTCTAGACTCTAAACTTGACTCCCATCTCAGCTGTCTATTCCGGATTTGTTATCACACCAATCAGTCAGTTGTTCAGAGTGGAAATCTGCTTTCCCATCCTGTAAGGAATTCCAGGACACTAGCTACCCACGAAGAGGGAATCATAGCCTAGCTATTGACTCCAACTTGGTATTAAGTTCTCTTTGTCAGCACAACCCTACCCTCTTCCAGACTAACAGCTCATTCTAGGCACTACCCCCGGAGACACCACGCCTACTACTGCCACCAGCCAACATTTATTGATTGAGTACTCGATCTGTGTCAGGTCCTCTGCCAGACACCTGAGATGCATGATCTCACTTAATTCTTACAAAAGCCTAAGATGTAGGTACTATTATTAGCCCCATTTCAAAAATGAGGAAACCAAGGCACAGAAAGATGAAGTAACTTGATTAACATCACCAGCTAACAAATTGTTGAGCTGAGACTCAAACTCAGTTTTTGCCCACCATGCTTACTGCATGGTATAGGCCTTTCTGGAACAAGTCCTCTTTCTCGGTATACTTCAGGCCCAACCTCCGTCTCAGGTTGAGTCCTCTTTACAGTCATGTGGATCCAGTTTCTTGCTCTACTAGAATCTCCTCTGGCACCACTTTCCAAGCTGTCTTCCACCACCCTCCCCACTTGGCTTACGCTCCATCTGGAACTGCTTCCTGCTAGCTAGCCTTTCACCCCCAGTCACTTCTCCTTCCTTCAGTTCAGCTTATGTGCAAGAAGCAGGGAGAAAAAAGATTGGTCATCTCCTCTACATGCTGCTCAGCATGGAATAAATTCTAGCTTCTGCCAATTCCCAGTTTCTAAGCAGGTTTTTTTTAATCTTACCATCTCTGCTTTGACCAGACACTTGGTACAACTTCAGACGTTGTCACCTGTTGCCTGGCTGCCTGACGAGGAACTCTTGGCCCATTTTGAAGCCAGTGTTCTTGAAGCCACTCTCACATTTAGCACCCTTTTAATATAGACTTGTCTACCACAGAATAGGGTGCACTGAGAAGACAGATGAGAATTGGAGAGGAGGCTATTTCTTTGCTTGTGATTTCTAGCCTGGTGATAGAATCAATACTGAGCCTGGTGGTATAATCTGAAAATGCAAAAATGGGGTCTGCAGGGAGAGAAGGGAATGCAGCTCCTCACATTTAGCTAATTAGAGTTCATAGGAAGTCATCTCTAACAAAAGTTGGGAGAGGCCTCCTGGAGGGTCCTTTCCTCCCAGAGTGATTGGGGGATAGGCCAGCTCAACCTTACAGGCAAACAGGAAATTCTGCCCACAAACAAAAGGAAAAAGGAAGCTCCCAGATTCCTGTTCCAAGTAGCCTCCTGAGGAGGACTTTATCTTTGAGGAAAATTTTGCTGAAGGAAATTTGAACCAAAGTTGCAAATTTCCTTTGTTCAGAAAAGCAAATAACACGAAAAGAGAGAGAAGCAAGGAGACAAAAGATTGGTCATCACAGATACAGATCTAATCTCTGGGGTAAAACACACTGGAAAGAACCTAGACATAAACGCTGCACACAGAGATGGGAGGTGGGGGTAGTGAGCAGCGACGCAGCATGAGCAAAGACTCAAGACAAGACGAACCAGACCTCCTCAAGGGGCAGCGAGGGGTCCTGGCCAACCTGAGAGAGAGCAGGACAAAATAAGGCTTGCCGGGGAGCTTGTAGTCTGCGGTATCAGGACGTAGTGTTTACTAAACCCCGGGGCCATAGAGAGTTCTGTGCTCCAAGCATCTAGGAAGTGAGATCATCAAAGCATGTTAATAACAGTCAACACTTTTAAACATGTACTAGAATTTTCTTAAGCCTTTTGCGTATATTAACTAATTTAATCCTCACAACAACCCTATGAAATAGATGTGATTATCATCGCTCCCCTTTACAGGGCACAGAAAGGTTGACTATCCTTCTCAAGGTCACACAGTTTGTAAGGCTCAGAGGTAGGATTGAACATAGGCCATCTGTTTCTAGCATCCCTACTCCTGACTGCGACACTCGACTGCAAAGCAGTCCAAAAAATCAGTAAAGTGTATCTTCTTCTCTCTGTTCTTTAGGAAGAATTTTGGCAACTCCTGAAATGGCAGCAAGCTATAACAGAAAGAAACCTGGGTTGGAATCCTAACTCTACAAGAAGAATGGGACCTTGGACCTTGAAACTTGCAGGGTTGTTTTTAATTATTGAGATCATGCATGCCTCTGGCACACAGTAGATGCTCAGTAAATCATTACACTGGTTCACATTCATTGATGCTTCTCAGGTGCCAGGCATGTGCTAGGCCTAGATATACATCTCCGGATTGAATTCAACGTGAGTCGATCAGTTTTATGCTCCTGCTACATCCCAGGGCATGAGGAAGGGTTACGTGTAGCGCCTAGGGATGATTCTCAAAACCTCACACTAGAGTTACGTCACAGTGGCTTGAGCCCAATATAGATGAGGTTCTCATGTCCTCTTTTAGTTATATTTTAATGAATGAAATAGATCCAATAGGTTGCAATCATAAAGCAACTTTATTCTTTCTCCCACTGTCCCTTCAAATCCACTCTGTAAGCAAGTTCTTCCTCTGGAGTTGGTTGAGACTTCAGACAAGTCTAATAGCTTTTCTGGTCATTCCTAGGCACATGGGTCATTTCCAGCCACAAAAACAGCCTCATTTCAGTATTTTAAATATCTAGGTCATGGTAATAATCAAAATTCTGAACTTTTATCTAAATTAGAGAGTCTCTCCTCTGCTGGCCGGGCAGTACTTCTGACTCTGACTGTTTGCCTGTGGGCAAGGAAAGTTGCCCGGCCATCTTGCTCCCCATCTCCCCCACTGGACCCTCCCACACTCACTGGCTGCTGCTTCTGACCCCTCCGGGTCAGATTCAGGGAAGGTGGGGATTGGAGGAAAAGAGCATCTGTCTCACACAGCTGGGACTACCATGACCTGGTGCTGGTGCCCGCGGGGCCTGGCACATTTGCAAAGCTGACCCTTTTGTAGGAGGCAGTTGCAGGTAGTTATGGGAACCTCCAACTCAGTTACCTTAACACCAGGGTGACCATATGTCCTGTTTGCAGGCACAGTTCCAGTTTAAGCCTGTTGCCCCAGTATATTTAATAGCATCCCCCTTCTCAAAAGTGTCCCGATTTAAATAAGTTAAATATTCATCCTACTTAACATGGATGACCACATTTCAACTTCCCCTAGACCTGTAGGCTACCAGAAGCCCACTCTACAGCTCCAGGCTGGCTCACCTCCCATATGGCTCACATCTGGTGTCCATGGAAATGGACCCCCTTTCCTCACCATTCTCTAAGAAAGAGCATCTCGCACCTACTGCAGCTCAGTCTCTCCTCTTTCTTTATTTCTCTCCGGCCTCAGGCCTGACTATCACATTCCGTACCAGTCCTTACACTCCTCCCACTGCAGAGAATACATGGAAGCTACCCTGAAGCCCCTCTCACTTGGCTTAAAGTGAGAGCGAAGTCCCCTCATTCCTCTCCCGCGGGGTGGGAGTGGGCACAGCACTCCAACAGCTGCCTCCAAAGAATCGTCACCCCTGGCTCTTCATTTCAACTCATTTTAAAGGTTGCCGGTGGGTGACTATTAGTGCTGGCAGATCTGGTTTTACCATTTCTTAGCATGTCTTGAATAATGATCCAACTTCATATTCTTTTATAACGTGGAGTTACTTAGCACCTATTGTAATATTCTCAGACTTTAGGGACTATGCCCATCTCCTAAGCAACAAGAAGAGTTGAATTTAACATCTAGTTATGCATGATTTCATAAAGAAAGGGGAAAAAGAAAACAACCACTCGGGTCTATTAAATCCTACAAAAGGTGATCCTTGTAGCAAGCTGTGACCCAAAGCCACGTCAGCTTCCAGAAATGCAATGTTGACAATGCAGGGAAGGAGCTGAGCAAGTGCAGCTTTAGCCAGGATTTCCCACCACCAGGAAGAGGTGACAGATTCCATCAGGGCTGCCTCCGTCACTTTCCTTGCATTACTTCTTGAAGATGCCAATGCACGTAGAGTCTGAAAATCTGACACATGCCCATGGCATTCCATACCCTGGAAAAAAGGGTCTGTGCAGACTTTATCTCAGCTCTGAACGTGCCAACAGAAAATCCACCCTAGAATATCCCTCTAATTGGGGACGCCTGGCCACATTGCTAACTGAGGCATGCACAGAAGCGTCAGCCTTGCTGGTTCCAGTTTTCAGTCCTCTGTTCAGTCCAAGCGTAGAGAACGGGGTGGAGGGAAGAGTCTTCCTTTCTGTGTCTCCAGGGGGCCCACGGTGGTATCCTTGAGACCTGGAGGTAGAAATCCAAGAGTATGGCCTCACGAAGGAATCTCTGTGCCTGTCTCCATTTTTCCTGTGGGTAACCTGAGAAGACCTGTGGGTATGCCCGAGCCACAGGCTGGATCAACAGCTTAGCCAGGAACAATCTGCAAGGCCTGAGTTTTAGCCGTGTCCTGCTTGCTACACAACTCAAGCTCTGTAGAGTAGAGTGTCCACAGAAACAAAGAAAAGCTTTTTAGAGTAATCCCACCTTTTCCCACAAGCCATGTTTTTATAGGAGGTTTTTGTTTTTTTCCCAGCGGCAAGGTAAAGCAAGCAGTTGAACTAACTTGTTCTCAGATCAATGAATCCATTGTGTGCTTCAGGGAGCAAAAGGGTTTTTTGTTGTTGTTGCTTTTTTTTTCTCTTTCAATGTTGGTTTGGAGCAGGAATTAGACTTGGCCATGGGCTATGAGGAAAAAGAACTGGATAGACAAAGCTTTTCTTTCTTTGGTTGGGATTTGGATTTCCGTAAAAATCTATAGATTTATCACCAAAATTGTTACTAATATGTATTCACTTATACACGCATCCTCTTTCGATCCTCCTGCTTTCCTCCCCTTACTCCTCACAGTAGCACCAGCTGAGCTCCAGAACACTGGAACAGCCTTTAGAAAGGTGCTGAAGTATTATGTTCCTGACGTCGCTTGAATATCTTGCCAATAGAAACAGTTGCAAGGTTGTTGAGGCTCTATCAAATGCTGGCAAAGAAAGGGAGATTCAAAAGTTCATGCTTAGCAGGGACAAAGCTTCAGATCCAAATTCTAGCATGTTCTGATCTACTTATGAATCAAGGAGAGGAATGGAGTTTTTGTTTCACTGTTTCTCCTCTGATCATAGACAATTTGGATAGAATGTATTCTCAGTCCTGAGCTAGTTTAGAGTAACTGGAGCCAAGACAATTCAATGTGAAAGAATGGTCCTTTCACCAAATGGTACTGGGACAACTGGATGTCCACATGCAAAAGGATGAAGTTGGACCCCTGTATTTGTCAGCTCAGGCTACCACAGCAAAGTATCATAGACTGATGCTTCTAACAACAGAAATTTATTTTCTGTTCTGGGGGCTGGAAGTCCGAGATCAGGTGCCAGCATGGTTGTATTCTGGTGAGAGTGCTCTTCCTGGCTTGCAGAAGGCTGCCTTCTTACTGTGTCTTCACATGGTGGGGAGAAAGAAGAGAGAGAGATCTCTCTTTCTTCCTTTTCTTATAAAGCCACAGTCCTATTGGATTAGGGCCTCACCGTTACGACCTCATTTAACTTTAATTACCACCTAAAGGCCCTGCCTCCAGATTGGGGGTCAGGGTTTCAACATACGAATTTGGGGGGGACACAATTCGGTCCATTGCAACCCCTTCCTCACACCATACACAAAAATTAATTCAAAATAGATTAGAGACCTAAATGGAAGAGTGAAACTATAAAACTTTCAGAAGAAAATATAGGAGTAAATCTTTATGACCTCAATTTTAAAAAAAGACTTCTTCTTAGAAATGACACCAAAAGCACAAATGACAAAAGGAAAAAATAGACACATTGGACTTCATCAGAATTAAAAACTTTTGTGCAGTGGACACCATCAAGAAAGTGAAAAGACAACCCACAAAATGAGAGAGAATATTTGCAAATCATATACCTGATAAGGGACTTGTATCTAGAACATATAAAGAACTCTTACAACTCAATAATAAAAAGGCAAATAACCCAATTAAAACATAGGCAAAGGATCTGAATAGACATTTCTCCAAAGAAGATATAAAAATGGCCAATAAACACATTTAAAAGTGTTCATTATCACTAACCGTCAGGAAAAGGCAAATCAAAACCACAATGAGACACCATTTCACACCCACTGGGACAGCTATCAGGCTAGACGAGTGTTAGCAACAATGTGGAGAAAGCAGAGCCTTCGCAGGTTGCTGGCGGGAATATAAAATGCTGCAGCTACTTTGGAAAACAGTCCAGCAGTTCCACAAAACGTTAAACAGAGTTTATCACACGAACCAGCAATTTCACTCCTAGGTCCATACCCAAGAGAAATGAAAAGGTACTTTCATTCAAAAACTCGTACAAAATGTTCATAGCAGCATTATCTATAATAGCCGAAAAGTGAAAACAATCCAAATGTTTGTCGACTGATGAACAGATAAATAAAACGTGATAGATCTATACAATAGAATATTATTTGGCATTTATTGGGAATGCCAATAGGAATCAAGTACTGACACATGCTACAACGTGAATGAACGCTGAAAACATGCTGAGTCAAAGAAACCAGTCACAAAAGCTACATATTGTATGGTTTAATTGATATGAAATGTTCAGAGTAGGCAAATCTATAGAGACAGAAAGTAGATTAGTGGGTTCCCTAGGGTGGCGTGGGGTGAGTGCATGGGAGAAAATGGAGAGTGACTGCTAAGGGATACACGGTATCTTTTTGGGGTGATGAAAATGGTCTAAAATTGATTGTCATGATGGTTGCACAGCTCTGTGAATACACTAAAAACCATTGAATTGTACATTTTAATTGGGTGAATTGTATGGTATGTAAATTACATCTCAAAAAAGTTGATATATGAAAAATTACTTTACCTGAGATGTGAAACAAAAACAAAATTAAGAGAAAAAATTGGAGGTTAGACCTAACATATGTGCTTTTATTTTTTCTGGAAAAAGCATTAAAATATCCGAAAGCTAGAAAAATTGAATTAGGGAAAAATATAGGCTGGAAAATGAAACTGGAGGTCAGAGTATGTTAAGCCAAGCAAAATAAGGCACTTATCTGTGTTAAAGGGGTAAGCGCACTGGGCTCCGACTTTTGCCATGCTCTGAATGGTTCTTGTTAGGAAGGAAATGGAACCCACACAGACCAGTCACACCTTCCTTCCCTGGAAGTGACCTCATCTCTAATATGTGAGTATAAAGAACAACAACACACTCCTTTTCCTGATTGTAAAAGTAATATATTGAAGATAATATAAAAAGTACAGAGAGAAGAAAAAGATCACTCAATCTTGCACCGGTATTTGGTAGAGTTCTCTTCTGTGCACATTGTTTCACAGAGTCAAGCTCATACAGCACAGACAATTCTGTATCCTTGTTTTACATTTACAATCAATATTTCCATTATGTAAAACTCTCATTAGTATCACTTTCAATGGGAAGAATAAACCCTCATGTATTTAACTAATTTCCTAATACAGGGAATTTATCTTTTCAATCTTTTACTATTATTAAAAACAAAACGTTGCAGAGAAAATTTTGAGCATAGATTTTTGGTCATGTTTCAAATTATTTCCTTGGAATATAAATAATTTTATAGTCAAAAGATGAGAAAATATTCAACGATCCTCATAGTGCTTATCAAAAATGTAATATAAACTTACCTATGATCGGCAGTGTATTGATATGCCCAACTCACTACACATTATGAAGACTTTTAAAAGTAACTCCTATTCTCCTTCTAGGAAAGAATTCTCATCACAGCATTATTTTTTTTATATATAATTATTTCCCCAAAGCCCCAATGCATAGTTGTGTATCCTAGTTGTAGAGCATTATTTATGATAGCAAAAATTAGAGGAAAAAGAAATATCCATCAATAGTAGAAAAGTTTAATAGATCTTGATGGATTACTTCTCAGTAATTAAAATTGAGTGTTTTAAAAGAATCTGAAAGAGCAAAGAAAAATTATTTCTACAAAATTCTTACATGAAATGACTTGTATGCCAAACACCAAATTGTTTGTGAGGTCAGACAATAAAAAATCACACCAGCAGTGCTTATATCCGGGTTGTGGGATCACAGGTGATTTTGTTTTCTTGTTTGCACATTTCTATGTTTTTCAAACTATCTAAACTGAGAATTATTACTCTTATAATTTTTTAAGTTCTTTGATTTAAAAAATTAGCCCAATAGTAATTTTCAATAGTATCCTGCACAGAAAAGACAGGAAAGGTGGAAATCTATGGGTACCATCGAAAGCTGGTGGGAGGAGGTCTTGCTGCTCTGGCTTCTAGCTCCAGCCCTACTGCTTATTGGGTGTGTTTTGTGTTGAGGCTTTGACTGGACCCCACTTCCTTGTTGTTACAGGAAGCCGTCAGATGACCTCTATGCGCTAACGCCCCTGAGTCTGTGTTCCTTGAGAGCGCCACCCCACGACTGTGTTGCAGCCATCTAATGAGCATTAACAACTGCTTGCACATGAGGCAAGCATCCAAGAGAGTTCTATATTTCTTGCCAAGCACAGGAGAAGGTGAATCTAGATAATGCTTGTCCTTGGGAATCTAAACACTATCCTGGCTTCAAGGAAACCCCCCAAATTGCAAAGTTCTTGGACAGAAAGCAAAATACGTCTAATATCCCTGCCACCATTCTGTGAGGTTTCCGCTACCATTCTCTACCATGAACTCCGACTTGTCCAGCAGGCTGAGAGCAAAGCAAAAATGGGAGGAAAGAGGTCCTATGAAAAACAATAAGATTGACAGAAAATCCAGAGTCAATGGTATAGTCTGGACTTCCTGGCTTGTAAGCTGTTCGTGACTCACTCACTGGTCAGGCATTGACAGCAAACTGAATTACTGTGGACCTAGAGCTAGAAGGTTAGCAATGTAATCCTTAATTTGAAGAGCTCAAATGATGCTGGAATGCATTTATAGTCAGGTAGGGAAAGCTACATTTGCCCTGGATGAAAAATTAGTGCAAGTTGATTAGCAAGAAGGGGAAGTCAGGGTGACCATATTCTTTTCCTTCCCAGCTTATCATCATAACATCTCTGGATAGTTTTTGCATATCTATCATGCAAAAGCAGCCAGAAATCCCTTTTTAGACATTAGGGACTCAGGAGGGTCTGTTTAACAGACTTGGACCAGTGTATCAGTCAGCTATCACCTCAATAAGTCTACCTAATAAGCCACCCCAAAACTCAGTGGCTTAAAACAGCAAAGATTTAGTCTCATACTCACGAGTCTGCAAGACTGATTGTGGTTTGGCTGGTCTAGGCTGGGCTAGGCTGGGGAGCTCTGCTTCAGGCTGCAGTTCAGCTGTCTTTGGCTCCAGACTATAGATTGGGCTGTAGATATGTATGTTTATTCTGGGGCCCAGGCTGAATGGGCAACAGCTGCCCATGGTAGATCATTGATGTACAAAATGAGCAGCGTGGATGCACAGGCTCTTTTCAAGACTTTGTCATGTCCCATCCACTAATATTCTCTTTGGCCAAACCCAAAGTTAAGGGCCGGGAAGTATACTCCACCCACCAGGAGGCCATAGCAAGGGCTTGGATGAATAATTCTCTTTGAATGCTGTGAAGAATTGAGAACAGTAATTCAATTTTCCACAGTGATAATTAAATCTCCACATATTAACCAATTCTTCCTCCTCTGGCTACTTCTTTCTGGTTTTCTCCTCTGGCTTCTCAGACAATGTTTTCACGCCTACAGGGAAGCCAAACTGCCGAGAGGTGGAGAAGGAGCAAGTTTTGTTTTGGAAGGTTCTGCGCATCCTGCCATGTGTCAAGACACCTCCATTATTTGGAAAGGGACAAGATTATGCACGATAACTGAGTGTAGAGAACTTAGAGCCAAAAAGCGAGTAAGGGGAAGAACTAGAAACGAAGTTCAAGTTAATTTCAACCAAAACATCCTAAGCAAAGAACATTCCCCTGAATCTTTTCTTCTTATTTTTACTATTTTATCACAGAGGCAATAAATGTTCATTGTGGAAAAAAATCAGCCTGGTGAGCAGAAAACACAATCATCATAATCCCACCACCCATAGCTAGCCACTGTTCAAATTTTATACATGGGTAACTACAGAGCATCAGAAATCAAAGTGACAATACTTAACCAGCGTCATGAAAATATTAAGGCTCTGGGTCCAGGCCACTCAGACACAAGAAATTCTTCTTCTCATCCCTCAACTACAGATGCCTAGGTGAGTCCTCTCTTATAGACTTTTTTCAATGCTTATCGTATATGCATATATACTTTTTTTTTGCAAAAATAGGATCATCTATTACATATAGCTTTAACCTACTTGCTTCACATATCAGAACAGTTTTCCTTATCAACAAAGATATAAATAAATATGTATAATCATTTAAAATGCTGCCTTGTATTTCATTTATGAATTACCATAAATTATTTAACCAATGCTCCATTGATGGAAGTTTAGGTTATTTCCAATTTTTCAGAATTACTTTCTGCATGCACAATTACCCACGTCACTTCATATACAAACTAAGGCATTTATTTTCATTTTCAGATCTAAGAAATCTAAGAAGCGCTGTTATTGACAATAAATAGAACCGCCCTTGTGGTGTTAGAATGTGGGCAGCAAGAAAGGAAATTGTGTGGTTGGGTGGAGATTAGTCATTTTTGAAAGAGCACGTATGTACATTTTACATATTGACTGCAATCCACTCAAAAGTTTATAGAGGCGGGTTAGTTCCAGAATGCAGCTTAAGTTTTGAATCAGCATTAAGTACTCCTAAATTCAGATGTTTACCTCAGCCTCTTGGGTCTGTCCACCAGTCTGGAGACAAAACAAGGCCAGACTCCCTGGTGGCCTCTTGGCAATCCTGCCCTCAGGGTCATTTCTGGAAGGGCAAAGGAGCCTCACGGAGCCTTGTGCCACTAGGACAGAAATGTCACCCAGCTCCTCAGCCCATCTCCATCACCACAGCAGGGGAGAGTCGCCCAGTCATTATTACATTGGTCAGGAATAGCTCAAAGCCAGTATCAAGCTGGCTAATTACAAACTAAGCCAGGCATTCAAGGGAAGGCTTTTGAAGGAATTAAGCCAAGAAAACAGCACCAGAAACTGAGGGACCGTTCCTTCTCCAACTCTACTCCCCAAGAGATATCAAGGTGACACAGTCTAAAGTAGGTATTGAAATTATTACTGCTATGGCACAGAATCATTTTGGCACCAGAAGAACTTCTTTTTCATCAACCCCGCTTTCCCCCAGATTTATTTTCTCTCCTTCCCATGGTAAAGCGAGATTGTCCAGCATGTTTACAGGGATAAATATGTTCATCCAAGACACCGCAGTGCCATTCAGAAATAAGAAAGCTCAACTCTCCCAATAGTCCATTTTATAACCTTAGATCCATCCTCTGACCTTCCTACTTTGGAATGTGGGGTCAGGATAATAAATTCACAGAATGTTAGAGCCTATGAGGACCATGGAGGTTTTGTCCAATACCCTCACCCTTCACTGAGCAAATGGAAACCTTACAGAGGGTGAATGACCTGCCCATGGTCCTACAGAGTTGGTAGCAGAGCCCAAGACTCTTGGCCCCCAACTACTCTGTCCAGACTCCAAGCCGATTCCCTTGCCAATGCCCCACAGTGATAACAGCCTTTTTGCCTGAATGCCTCTCGGGGATGTCATGAAGACAAATTACTCTCTAGTTGTATGGCTCTTGAGTCCTTTGGATAAAGTTGCTGCATATCAGTGTGCCTGGCAGGCCCCCATGGAAAGCAAAGCTGGGAAGAAATGAGGCAGCCCACCTTGGCTAAAACCATTGACAGAACACTCATCCCCAATCCTTAGCTCTCTAAACGCTCGAGCAGGTAAATGTGAGGCATTACAGAGAATTAAACCTTATATGTCAGTTAGGCTAAAAGAATAGTTAATTTCATACCCATAAACTTTACAGAAATAGAACACAAGCCACGAGGCAGCAAGAACAAAGGAACAGACCAGATACATAGATTTTTCAAAAATTTTAAGCCAGGGAAGAACAAAAAAATTTTTTTCTTCAAAGAAAATTTGGGGGCAGGGGATTGAAATACATGCAAAGCTTATTTTTAGTGCCCTTTACAGATATAAAGTCATGCTGTTCGTTTAAAAACATAAAAATGCATTATGTATAACTTGTTTCACTCATAAAATTACCATGTTTTGTATATTGATATATTTAGACATTGGGAGAACTGAAAAAAGAGGTTTTTTTATTTCTTTCCTGCTTGTTTTCTTGGGCAAAAGGGAGTTGTTTTTTAAAAAAGTCCTCAGTGGGAAAACTTTCCAGAATTTTCAGAAACTTCAGAAAATTTACAGAATTTAGAGGGTCTTTACTTCTCCCAAACTGACTATTTCATGTCTTCAAGTTCTCAAGGCATTAAATTCACATAGGTTCAACCAACCTCCTCTATCCAGGTAAGAGATCAGCACAATCCGGGTTAGTTATGGTGAGCTATTGTGGAACTTGAGAAAGTACATTTTAGAAGGTCCCACAGATTTGGAATTCACGTTGCCCTCCAAGGCAAATCTCTTCATTCTTCCCACTACAGCACTACCTAAAGCACATTTTTAGAAATGAACCAGGAGAGATCATAAGTCGTTTAGTTTAGACCCTGCATGAGCACAAATCCTGTGTGATGAGAAGATAGAAGTAAACGTATTCTCACTACCATCTGAGATAACTCTGATTATTAGAATTTCCCTCTGTATATTTAACTCATATTACTCTCCCTACAACTTCTACCCATTGGCTGGATTCTGCCCTTCAGGTTCATCCAGATCTTTCACAAGATAGCCCTTCAAATATGTGAAAACATTGTGTTATCGCCAACTCTTCTTTTCTCTAGGCTAAAGAGCCTCAGTTTCTTCAGCTGTTCCACACGTCACATGTTTTTCTAGTTCCTTCGTCATCTTGGATGCTCTTCTCTGAACATATCACTGCTCTGATTCTATAGATCCACACAGCTAACAGGAAAGGGAGCAATTATTGGAATGGAAGTTATTGACATATTCAGTGCTCTCCTCCCAAAAAACGGTTCCAAGGTCCAGAATTAAACTGGAACTTTGTAATATTCTTTTCCAGAAAGCTGATTGGTGACCAAGGCTACTAGTTGACCCCCAAAATACATTCTTTTCCTCTACAGCAATAGAACCCCTGATTTCTAGTTGGACAAATAGTTGCCACCAATAAATGCTATGTTTCTCAGCCTCTCATGCAGCCGTGTTGCCTTGTGGAAAAGTTCTTGTTAATGGAATGAGTAGGAGTGCATTGGACAGCCTCTGAGAATCTTCTCTAAGAGATAGCGTATCTGCACCCTTTGCCCAGCTTCTTTATATTTCTTCTATTCTTTTTTCTAGACTGTGAATGCTACCCTCTTAGACCTTGAGCCCAAGGTTACACATGGCTGAGGAATAGAGTAGAGAGATTCTGGGTCCCTGACGTCAAGGAGTGTCCTGGACTAAGACTTTTATGTCTGAAAGAGAGATAAACTGCTATCATGTTTAAACCACTGTTACTCTGGGTTTTTTGTCACACACAGCCAAGGCTAATCCTGACTGATAGTCTGTTATTCTGTCTTCAACCTTATTCAAGTAGTTTTGTTACTGAAGCAGAACATAATGTAACTAAACATGGCCTTGCAAGCTAATAACTTTCCCAGTATGTTTACCTTGCCAAGGGTGAGGGTGAGAAGGGAGACATAGGATAAGACACCCCTCTTAGAGGGTGTCTGTGGCTTGACTGGAAAGAGCTTCCAAGAACTGACTCTCTGCCCATTAAAAAAAAATACAAAAAAAAAAAAAAAAAAAAGAAGTGTCAGCATACATGAGGAAAGCATACATGATACTTTGCAAAAGAGAATATACTGTTTTTCTTCTTCTCCTTCTGTGAAAGCTTAGTGCTCTAATGGCTGATTTCACAATCACTTAATGAGTCAACAACACAGCCTTCAGATAGAGGAGGCCAATCCATGGATCCTGGAAGGCCTGTAGAGATGCTCACATAGAGGCCACTGAGAAGGTGAGTATCAGGAATATCGTATTGTTGAGCATGCCACTGAGGCCAGGACAAAGACCAGTTTAGTAGGCTCTCCCCTTTCATTGGCAGAAGAAATGGGCTCCCCAAAGACTGGAATTTCAGCTTCCGTGTGCCATTTCCTGATCTAATGTCAGTCATTGGTATTTCTTGTTAAAATGAAACTTCTATCACAAAACCATAAAAATGGCGGAAGTATGAACAAGAGGCAGGCTATGGTAGCTCCATATTTTAGAATATTCCCAAGTATTATGCTTCCATTTAAAACACAGAAATAGATCATCTTTCTTCACTAGTATTCAGGACAAGCTAAAGAATCTACTAATCATAGTTTTAAAACTCATTAGAAAGAAGAACTACCAAAAAAAAAAAGAAAAAAACCTCATCAGAACGCTGAGGACACAAAGAAATACAAACAAAGTAAATTCCAGAAAGTGATCAACACTTCCTAGGAGAGAAGAGACTATGGCTGCTTTCATCCCTGACAGAGTACAGAGGAGGAATCTGCTATAGACAGAGAAAGGGAGAAACCAGTCAACTTTCATAAACTTTTAGCTATGTGTGGGCCAACATATGACAGATGAGAATACCAATGAGCTCTAGCCACTGAGCAGGTTGGCACCTACCCATCTCTTCTCCACAAGACTCACCTGAGTGCACAGGGACAGTAGGCAAAAAGCTTGAGGCAAGGCAAGAGACCTGAGAGAGCCAGACACCAGTCCCATTTCCTACCCCAGCAACATGCACAGAGCCTTTTCCAAGCGCAAGGCAGCAGCCTACTAAAGGCCGAGAGCAGGGCTGGAGAGCTGAGAGAACGTATCCAAGGCACACTCAGACTTCACCAAGTGCTCTGAGGGCAGTGACCCTCATAAGGTTGGATGTGGGGCTGGAGAGATGGAACAAATTCCTCCCAAGTTCTCCAGGCCTTCACTGATTGCAAGGCCATGTATTCCAAAGGCTGCAGACAGCAGGAGAGCAGAAAGAAATACCTCTGAGGCACCTGACTCTGTACCAACTATACCTCAGCAGCCTTCCAAAGGCTGGGGGAAGTACAGAAGAGCTGAGGGGAATCCCTGCAAAATACTCTGAGTCTTTGCTGAGTGCACTGCCAAGGGCAGGGAAGCCAAGTGGAGAGAGAGATCTCCTGAGGAACTAAAAGCAAGAGGAATATAGAGCATAGAAAACTCCCAGATATGCGCAAAAGCTGGTAACCGGCTACAAAATGTAAAGAGAACAAGGAGTCTACCAGTGTTCAGATTCCAAGCACTTCTGAAAGGAAAGTCCTGCTCCTGCTCTCATCCTCAAGGTAGTGGTGAATTGAACCTAACTAAAACTACCACAAAGCCCAGACTCAGCTCAGCTACAGAGTAGACTGACTCAGCCCCCACTCCAGCTGTATAACAAAAAAAAGGAGTGTACCTGTTTCTGGGGATAAAGATCATTTATTTTACTCTACACCTCTCTGACACACAAAGTCCAGCATACGATCAAAATTTATAATACATGTGAAGAAGCAAGAAAATGTGACCATGGTCAAAAGAGGAAATAGTCAGTAGAAACAGACCCAGAGATGGCCCAGATGTTGTATTGTCAGATAGGGATGAACGTATTAAAAGATATTGCAGAAAAGTTGGACAACAAGAATAAACAATTGGGGAATTTCAGCAGAGAGATGGAATTTTTTAAAAAGAACCAAATTTAAAAGCTGGAAATAAAATATATGTATAATATCTGAAATTAAAAAGTCATTCAGGGGCTTAAAAATATTCCTAGGATTGCTTGAATGGAGGAAATATGCTGCTAGGGCAGCAGTGCATAAAACCAACTTGGATCTACCAGAAAGGAAATATTTCCAAATGCTTTGTCTCCATTTTTTTTTTTTTCTGGCAAATTGAAGCTGAGAAAAATGCTAAGGAGTAGCCCTAACCCAACCACTTGAGGAAAATATGTCCTGGCAAGTTCCTGATGAAGCCAGAAACAAACGAGAGTCTTAATATGTAACTAGAGACAGAGGTGAAAATAAGAACGGACTGGAACTGTTTTCATATTAGGATCCTCCTGCTCATGTCCTGTCTTTCTTAAGGAAAGGTTCAAGTCCCATTAGATGGCCAGGAGCTATGTTGTTAGGTGCTAGATTAGGTTACAAAAGATGGTTGTGCACATTGACTCCTTATTGTACCTATCTTCCCACTACCAAACCACCTCCATCCAATCTGGGCATGTTTGATCCTCCGATTGAATTAAGGGGCAGTAATAATAAACCAACAGGCTTCCACCCACAAATGTAAACTGATGACCAAAACCCCCAGAAGAATGACTACTACCATCTCCTGGTCCAGGATTACTTCCAAGCTGCCATACTGACAATCAGGACAGATGGGGCAACATGGATTTATGAATTATTTATGCTGCTTCATCTATGCTAACAGGAGAAATAACCACATACCCCATATCCAAGAAGCTCTTGAGTTTGCAAGATCAATGCAACATATCCTTTTATCAATAGCTTGAACACTTTCCCATGCAATCTATTCATTGACTTCAACACAAAACTCCTCCCAATGTCCATCCAGTGCTTGCCTTTCTCTAGGGTCACTAGCATGTCAAAACTATGCAATCCATTCCTTTTTTATCACCTCTGCCTCTCCAAGCATCTTGTTGAATGTTATTATTGATCAGGTCATGTTTGTCTAATTTCATTCATATCTTATTTGTACCAAATACATAATATGTGAAATATTCCCAAATGGCCATAGCACATTATAGAACCACTCAAAAAATACATTTCGTGTATATATTACTTAACCAAACAATTTAATATTATATTTCATCAAATGTAAGACAACATCAATTATAAGATGCACTATTATTTTAGCACAACAACATATATATAATGTATTAAGGATAGTCACGTGCAATACATGAATTAGTTGCACAAGTCTCTTGTTATCTTGAAATCTGAGATTTACCTGTTTCTCCTGCCTTAGGTCACATTGTGTAGTATGTGATGATATACTCATAGTGTCATCTTTCTGAAGACATTTCAAATAGCAATTAAATTCAACATTTGTACCACCAACAAGGAGCATAACCCAAGCGAAGTGTAGACTTTGTGAAAAGCTGTGAACAAGTTCACACACGTGCAGACAACCATGACTACATTCTGACTTCTAACTGGCTGACAATGTTTGTGAGACACCATTGCTTATAAGACACTTCCTGATTTCAGGGAGGTTAAGATGAGCAAAAAAATGTGCTTTTTAGAATTGTTACAATATGAACAATAAATTTCCCTTCTGATCAGTGCTGCCGTCACTCCCCCATCTGCTATATGTGTCTTTCCAAACGCCTTATATAGCTATGAAAAGGATCCCACGTTGCATTTCCCTTTCTCTTCTGACCAGCATACCCATTCAGAGTTCTCTCCATCAGTGTGAATATTGTAAAACAAGGAGTGAAATGTGTGTGGAAGACAATCAGGAGGTATATCCCCCAAAATATAAATAGCAATCTGTGAGTGGTTATCTATGAGTGATGTGTTAACGGGTGATTTTTCTTCTTTCGGTTTATTATGTTTAGTAATTTTCTGTAAAAAACTAATAATACTTGGGAAATTTTTAAATATTTAAAAGAGATAAACCTAGTACATTTTTTTTTTAATATCTTTTGACAGAAGACAAAGGTAAACAAAGTCAAGATCAAATGATAGCTGGGAAAAAATATCAGCAACACATAATGACTCATATCCAACTCAATACAATAGAACAGGCAATTCATACAAGAGGAAATCCAAATTTCAATAAATGTATGAAAAATGCTCATCCTCACTGGTAGGTAAAGAAATGCAAAACAAAGTCGTAAGGAGATGCCATTTTTCCCACCCCTCAGACTGATAAAAATTTAAAAATATTTTTTAATCAAAAATCTATAGCATTCTATGCTGGCAAGCACTCACACATTGCTGTTGGAATGGAAATTGCTACACTTTTTTGGAAAGCAAGCTGGCCATAGCTACTAAAAATTCAAATACACGTAACCTTTGACCCAGAACTCCACCTCTAGGAATAGATCCCATGGGGGAAAAAAGCACTAGTTCATAATGATGAGAAAGATGCTTAAATTTTTTCCTTCTTTCTTCATATTATTTTACTAGTTGTAGAGAACATATGTGAATTCTAATTTTAAAAATGGAATTTAATAGAAGGTTTTAAAAACTGAAGAGAATACATCATGCATTCTTTTTTTGTGTTTGAGGAAGATCAGCCCTGAGCTAACATCTGCCAATCCTCCTCTTTTTGCTGAAGAAGACTGGCCCTGAGCTTACATCCGTGCCCATCTTCCTCCACTTTATGTGGGACGCCCGCACAGCATGGCTTGACAAGCGGTGCGCCGGTGCGTGCCTGGGACCCGAACCCGGGCCGCCAGCAGCAGAACGCACGCACTTAACCGCTATGCCACGAGACCGGCCCCACATCATGCATTCTTATCTCTCTGGAATGACATAGACTCAAGATTAGGTCTCCCTCCAGGAGATAGAATCATTTCATCCTCTGCTGTGATGATTTACAGCCAATAAGTTCCCTCAGGTAGTCTGATTCTCTGGCTGATCTTTTGTCATATGTATATTTTTACACTTTTATTTCCTGAAAAAAGTTATAGTGTAGTCATTCCGTCATGAGGCTAACTGGACACAACGTCTCTAAGTCATACCATGCCATCGTATGTACCCCAACAATGCCAGGAAGGGTGTATTATGGTTCCATGAGGAGGAGCTGTCAATACTTGGCAAGAGGGAAGGATGTTTCCAAAAGTGAACGTGGGATGAAGATTTGAGAACTATTCGAATAGGTCTTTTGGGTTCCTCCCATTCTAGCACCGTTCCCCCTGTTTACATTAGCCACCACTGTAATTCAGTTGGATCATCAGCTGTACAATTGATAAGGATGTAAAGCGTCACCCGAGTTTGCCTACTGTGCCTCCCTATAGTTCTCCTGAAGATGCCAAGAGCTGCCATATGCCCACTAGTTAGAAAGGCCAGTACAGCTGCCATAACCATCCAGTAGAACTTGGCATCAAGAAGCTAATTAAGAGATAATCAATCAATAGAAACTCTAGTTGAAGTCCACTTGGTCTTTATGTGAAAAAAATATGTGGGCCTAACAGTGATCAAACCTCTCTCAAAACTATGGCATCCTGGGGGAAAGCAGTGATATTGTCCTATTTGTTCCTTTCCCAGGAATAGGGAGCAAAAATCACTTTCCTCTGCTTTTCAGTAATTACCAAATCAAATGGCCTGAGGCTTTCTTAGTAACCAACCAGGAAGCAGAACCATTGCCAGATTCCTCGTTGATAAAATCATTCACCAGACACCGTATTGTGGCTCCTATGCCATTCATCTGGGGATAGAGATGGGAAGGAAAGAAAAGGCATAGACCTTTACTGGTCTGGGAATTGTCAGATGCTAAAAGAGAGGGTCTGATGGGTCATCAAGCATCTGCTGGGAGGCAGAGATCATTTGAACACTCGTTTTTCTTATATGCCTGCTAGTTCAGGAAAACACGTGCACCCACGCTTCTTCCCATGCTCCAGCAGCATGTAAAAAATTGCTGTTTATATCAACTTTCTCCTCCAGGCTGTGTCTACCACAGAGAGGAGCCGGAGTCAGCCCAGCTGCCAACCAGCCTTCAGGAAGGAGCCCTATGCATCCTCTTCTGCCCCTTGTGTTCTGAATTTACTCAGACAAGAAAGTTGGAGGATCCCAGAGAACGACAAGCTTAGAACTGGTGGCCACTGGTTCACATATAGAGTGGACAATTGTGATTTGCCACCTTAACACTCATTCTCCCTTCTTCTGCCAACAGCCCTCAATTTTTGTTTGGGGACCTACCTCCCTTCACTTTCAGTCAATCAAAGCATTGCATTCTCTGGCCACAATGGGCATATAATCCAATAGCACCAAGGAGAGGAAATGGGACTTTTGAAAAGTGACCTGATGTCTTTTCCCCTGACATGTGAAGGTAAGAAGAGGTGAGGTCTGGAGCTGTGCAGCCATTACGACCCCAGAGGGAGAGCCTCTCAGTACGGGGTATGACGAAGGCGAGCTGAGTCAGGGTGTACAGAGAAAGAGAGTATGATGACAGCATTGTGACAACAAGTAGCCCCTGGAGCCTGGGACTATCACATAGGTAATAAATTCCCTTTTTGCTTAAGCCATTTGAGGTAGGATTGTTTTTGTCATTGCAATAGAAGCATCCTGGCTGATAAGACATGAGATGGCAAAAAGCCACGGGTCAATGTGAGGACAGCCCCGTGTTCCCTCTTTTCCATTTAAAATTTCCACATATTGTGCTTAGTATTCACATGCCTGAGGAAGGTGTTATACTCTCACCTGGGGAGGGGCTGCTTCCAGTCTAGTTAGGCCTTCTGTGGGAGACGTTTACTTTCCTGAACAAGAAATGCTGGAGAGAAGGCAAATGTGTTGTTTACTGTCATTTTAATTTTATTTTTATTAATAGTAATTACAATGCATTTCTCAATATTCAGAGATTATTCAGTTGATCCATTGCTGGCAGGAGGTTTGCTCTCCCCAGTTGTAGACAGAGTTTTGCTATGAGTCATCCACATTCTCATATGGCCCCCATGGTGACAACGGCACATAGTTGCACAATGGCTTATCCAAATCCTCCCTAGTCCTCGTGTGTGGTTTAATTAAATTGGCTGCTCTACACTTTAAAAAGATAGGGCATTGAGGGTTGTAAACAAAAAAGGAAAATGTAGAAAGGGTATCACTGTATTCTACTCCAGATCCCAAGACAGAATATTCTTCCAATTGGGTACAATAGTCTCCGCCTCCATCCGTGGTTTCGATTTCCCAGTTTCAGTTACCTGCGGTCAACTGAAGTCCGAAAATATTAAATGGAAAATTCCAGAAACAAACAATTTACAAGTTTTAAATTGTGTGCCATTCTGAGTAGCATGATGAAATCTCCCAGCATCCTGCTCTGTCCTACCCAGCATGTGAACCATCCACGCTGTACATGCTACCCACCCATTAGTCACTTAGCAGCTGTCTCCATTATCAGATCTACTGTTGCAGTAGCGCAGTGCTTGTGTTCAAGTAACCTTTATTTCACTTAATAATGGCAGCAAAGTGCAAGAGTAGGGATGCTGGCAATTCGGATATGCCAAAAAGAAGCTTTAAATTGCTTCCTTTAGGTGAAAGTTCTCAACTTAATAAGGAAAGAAAAAAAATCATATGCTGACGTTGCTAAGATCTAAGGTAATTTTTATTACAGTATATTGCTATAATTGCTCAATTTTATTATCCGTTATTGTTGTTCATCTCTTACTGTGCCTAATTTATAAATTAACTTTACCATGGGTATGTATGTATAGGAAAAAACAGGATATATAGGGTTCAGTACTATCCTCGGTTTCAAGCATCCACTGGGGGTCTTGGAATGTATCCCTCTGGATAAGGCAGGACTATTATATTCCGTGCCCAAGATAACTGAGGCATGAAGATGTCAATGAGCCCTCTCAAATTATGACTTGGCTATTAACAGGCCTCTATTTTTATTTGTTTTTTTGCTTGCCTTCTTTTTATGGGGGAAGTTATAACTATCAGGTTGAGTCTAATAGCATCATCCAACCAAGCAAGATGTGCACCAAAGCATTCACCCTAACCAGGGCAAACAACTGTCAGGGTGCTCCCATACATCCCTGGCGGTTAGGAGACAGCCAGCTTTTGGAGGTTCCCTCTCTCCATGACCACGACGTCAGAACCTGGTCTGGCCTTCCATTGGCTGGTTTCTTCTTAAGATCCGGTCAGAGGAATTGAGAACTAATTGTTATTGGCTGCACTAGTCGATTGTAGTGAGGTTCCCCTACCTTCAGGAAGAGAATTTTTGGAGGACGTGGGTCTCAGTAACTGCTGAATGAGCCATCATTAATTTCAAAACCAAATTACACTCCCTAGCAACACCAAACATGATCAAGGTGGCTTTTCCTTCACCTTTCTCCAGGGACAGTCTAATAACAGTATTCTGTGGGAAATTCCTGGTCTAACATAACTAAATCCTCCCAAACTGATATTTGTGTCCTTTTTCTTACTTTCTCAAGGTGAGACAATCACAAACAGAGCCTAAAGAAATCTCACACACACTGTGGTGGAGAGTGAGGATGCACAATGGAACAAAGGAAAGAGATTGAGGTTCTTTGCCCCCTCCTGCCAGTGCATCTTACCAGCTTTAACTCCAGGAGAACATGCTCTGGATGAGTCCAACTCATGTCGTCCTCATGAGAGGATGGAGCGCCTGATGTCTTGCAGATAAACTTGTGATTACATTATAGGAGAGCATATCAACAGAATAAATCCAAATAATGTCATAAAGAAAATATTCAAAGATATATTAACATGACATTCCAAGAAATTATAGCCAGTGAGCATCAATACACAGAGAGCTAGAAGAGACTCCTTTCCAAAATCAGGAATCATTGTATCAGTAAAATATATCTACTTAACAAAAAAAAAAGTTGAAGGTGTCAGAACTCAGATATTTTCTTTAAACTCTAGAATTAGTTCAAGGACTCTGGCTCTATTTCTTGATGATGTTCCTTAAAGTGTGTGTGTGTGTGTGTGTGTGTGTGTGTGTGTGTGTGTGTGTGTAACACATACAGCATTGAAGTACAAGCAAACGGGCCAGGGTAGAAATTGAGAATTCTAAGATCTGTCTGAGATAAGTCAATCTTATGTCATTTTTTTCATTTGGAAAATAATTAAATTAATAAAAATATAGCAAAAGTATGAAAATATATCTGATTCTTTTAAAAAATTGTAACATTTTTAGCGCAGTGGCGCAGTGGTTAAGTTCATGCACTTTGCTTCAGTGGCCCAGGTTTCCCATGTTCAGGTCCCGGGCTCAGACTTACACACCACTCATCAAGCCATACTGTGATGGCATCCCACATACAAAATAGAGGAGGATTGGCACAGATGTTAGTTCAGGGCCAATCTCCCTCACCAAAAAAAAACACTGTTAACATTTTTAACGATCACCTATGTTCTTGATGATACAACTATGGAATTTATTATGCTTTTCATCATATTATTTTATAAGATTTATATAATATCTACCCAAAAGATATGTACTATTATCCCCATTTTTGCTGAGGGGGAAATCAGCTGATAAGAAGTTGCATGGCCAGGATTCAAACCCAGGTCCTTCTGACCCCAAAATTCATGGTCAATTATACAGTGTTGCCTCTTTTCAAAATATTTCAATCTACTTGAGAAAAACCCAGTCCATTAGGGCCTGAAGGGGTTAGGAGGGGATCTAGGATTCCCCATTACTCATGGTCTCTTGAAGAAGGAAGGAGTTTTCTCCTATTTGAGGCTCCCTGAGAAGAACCTCACCAACCATCAACAAGACCACATTGACTGCAGTGGTGTCAGCCCCACTTGCAAATGCTAGAGGAATCCTGGTCCCGCCCCCACCTTGTATTACTCCAGCCTAACCATCCTCTTGTGGCCTCTAGTCTTCCTCCATGAACTCCTGTCCAGTTGGCCATTTCCATGGTATATATATATGCCTCTTCTCCAAAGCATCCTTGTTACTCTCTAAGGAGAATCCACATTGTTCCTGTGCTGGCTGGACCATCCTCATCTTGGGTTTCCCATCCTGATGTTCCCTTTCCTTGGGTTGGTTTGACAAGGTAGTAGCAATTCCAACCCAAATTAACTGCCCCCACCTCCATCAAGTCTTTATATTCTTGAGCAACACTCACCAAACCCCACCTGCCCTCACCTAATCCTCTCAAGGCCCATGCTGGCTCAATCTGGGTGCTAGGTTAAGGTCATAATCCGATTTGTCTCCTCCCTCCCTCCAAGATTCAAAGGCGTTTTGAAATGTTTTAATAAAACAAATGAGAAATTACAGCCTTCTGATTAAAGTTTAATAAATTTATTTTTTAAATAACTATGGCAACATTCAGATTAAAAAAATAATGAAATATAAAATAAAAACTATAAAGATGAGTAATAAAATCAATAGATATTATCCTAACATTGAGAAGCAATTTGTAACAAAAAAATAAAATTAGATCATACCAAAGGCATGGACATTGAGGGTATAATGCAAAGTGAAATAAGTCAGAGGGAGAAGGCCAAATACCGTATGATTTCCTTCATTAAGTAGTAGATAATAACAACAATAAACAAACACATAGGGACAGAGATTGGATTGGTGGTTACCAGAGGGGAAGCGGGGAGGGAGGAGGGTGAAAGGGATAATTCGGTACATGTGTGTGGTGATGGGTTGTAATTAGTATTTTGGTGGTGAACATGATGTAGTCCATGCAGAAATAGAAGTACAATGATGTACACCTGAAATTTTTGCAATGTTATAAACCAATGTTACTGCAATTAACAAAAAATTTAAAAAAAAAAAAAAGATCATACCAAAGGCAATAAGTAATTCATCAAGAGGAAGAGAAAGGATACATTTCAAATAGAAGTAATAATAAGTCATAAGCTCTTGGATTATTTGATAGTCCAATTAATAAGGAGAAGTGAATCATAGAAGTACATTGAGAATAGATTTAAATTTCTTACTGATTTGACACAAAATATTGGCATGGATGAAGATAACATAAAATTCACAATATACTAGGAAAATGAGAACACGGACATCATCAATTCAAAGAGTATTTAAGATAGGAACTCACAAGAAAATCTCAAATGCCCTGAATTCTTACAGCTTCTATATGAAAAAGCGTGATAGTGGTTTGCCCACATTGGACAATTCTAAACATTTCCTTAGCACTACCAATAACAAGTTGTGAAGCTGGAAGAAATTTTTCTAAGCTATTAGTAATAAAAATAAATAATTTTTTCACCAACTGTGCTAGATAAAAGACCGAATAATCTTTCTATTCTCTCTATGGAAAATATCACAAAATTGCTGTCATTTAAAACACAAAGAGTATATAGCTAAAATAACTTTTAAAATAATATTATAAACGTGTGTCAAGTAGTTAGTTAATAAAAATATTATTGTTATGATTTCTGTTCTCATTCTAAATAAATATTCATTTTTCATACCTAATTTTGCATTCTTTTACTTAAAGAGGGCTCCAAAAATTGCCTAAGTTTCAGCCCTACAAACCCTCGATCCATCTTCATGATGGGATCTTGGGTTTGTCCCTCCCATCCCCCTCAACCTAACTCAGGGTTGATTCTCTTCCAAACAGACACACAGACAGTGGCCAGGACAGAACCGTTAGATAGAACATGAACAAAGAAGATCCACTTCTTTTTTTCTTTTATTTTTCAGTTTTTTCAAAAGTAAATATTCTGCTGGCATAAATTAGCAGAGTAAACACAGGGCTTTCCTTCCCTGCCTGATGAAAACGCAGGTGACTGAATGGATTTACATACTTAAGGAAGGTCTGGCAATCGTCTCGCTCTAATTTGGAGGATGTTATTTATTTGGACTGTGGTCTCCTTTCTAAGAAAAAGCTCTTTGTGTCTTGAATAAGCATTTGTTGGTAAATAGATGAATTAAAACAAACTAAAACGGTTTCACTATAGAAAGAAGCATCTCTTTAGTTCATCATTTCCTTGATTCTTTTTGCCCATGGTTAGGTCTCAGGCATTGTCTATTATATTTCATTAAATTTAAACTGCAAAGCTTTACCAAGAAATGTAATTCTATAGTTATTTCAGAAATATTGACGTGTTTTTCACATCAGTTCAATCCAATTCAGCAAACACTAGTTGAGAGCCTTCCAATGGGACAGGCACTGTGCTGGGCACTGGGAAACACAGAGATGAAGATTAAGGATGCTTTCCACAAACATGTGTCAAGGGGATAAATGCTGCCCTGGCGATAAGATCAAACTGCTGAGAGAACAGAGAGGAAGGAGCAATTAATCCTGCCTGGGCCAACAGGAAGAAGAAAAGTGGATTCGAAGTGTGGTTTGCAGCTTCAGAGAGGAGTGGTGTCTGCTGGGGCAGCGGGGAGCTGCGGGCCAGGGCTCCAGGGCTCCTCTTACTACTTCAACCAAAGTGTGTCTCCTTCCCTCTGTTTTATTGGTTGGAAGTCTGCATTAGACTTCTTTGACAAAAACCTTCTGCTTTTGAAAAATAATTTTTTAAAACTACTAAACAAGATGCCCTTTGATCTGAGCTTTGAAGGTTATAGAATTTATCCAAGGAAAGATCAATCCAGTGGCTTCAGCTCCCTTCAGATGTTGAAATTCCCAAACCTATGTATTTAACCCTAAACTTTCTCCTAGCTCTAGTATTCTCTTTCTTCAATCCATTCTCTATTCTCCATACCACATTTTAGAAACTTTGATGGCTCCCCGTTGCCTACTAGATAAAGTCCAATATCCCTGACATGGCCTACAAAATCCCTCCTAATTGGCTTCCAAACGCCTTCCATCATTCATTTTCCTCCAATTACCCAAAGACACTGTTGGAAAACAATTCTCCGTGGGTCTTTCACATTTCTGCACTTCTGCAAACACAGGCACTGACAAATTTTGTTCCAAAGTATCTTTTCAAGAATATTTGTGTAGTGAGCAGCTTTGGAAAACAGAGATAGAAACTCCCTCTAGAGTGGAGGAGAAATTTGTTTGCTTTCCAGTATAGTAAAGATAATATCTCCCTCCAGGACAAAGATTGGGCAGGTTGGCTTGCAGGCCATTATAAAAGATTGGGGTTTCCTAAGCTTGGGGTTCCTCAACTGTGACACAGAACCACTGGGTGCAGCATCCTTCTGGGCCACTCTACGTTGCCACAGTGGACTTGGAAGGCAAGGGAAAACAATGCAATAATGAAGCTCATGATTTTTGCTGTGCTGTGAGTAATAAAATCCTTTATCTCTGACTCAGGAGTCTGGTGTCTTCTGCCAGTGTCCGTGTAACTCTGGCAGGCTAACCTGTTAGCTCACATGCAATGTAAAACCTCAGACCCTTCACAGTTCTTGACAGGCCCCTGTATCAGTCAGGATAAACATGACCAAGTCACGCTGCAGTGGCAAACATCCCCCAAGTCTCAGGGGCTTACAACAGTGGTTTGTTACTTGCCCATCCTTGTGTCCTTTGCAGGTCAGCTGGTGGATCTGCTTCCATCATCATTGACCTCATTCGAGGACACAATCTGACAAAGCATCCGTTCTTTGCAACCTTATTAGTGGCCAAAGGAAAAGAATGTGGCAAAGAAGGCACCATCTTTTAAATCTTCCACTGGGAAGTAACAGACATCCCCTCCGCTTTCTTTCATTGGCCACACCTACACTCAAGCGTGGTGGAAAATGCAAAGCTACTACATGCCCAGAGGGAAAGAGAGTTGGGATATTGCTAAATATACCTAATGACTCCAGAGCACCCCGGTCTCCATCACACCAGATGACTGGTCTTTATGCAAACCTGCTCTGCTCTCTCATGCCTGTGTATTTGGATACACAATTCCTTCTTCCTCAAATGGGTGTTTCTTCACCTCTTCTCATACCTCTTATTACCTGGAAATCTCCTATTATTTTTCAACACCCAGCTCAAATATTACTGCTTTTTTGAGGCTTTCTCTAACCACTCCTCACCCAGAAAAATATATTTCTTCCTTATGCTTCCATAGCACTCTACATAGTTCCTCAAGGTAATGAACCCACTGCTTCATCCTGGTTCATGAATTTGATTCCTTCCATAAACCCAGATCTCTCAAGGAGAGAGGAGAGAGCATGGGCCCCGCGATTTTTTATTTACCTTTATGCAAACCTAACACCATTTTGATTAAAATAGTTCAGAGGATTTCTACTCCTTAAGATTAAAAACTAAAACAAAATCTTTAACATACCGGCAAAGCCCACACGGTCTGGCCATCCCATCTCCAGCCTCAGCTTGTATCATGCTCCCTATTACTCTCTGCCTTCAAGCCCGACGTCTTTGCCTCTACCTGAAACCCTCTCATTCCCCACACCCTGCCTCACCTAACTAACTCCTCCTCATCCTTCAGATCTGAGCAGAAGCATCATTTCCTCAGGGTGGTCTTCCTACCATCCACTCCCAGCCTAGGTCAAACACCCACATCATATGGTCTCATAGCACCATGGACTTCTCCTTCAGAGCACTCAGCACAACTCAGCATTTTACAGTTATTTGTATGACTATATTACTATGTTTCTCCCCACTCTCGACCTTAAGATGTAAGATCATAAGGGCATGGATCCTACCTATTTTTGCCTGCCGTTGGATCTCAAGCACTTGGTATATTGTCTGTCACATAGTAGAACTCAATAAATATAGGGTGAGTGAATAAACAAATGAATGAATATAATGGGATACTCAGTGTATGTGTGTTAGATTAAAGAATTCCAAGCAGAGGGGACAACAGGAAAAAAAAAAAAAAGCACAAAAATTTACATTGTCTGCAAGACAAATTTTTTTATGAATAACAGGAAAAGCATGGGTGGTAAACCAAATTTTACACAAATCTTCCAGTGTCTCATCTTGATTTAGAATCTGAATTCTGAAAGATAGCTCAGTAGACACTGGGTTTCCAGGAGAGCTTATTGATATAACCTCATTATTTTTCAACCTTTGTCTCTAGGTATAATTTACACCTAATTCTTTAAACAAGGAAAGACCTTCCAAGCCTGTTACTATTATCATTATCTAACATTTATTTGATGATTTACCATATACAAAGCATTTTCCCTTACGCTGTTATATTTAACACTAAACAACCCTAATAATCAAGATTAAAGTCACAGGATCCAACTTTGACAAGTTTGCAGAATAGATTTTTGAAATATTGCAGAGTAACAAAATGGCAGGTAAGGCAGAAAAGAAGCCCAAAAAAGGCAAGAAAAGTGGATGGCACAGGGAGGAAGATGAGAAGACAAAAAATCAAAGGAGTGGGAAGAGGAGGCAGGGTATAGCCCACAGTAATGCAGGGATGGCCCATGCAGTGGACTGAATGTTTGTGTCCCCCAAAATTCTTATGCTGAAATCCTGACTCCCAATGTGATAGTATTAGGAAGTGGGGCCTTTGGGAGATAATTAGGTCATGAGGGTGGAGCCCTCATGAATGGGATTAGCGACCTTATAAAAGGGACCCCAGGGAGCAATCTCACTCTCCTTCCGCCCTGTGAGAACACAGAGAAAAGTTGGCAATCTGTAAACCAGAACAGGGTCTCACCAGAACCTGACTGTGCTGGCACCCTGGTCTTGGACTTCCAGCCTCCAGAACTGTGAGAAATAAATGTTCATTGTTTAAGCCCCCGAGTCTGTGGTACTTTGTTATGGCAGCCTGAACTAAGACAGCCCACAAAGCAGGGAAGAGAGGGCAGTGATCTCTGAAGTTGGGGTCAATGGGTTGTAGGGAGAGGAGACACAACTGCGTGGGATAAGAAATGAGTGGGAGTCTTTAGAGGGGGCAAGTCCCTGGGGTAAGAAAGACCTGGAGTCTATAGGGAGACTAAAGGAACAGAAAGGGTATTTTTAGGTGTCTGTGTCATTAAAAGTTTTCTTATATGTGTAGATGTGGGGGCGGAAGGTTTTACTTAGAGGAGTAAAATGGAGATTAGGTAACAGGTCACAGAAAATGGAAATTAGTTATTATTGTTTGTCTTGGAGATTCTATCAGTATCTGGGGTTGGTCTAGTTGGGGAAATGAGCATCTTAAGTGTGTGTGGGGGTGGGGGGGTGAGGGGGAGAGGATACACCGGAATCTGAAAGGGCTGGCAAGCTGCAGAGAATGCAGTGAATGACCTAATCATTTCATTGAGATACGCACCCTCTCCTGAGGCTCCCAGGAGCTCTGAGCCACCCATGGGAGACTTCAGTAGGCCCAGAGCTGCCAGAGGCCCACCCAGTTCTGGCTAGTTTGCAGGACTCCACGTAAGCAGCCAGTAGGCAATCCTACTCACTTGCATGGACAGCCGTCTGCATGGCCAGCTCAGGAGCAGCCACCATCCACCCCACTGCCCATGACAAAACCTGGAAGTTATCCTTGACTTTGCTCTCACTTTACTTTCCACGTCGAATTGATTCTATGGTCTAATATCTCGCAAATCCACCCAGCTCCCGCTATCCCTATAACCACCAACCATCACTGGAGCATATTTTAACTTCCTTTCCACCTCCATCTGGTTCCCTTCCTACCTGTTTCTCATACAGCAAAACTGATCACAGTCCCTCCTCTGATTATAACTCTTCATTAGCACCCCCTCACCCTCAGGATAAAGTCCAAAGTTCCTAACATTGCCTTTATTACCCTTCATGAGCTGACCTCTAGTCACATCGCCAGATGTGGGGCTTCCCACCGGCCTTTTCCAGCCATCCTGAACTATGAGCAATCCCACATGGATGCCTCACTCTTTTTCACTCCTGGACTCGGAAAATGCTTCTTGCTTTCCCTGGAAATTCTCTTAACCTCACCTCTACTCACCCTCAGCCCCCTCAGTCCTGATTCACCGGGTTAATTCCTACTCTTGAAATCTCAGCTGTGACGTTTCCTACTTCACAAAATCTCCCCAAGTCTTTCTAGGCTGGGTAAGTGGCCCTAACTATGTGCTCCCATAGCAACTTGTATTTGCTAAAATCAAAGCATATAATACTTTGTGTTGTAGATTTGTTGTTGTTTTTTTTAACTTTTCTGTGTCTGCATCTAGATCAGTGATTCTCTACTCTGACTGCACATTAGAATCACTTAGAGATCTTATAAAAATACTAATGCCAATTAAACAAGAAGCTCTTAAGGTGGGTCTGGACATCGGTGTTTTCTAAGTTCCCTGAAATAATTCTAGTGGGTGGCCAGAGATGGGCACCACTGAGTAGACTGTAATTCCTTGAGTTCAGAGAACATGCTGGATTGATCTTTGCTCCCCAGTACCCTGCACAGGAAACAACGCTCAGTGTTTGTTGCCTGAACGAATCTCTGATCACTCCACTTTGGTCTGCAGGGTGAAAGCTCTGCAGAGAGGGTGTGGAGAAGAGATGGGGCTTGGAAGAGAATCTTGCCCTGGGGAGGATCCGCATCTCATCCATGAGTTGAGCATGGGTAGAAATCAGCCTCTTCAGCTCCTTCTGGTACAAAATCACACAGCTGGAGTTGTGGGTATGGCCCCTGGGATTGTAACACCCATACACACCTCTCTCTTATTAGGAAGGCTTTGATTTTAAACAGCAACTTATTTCTCTGCATGGAGGGGAGTGTAAAGTTGGAAGGACAAATTTACTTTTCAGAGCTCTTTAGATTTCATTACCTCTTCAGAGCAAGTACACAAATGGATAAACTGAGGCTCCAGGAGGCTATGAGTGGCCCTCACCTCAATCCTCTCTAGAACAAGGCAGAGCAGAAATCAATAGGTGACTCGCCTCGTGCAGTCAGCTTCATAGTCATGACATAGACCCGGACTCTAACTTTCCTGCCTCCTAGAGCAGAGCTCACCCACTGTGCCGCCTGCCTCCTAGTGTCAACGGACATGCATTTACAGGGGAGGCATCTGTGCAGGAAGACTGCAGAGAGCTGGAGGAGAATTTTCCGTGAGTGATTCTTTTCATAAAAACTGGAACTCGTCAGTTCCTACTAAGAGAAGGGAGAGACCCAGGGAATTTTATAAGAGAATCTGTGGACCTCATTCATATGGGAAGACGGGCTTTTCTGTCAACAATGCGTTGACTCAGCTTGCCTGCCCACCCCCCAAGGGTGCCCATGGCTAGAATCCTCAGGCTTCTCACTCCCTGCCCAGCGGGTATGACAGAGGCTGGACAAGGAGGTATGGCCAGGGCTGGGCTGACTATTAGATGTCTGTAGGGCAGGATGGCTTTGGCAACAGACAGAACTGGGTTCAGATCCTGGCTGGCTATAGCCCTGGCCAGCATTAGACCTTGAGCAAGTAAAGATCATGAATCTAGACTGTTCACCACTCAATAATGTTGGTGCCTATTATTGTTGCTGTTGCCGCCATTATTGTTCTTACAAGGAATCCACTTTGCAGCTGCACTGAAAACCCCTCATCCCAAAAGGGCACAAAAAAGTGGAGACGAACCCAGTGACCAAGGGAAACTGCAAGTGAGACGGAGTGTAATTTCTCACTGTGGTTTGTGGTGCTCAGCGCTCTCGCTTTACTGATTGTCTGGGAGGGGGTTAATGACTCTCTGTGGACTGTCCTCCACTTGGCAATGGACAGGGGCCCTGTTCAAAGTCTCACCCCAACCAGGTGGCCCCGGGCTCTGCCACCTCAGGCTGATGGTGTGGTTCAAAGTGCTGGGACCACGGGCATCCACACTCATTTCCTGCCTGCCTGTCCCCACATGCAACGGCTCCAGAAAAAAGGGAACCAAGTGCAGGTCAGTATCCTTTCGATAGCTGACAACATTTGGATTCCCATTCCGAGCAGCAAGGCCGTGAATGTGCTGCCATGTCTGCTTCAGTGTCATCAGTGAAGTGAGCAGGCCGAGGGGGAAATGAACCACCAACACCCAAAGCAATCAGAAAAGAGATGGTGTGCCTTTAAGATGAAGGTGGTGGGCAACCATCCATCTTCCCTAAACACAGACTTGCCTTGTTCTTCCATTTCTGGCTGAGTGATAAAAACGTTAAATGTCATTTCCTGTATCAGTGGTTAACCACTAGATGCTGGATCAGAGATTTACCAGAAGTGCTGAAGTTAAGGAAAGAAAAAAAAACCTGCTGTTTTCAATAACCCTTTCCTGCACCCTGTGGGAACTAGTTAACCTCTTTTGGGGAAGAGGGGCAGGAGGGGGTGCTGGATTTGGCCTGAGCGATAAATTTAGGATTAGATTTGCCAGAGACTTTCTTCTGCTTCATCCAGGAAGTGAAGGAGGCATAATTTAACCGTCCTTCATCCGTCCCCAGGGGGTGAGCGTGTGGGCAGGGAAGGCAGAAGTAAAAATCTTCCACACGGCTTCTTTGTCCAGCTGTCTCTCAGGACATCCACAGTCGTTTGGTTTTATTGACCCAACGTTTTCGTAGAGGACTGTGGCTCTGGCTATTTTGTTTTCCCAGCTTCCTGCAGCAATAAGTGTCCTCCGGTGATAAGAGCCTACGGGGAAAAGCAGTACTCCCAGGAAACTTTGCACGTGAGCAGCTGTGGTCTGGGGACGGAGAACCTGGCGTGATCCTTTGTTGTGTCTTCTTGGATTTCTCCATTCAATTAAGTGCTCAGGGAAGGAAAGTGGGGAAGACCTGGCCCAGCCCCACAGAGAGGTGCCAGACCCACTGCAGCCCAGCTGTGCTCGAAGCCCCTCTACTCTGCCGTGCACTTTCTGCCCAGGGATAACCTCCACGGGGACAACAATACACAAAGCCACCCTGGGCTCCTCCCAGCTGCCTCCCAGGCCCTATGCACCTCTCTCAGTCTAGGCAGATAAGACTTAAGAACTACACTTTGTTCCAGCAATTGTATTTCCTACTGATGAATAAACAACAAGCAATAGGATATATTGGAGTCTATGAGGAAGCCATTTGGTTTAAAACTAATTTGGCCTGACCTTGTTTTTCTAAAAGGCCTGACACGGCCTGTTGAGCATGCATTGTACATCTGCTTTAAACATTTACAGTGTCCCAAAGAGAAGAATGATGTCCTTGAAGATAGGGATGTATCTTCCCCAATATCAGAATTTCCTTAAGGATAAGCATCTCTTCCTAGAAACTAAGGATTAATTACCAACCTATGATTCACCTTGTGACCACTACCTGCTGTGCCAGCAAAAGCAATCTAGTGACTGTTGTTAAAAGGACATTCCTATCATATGTGATGTATGCTCTTTGTTTCAGGACGGTATATAACCCTCTGTACACCCCACTTCTTTGGAGTGCTTCCTTCCTTCGTGAAAGTACTCTCCTGGGCTATACGGTCCTTAGGGTTGGCTCATAATAAACTCACCCCAATTTTGATTTATAGGTTGCTTATGGATTATTTGTGTCCACACTACCCAATGCCACCTAGGATGTTCTGTGCACACACCAGGCACTCCTCACACCTCATGTACATCTAGGGTGACCAACAGCCCAGCTTTGCCTGGGACTAAAGGGATTCATAGGAGGTGGGACTTTTGTTATGAAAACTGGGAAAGTCCCTGGAAAACTGGAATGAGTTGGTCAAAACTTAACAGACAAGTGTGTGACCGCCAAATATAGTACTTCAAAACTGAAGCTACACACTCAGAAAGAATGCAGCCAGGTGAAACAGAAGGAGACGTGTCACAGTGAAAGAGTTCCTCAGGGAGAATAGAAATCATCACTGCTGTCTCACTGCTCCTGGCAGAGACCTAGAAGTCACCCTCTCCTATCTCAGCAGCTACTAGTGGAAATCTGAAATCAAAGTCAGAGTTGGAAGGGAAAAGATTGTGGGGAAGAAATATATCCCACCAAATTTCTCATAGGTCTATGAAACTCAAACCTCTTTTCCTCCATCCTCTCCCACCTCGATTTTGTCTACTCCTGACCTGTTAGATGCTTACTCCTCTTTTTTTAAATTAAATTTAAGAAACATAGGGGGCTGGCCCAGTGGCGCAGTGGTTAAGTGCGCACACACCGCTTCAGTGGCCTGGGGTTCGCAGGTTCGGATCCTGGATGCGCACCGACACACCGCTTGTCAAGCCATGCTGTGGCAGTGTCCCATATAAAGTGGAGGAAGATAGGCATGGATGTTAGCCCAGGGCCAATCTTCCTCAGCAAAAAAGAGGAGGATTGGCATCAGATGTTAGCTCAGGGCTAGTCTTCCTTACCAAAAAAAAAGAAACATTTATTAAGTACCTAAATCAGAAGGATGTCATCGATGTCACTTATCTAGATTTTGTATCACTTTGGATAACATTTCTCACAGGTACCTTTTTGAATAAGATCATCACCATGTAGGAGGCTGGCCCCGTGGCTTGGCGGTTAAGTGCGTGCGCTCTGCTACTGGCAGCCCAGGTTCAGATCCCGGGCGCGCACCAACGCACCGCGTCTCCGGCCATGCTGAGGTCACATCCCACGTACAGCAACTAGAAGGATGTGCAACTATGACATACAACTATCTACTGGGGCTTTGGGGGAAAAATAAAAAGGAAGAAGAGTGGCAATAGACGTTAGCTCAGAGCCGGTCTTCCTCAGCAAAAAGAGAAGGATTAGCACGGATGTCAGCTCAGGGCTGATCTTCCTCACAAAAAAAAAAAAAAAAAAGATCATCGCCATGTCTTCTTGGCTGAGACAATCTCCCTGACATTTCCAGGCAAAGCTGAGCCCTTCCTCCCAGTGTCCTGGTTCATATCGCCCTTCAGCCTTCATCACATTGCTATGACTATTGGTTTATGTTTCCATCTTGCCCACTAGCTATGAACCCCTGGTGTCTTATTTATCTTGTTTCCCCAGGGCCAATCCCAGGCCTTGATAGATAGCCCCTATTAAATAAGTATAGAAAATGAGATGGTATGGAGATAAGAAGGGAAAATATTAGCTGGGTGCTGTTATACTTAGATGGTCTATAGCCATTTGAACATATAAAATTTAAAGGCTATTGATTACGGTTAGATCAACCTGGTAGTCTCTAGTAGAGAACCGAAGGTCTCTGTCCTGGGCCCTATCCTAACCAACATTTTATAAAATCCTAGATGAAGATATATAATGCACATAAAACAGATTCGCAGAAAAACTAAAGCAGGGAGGTATCACTAATATGTAGGATATTAGAATTAACATTGCAAAATTATCTTAGCCTGCCGGATCGATAGACCAAACTAAGAAGACAAAAATTCACACTAATAATTGTAAACACTACACTCATTGAAGCCCTATGCACGAGTACAAGGGAGATCTGGTTTGTAGCAATTCATACAAAAAAATCTTAGCAATTCTCAGTCTTTGCGCTAGAAGAGAACTCAGAGACTATCCAATTTGGAGGATCTCAAGCTTTTTTTAAGCAACAGAACATTTTTGTCAATTAGAATTTCACATAGAGGCCAAGTGAGGAAATTTTTAAAAGGTGTTGCTCTGTATAAGGGTAGAGGCAAAGGGTCTGACAAGACATCCCCCGCCATTCGCCTCTCACTCCACCTTGTGAAGACCCCTCAGGCACCTTTCCAAGTTCCCAGGACTCCTCTGAGCACAGTTTGAAAACAACAGATCTGACTCAATCGCTTCGCTCTACCGAGTCTGCACAGCTAGTTCGTGTTCGAACTCCATCAACCCCTTAGCCAGCTTTATTTTTGTTTGTTTTGCTTTGTTTTTATTTATTGTTTTTGTCCCTCCCTGGCATTGTGTTACACATTTGACTGTTTGACCAGCGCCTGCTCCCTCACTGGGGTGCTGTTGTGTGTTTTGCTCACCCGTGTACCCCCAGTGCGTGGCACATGGTGAGAGCTCAACAAACACTTGTTAGGGAAATGAATGAAAGAGCTGGAAAAGAACCCAGATGTCTTGACTCCCAACCCAGTATGGCTCTTCCAATAGTGTGACTGTTCCAAAAAACAACAACAACACAAGGCAAGGTCACATCAGGCTGCCTTAGAAGAAGATGGTTGTCCTAAATAAGGATGAAATGGCTGCGCTGTACTCTTCATTGTTCAAGTCATATCTGGAAGATTGTCTTAAGTTCTGAAGCTACATTAAAGAAAAACAAAAAGGAAAGCAAATATGGCAGGGGTGGGATATAAATAATATTTTTGAGGGCTAACTTTGTGCCAGACATACTACACATCTATCTCATTTAATCATCACAATTATGCTATAAAGATAATTATTTATACTCCTTTTACAGCTGAGGAAACCGAGACTCAGACAGTTTAAGTAATTTCTCCAAAGTCACACAGCTAAAGGCCCAGGACTTAAACCCCTGGCAAAGCTTGTGTTCCTTCTGCTACACCAGCATGCCTCTTGGAAGGTTCCCCAAAAGGGCAAGCAGAGTGCGGAGGGTCTAGAAATCACGACAAATGCGATGTTCAGCCTGGAGAAGCCCAGGCATACATGACGAGCTGGGTAAGGAGTGAGGAGAACATGACAGCAGTCATCAAAGAGAGAGGAGTACTTTTTGAGGGGGTAAATGCTAAGACTTAGTGTCACCTGTCAGGTAAGGTGTAGAGGAGATTGCTGGGTGGGTAGAAAATTGGTCCAAACAGCTCTAAAATCTGTGCATTTGGGACTGGTTGCTACTTTGGGGATGGAGACAGTGCCCTGTGCCCATTACACACTCACCCCATCCCTCTATCCCCATTTCTTACATGCCGTGGGCTCTCAAAAGCTATTGATTGGTTTATTTTCCTTTGACAACGGGTACTGAGCAGCAGCAGTGTAGTAAGAGCCGCCCCCAAGTTGTAGTTGGAATCGTTTTCACAACTGCATGGCTTCTATGGTTAAAAAAACAGCCCAAGGTGGAGCGGCTTCTCCTGCAGTAAACAGGCATGAGGCACAGGACACAGTGACTGGGCACAGGCCAGTGGGAACCAAGGTGCAAGGCCAGGTCCCAGGCAGAGACCTGATGCCCCAGGGCTGGGAGGAGTTCAGCCACAGATGCCTGTCCCTGCAGGGGCAGCGCTTAACCCAGCTTCTCCAGGCTGTGGAATCACCTTCCAGGACTCAGGTCTCCTGATCTGGTCTAATGCACGAAGGCAGAAAAAGGAAGATGGAACTCAAGAGAAAATGGCCTTTCCTCTCCTTAAAGTCCGCCCTGTTAAAGACCCTTCCCAGAGGTTGGTCCTTGTCTCGAGCTCACTGGAAATTCTGCTGTGAGTCTGAGCTTTCAGAGACACCAAGGCGACTACAACAACATGCTGGCTCAACTTTTGGTTGATCAAAATATAATCATGACGACTAAGGAATGTTTTCCGTTGGATATCCCGTTCACCTTCCTCCCGCTCTTCCCTGCCCCCCACTGAGGCACGTCTTATGAGAGCTCAGGGTTTAAGCCACACCCTCCTTGTGCGTCTGAACGCCGCTTCCCTTTGGCTGAATCCAACCACGCAGGACAGCAAGGGGTAGCGACAAGTGCTGAGAAACAAATGGAGAATTCACAAGGAGAACTGATGCAGAAGGGGGAGGCAGGAAGACTCCAAAGGTAAAGGTAGTATCCTGTCTAGAGCGTGAGAGCCGCGAGGACCTTCCAGTGCCATTTAGTCCAGGGACTGGCAAATTTTTTCTGTAAAGGGCCAGATAGTAAATACTTTTGACTTTGCAGGCTACATGTGGTCTCCCTCAGACTACTCAACTCTGCTGCGTAGCACAAAAGCAGCCACAGACAATGCATAAAAGAATGGGCATGGCTTTGTTCTAATAAAACTTTATTTATGGACACCAAAATTTGAATTTTATATAATTTTCACATGTCACGAAAATGTTATTCTTTTTTCCAATCATTTAAAAATGTAAAAGCTGGGGCCGGCCCCGTGGCTTAGCCATTAAGTGCGCGCGCTCCGCTACTGGCAGCTGGGTTCGGATCCCGGGCCGCATGGAGGCACCGCTTCTCCGGCCATGCTGAGGCCGCGTCCCACATACAGCAACTAGAAGGATGTGCAACTGTGATGTATAACTATCTACTGGGGCTTTGGGGAAGAAAAAAAAAAAAAGGAGGAGGATGGGCAATAGATGTTAGCTCAGAGCTGGTCTTCCTCAGCAAAAAGAGGAGGATTAGCATGGATGTTAGCTCAGGGCTGATCTCCCTCACAAAAAAAAAATAATAATAATAAAATAAATAAAAATAAAAATGTAAAAGCCATTCTTAGTTCACTGGCTGTACAAAAATAGGAAACAGGTGGGATTTAGCCCTTGGGCTGTAGTTTCTCGATCCTGGTCCTGGTGCTTCCCGGTACGTGACTGGCAGTGCAGCCTAGGATGAGAACCCGCATATTTGATTCTCGAGTTGTGCTCTTTCCCCTGCAAAGTGATGTTTCAGTGTCCCCCATTCCCCTGGGCACCGTGTGCATCTTTGCAAGGGCAACCTGGTCCAAATGCGGCCAACTGTCGCATCTGGTGTAGAACTTTTGGATGTGACATGCTCCATCTCTGTCCCATTTCTGTACCCATTCACGGAATGACCTGGGGCAGGTCAATTGCTCTCTCTGGACCTGAAGAGAAAGTACAAACATGGGAACTCGACTTGGTCATCTCTGAGAGTGTGTCCTCTATCAGTTGGCCTCCCTCTCCTCATCCCAGCTCAGCTCTCGGCCTTTCTCTCTCTGGGGACATTTCTGTCCCTGGCACCCTACCAGTTGGCACTGCCTGCTGCCCTCACTAGCAACCATCCCTTGGAGCAACCAGTTCTGATGTCACCAAAGGATAATGACTTCTGGGCAGGAAAACCAGAAATGGAAGCAGATGAAGTGTCTATTTTTGTGCAGATGAAGTCGTGGGAGGATACATGATTCATGTGTTGAGTGCTTTCTGAATAGCATGTTTCTATCACTTTCTGGAAGGCAAGAAGTTAGCTTCCCCCTAGGGTGGTGGGTGAGACTGATGTTTGGGGTTTCCTCTGTTAAAGGGGGGTGTGATTTCGTTTTCATCAATGTTGTTTGGTTGCCGTTTTTTTTTCATTTTTGTTTTGTTTTGTTGTGATTTGTCTGAATGAGGAGTTGGAGATGGAGGATCAGGAGAGAAAGTTTTGGAGGGGAAAAAAAGCAGAGCCCATGTACAGTGCCTCCAGAGGTATACAAAGAAGGTCAAGGTGGTTCAAAGTCATACAGTCAGAAGCCTGGGGACCTGCCAAGCACCAGATTCCTTGGTTAGGAAATTCATGACAGTTTGACATCTGGGTCCTGTGTGATTGCCATCCAAAGATAAGGAAGGGAAAGGGGAGAGTCCTGGCATGGAGTCCAAGCAGGCTTGGAGCCCTGGACCTGTCCCTGCCATCACATTCAAGAATGTGGCCACTCTGCCCAGAGTAGGTCCCTCTAGTCACGCAAGGGCAATGGTGGCCAGGAGCCCAGAGCAGGAGCTTCATCACTCTCCAGCCCATAGCGAGGCTCAATCTTGGTTCTCTCTGCTACTCTCTCCCAGGTATCCAATACTAAATTAGGTAGTAGGGTGTTAGGTCACTGGATCTCCTCAGGAAGCTCTAGGGGCCTCTGGGAACTTGAATAGAAGCCACTCCAAAGGACTACACTGAATCCCACATTCCCCTTAGCTAACAGTGTGCTGGTCAACGTTTAACAACCAACTGTCCAGGAAAAAAGGCCCTGATTTGTAACATTTGACAATTTCCATGGTGTAAATACTCCCATCTTGGCCAATTTCAAGTTGCCAGTGTGATGTCACTGGCTCACAAAAATCCTGAAAATTAACTTTCGGCTCTTTCAAGTCAGAATGAGCCAGCTCCAGTACACCACTGCCCCGAGCCCTTTGGAATCTAAGGAGAGAGCAGAAATCAGAGTAGGCTGCCCAGGCATCAAAATGAACTGTGACTCCCTGGGGAAGCCACAGGCTTTCTGAGCCTGAAGCACATCACAGTGGTGATGGCCCTAAAATGCCCACAGCCAATCCCGGTAGGAGAGAATGAGGGAGTGGGGCTAAATGCTAGAAACTGCAGAAGGCCCAC
The DNA here is from genome assembly GCF_020826845.1 of Diceros bicornis minor. Lineage (NCBI taxonomy): Eukaryota > Metazoa > Chordata > Mammalia > Perissodactyla > Rhinocerotidae > Diceros > Diceros bicornis. Next base: position 48,823,509 of record NC_080756.1, on the reverse strand, counting down.
ACCTCTGTGTGGTCCAGGAAAAAGATACAAAACTGTGCGGGATTTAGCCACCTCCTTTCCTATTTCCTGAGGGCATCCCTGTCTCAGTCCATCCCTCTCCGATGCTAGGAAGCAGCAATCTCAGAGCCCTGAAAAGAGGTGCCCTGCCTTTAGAACTGCTGAAGAAGAGATGGTGGCTGCCATTGAGGAGTCTGTCCCCTGAACACAGAGGGCTGCTCTGCCCACCTGGCCAGACCCAGGGGGCACCAAGGATGGAATCGTGCTGCCCCCCCCCCCCTGCTGCAACCCCCTCGCCCTGCTCCCCAGCCTCCCTCTCTATAAGTCCCACTGAACACACTCCTTCTTGGTTGAGGGAGGAAAGCCTCACCTCCTCCAACTCCTTAGATTTCCTATAGTCCACAGAACTCATTTGTTAAAAGAGTGTCTAAGGACTTGCGGATGAACAAAGGCCCCTTCCCTTGGGCATTTTTGGCTTAGCAGGCATTCTAGGAAGAGGGCCAGGCAGTAACTCACTCATGAAAGACTTCATTCTGTGTGCTGCTCTCCCCACCCAGCATGTGACACACATGAGGAACCCCTTACTGCCAGCTTTACTGTCCCTTGCTTTCAGAACCCACTCACCTGTCCAGAGATGCTCACACAATCCTCCAAGCACCCTCTACTCCCTTCCCTGGAGTACAGGAGCCCCGGGTTCCACTCCACTGATTGCCTTAGCATTCATGTAACCTCTTTCAACTGTAGTTTCCTAACTTTAATGGTTGGATTTTAAAATAATAAAGATCCATACAAATTTTATAGAAAAATAAGATTTGTATGGAACTTTAAAAATAACCAAATACCTTTCACATAATCATCACAAAAAAACATAAGTAGTAACATTAGACATAATATTGTAATAAGTGACATAAGTAGTATTGGTAATTACTAAGTAATACTATTTAGTAATATTACTAAGTAATACTATTATTACTAAGTAGTATTAGTAATATTAGATAATATTAGGAAACTGAGGCTCAGAGAGAGGTTGGGAAACATATCCAAGGTCACATAGATAAGAGGCAACCCAACCAGACTCGAGCTCATTCATCTGATGCTCAACACTCCATGCAGACCCCCGAGAACAAGGGGCTATAACCAGGATCCTACATCAGAGCCCCCCAGATTTTCCTCTGGGTATGACACAGCTCTTTGGTTAACTTTCATGTCCCTTTGGCTCACCAGTTGAACTCATCAAATCACATTCAGACTGACTCCCATCCCCAAGCTGGGTGCCCCACGTGAATATGGGCAACATCAAAGAGAAAGCTAGGGTCTGAATTGGCGAAGCTGATAAGTGGGCACAGTTTCCCTTCAGTGAGCCTTCCCACCCCCTGTCCACAATTCCATGTCTGTTCTTTTGGAATCTAACACTCTTCATTGTCTTAATACTGTTCTGGCCCCTTCAAAAGAAAACACTTCAATCAAAAAGCTGTATAATATATCCCCTCCCCACCTCTTGCCATAAAATGAGCGCCAACACCCACCGTTCCACAAAAGGACAAAGAAAGAGGGGCCCCTCTCACTTGACATATATATTTCTCACTTCTTTACTCATAGTTCTCACCCTTCTGTCCTATGCTGCCCTCTCCACCTCAGGGTACACTCTTGCCACCTGCCCTGAGTCCTTTATTTTTATAGTCATTCTTTATCATTGTCTATTGTTTGTCCTGGATGCCAGTCATGCTCTCCACCCCCCACCAAGGTTAAGGCAAGAAGAAGGAAAAAAAACCATAAATTACTACCATTTACATAGTACTTTGTAACAACATTACCCCAAAGCCCTCACTGAATTAGGAGAACAATCTAATGAAGTAGGTATTGTTACACTCATTTCTACAGATGAGGACACTGAGGCTCAAAGCCTTTATAGATCTTTCAGCTATTAAGTTAAAGAGCCAGAATGAGAATCCATGTTCATTGGACTCCAAGGGCCCTTAGAAATTATCTGATAAGAATCTTTAGGAATATTTGCTTTTTGTGTGTGTGTGTGTGAGGAAGATCAGCCCTAAGCATGCCAATCCTCCTCTTTTTGCTGAGGAAGAATGGCCCTGGGCTAACATCTGTGCCCATCTTCCTCCACTTTACATGGGATGCCGCCACAGCATGGCCTGACAAGCAGTGCATTGGTGCGCACCCGGATCCGAACCAGGCTGCCAGCAGCGGAGTGCACGCACTTAACCACTACGCCACAGGGCCGGCCCCAGGAATATTTGCTTTTTAATAGCAGTGTCTGAAAACAAGAGCCTAACAACCTAGCAAACAGAGCTCTAAGGGGCCATAACCAACATTTGCTGAGGCCATCATACAGAGGACCCAGTGGGTTTGATATGTGGGAGTCTCCTTCTATACCAGTTAGACATCACCAGTTCTGCTGACCATAAAACCAACCATAAATGTAAACAAAGTCCCAATCCCATGGGTCTGAATACTAAAAGAGATGAAGCCCCCAAACTTAGAGAAATTCTGAATCAGAAATTGGGGCACACAACCAGAGGCCAAAGTCTTGGCCTTCATCTAAATAACATAGAGAACTAGACATAGTAAAAGGTCCTCCCACACTGCCCAGACACCAGAATAGCAACCATGCAGTGCCTTCTAAATGCCCCTGCGGTCTGAGACCCGTGGTAGAGAACCTGATTTTCAATTCATTATGGATGAACCCGAAGTAGAGATTTGCAGACCTTCCTAGAAATGAATAGTAAGAAGTGTGAAGTAAGTTCAGACCACCAGAGAAATCTGATTTATTTTAGAGACTTTATTGGTAAGGGGTCACGATACTATAGGAACTTCTGGTGATTCCCCTGGGCAGGTCAAATCTAAAGATCTTGTTTATAAATACATTACAACTCAGTTAATGAGACTTGGTGAGGTATTAACCATCTTGGTGGAGCCGATAATGGTTGATCCTTTTGGGGTTTAGACTGGGGAAATGTGAAATTGAACTGTTAGCAGAAAAGCTTGAGATATTTTCCTATGCTCTTTGTATAGGATAAAGACGTGCAAAAGATGAAGCTCAAGAAATCATTTGAGTGTAATGTGAAGTCAAACGTTCAGGTGTTGAGAATAAAACCGTAACTACCTAGCATGTGGCCTTTGTTGGAAAAAGGATAGGCAGCCTGCCCAGGAACAGGTCATAAATACATGGAGGCTGGACCAGCTGGGCTGGCTTCAAAGGTGCAAAATGAAAGATGAGCTGGAAACATTTGCTCTAATGGATTCAAGGAAGCTACCTGGGGCTGAGAGGGAAGGGAAAGGGGGTTAGTAGAATGTCAGGGAGAAATGGGGGAAATAAAGAAGATTGATTTCAGCTGGTGGTGGGAAAAAAGCAAAAGGAAAAGAAAGGAAGAAGCTAGGGTCTGTGAAGTGCATGAAAGAGGAAAGAGAGGAGGAATAGCTATTGAAAGTGACAGAGAGAGAGGCTTGGCCAACTCACTGTGGATGGATCCCAAGTCCCGGAGGAATAGGTAGAAAAAAGGAGACAAAGGAAAAGAAATTTAAAAGAAGCCTTCAAAGACTAATTAAATTCACAAAAAGAGAATAAAGAATAATTCAAAGTGGAAGCACAAAATTACCACTAAAAAGAAGGCAAGAGTTACCCTAAAGGACTCTAGGGGAGGATACAGCGGATATCAGTTTGTGCAGGAAGCAGTCTGGATGTTACCTGTTTGGAGCAGATTACTCACCAGGAACATGGAGAAGAACTGGATCTGTGGGTTTTCTTACCAGACAATTTTAAAAGAGTGAGATTTTTATTTATAGTTTATAATGGGAACTTTCCAAAGATTTATGGGATCTGGATCTGATGATACATAATGATGCTCATGAATTGAAGAAGCAATGCTTCATGGATATGCATATCCCCCAGAAGAAATTCTTATAAACCCCCAAAAAAAATTTTAAAAAGAAAACCCATATATAAAAATATGACTCACTTCCTTAACACCATAAGAAGGATATGGGTGGGGGGAAGAAAGGAAGATTTCTACTGATTCTTGACAAAAGAATGAGATGAGAGATCTAAGAAAAGTGCCCCAACAAAATAACCCAGGTTGTAAGAGTACAGGATTGAAAGATGTTTATTTAAACACACTCTCCAATGGTTGGCCACATGGTTACCAAAATGGGAATGGAGCCAGGAGGGTTGACATTATTCATATGCAAAAGAGAATAGAGGTTATGACATGGAACATGAATGATGCTCCCATTTTTATTTTTTGAAGGTAATAGCCAAAATTCACTTCTCAAAAACAAGAAGTTTGGCAGAGGTATAAAGAAGGGGGTACATTCCTGATAGAACAAGAAGAGATTAAAAACAAAAGGGGAGAGATGAAGGGCAGGGCAGGCCTCTGATCTTCCCAGGCTGGCAGTGGTGGGCGTGTTAGAAAATGATATGAGGAAGTGCTCAAGGAAAGTGGCCCTGAAATCAAAGGTTTTAAAGAGAAAACCAGAGTCCCTCAAGTAGAAGCAATAAACAGAGAGACCAGGGTGAAGAAATTGGAATAGAAATGACGAAATTTAAAGTACCATAGAAAGTTCTCTAGATGAGTTTGTACAGAGAAGGAAATGAGGAAAAAGAGAAAGATAGAGCAAGAATAAAGAAATTGCATACAAAATTCTAGAGTGTGCTAGAAATGTAAAGAAAAAAGAGTAATGGTAAAATGAAGTGGATAGATTTTAGTGGCATTATTGAAATGGATAATACAAGGATCTTTATGAAATTGTTTCCAGGAGAAGAAAGGTTTAAAAAAAACAGAAAAGGCAGTGGACTAATTCTAGTATGCCAAGGATAATAAAGAAATGCATGAATCATCAGCCAACAGCCCATATCCAAAGAAAGGCACGTTCAAGCTGTGTATGGAGAAGCAGCCAGGCTCTGGGGCCTCCCTCTGATGCCCACGGACTTCAGCTCCTCACCCAGGCTTCCTTGAGCACCTGTTTTCAATGGCATGTGAGAAAAAGGGTAAAAAGGTGAATGAAATGTAACTCATTTCTTGTTTGGTTCAGTCAACACATATTTATAAAAAAAAAGTCTATGTGCCAAAAACAGTGCTTGATACTGAGAAAATACGAGAATAAATAAGAAACCTGGTTAGTAGATACGCTGATATAAATAGAAGCAGAAAGGCAAGGGTGAATATTTAAAATATGGAATGTGCCAGATAAGAGGAGCAAAGTTCAAAGGCATGAAAATGAGAGACCACGTGAAATATGAGAAACTGAAGATGTGAAGGTGCACGAGAGATTGCTTTATAGTCTCTTCAAAGAGGAACAAGATGGAAAAGAAAAATGGGAAGCAAAAAGAGGAAGTAATGTCGAGGCCCCTGCTCCAGAACCAGACGAGAAGAGGCTCTAATCTGAGTCCCACCGCTGACTCAGCTGGTCCTGATCTGATCTTGAGCAAGGTGCTTATGGACGCTAGGCCTCAGGTCCCTCGACTAGAAATAGACTAACAATGTCTGTATAACTACAGAATAACTTGTGGTGTGGTGATGACAGAATAAGGGATCAGGCTTACCCGCCCACCACAAACAACAATAAAACTGGACAACACATATGAAATGACTGTGTTCAGATCTAGACTACAGATGGTGCAGGGATGGGAACCTTGAGAGAAGAAAAACAGAAGAGGCGAAATCCACATTTACTCTGGCCTTCTGCCGGGGGGCTTTCCAAACCACAGCACAGGGAAGTAGAACCCAAACCAAGGCAGAAGGAATAGGAGACCAAAAGTTAGGGCTGCTGAAGGGGTGGAAGTTAGTGGGGCAGGGTGCTAGAGAGGAAGGAGCTACACAGAGAAGAAACCCAGAAACCCACACGGGGAGCACCTGAGTCTGTGGCTGCAAACAAAGCTGCACCTGTGCAGAGTGAAAGACCAAGGCCTAGGAGAGAACAGGTGCCGGGGAGCTGTGTCCTGAACAGAGATTCCAGAGGTCACACAGTGGGGAGACACTGATGTTCCCAGAGGCCATAGTGGACAGAGCTTGATGAACACTCTGGACATTCAACTGAGACCCAGGAAAGGCCACAGCCTAGGAGTTGGGCCACTTGGCCATAGAGAAGAGCTGCACTGGACCCACCATAACAAAGCCAGAGGCTGACGCTCAGCAGTATCAAGCTGACCTACCAATAAACCAACTACCTGCTAAAACAAAGCCAACACTCTTGTAAGAAAGACAATAAATCCAATAAAAAATTATGACACACAACAAAGAGGAAGCAAAGCAGTCAACACGAAGCGTCCTGGGGGTGATACAGATGGAATTAGCAGACAAGGACTTTAAAATGACTAGGACAAATATGTTCAAAGGTTTAAAGGGAAAAAATGGACATAAGGAATGAGTAGATGGATAGTCTTATCAGAGAATAGAAGCTATGAAAAAGAACCAAATGAGAATTATAGAACTCAAAAGTATATAATAACTGAGGGGGCCAGCCCCAGTGGCCTAGTGGTTTAAGTTCAGCGTGCTCCACTTTGCGGGCCAGGATTCAGTTCCTGGGCGCATACCTACACTACTTGTCTATCAGTGGCCATGCTGTGGTGGCAGCTCATACACAAAACAGAGGAAGACTGGCAACAGATGTTGGCTCAGGGCAAATCTTCCTCAGCAAAAAACATATATATATACACATATATATATCTATATATATACAATAACTGAAATAATTCACAGGATGGGCTTTACAGCAGGTTGGACACTGCAAAAGATCAGTAAACTTGAAGACAGAATAATGGACAGTATCCAAATCGAAGCACATAGCGAAAAAAGGATGGAAAAAAGAACAGAGCTACAGGCACGTGTGGGACAATGTTAACCAGTCCAGTGTGCATACACCTGAAGTCTCAGAAGGAAAGCTAAGATGAATTAGGGCAGAAGAAAGGTTTCAAAAAAATAATGACTGGGCTGGCCTGGTGGTGTAGTGGTTAAGTTCATGTGCTCTGCTTTAGTGGCCCAGGGTTCGCGGGTTCGGATCCCGGGCATGGACCTATGCACCACTCATCAAGCCAAAAAATAATGACTCCCAAATGTAATGAAAAACACCAATCCACAGATCCAAGAATCTCAATGTATCTTAAGCAAAATAAACACAAAGAAAAGCACATCTAAGCACATCATAGTCAAACGGGTGAAGAACAAAGACAAAGAGAAGATCTTAAAAGCCTCCTGGGGACCAAAAAAAAAAACACCTTCCTGCAGGGGAACAATAATAAGAACAATAATAAGAATAATAATAAGAATTCATCAGAATCAGTGCAATCCAGAAGGTAGTAGAAGGACATCTTTGAAGCTCTGGGAGAGAAAAAGCTGTTAACCTAGAATTTTATATCCAGCAGAAATATCTTCCAAAAATGAAGGCAAAATAAAGGCATGTTTAGATGAACAAAAGCTGAAAGAATTGATCCCCAGCAGAACTGCACAGCAAAAAATGTTAAAGGGAGTTTTTCAGGCCAAAGGGAAACTATGCCAGATAAAAACATAGATCAACAATACACAGAGAAGGGAGCCAAATATGGTAAATATATGAAGTAGATAGAAAACGCGCTTTTTTTCCATTTTTTTGGTTTCTTTAAAATATGTTTACTGTTTAAAGCAAAAATAATGACAATGTGTTTCTGAGTTTATAATGTATGTAGGAGTAAACCCTCTGATAACATCACAGAGGATGGGAGAGGGACAAAGGGAAGCATCTTGTTCCATGGTTCTTACACTCATATGAAGTCTTATAATATTAACTCAAGTCAGACTGTGATAAGCTAAAGATGCATATTTTCAGCAACCACTTAAATAAACAAAACAAAGTTGTAGCTAAAAAGTCAGTAGAGGAGATAAAATGGGATACTAACAAACACTCTGTAATCCAAAAGGAGACAGGAGGGAGGGGAAAAGGAACGAAGAATAGATGGATAAAAGCAAGAACAAATGGCAAGATAGCAGAATTAGACCCAACCTAACTTACAGATCTGTTGTGAAAATAAAATGAAATAATGAAAGTGGAACTCTGTTATAAAGCTGTCCTCATACTAGAGACGAGGCTCTGACAGTGAGTTTCAGGATGGAGGGGAGGAGGGTGGTACTAAAAGAAGGGGGAAAGTAAAGCAGGGGATATGAAAACTCTCACAGAGTAGGTCCCAGGTGGCCCTGCTACTCCCCACTGATTTTTCTGGGCACACACAGCTGTGCACCCCTCTCAATGATGGGGCATGGAGCCAGCTAATAGGTACCATGCTCATGGCTTTATGGAACAACCTCATGCACCTGGCTCAGGATCTGCCCCCACGGGAGGGGACGCTGAGCGGGTCTGCAGTGCTGTTGGTTGAGATATAGGGAAGACAGGAGACAAGCTTCCAAATCTGTCTGCTCAGTGTGAACACTTGGTAGGAAGAGAATGCCCTCTGAACCAGAAAAGCAGAGGGCTCTGTCCACTGAAAGGACAGTGTAAAAAGATGGCAGAAGAGAACAGAGGCAGCAGGTCTAGAAGGAAAATCATCAAACACAGGACATAGGGAGCAGGTAACTGTAAAATTAGCATTTGACCAGGTTTTTAATGGGCAAAAGATCAATTAAAACGGGGCTCTCGTGTAGTATTTGTAGACAAACTGTTGGTTGTGTAACACAGTGAAGGCTCTAGGAATGGGGACACTGCAACATCTTGTCTGAATGTGTCATCCGAACAGGATTCATAGCTGAATGGCAGAGAGACCAAGTGTAATCCCGCTCGGCTCACCCCTCATTTCCTGAGCACCTTCTGACACCAGGCTCTGTGGCAGGCGCTGGGGGTACAAAAATTACTAACGCCAGGTCCCTGCCTTCAAGAAATACCCAGTTCTAGGGGGAGAAATAGAAGAAGAAACAAAGAGTGGTGTGGCTTTGGTCCTTGTATCCCTCTGCCACTTACCAGCTCTGTGGCTGTGGGAAAAATCACTTAACCTCAGTTTTCTCATCCACAAAATGGGGATAATAATAGCTGCCAGTCAAGATTGTTGAGTCTGTGATTTTAAAAGCACCTAGCCCTCTGCCTGGCCTGTAGAAATTCAACAACTCTTAACCTGAGAGCAGGACGCATATTAGAATCCAGATGGCAAGTAGAGGGTATTTCTGACCATATTCTGCCTCCCTCCCCCTCAGCATCCTGATCCCCCCAGGAGAACGTGCCCGCCTATTCCAAACCCACGTGAATGGTGCATACCCAGAATAAAGTTTGAGAATCACTATGTGAGCATCAGATTCAATTTGACACAGAGAACCTACTGTGTGGCAGGTTCATAAACAACTAGTCAGGATTATTTCAACATAATGACAGAGATGTGTATAAAATGCTAAGAGAGTACAAAGAGGGGGCACTCAGCCTGGGGGTCAGAGAATACCCACAGGCCATGGCTGTCAGCCAGGCATCTAGTGTGAAAAGGGCGTCTCGGGGGAACAGAGAAGTATGAGCTGGCAATAGCACGAGGTGTGCAGGGAACTACAATCCAAGCATGAAACTGTCAGGGAACTGCATGTCTGGAGAGGGAGGCAGGTTCATGAAAGACAGGCCAAGAAACTCAATCAATCCTGTGGGTGGTGAATGCAAGGAGGGTGCGGAAGGGAGGCCCGGGGTTCACTCTCTGCTCCGAGTGGTCTCCCTGAAAGTGGTTCCCAAGCTGAATTTAATAAGAGCACCACTAGCCTCAGAGAGCCCAACTGCAAGAGGAATTCCTCAAGGGCAGGGTCCACGGCGCACTTGGCTTTGCTTCCCAAGCACCCCACCCCCACCCCTGGACTCTGACCCAAGTAGGCACCCAGTTGGCTGAAGAGAATTGAAATCAATAAACTTCCTAATCCAGAACCTTTTGCATTTTAAACCTTATCTCCAACTATGGGATTCACTCAATCACAGTTTTATTAAGTCCCCTGAGGGGTATACCATCAAGTGGGGAGGGAAGATATGAATGAAAATAATTACAAGACAGTGAAATAAAGGCTATAATTCAAGTATGTGCAAAGTGCTTTAGGAGAGAGAGAGAGAAAGAAGCAATTTTCAGGGGAAGCCAGGAAAGTCTCCGCCATGGAAGAAATATTTGAACTGGGTTTTTAAGGATACATAGGAGTTTGGTAGTCAGAGACAGATGCACGAGTGTTCCAGCCTGAGGACGGGCAGAGATAGGGAGGTGTGAGAGGGCTGGAAGTATCCCAGGATGGATGATTAGTACCTCCAGTCACTGGGGATTAGATACCAGAATGCAATGAGAGGAGAGCCTAGAACAGTGGTTTTTCAACCTGGGCTGCACCTCAGAAACGCCTGGGGAGCTTTTAAACCGTCCAATGCCCAAACCACCTTCCAAACCCACTAAATCAAGATCTCTGGGGCTGGAAGCCCGTCGTCAGAATTTTTTTAAATGCTCCCAAACTGATTCCAATGTACTGCCAAGTTTCAGAACCACTAATCTAGAAAGAAGAGACGAGGATTTGCAGCATGCCCAGAGGTCAGGCTCTCTTCACGCCCCTGCAACCGTGGCACACACGGCCCCCTAGGACAAGACCAGCCACAACACAAGTCAGGGGCTTCTTCCTGCTGCTCATCTTCCCCCACCAGCTTTTTGTTCTGAAAAAGCGATTCCCGAAGTGTGGTCCCCAGACCCGTAGCATCAGCCTCATAGGGGAACTTGGTAAAAACGCAAATTTTCCAACTGCACCCCAGGCCTACTACACCAGAAAGTGGGGCCCAGCAATCTGTCTTAACAAGTCCCCTAGGCGATTCTGCTGCATGCTAAGGTGTGAGAACCCTGTTCTGGAACACTGATTTCTCCAAAGCTGCAGCCAAGCAGCGTCTACGTGTGGCTCTGCCTGGGTGGAGGCTGCACGCAGAGCCTGGTGGAGTCCCTGCTTAACCAGCAGAAACACTGGGAGCTGGCCTGGGTGCCACCACATTGGCAGGAAGTCAAAGATGCCAGAGGGCCGACAGCCCGGTTGTTTCTTGTGGTACCAGGAACAGGCTTTAGGGTAGGGAGGAATGGGGTTTTGTTTATTTTCTCCTTTTAATACAAAGTAGCCCCTTGAAAGCAAATTTTCAAGATGTTTTACATCAGGATTGGCAGGAAAATCCATGATGTCGGTGGGCGTGGATATACCATGTGCATTTTTCTTTGGAGGAAAGAGGTAGGTTAAGGTGCTGGAGGGTCTTAGGGGCACGGGGAGGGACGGAAAGGAAGAAAGGGCACTGCTGGTTCACGTCTTCAACCATCCCCCCCTCCCAGGCCCCAACCCGGTTGGGAATGCACAGTTCCTGGGAGGAAAATAAAATAAAGGAAGCAGCAAAGGAAATGAGTTCCCGGTATAGAAATGGAAATTGCCTTTTCCCTCAAGGTCAGCCGGTCAGACGTAAAGGAAGAGTAGACTCAGAGACCGCCGCTGCTGGAGCCCTAATGCCGGAGTTCATCTGCCCTCGAAGAATAACTGCGGAGCCGTGCACTTCCCGAGTCTCCACTCACCTGAGGGGCCAGCCAGCTCCTCATTTACTCACTGAGTCGGAGGAACACCAGTGGATTCTCTGCCACACAAGTAAAGAGGGCAAGTTCTTTGGGATTTTTACCACCTTCTTTCAGCTCCGCTCTTCCCAGCTGAAGTCCTAGGCCTACCTGGATTGTTTTTTTTTTTTTTTTTTTCCCTGCTTCAGTAAATCCGGAAAAATTCCCCAGGTTTGGAAAAACTGCTGGATTTGACAGCGTGTGTGTAGCGCCACCTGGTGACCACAGCCTTATCAATACAGTTTTCTTCCTGGTTCTCTTGTTTAGCAAAGACCGCAGCTCCCAGACAGGTACGCATTCAGTTCTCCTACCTGGTCTACTTTCTCGTGGGAATTTCAGCCTTGGCTGAAAATCTCATGTCTTCTCCCAGGCACAAAACACAATATAAACAAGCAACAGAGTTTTCCCTTTCTCTCCAAGCAGTTAAAATCTTCTCAGGTACAAATTTCTCTGACAAAAGGAAGCAAGAGAGAAATTTCTGGCCGTACCTATAAATCAAGGATACTTTCTCCCTATGATTCCTGGGGTCCTAGCATATAGGAGAGTTGAGGCACCCCTGAAACTACAATATCCTGGGTTTCAAGTTTCCAAAGCAAAATTTGATAGGCATGAAGAAAAGATGGTCTGGTGAGCTGCTATGGGGAGTGCGACAGACTGACAACCAGACATCAGGAGAAATCCATTCTCAGCGCTGCTGCTAACTGTCACTGTGTGGCCTTGGGCAAGGTACTTAATCTCTGTGGACCTTAATGCCCCAGACCTGTTACCCTCTTCACTATTTTCCCCATATATTCCATAGTTTTAAAAGATATTGCCTTCCAGGGCCGGCCTTGTGGCTTAGCGGTTAAGTGCATGCGCTCCGCTGCTGGCGGCCCCGATTTGGATCCCGGGCGCGCACCGAGGCACCGCTTCTCCGGCCATGCTGGGGCCACGTCCCACACACAGCAACTAGAAGGATGTGCAGCTATGACGTACAACTATCTACTGGGGCTTTGGGGGAAAAAAAAGGAGGAGGATTGGCAATAGATGTTAGCTCAGAGCCGGTCTTCCTCAGCAAAAAGAGGAGGATTAGCATGGATGTTAGCTCAGGGCTGATCTTCCTCACAAAAAAAAAAAAAAGATATTGCCTTCCAAAATGCATCTCTAAAAAAGTCACTAATGACATTGCTATCTTTAGTAATTAGATATATAAATGTCAACCAGGGCTTCTGATCATCATGCAAGCCACCAGAGTTACCACAATGAGTTTACATCCCAGACAAAAGCAGAGACACCAATCTCTCTTTATCCTGATCCCCAGTACATGGATGATTTCTGTTAGGCTTTTAGAATATTGACACTAATTCACAGATCCTAGTTATAACTTTCCCAGGACCTAAGGGTTGGGGAATTCCAGTTTGGGAACCAATAGACATTATAATCTTGAGGGTAACTCAAACTCTTATGAACTAAAACAAGGGAAGAATGGAAGGCTGTGATGTGTATGTGCAGGTAGAATCACAATTTTAAAAACATAATTACAAGAAATTAACATTTAAAAAATGCCAGCTCTGTGCCAGGAGCTCTAGATACAGAATCCCCAGTAGGCTCCACAATAACCGCTAAAGTAGCCACACAGATGAGAGACGTTAAGGAAATTGCCTATACCGTACAACTGGGATCAGAACTAGTCCGTATGATTTCAAAGTACATAATTTTTCAAAACAGCCAACTTTTAAAATAAAACATGGCAATTTCCAGGTATGAACCAACAGCCCAAACTTAAATCACTTTGTTGAATGGATACCCAGGAACTACTATGTTTTCACAAGTTCCCGTCTTCTTAAAATGTGACTCTTTTGTTACATTAAAATTTGTAACATTTTTGGTTTAGTATTTATTGACAAACCTTTTGAAAATCTATGCAATGTTAATTCTTTTTGCTATATGTTCGTTTATCATTGTAAAGCCAATTTCCTGACTTCTGGTCCATTTATCTGGAAGTAGACTGTGAAGTACTTCCATTCTACATCCTGGTAATTTTTAGTGACTTGGGCTAATGTGTTGTTTCAAGATATGAAAGTTTGGTTCTGGGATATTTTCTTCTATTGTTCCTTTGATAATTTTCTTCCACCCATTATCTGTTTTCTCTTCCTGAAACTCCTAATAGTTGAATATTGGACCACTTGAATAGGTATTCTAGTTTTTTAACTTTCTCTCTGTTATTAGGGAATATGATTCAGCTAGGAGTAAAAGAATATCCAATTAAATAGTAGTTTAAAAAATTACAGGTTTATTTTTTTCCCTCACACAAGAAGCCAAGAGGTAGATGGACTGGTATTATTTCAGAGGCTCAAGAATGTCAGGGCAAAGATATCTGGGACTCTCTTGGCCTCTAACCCATGGCCACAAGATAACTGCTGCAGCTCCCACCATCATGTCTACACTCAAGGAAAGAATAAGAAGGAAGGGGAAGGAAGCAGAAAAGGTTGCATCTGTATCAGGAAAGTAAAGGCTTTCCAGAAATCCTCTGCAGACTTCAACTTACAACTCATTGACCAGAAATGTGTCAAAAGGCAAATCTAATTACAGGAGAGTCTAGGAAAGGAAGTTTAGGTATTCCACCCCCAGCAGTGGAGGGAGACACAAGAAGAGGGAGTTGTAAAGGAAAAATGAACCAACCCTAGTTTCTAGTCTTTTTTTTTTTTTTTAACTACTTTATGCAAGAATTCCTCAATTTCATCTTCCAAACTTTCTGCTGAACTTTTTATTTCTGCTCTAATCATTTTAATTTCTAAGAGTTCTTTCTTGTTTCCTGGTATTTCCTTTTTTTGCTGTTTTTGTTTTTGTTTTAATGGCATCCATTCTTCCTTTCATGGCTACTATATTTTCTCATCTCTCTAAAGATACTTATAATTTTTAAGTTTTTTACCTCTTCTTTACAATATTTTCTTTTTCTTCAATTTATAGTTTCCCCCCAAACACACTTTCGTCTCTGTCTTTTATTTTGACGGTGTTTCTCAAAAGTCTGATGATCTTTGGTTGTTGATTTATGCTTAAAACGACACCAAGAAGTTGATTGTAAAGGTTGTGTGATTAGATCAGAATTGTCACCTGGTGGCCTGTAGAGTGATCAGGTGTTAAGCCACTCTGTCATTGGGAGACACCCTCCCCCCTCCAATTGTTATTTTGTGTGAGTATTTTCTCTGAAGTCACTGAATTTTTCCATCGACTTTTCACTCTGGTCTTCTCCAATATGATGGAGTTGGGGAACTGGATCTGAGTAATAAGCAGGTGCCATAGTGAGAGCAGGGAGGAGGATGAGGACTCCTCAGCTAGCATGCCCCCGAGCCAGAGACTGGTCAGTTTCTCCAGAGAAGGAACTCTACGTTCTACAGGAATTAAGGAGAGGTCATCCCTTAATGGCGTGGGTCAGAGGCATAATAGATCCTTAGAGAAGCTTTCAAAGCATCTCCCTATCCTCAGCCCCATGACTTACCCTTGCTGCTGTCCCAGAGTCTTAAACTCCAGAAGCCTTCAAGGAGCTCTAGTGAACAAATCTCTTGCTGCTCATCAGTCTCCCTCTCCACAGGGACTTGAGTTTCAGCCACCTCTGCTCTGAAAAGTTAATTACATCCTGCAAATCACTTTTCATCTCCCAGGTTGACCACATCTCTTCTCCACTCTTGTCTTCCCTCCAATCTCTTTGTACTTATGGGTTTATGCCTTTTATCCCTTCACTGTAATTTTGGATACAGAAGAGACGGTGAAGACGGAGCTCAGATATATGCACGTATTTAATCTGCCATGCTTAACTGGAAGTCTAAATATGTATTTTTTAATTTCTCCAATTTCATAACATATTTCCAAAAAAACCATATAACTATTATATTATGAATGTGGCACCTGCCTCCAGTCATAATATGTCTTAGCAAGTTTATAGGCATATACCAGATTGAAAAAGTTTGACAAACTTTATTCTGGAAACCCACATTTGGTTGTAATCCCCAAAGTAAATAATTTGTTAAAGAGGAAGAAGATGAAGCAAATCCAAATTGTGTTTGTGTTCTGTAAGTCACAGATAGAGAAGATTTTGAGAAGAAACTCAGATCTTCCAAATTACAAGATCTGGAAGGACAGGATAAAAGCGAGCTAGGCTTGTACATTAAAGAAGTAGCTGAACACCTACAAAAGAAATGTGATTTCCAGGGAAAATCAAACTGAAATTGTGCAAATGACTTCAAGATAATAATTCAAGATAATGACTACAAAATAAAATGCATTTTCAGAAGCTAAGAGTCACAGGGGATAAAGAGCTAGCCTAACCATATGGAAAAAATTAATGCACTTAGGGCTTACCCCCTAAGAATGGCTGGTAAATATACTTTTTGTTGAACAAATCTAATTCTAGGGATTTGTTCTACAGATACAGTTGCCCAAGTGTTCCATTATATATATTAAAAGATGTTTATTTTGGAGCATTTTTAATAATAACACAAATGGAAACATCCTATAGATCCTTCAATAAGGCCCATCAGATCCAGGGATCCAGTGGCCACAGGAACGATACCTGAGCTGTGAATGTAAGCCACAGACTATAACCCTGGGCATCCAAAGGAGAGCCAGAGTTCAGCACCAGCAGGGTCTTCGGTGCATCGGTGAGCGAGGACTCATTGGACTGTGCAGGACCGATTAAACAGTGATGGTTTGGGGCTGCTGGTGCTCTCAGTCTCTCCAGTTCTCTGCCTGGCATTTGGAAACCAGACTGACCTCTTTAGGCTGAATAAATCCTTCGTGCAGACCGCATGAGGAGCCTGGACATCCTCCTCTGCCTGGCAGTAAAGAGGAGCCTCTCCCTTCCCTACTGGGGTGGTATCAGAGGAGGCCTAGCAGAGAGTCAGAATTTTCACCATCGTCCAAGGTTACAAGGCCACCCCCACTGTGGTGTCAGTGGAGACTACATAGGACCTCAAGGACCGATGACGATAACAAAAGATCTAATATTCATGTCGTCAGAGCCCCAGAAGGACAGAAGAAAGAAGGCAGAGCTAAAAAAAAAAAAAGTATTATCACAGAAATAATGGTTGAAAACTTCCCAAATTTGCCAAGAGACATGAACTTACAGTTTCAAAAAGTTGAGTGAACCCCATATAAGATAAACCCAAAGAAATCCACAGCAACACATATCATAGTCAAATTTCCAAAAATATAGGAAATTTCCAAATTTCCAAAAATGAAGACAAAGAAAAACTCTTGAAATTAGTCAGAGAAAAACAGGGACAAAACCATTAGAATGGCAGTACATTTCTCATCAGAAACCATGGATGCCAAAAGGAAGTGGCAAAATATTTTTTAAGTGCTGAAAGAAAAGAACTGTCAACCCAGAATCTTATACCTAGAAAAAATATCCTTCCAGAACTAAGGGGAAATCAAGACATTTTCAGATGAAGGAAAACTAAAAGAATTCGCTATCAGTAGAACTACCCTAAAAGAATGGCTAAAGGGGGGCCAGCCTGGTGGCACAATCAGTTGGGTGCATGCGCTCCGCTGAGGCAGCCCGTGGTTCACTGGTTCAGATCCCGGGTGTGCATCGACTCACCACTTGTCAGGCCATGCTGTGGCGGCGTCCCATATAAAGTGGAGGAAGATGGGCATGGATGTTAGCCCAGGGCCAGTCTTCCTCAGCAAAAAGAGGAGGATTGGCAGATGTTAGCTCAGGGCCAATCATCCTCACAAAAAAAAAAAAAAGAAGAATGGCTAAAGGAAGTTCTCTAAACAGAAAGGAAATGAAAAGAGAAGGAACCTTGGAATATCATATAGCAAGGAAGAGAATACACAGTAAGCAAAATTATGAGTAAATATAATAGGCTTTCTTCTCCTTTTGAGTTTTCAAAATTATGCTTGATGGTTGAAGCAAAATTTATAACATCGTCTGATGTAGTTCTCAATGTGCATAGAGAAAATATTTAAGACAATTATACTAGAAACAGGGAAGGTAAAGATATGTAAAGGGAGGCAAAATTTCTATACTTTCATTCAAACTGGTAAAATAGTGATACCAGTTGATTATGATAAGTTATGTACATATAGTGTAATACCTGGAGCAACCACTAAAAAAGCTATACAAAAAGATACATTCGAAAACACTATAGATGAATCAAAATGGAAAAATGTTCAACTAACCAAAGGAAGGCAGGAAAAAGTAACAGAGAAACAAAAAACAGAGAACAAACAGAAAACAAAATAAAACAAAATGTCAGACTTAAGCTGTAACATATCAATAATTACATTAAATGCAAATGGTCTAAATAAATCAATTAAAAGACAGAGATTGGCAGATTGGATTTAAAAAGATGGCCCAACTATATATGCTAGCTACACAAATTCTCTCCAAATATAATGATATAGGCAGATTAAAAGTAAAAGGCTGGAAAAAGATATATTATGCAAACATTAATAAAAGGAAAACAAGAGTGGCTATCTTAATATCAGATAAAGTAGACTTCAGAGCAAAGAAAATTACCAGGGACAGAGAGGTACATTATATAATGATAAAGAGGTCAATCCACTAAGAAGTCATGGCAATCTTGTGTATGTACCAAACAACAGAGCTGCAAAATATGTAAAGAAAAAACTGATAGGAGAAATAAACAAATCCACAATTATAGTTAGAAACTCCAACATCTCTGAACAATTGATATAACAACTAGATCAAAAATCAGCAAGAATGTAGAACTGTCCAACACCATCAACCAACAGGACCTAATTGATGTTTATAGAACAATTGACCCAACAAAAGCAGAATATACATTCTAATACACATTCTTTTCAAGTGCCCATTGAACATATACCAAGATAGACTACATATTGGGACATAAAACAAACTTCAACAAATTTAAAAGAACTGACATGAAATGGAATGAAACTAGAAATCAATAACAGAAGGATATCAGCAAAATATCCAAATACTTGGAAACTAAATAACACACTTTTAAATAATTCATAGGTCAAAGAAGTCTCAATAACCTGAAATTTTTACAATGTTATAAACCAATGTTACTGCAATAAACAAAAAATTAAAAAAAAAAAAAAAGAAGTCTCAATAGAAATCAAAAAGTACATTTAACTGGTTGAAAATATAAATAGAACACATTAAAATTTGTGAGATACAGCTAAAGCAGTGCTAAGAGGAAAATGTATAGCACTAAATGCATACATTAAAAAAGAGGAGGGCCGGCCCCATGGCTTAGTGGTTAAGTGCGTGCGCTCCGCTGCTGGCGGCCCGGGTTCGGATCCCGGGAGCGCACCGACGCACCACTTCTCCGGCCATGCTGAGGCCACATCCCACGTACGGCAACTAGAAGGATGTGCAGCTATGACATACAACTATCTACTGGGGTTCCGGGGAAAAATAAATAAATAAATAAAACTAAAAAAAAAAAGAGGAAAATTCTCAAATCAATAATCTAAGCTCACCCCTCAAGAAATTAGAAAAAGAAAGACATAATAAACCCAAAGCAAGCAGGAAGGAAATAATAAAGTAAGAGCAAAAATAAATGAAATTGAAAACAATAGAGAAAATCAAAAGAGCTGGTTCTTTGAAAAGATGAATAAAGTTGACAAACTTCTAGCAAGATGAACAAAGGAAAAGGGAGAGAAGACACAATTACCAATATCGGGAATGAAATAGGGGATGTCACTACAGACCCTGCAGATATCAAAAGGATAATAAGAGAATTTTACAACACCTCTACACACATAAATTTGACAACTTTGATGAAATGGGCCAATTCCTAAAACACACACACACACACACACACACACACACAAACTACCACAACTCACCCAATATGAAATAGATCATATAACTATAAGGAAACTGATTCATAATTTTAAAACTCCCAAAGGAGAAATCTCCAGGCCCAAATGGTTTTACTAGACAATCTACCAAATGTTTAAAGAATTAACACCAATTCTACACAATCTCTTTCAGAACATAGAAGAGGAGGGAACATTTCCCAGCTCATTTGACTTATACCAAAACCAGACAAAGGCAGAAAACTACAAACCAATATCCCTCTTGAGTATAAATACAAAAATCCTTAACAAAATATCAGCAAATAGAATTCAGCAATACATAAAAATAATTATACACTATGACCCAGTAGGGTTTATTCCAGGGATGCAAGGCTGTTTCAATATTCAAAAATCAATCAATGTAATCAACCATATTAACAGGCTACAAAAGAAAAATCACATGATCATATCAACTGATACAGAAAAGGTATTTGACAAAATTCAACATCGATTCACCATAAAAATTCTCAGAAAAATATGAATAAATGGGAAATTCCTCAATTTGGTAAAGAGCATCTACAAAAAACCTACAGCAACATTATACTTAATGGTGAAGGACTGAATGCTTTCTCCCTAAGGTCAGGAATAAGGCAAGGTTTTCACTCTCACGACTCTTATTCACCATAGTTCTAGAAGATTTAGCTGGAGCAATAAGGAATAAACAAATAAATAAAAAGGAAGACATAATTGTCTATACACGGAAAATCCCAAGGAGTATACAAAAAAAAGAAAAAACTACTAGTACTAGTAAGTAAGTTCAGCAAAGTTGCAGAATATAAGATAAGGATACAAAAATCAGTTGTATTTCTGTATAACAATAGACCTGTGGACACCAATATTAAAAATATAATACCATTTATAATCACTCATAAAAGAATGGAATACTTAGGTGTAAATCTAACAAAACATGCATAGAACTTCTGTGCTGAAAACTACCCAATGCTGATGAAAGAAATCAAAAAAGATATAAATAAATGGAGAGACATTGTGTGTTCATGGATTAGAAGATTCAAGATAGATGAACATAAATATACATAGATGAAATATAGATAAATAAACATAGGTGAAATATAGACTATAGATAAAGATTCAACATAGATGTCAATGTTCCCAAAATATACAGGTTTAACAAAATTCCTATCAAAATCCCAGTAAGGTTTTTTGTAGATATAGACAAAGTTATTCCAAAATTTAAGTGGAAAGGCAAAAGAACTAGAATAGCTGAAAACAATTTTTTTAAAAAAGAAGTGAAAATGTGGAAGGAATTAGTTTACATTAATCAAGACTGTATGGTATTGGTGGAGGGAAAGACACATAGATCAATGGAACAGAATAGAGAACACAAAGACAGATACACACAAATATGCCTATCTAATTTTTGACAAGGTACAAAAGCAACTCAATAGAGGAAAGACAGCCTTTTCAACAAACCATGCTGGAGCAATTGCACGTCTATGACAGAAAATGAACCTCGACCTGAGTCTCACACCTCATACAAAAATTAATTCAAAATGGATCACGGAGTTAAATGTAAAATGTAAAACCATAAAACATTTAGGAAAAAACATAAGAGAAAAAATTCAGGCTCTAGAGCCTGGTAAAGACACCAAAAAGTGCAATCCATAAAAGGAAATATTTATGAATTGGACTTCATCAAAATTTAAACATTTTGTTCTGTGAAAGACCCTGTTAAGAGGATAAAAAGACAAGCTGCAGAGGGGGAGAAAAATATTTACAAACCACATATCTGACAAAGGACTAGTGTCTAGAATATACAAGGAACTCTCAAAATTCAAGGGTAAAAAAACAAACAATTCCATTAGAACATGGACAAATCACCTAAAGAGACATTTCACCAAAGAAGATATACAGATAACAGATAAGGACATGAAAAGCTGTTCAACATCATTAGCCATTAGTGAAATGCAAATTAAAACCACTATGAGAAAGCACTACACACTTACCAGAATGGCTAAAATAAAAAAACAGTGACAATATCAAAATCTGACAAGGATTCAGAGAAACCGGATCACTCGTATATTGCTGGCGGGAATGTAAAGTGGTAGAGTTTGGTAGTTTCTTTAAAAACTAAAGATGCTACTGCCATACAACCCAGTAATTGAGCTGCTGGGCGTTTATATCAGAGACACGAAGACTTGTATTTGCACAAAAATCTGTACACAAATGTTTGTAGCAGCTTTATTCATAATAGCCCAAAACTGGAAATAATCCCAATGTCCTTCAAGAGGTGAATGGTTAAACAAACTGTATTACATCCATACCATGGAATAGTAGTCAACAATAAAAAGAAACAATCTACTGATAGACATCATTACCTAGATGAATCTCCAGAGAATTAAAATGAGTGAAAAAAAAGCCAATCCCAAAATGTTACATACTGTATGATTTCATTTATATAGCATTCTTGAAATGACAAAATGATAGAAATAGAAAACAGATTAGTCATTGCCAGGGGTTATAGAAGGGGTGGGAGCAGGACGGAAGGAGTTGTGGCTGTAATGTTAACATGATTGATCCTTACAGTGATGAAAATATTCTGTATCTTGACTGTATCAATGTCAGTATCCTGGTTATGATACTGTATTATAGTTTTACATGATGTTACCATTGAGGAAAACTGGATAAATGGTACATGGGATCTTTCTTTATTATTTCTTACAAGCGCATGTGAATCTACAATTATCTCAAAATAGAAAGGTTAGTTTTTTAAAAAACTCAGGGCATACAACAATAAACTTCTTTTTCATAAGTCTGCAAGGCTCAGCTGATATAGACCAGGTGGCTCTGTTGATCTTGGCTGGCTTCACTCGTGCGTGGGGTTCAGCTGACCTAGGCTGGGTTCCTCTGGGTCACCTGGGGAACTTGACTCTACTCCATGTGTCTCTCATCCTCAGCAGGCAGGCCTGGACATGTTCTCATGGCTCCAGCAGAGGCACACAAGAAAGCGAGCTGTAAGGGACAAACCTCTTTCAATCCTGAGCTTCAATCATGGCTTCTACATCATGATGGCTGATGCGAGACACATGACTGAGCCCAGAATCGGGAGAGAGGGCAAATCATTCTACCCATGATGGGAGGGCACTGCAAAGTTATAGGCATGGACACAGCAGGCAGTGAAAAGTTGGGGCTGTGATGGACTCTACCACACCAACCTTGATCACCTCCAGGATTAAAAACACCTACTGCCATTCTTCCTTCTCATAGGCAGACTGTGGCTGTTCTCCATGGTTTCAAGGATCATACAACAAGATCTGAGTGTCCCTTTGCCAAAGACAGGCCACAAGGAAAGAGAATAAATGATGTCTGTAAACTTCCTACACTGAGCCCAGCTGCCTCTAGACTGTCCCACTGCCCTTGTCTCCACCTTCCCCAGCCCTGACCCAATCTTTATTCCATCTGCTGCCCCATCTCTGATTCTCTTCTCACCCCTTCAATCTTCTAGAATTCCTGTTCCTTTCCTAGCACTCATCAGACTTTATTTTTTTAGAATCCCTGTCCAAAGTCACTGAGATCAGTTCTTTTGGTCTCCATTTTCTCATCTGTAAAAGGTGTGTGATAGCAGTACCTACATTGCTCCATAATAAGTTTACACTGCCTGGTGCATAGAAATCCCTCAATTAATTGTAGCTTTTTTTTCTGTTAATATGGAGGTCAGAGGCGTGCTCAGTCTAACTGCAGAGAGTTCAAGGAAACCCAGGATTCCAAGTTGGAACTCTGGAAATGTTTTCCCATGACAACATTGTTCTACCCTGTGATTGTATTCTATACGACTATTATTACCCTTAAAGATTTTATGGTTCCCATGCTTCAGCTTAATCCTACAAGTTAAATGGGCCCTCCTAGACCAGACTGGCAAAACTAACCACCATGAAAAACAGTATTTCAAAGGAAAAATGTGAGTTCTAAACAAGTCCCTTACAAATGAACTTTTGAAACAGAACCCACTCTTAAGTTTGGTATTGCCTAGAATTTAAAGTTGTGAGGGAAGATGCTTTGGAAACTGTAAAATTATCAGGCTGGTGAATGGTAGATACTCTCCTGACCTGACCTTTCTGAGCAAGAACCTTAGGAACAAGGCTGGATGACAGAGGTGCTCAGGGTCAAGAGTGGGAAGAAAAATTGTGTTGAAAAGAAAACTAGGTAGACCTGGGGTGGCAGGTTCAATGGGAGGTTACAATCAACACCTTGGTATGCAGAGGCTGGGGAGAAGTCTTGGAAAGGAGCTGAGAAAACAGAGCAATGCCAGAGGGGTTGATGAGGAGGCTGTGAAAACAGAAAGGTTTTAACCAGAAGCTTATAAAAGTATATCTGGGACCCAAACAAAAAAGCAATAGTTAGATCCATAATTTAAAAATGAAATGGAGTGGCCAGAAAAATACAAAGACTATAGCTCCATGGCTAAGCGCCTAGAAGAGATGGATTCGGGGCCTCTATGTGGAAGGGCCTGATAGTGTTTGAAGAACACTGAAGCTAAGCTGAGAGTTTCAGGATACATCTGGGAGACGCTCAGGACTTCTCACTGTAACAAAGTTCGGCATGAAGTTGGCCTTCTGGGTGCACAGGACAGCAATGAGCAGGGTGGAAAAAGGTGAGGGAAGGGATATTGCAAGAAACAGAGAAAGTGGGGAAAGGAGCTGGCTTTTGGTGGAGGTACACTCTCTTCTGCACACTGGACTAGTGAGAGCCAAGAATGAAGCTGAGTAATACCCAGGTCCACCTGGGCAGTGCCGGGCCCTGTCTCAACCCTGTTAGTGCACCAGGTAACCCGCACATCTGTTGTGTCGTGACTACATGTGGACCCCAAAATGACACCAAGATCTTAGTGATTTTGAAATGCAGCTAGCAAACAGGGAATCTCAAGGATGTATCCCACAGTGGTCATCAAGCCTCTGCTTGAACACCTTTACTGATGGAACCTCAGTCCTCATGAGGCACCCATCTCCTTATTAAATGACTATCATTGTGAAAAATTCTCTCCATACAGCCAGCTCAAACCTGCCTCCTGGTGACTTCTAGGCCCTGGTCCTCCTTCTGCTCTCTGGAGCTAAGTAGCCAAATCTAATCCTTCCTCCCCTTGAGCGTAGGTTCCATTCTCCCTAAATCTTCTCTCTTCTAGGATAAATAGTCCACATTACACAGCTTTAATAACCAAGTCAACAATCACTTCGTGGTGGCCAAATGTATGCAAAGCACTATGCACACGCTAAGTGGGATCCTAAAGTGAATAAATTATCTCCTTACTCTTCAGGTAAACAGCGTGAAGACAGAGGCATGGACGATGGACTCTAACACAAAGAAGACTGATAAGTGCTATATAGTAAATGTTCAAAACTTGCTATGTTGTGGCTATGGGGAAAGACTACACCAAGTCAACTTGGGGGATCTGGAAAGGCTTCTAAGAAGAGCTGGGATTTGAGTCAGAGTTTGAAAGATGTGGGGAAGGGGGCAGGTGGTGTGTGGAAAGATCACAGGACATGGGCTTGAGGACTTTGGTTCTTAACTTCCTGTTTGACCTGGAGCATATTTAAAATGAGGGCCCTGAACTAGATGATCTCTAGAGTCTAGTGATGGGGACCACAAAGAGTATAAGTTTGAGCATTCCAACATAGGAATGAGTCCAAAAGTGTGAAGCTCTACCCATATCAAGGGATTGGTGTGTGAGTGTTTGGAGCAGGGATGGGGGCATAGGAGGAGGATAATTTATTCAATATTCTGCCTGTCGTACTGATACGGCACCCATCACCATTCTGATCATGTCCTTTTGGGACACTGACAATGTCCACGCTACCAATGATGGTACCACCAGCACCACCAGCAGCAACCACATTTCTTTAGCAATTATTATGAGCCAGACATCTTTGGAAGCACTTTATGTATTTACACTTACATCTCATGGAATCCTTATAACAGCCCTATGAGATAGATACAAGTTCTATTATTCCCATTCTCCAGATGAGAAAGCAGAGGCATTCAAAACAGAGAGATTGAATAACTTGCTCAAGCTCATAGAGCTAGTCTAACGGCAGAGCTGGAATTTGAACTCAGGCAGTCTGGCTTCCTGCTTTACTTCTTCAGGAAAAAACACAAGGGCAGAACTGAATACAGGTCTGTGGGCATGTTCTGCCTCACCAGGACGAGAGTACAGTGGCACTATAGCTTCTTTTGCATTCCCATTAACTCAGCCTAAGACAATATCAGCTTTCTTGGAAGCCACACCACACGGATGATTCAAATTGAGCTGGCAGTCACCTAAAACCCCTAAAATGCTTTTGACATGAGCCACTCTTAAGCCACGTCAGTACGATTCTGTTCACATGCAGTTGATTAGTTAATCCTAAATGTTGGGCTTTTCATTGAGTCCTACTACATTCTAGGTTTTAGCTCAAAGTTTTACTCTACAATAATTTTGAAACATAGTATGTTATCCAATGTTCTATCTCCCAGCTTAGTAATAATATAACAATAACCACTAACAGTTATTAGAGCATTAACTTTGTACAAGGCACCCTGCTAAATGTTTTTCATGTAGTATCTTATACAGTAGTTTAGTCTTTACATGAAGTCAATTATTACTATTTTCATAATCTGCATTTAAAAGAATAGGAAATCAAAACTAATGAAGTTAAGAAACTTGCTTAAGGGGCTGGCCTGGTGGTGTAGCAGTTAAGTTCGTGTGCTCCGCTTCGGAGGCCTGGGGTTTGCGGGTTTGGATCCCGGGCACGGACATATGCATCACTTATCAAGCCATGCTGTGGCGGCATCCCATATAAAGTGGAGGAAGATGGGCATGGATGTTAGCCCAGGGCCAATCTTCCTCAGCAAAAAGAGGAGAATTGGCAACAGATGTTAGCTCAGGGCTAATCTTCCTCAAAAAGAAAGGAAGGAAGGAAGGAAGGAAGGAAGGAAGGAAGGAAGGAAGGAAGGAGGGAGGGAGGGAGGGAGGGAGGGAGGGAGGGAGGGAGGGAGGGAAGGAAGGAAGGAAGGAAAGAAGGAAGGAAGGAAGGAAGAAACTTGCTAAGATCAAAATAGGAAGCAACAGACTCAAGATTCATATCCAGGATTGTCTGACTCTGGATCTTGAACTCTTATCCATGTGTTCTTCCACTTCTTTGCATCATCTATAAACTTGTCATTATCTAAGTCAATCACAAAAAATATCAAACAGAACCAAGGGCAGAACTCAAAGGTAAATTATATCCTTCCACGCATACTTGAACCAATTACTCATGTCGTCATAAACAGCTAGAGATTGAGGTATTTTTCACATATTGACTGCCAGAGAAGTTGAGCAATTTGCCCAAGCTCATACACCTAGGGAAGAAAGGAGATGGAAGACTAAACAAGCCAGAGAGTTCAAGCCCTTCACTCATTCCATCAGCACACACTTCAAGTACAAATGAGAAACCATCCAAAAAGTTTTCAAGCACGCTGTCATCTAGATTGCAATTCTCCAACTTGTTCCCATGCATCTCATGAGATCTTTATCAAAAACCCCATTGGAGTGAACGTGCACTTCATCAGACGCCCTTGATCTGGGGGAGATGGGATTAGTTTGTCCTGACCAACTCTCAGCGAACACGTGGAATTCTTCATTCCAACAGCTCATAAGTCATCCATTTAATAATCCAGTGTAGGTTTTTGAAGGGATAGCATCAGTATGAGGTCTTTTGAGACCCGCCAACTCCCTGAAAACTGTGTGAGTCATCTCCAGTCATCAGGCCCCACTCAACAGTGGCCCTGGGTCTCCCTACAGTGGGCCCGAGATTCACTCAGAGCTGCTAAACACACCTCTGCCATCTACTGTTTATCTAAGCTTCAACTTCTCTCAGTCGTTTCCAACTGAGACTGTTTTCCTTGGTAGAGAAGAGAAGTCAAATCGAATCAGACTGGTTCTGTTTTCTTTCTGCCTTCTGTTGTTGTAAATGGATCTGAAAAGTTCCTTCTTTTGTCGTTAACATTTTCAAGAAGCCCAGCTCAGTCTGACACTTACTCCAGGCCTATTCCATCCTTTTGTATTTGCTTTTGGTCATAGCCACTGACAAAGACTCTCTCCTTGACCAAACGTTAATCAGGCTCCTCTGGGCCTGACTAGGCCCCATCCTTGGGCATGTTCTCCAAGAGCCCAGTTTTAGCAAGAATCCTGCTAAGTCAGTTTAGCCGGAATCTCCCATCCTTAGTATCTGATCATCCTTGATGGCTGATCAAATTCTTCATCCCCGACCATTCCCTAAGTAATGTCTGGTTACCCTGGCTTGCCCTCAGCAAGAATCCTATGAGGTCAGTTTAGCCAGAATCTCCTCTCACCTCTGGTGATTCCTCTCAGTAATTTTCCATCGACTGACCCCCACCCTGCTCCTTGGCTGTGAATTTCCACTGTTCCTTGTTGCTTTCAGAGCTAAGCCAAGTCTCTCTCTCCTAGTGCAAAACCCCACTGCACTAGGCCCCATACCTATTGCAACAGTCCTGAATATAGTCTGCCTTAGTGTTTCAACAAGTGACAGAATAATTTTTTACATCTTTTGTATATGTACTTTTAAAGTGAAAGCTCACCCAAGAACTTCCTATTAGCCGGAAAATCAGTGTCTTCCCTTTTTCCTTCTGCAGATCACTCTCCCCTACCCCTCAACTCGTAAGAGGCAGAATCAGGATTCAACTCCAAAATGCCTGTGGAGCCTGAGCCTTTAACTACTGTGCTATGTTATCCTTGTATTCTCTGCAAATGTGTCAATAACTAAGCCATTGATTAAAATACAACCAATAACAGAACCTAGAGGTCTCTATCCACCGGCCTCTCGATCAATTAAGCAGACAGTCAAAGAAGAGCCTGAAGGGGACATGAGGTCCAGAGAATTTAAGTAATTTAACCAATGTTAGGAGATAGTTTTTTCAAAGGTAAAATCATAACTCTGTCAAAGATAAACAAAGCCAGACTCTAGTTAAAGTGGTAAGGACAGGTTTTAATCAGTTAGTTTAATACTATTACAATAGAGAAAAGAGTCCAGCGTGAACTGAACTGAACTTGGATTTGTACGGGGATGACTTGGCATTTTACAGGGAGAATGAGGGATTAGGGAGGGGGTGAGCAGAGGTTCAGTAGAGTCAGGGGAGTGACACATTACAAAAAGTAGAAAGGGGAGGTTGGTCTGTGTGAAACCATCTGGGTTTGTTAGGCTCCTACCTCCCACAGAGACTGGGAGACAGGGACTCTACATTCACGTGTTGGCTGGAACAAACAGTAAATTGTTTTGGCAGCCTTGAGTTTTCTCAGGCAGGCACTTTAAGAGGGTCATCTTAGGGATGTGGCCATGTGCTGTTAGAAATTACGTTAGTGTTTTGTTCAAGCGTTTATAGGACAAGGTTGAGCCTGGTCAAGAAAGGGCTCAGAGGAGCCTGGTCAGAGTTTGGTCAAGGAGAGAATCTTTGCCAACTCTCACATAATATAAAATAATATGTGTCAATATTTTATTTAACTTATTAGTTAATGGTGGAACCAGTAAAATATTACAGCCAGTTCAAAGGAGAACTCAAACTACTGCACACTTATATTCAGGTGAGAAATGCTGAAATGAATTTATAAATAGAGGCAAAACTGGAAAAACTGGTTTGTATCCAAAGGTATTGCATTCCACAAGAGACAATTTACATTTTAATGGAAAGAATTATTTGCATTACTATCAGTTTGATATAAGTCAACTTCTGTCTCTACAGATCGGTAAAATAGCCCAGTCAAAAGTTAGCAAAGGTGCATGTCTATAAAATCAAATAATCCCCAAAGTTTCCAGCATTCCATTGAAAGGATATTCAGCAACCTCTCTTGCCATTTCAAAATCTTCCAGTTTTTCCCTACACCAAGGTCAAACAGCAGTAGAGGTGAGTCCAGAAAAATCAAAAAGGTGAAGAGCATCAATAATCAGGGATACATCTATAAAGTATTAGGAAGATGGTCAGGTTTACTGGTTAGGTTCCCAAATTCTGAAGACTGCTTGGGCTCCCTTAAATCCCAGTTTTGCCACAAGTGGTCATGTTATCCAGGCAATGTTACTTAACTCACTTGTGCCTCAATTTCCTCATCTGTAAGATGGGCATAACAATAAGTACCTACTATATAACTGAGCTAATAATTGGTAACATCTCACTAAAATGATAGCTATTATTATTATGTCTCTTTGGAGCCTGTGGCCATGAAAGCATGCCTATCTTTATTCTAAAAGGTAATGCCTGACTAGCCCCAGAATTCTATCTTAGTGATCACAAATTCTACAATAAGATGAACATTAATTCTTTCTCTCAAGGTTTCCATTGCTTCTAGTAAACTAACCAGTTCTTCTTTGCCAAGTGTTAAGACTCAAGTGTAAAAAAAATTTATCAACATTGCTTCCTTTTACTTAAGAGATGACATTAGCCCCAAGTATGAGATTCTCTTTGTTTATCAGGAGTGTTTAAAGGAAGTCAAGGTGCTGATGGGGTTCAGGGCAGGCCGCCCCAAAATATGCCACTCTGGTATGTGGATTATTTTGAGCTGAAGACAATAAAGGCTCAGAAGAATCATGAAGGACATTTGACCTTCCCCCAAACTGCCTAAAAGAATTTAAGATAAGAGGCCTATCCCCAGGACAGGCCATCACCATAGATAACTCCGGGTATCGATAGACTGGGAGGGTCCTTGCTAAGCCCATTCTTATCAAAGTTCTGGTTACTAAACATTTACATTTGTAAGGGAAATCTCCATTTGTAAAGGTATCTTCTTCTCTGTATTGGGAAGAGGGAGAGATGACCTCATCTCTAGAAACTTGTCAATGTGGAAGGTGAGGCCTTAAATCTGTATAATAACCTACTCTTGTTTACTGTGCTTCTCTGGTAATCTCCCATAGCTGACTTCCCCCACCCCCAACATCCTCCTTTGTCTTTACCTGAATCTATTTAAGAAGAGGACCTCTGCCATTTTGTCCAGTTACTCAGTTTCCCTCATCTCTCTCATGTATACATGTTATAAAGCTTTGTTTGATTTTCCCTTGTTACTCTGTCTCATGTCAATTTAATTCATACCCCAGCCAGAAGGACCCAGAGTGAGTAGAGAATAGTCTTCCTCCCCTTCAGTACCTTAAACCTCCTATCACAATTGTATCCTGCCTCTGTGCCAGTGTGATCGCTGAACCAAAAGCATCATCCATCTTCCCTCTAGCTGGGCCAATTATAGCAACCTCCAACACCATCACTTCAATTCCTTCTATTATTTTGTGTTCACTCAAACACTCTAAGCACAAGTTACAGGATTTCCTTACAGGTGTAGGGAAGGAAAAAGACTTTTTCCTCAACCCTCCTAGATTCTCTGGTTGGGACCCTGCAAATTAGACAGAGAAAAGACAGATTAACAAGAGAAAAACAAACAGAAGCTTATTAACACATACAGCTGGCATAAATGTGGGAGAAACTTGGTGATGAGTAACTCATAGGAGTGCTTAGAACTGGGGACTTATGTAGCATCTTAAGAAAAGAACAATATATTTACACAACTATGGGAAACAAAGAAGCAGTTGTTAATGGGCACATGAGCACTACCTATGGCTATCCCCCAGGGGTTCAGAACAGAGGGAGCAGGCAAAAATGCCCATCTTTCAGTCTTTCTCAGGACGGGTTTTGACTGCATACTTTACAAGCTGCTGCCTGAGGGTCTGGCTTCTAATTAGCATACATCTAGGTGCTAACTGCCATCCTTACCAGAGCCTGAAAGAGCCAGTAGGCACTTGCCTTGCCTTCTCCCTCCTGCTCATTCCAACAATAAACCCAAGTCATCAATATCTCCCTGGAAGGAGCCTGTCCACATCTAGCACCCCAAATTTTATGCTGCCACCTGAGAGGCTACCAAATCATCTAGCTCTGATAGCCAAGAGGTCTTGCATTCATGAGTCCCACAGGACTACAACAAACAAAGAAGCAGTTTTAAGTGGGCACAGGAGCACCCCCTGTGGCTATACACCTAGACTTAGCTCAGAGGGAGCAGACAAAAACACCCACCTCCCAGTTTCTCCCTAGAAGTGGTTTGACTGTTTACTTTCCAAGCTGCTGTCTGAAGGTCCAGCTTCTAATCAGCCTTCATCTCAATGTTGACTGTAATCCTCCCTTTTGGGACACTGATAGGTCTTGGCACAACCTACAACTACTGGGAGTGACTAAGAACAAAGACAAAAGCGTGGACAGTCACAAAGGTTTAAGAGGCAACCAGGAGCTCACGCCAGGTTTATTGATAAGGTCCATCTCCTACACAAGACCAGTCTGTCAAGCCTACAAGAGGTGGCTGTTTTTTCTAATGCATAGAAACCAACATAGGAAGTCAAGGAAAATGAAGAAACAAAGGAATATGTTGCAAACAAAAGAACAAGATAAATCTCCAGAAATTGATCTTCATGAAATGGAGATTAGTAATTTACCTGATAGAGAGTTCAAAATAATGGTCATAGAAGCACTCACAGAGATCAGGAGAGCAATGCATGAACAAACTGAGAATTTCAAGAAAGAGGTCAAAAATATTAAAAAATACCAAAGACAAATCATAGAGCTGAAGAATACAATAGCTGAACTGAAATTCAAGAGCGTTTCAACAGCAAACTATATCAGCAGAAGAAAAGATCAGTGAACTCAAAGACAGGGCAGTGGAATTCATCCAATCACAGAAACAAAAGGAAAAACTAGTGAAAATAGCTTAAGGAAATCTTGGGATATAAGTCCCATGGAGTTGCTATAACTGGCCCACCCAGAGAAAGGATGATGCTTTTGTGTATATGGTCACATCAAGTGGACCAATATATGCATTACAGGGGTCCCAGAAGGAGAAGAGGGAGAGAAAGGGGAAAAAAACTTATTCAAAGAAATAATGACTGAAAACTTCTCTAACCTGGGTTAAGTAATAGACATCCAGATCCAAGAAGCCTATAAAGTTCCAAATAAGATGAATCCAAAGAGACCCACACCAAGACACATTATAATTAAATTTTCAAAAGTTAAAGACAAAGACAGAATCTTAAAAGGAAAAATCAAAAAGGAAATCAAAAAATATCTTGAGATAAATGAAAATGGAAACACCACATACCAAAACTTATGGGTTGCAGCAAAAGCAGTTCTTAGAGAGAAGTTTGTAGTGATAAATACCTACATTAAGAAATAAGAAATACCTCAAATTAACAACCTAACTTTACACCTCAAGGAACTAGAAAAAGAAGAATAAACTAAGCCCAAATTTAGTAGAAGGAAGGAAATAACAAAGATCACATCACAAATAAATGAAATAGAGACTAGAAGATGATTAAAAAAGATCATAGAGACTAAGAGCTGGTTTTTTGAAAAGATAAACAAAATTAACAAACCTTTAGCTAGAATAACTAAGAAAAAAGAGAGACAACTCAAATAAAATCAGAAATGAAAGAGAAGACATTACAACTAAAAATACAGAAATATTAAGAATCATAAGAAACTACTTAGAATAATTATATGCCAACAAATGAGATAACCTGGAAGAAATGGATAAATTCCTAGAAACATACAATCTACCAACACCAAATCATGAAGAAATAGAAAATCTGAATAGATCAATTACTAGTAAAGAGATTTAATCAGCACTCAAAAACCTCCCAATAAATAAAAGTCCAGGACTAGATGGCTTTACTGATTAATTCTACCAAATATTTAAAGAAGAATTAATACCAACCCTTCTCAAACTCTTCCAAAAAATTGAAGAGGAGGGAACACTTTCAAACTCATTTTACAAGGCCAGCATTACCCAGATACCAAAGCAAGACAAGGAACCTATAAGAAAAGAAAATTATAGGTCAATATCCCTGATGAACATAGATGTAAAAATTCTCAACAAAACATTAGCAAACTGAATTAAACAAACTTTAAAAGGATCACACACCAGGATCAGGTGAAATTTATCTCTGGAGTGCAAGGATGTTTCAACATATACAAATCAATCAATGTGATATACCACATTAACAAAATAAAGGAGAAAAATCATACGATCATCTCAATGAATGCATCTGAAGCATTTGACAAAATTTAACATTCTTTTTTGATAAAAACTTTCAACAAATTGGGTACAGAAGGAAGGTACCTCAACATGGTAAAAGCCATACATGA
This sequence comes from Diceros bicornis minor, assembly GCF_020826845.1. Taxonomy (NCBI): domain Eukaryota; kingdom Metazoa; phylum Chordata; class Mammalia; order Perissodactyla; family Rhinocerotidae; genus Diceros; species Diceros bicornis. The sequence continues at coordinate 48,789,977 of NC_080756.1, read as the reverse complement.
CAAGCCCACAGCTAACATGATACTCAACAGTAAAAAGCTGAAAGATCAGGAACAAGACAAGAATGCCCACTCTTACCACTTTTACCCAACATAATACTGGAAGTCCTAGCCAGAGCAATTAGGCAAGAAAAAGAAATAAAAGGCATCCAAATAAGAAAGGCTTGATCATATGTATATATATCAAATAGAATATTTTCAGCCTTAAAAAAAAGGAAATCTTGCCATTTGTGACGACATGGATGAACTTGGAGGGCATTATGCTAACTAAAATAAGCCAGGTAGAGAAAGATAAATAATGCATGGTATCACTTTTATGTGGAATCTAAAAAATAAAAAAAAAATTTAAAAAGTCAAACTCATAGAAACAGAAATTATAATGGTGGTTGCCAAGGGCTAGAGGGTGGCGGAAGCAAGAAGAGGCTGGTAAAAGGGTACAAACTTTCAGTTATAAGATGAATAAGGTCTGAGGATGTAACGTATAACATGGCGACTATAGTTCATAATACTGAATTGTATAATCAAAATTTGCAAAGAGAGTAGAACCTAAGTGTTCTCACCAAAAAAAAAAAAAAAAGGTTCGAGAGCAGAATATGTGAGGTGATGGTGGAACTCAATGGTGGAAATCCTGTCATAGTATATATGTATATCAAATCAGCATGTTGTACGCTTTAAATATATTACAATTCTATTTGTCAATTACACCTCAATAAAGCTGGGGGGAAGAAAAATAAATTTTGAGAAGTGACGAGACAAAGGAAAAGGACTTTAGGCTTTCGGGGTGGCAGACTGTGGAAAGGTAAATATATGGGGGGAAAGTAATGGAATATGGGAGTTGTTTTAGTGAGGTTTGTTGTATAGATTCCTCTGGTGCTAGCTCTAGCTAATGAAAGTCTAGGGTTGTCTCTGGTGATTAAGAATCCTCCGTCACTTCCTGGCAGAGAGGCAGAATACAGAGAGTTTTTCTTGTGTATGCTTCCTCTTAATCGCCTTCAGCTCAAAATATTCCTATGCCAAAGTGGCATGTTTGGGGTAGCACACTCCAAACCCCTTCACAAGTACACTTCTTAACAAATGGTGCTTCTCCTCTGCTCCTTTTTTCAAATGTTCCATTTGAACCAGTCAGATTCTTTTGTTGCTTCACTTCCTCTATGATCCCATTTCAAGTTTTGTCATTGAGATTAAAATAAGGGTGAGTCACAACCCCAAAGTAATGTGGAATCCGTTCTAAAATCTGCTCATCTGGCCTTTCAGGTCTTATTTGGTTACTCATTCATAAATATGGGTAAAAACCCCCAAATTTTCCTGAAGATGAGCTTTTTACCCATATATTCAAACACTTAGGGATTTTCCCCTGAGACGTATTCCCAGTAATAATTTAAATAAATTCCAGAATCCAAGATTAAGGCAAATGGAAAATAAACATAACAACTTCAAAAATGGCCATACCCAGGGCTGGCCCAGTGGCGTAGCAGTTAAGATCGTGCATTCCACTTCAGAGGCCTGGGGTTCACCGGTTCAGATCCTGGGTGCAGACCTACTCACCACTCATCAAGCCATGCTGAGGCAGCGTCCCACATAGAAAAGCTACAACTCTACAACTATGATACACAACTATGTACTGGGGCTTTGGGGAGAAAAAAAGAAAAAGAGGAAGATTGGCAACAGATGTTAGAGCAGGGCCAATCTTTTTGAGGAATCTCAAAAAATATATATATATCCAAACCCAATAATTCGACTCCTGGGAATCATTCCTCAGGAAACAATACGAAATATGGGCAAAGATGACAAAACTATACTCTGCAACATTACTCATAATAGTGAGAACTTGAAAACAAACAAAACATTTAAAAATAGTTGCCTGGTCGAATAACTTTAGTGCTTTCATTCATTGGACTTATGCAGCCACTAAAACTTCTATTTACAAAATATGTTTGTTGGTATGAAGATATATTTATGATAGATGTTAAATGGAAAAACAAGTCACAAAACTAAAATAACATCTTAACTGTGTAAAACCATGTACGTTATGTTTTTTGAGGGATCCGTCTGGTTGACAGAAACACTCAAATCAGCCTAAGCAAAAATGCAGAGGCACAAGGAGTCTCTGGACCCCCGGTGGCAAGTGCAGAGCTCTTAGGAACCAGGGCTGTATCTAGCCCGCTCCCTGGGACCCCAAGCTCTCCAATTCTCTCTTGATTAGTTCCTTCATCACTTTCTCTGCCCCCTAGCTTTTTGTCTTCTGCTGCATGAGACCCAAACAGGTCCTCCCAATTGAGACAGCAGAGGCTGGCTAGAATCTCTGTAACACAATTCCAAATTTCTGGCACATAGAACTGAATTGGCCCAGCTTGGGTGGGCAAGACCACTTCTCATCCAGTTGGATACAGTTATAAAGGGGCAGGGCACGTTTCGTCCCGCTGGCTACAGGGGCACATCTCGGTAGGTACATTATTGGGGGCAGTGTGAAGGGAAAGGGCAGTGGACCAGGCAGACACCTGAAAGGTAGCCAGCTGTTATTATCATAGAAGGAAGGAAATACACCACATTTTTAACAATGTTTATCCCTGAATGACTGGATCGTGGTGGTCTTTATTTTACGTATGCTATTTTATGTTTTACAGATTTTCTACAACACTGTATTTTTAGAATCAGGAGAAAAGTAGGTTTAGTTTTGTTTTTAAATATATGACATGTATTGGGTCCTGTCCCTATTATGTATCAGCTTGTTGGCTGGGGGAGGTGCCAAGTTGAATGATTAATGGACATTCTCTGTCCTCAATGAGCCTGCGTCCTTGTGTCAACTGTCCCTTCCTTGTGTTCCTACTTATCTTGCCAAGACCTTGTGGGATTCTGAATGGTTTCCACAACCAGTGTCATTATGTAACCTTGAACTCCAATAACAACTGTAGTCCATACTACGTGATTCAGTTATTGATTATACGTATTTGTTGATTCTTGAATTGTTTCAAATGAATATATCTCGCCTTCCAAAAAAAGACTGTAAGTTTTTTCAAAAAGAAAAACCATTCTCAGTGTTTCCTTAATACTCCTTCAGTTGACTAGACTGGTGCACGTTATGTGCAATAAATATTAGTTTGCTGGTTAAAACTCACTTTGAGTCACCAAGGAATTATTTTCCTGTAACCACTCTCTGTTTGTCTCCCACGGATCTGTTTGCCTAGTATTTAAATGCCCAGTTCTTCCCTCACTTTTGTGAAATTAGCCTCAATTCCTCTTTCACCATTCACACTTCCTTCATCTTCACATTTCGACCAGCCAGCGCTCATGGTTTCAATATCACAAATACGGCCATTAATGTCTATTTCAGTTAAGAATCTGGCTAGAGTGGAAAATCATATTTCACTGTTTCTTCTTTCAGATACATCGGCAAGTCTATCCCTAAAATTGTGACATATGGTCTTTAAATGAGTTTTTGTGGCTTCTTCTATGGCTAGGGTCAGATTCTCTTTTTAAAGCTTTTCTAGTGATTCTATTTGAATACAGTCTTTGAATCTCACAGGAGAGGTAACATGGTACAGTGTAAAGGAAGAAAGACCAGGGTTTGGATCTCGGGTCAATTGATAGGGACCACTAGCAAGATACTTTACCTCTCTGAGCCTCAGTTTTCTCACCTGTAAAATGGGAATCCTAACACCTGCCTCTCCATGTTGTTAAGATTAAATATGTGTACAATACCTGTCACATATTAGGTGGTCAGTAAACATTTGATAAACTGATGAAATGGAGAGAAAGTAAAGAACTATCAGGAAAACACACACATAATTGTCCCCAAGAGCAGTGAGACTCTCATGTCCCCAAGGCCATGAGATAAATGACACAGAACTCCTTTTAGAGTTAAATTACTTGGGCAAAGGTCAGCCCCTCCTTCAGTTAAAAAGCCGGGGGGCAGGGCTTAACAAGGAAGTGGCAATCCTTCCCTAAACCTTAGTCCTGAATCTGACAAGGCTACATCTGGATGGAGTCTTAGATCACAGGAGCCTTCCTAAATGAGAAGCCAAGAAGACTTGGTGAAAGTTTCCTCTTCAGTTTTCGTGGAGAGACCCAGGTATAGAAATATCCTTACTGACCTGATCCTCACCTGAGCTGCAGCAGGAGAAACCACTGACAGCTTTGAGACCAGGTAACACCAGGAGGCACCAGTCTTCATTCTCAGCCTGCCCAGGAGGACAGAGTGGGTCTTTAGTCCTGGTTTTGCTAATGAGGAAATCTAACTGGGGGAGACGTTTCCTGAGTTTATTAAAAAGTTCTTATTGTCTAAGTCTCAGGAAGTAAAGCGACAGCTGAGAAGCTAGTTTATTGGGTTTCAAGGAAAGGGAAAGAAAGCTATTTAGGTTTCTCTTTTGCTACAGAAGGTTTGGGATAGTTCAGTTAAGAATATATAAGTGGATGAATCATTTTTAACATTATGTAGTCCTCTTCAGTGAGTATCTGACAAGACCTGTGATGACATGATAGCCAGTCAGTGGCAGGAGTTCACGGAGATGCTGGCTCCCTCCCCTAGAGCAGTATGGGCCTGAGGACGGGAATCCCTGGGTTTGAGCCCAGAGTCTTAAGCACCTTGTGGGAACTCAGGCACAAAGTCAAGGTCCTTGAGTACAAGGCCCAGGTAAAATGGGAAAACCCTCTCCCTCCTTTCTAGAACGATCCCTCCTCTCTTGAGTTCCCTGCCCCTCTGTTCTTAGTCCTTAGTCCTTTGTTTGTTACTTAACATGACCGAAGGCTCTGTCTCGCAGTTTAGCTTCTACCGTAGGAAGTTAAGACGTTTTACCTCATTCCTCATTTCACCCTTAGGATTAAAGAATCTGTCATACTCAGAGATGACAAAGAGGGGAGAAGGAATGAAGACAGTAAAAGTTCTGAAGTTCGGGAAAGGAAGGGATGAGGCAGCCTCTGAAGGGCATAAGGGGGCACAGGGTGCTGAGAGAGGCTCAAGGCAACCAGATAAAATTGAGCTCATAATGTGGTCTGGGGAGGTCTGGGGACCCCACTTGGGGATGCGTGTCTACACCTATGAGTTATACTTGGGTCTCGTCTGTATGCGCAGGGCAATGGAAGTCAGCTCTTTTGCTGAGCCTGTTGCCAAGGGGTCCTCCAGGCCCCGACATCCCGGACAGACTGACGCAAGGTAAACCAACTGTGACCTCTGTCCCGCTTACCTCTGGCACCCGTTGTGGCATCCTCTGTGCGTGGACCCGTGAAGCACACACCACTGTTGTTTCCTTCGTGTGCTTATCCATTACCTGCCTCAGGAAGGGAAGTGAAATCTAACCTCAACAAATGAATCCAGAGCTAGAAAAATCCCAAAAGGGTGGCTGGCGATAACAGGAGTCTAGGTGCTTCCCAGCTCAACACGCAGCTCCCTGGCAAGCGGCGCCTTCTCCGCCTGTGCTCCTAAAGGACGAGCCCTGGGAGACCAGAAGGACTTTGGCCATTTAGAGGGTTGGAGGGAAAGGACTCTGGGGGAAGGAAAAGAGGCCAATGAAAGAAGCCTTGTAATCTTGCTTTTGAGAGTAGGTTTGCTGTCGTTTGTTCTAGATAAGGAGGGAGTATGTAAATACACGGGAGTAAGAGTAGGGTTGTGTCCACTGAGTCACTGAATTAGAACAAGGCTCACAGGTCCTATTCTGGAGCCAGATCCCCCCATCCAGGCCCTGAACTGGCACCAGCGGGCCCCACCCAGGCCTTCGTCTCTGTAAACATAAGCGTAAAATTTACCTGTAAGTGCCCATAAACCCAGAAGTTGGGCTTTTACTTTCAACGGGAATAGCTGAGAGCAGAAGGGATCCAACGTGTGATAAACTAACTCACGGCTGCTTTAAAATGAGGCTTAGCTATAAATGTAACAATAGCTCTTCCTCAATTCACAATGAGGATTAGTAGGGAAAAACGCTACACTAGTTAAATGCGTTTAAGCGTCTTAACTAATACTTTTGTGTCTCCATGTATTCTCTTTCAGCCAAGGCTTTCCAGGGCCTGGTCACACCCCCATCCACCCCCTCAGTGGCGTGGCCTCAGGCAGGCCTATCGCCTGAGCACTGCAGTGCTTTCTGCTGCTCTCCCCTCCTTGGCCTTGCCTGTTGGTTGGGCCAAGTACCCAGTTCCTTTCTAGCCCGTAACCCGACAAAAATCTCCTCTTTCACAAAATGGAAGGCCTGTGTGCCCCATCTTGACCTCAGTGGTTTTCCCCCTTTTCTGATGTTGCTCCTGAATCGGCATTTAGCAAACTTGTTTCTTACAGAAGTCAGACCCTTCCTCTCTCCAGCAATGCCACACATGCAGGCATGCACAAACACACGTGCACACACTCATGCACAATGTTCAAGTCCTCCCACTACATTAGAAAGGTTTTGTGGGTTTTTTTTGACTTACACAGAGGTTTCTCCAGAAGCATAGTATTATGGCTTGAGGAGAGGGCTCACTCTCCTACCCAAGGACATACTTCCTGTAGGGCCCCGGTGCACTTCCTGCCTACAGCGTCCTGAGCTGCCCAATTCAAATGGAAGCTTCGAAATTAAATCCTCTCCTGACACATTCCAGCTCCGGTGTCCTGTCTGGGCTCAGCCCCTTCCACACTAAGTCCGCTGCCCGGAGTTTGGAACACATATCCTGGCCCTCTCCTCACTCTTTCAGGCTCATTCTCTTGCTTGTCTCTTGCTCAGTCCCGACCTTGGGCCACTTGACTCGCTTACACGTACCTCAGGTCTCAATATTTCTCAGCAATATCTTTCATTCATAGGGTTGCCTGATTTGCATAAAAACACAAGACACCCAGTTAAGTTTGAATTTCAGATAAAAAACGAATCTTTTTTTTTTGGATATAAGCATGTCCCATACAATATTTGGGACATACTTATGCTAAAAAATTCCTTGTTTATCTGAAATTCAAATTTGACTGGACACGCTGCATTTGATCTGGCAACTCTATAGTCATTTTTCATTCATTCATCAGGTATTTATGGAGGACTTACCATGTATCCGGCATTATGCTAGGTGCAGGGAAAGCCAGCCAAGCCCCAGTCTTCATATCTTACAGTGTAAATACTTCATGCACACACATACACACACACTATATATATATATAGGACTATAAGAAACTATAGGAAGAGTGTGGATTTTGTGCTAAACCTAATATTTGCATGTCACTAGTTAGTTTTCTTGATTGCTGCATTTGATGAGCTTGCTTTTATAAACATATTAAAATTTACTTACAAAAAAGGCACCCTACAAAAATAATATAATTTTAATGAATAATGACGCCAATATTTCTTGAGCATTTATCACCTACCGTGTACTATTTTAAGTGCTTTACATGTACTAATTCTTTTTATCCACATACCAACTTGGTGAAGCAGGGGGAGGTTTTCATCCCCATTTTATAGATAGGAAAGTGGAGGCACAAATAAATTAAGAAATGTACCCAGGCACACAGCTAGTAAGCGGATGACCCAGGATTTGAACTAGGTTGTCTGAATCAAGAGACCAGCATTTTAACCATTACTCTGTACAGACCAACTCTGGTATTATTGCTTTATAGTTTATAAAGGATTTTCACAGTTTATAACTTAATCCTCCTATATGGTCAGCGAGTTAGATAATATGAATCGCATTTTGTAAATGGAAAAACTACACCTCAGAGAGGTTAAGTGATTTGCCTGAGTCCCTTTGCCAGAAAGTATGAAAAGCAACTCTTCAACCTGTCTTTTCATTCCAAATGCTGCACTCTCCCTGCTAGACCATCCGAAAACCCCTTGGAGCTCTTCTAGAACAGTATTGCCCTCAGTGGGTTTCATAAATATTTTTTTAAATCAAATACTTGTTCCAACACCTAAATCAAGCTCTATTCTAAATGCTTTACAAATATTAACTCATTTCTTCTTCATAACGGTATGAAACAGGTACCGTCTTCATCCCCATTTTTTTTTTGTGTGTGAGGAAGATCAGCCCTGAGCTAACATCCATGCTAATCCTCCTCTTTGCTGAGGAAGACCAGCTCTGAGCTAACATCTATTGCCAATCCTCCTCCTTTTTTTTTTCCCCCTTTTTTGCCCCAAAGCCCCAGTAGACACTTATACGTCATAGTTGCACATCCTTCTAGTTGCTGTGTGTGGGACGTAGCCTCAGCATGGCTGGACAAGCGGTCCGTCAGTGCACGCCCCTGATCCGAACCCGGGCCGCCAGTAGCGGAGCACGCACACTTAACTAAGTGCGCACTTAACTCTGTGGCTAAGCCACAGAGCCGGCCCCTCATCCCCATTTTAAACATGAGGAAAGTGAACCATAGAGAGTAAGTCACATAACCGCTAGTGGCAGAGCCAGGATTTGAACCCAGACAATCTCAGAACAAGAAAAAGTTCCACAAGTCGTCGTCCAGTGCCTTTTTGTGTCGGGCATTGTTGTAGGCATTGGGCACGCGGCACAGATATCACAGCACACCAACATGCCTGTCCTCGTGGTCCTTATATCTAGATAAACTGGAAGACCTGGGAAAGGATCCTGATGGGTGTGACTTAACCCGGCACCAAGAGAGGGGAGAATTGTTGACGAGAGAATGCTGTGGGGGGCGGGGGGAGGGGAGGGGGGAAGGGAGGGGCGGGGTGGGGAGGGGGAGGGGCGAGGGCAGAAATCTGGGAGGAGCGCGTGCTCTGTGCAGATGTTGTGAGTCCTGACAGCAAAAGGCTCTCTGTGGTGCATAGTGAGTGTGAAACTGGGAGAAGCTGAGGGAAGAAAGACTGTCAAAGCCAAAGCCCTGGAATAGGACAGGAATGTGGAGAGTCAGAATGGAGGAGGCAGCCTAGTGGCCATGCCCCGCCTCACGCCACACCCCTTGAGCATTTGCTTGTGTTCGGTTACCTGAGCCAGGTGTTGGGGCTTAGGCATCGTGTGAATGTGTCTGTGTGTGTAGTCAGCATCTCAGGTTTTGCAGCTCTGCCCTTGGCCACACTGGGAAATCCATTTCTGTCCCCTCCCTCTGCACCTGATGTCATGGCATAGCCCCCTGCAGCCACCTCCTGGCCTGGCTTCCATCAGAACTCACCCAGCCAGGGGCCGTTGCTTTCTCGGGCCCTGGCGGAGGAGTTGGTCCTCTGAGGAACAGCTTCTGTTTCAGCCAGTGTGAGTCTCTTTCGAATAAAGGAGCGGAAACAAGGATGGAAACGGGAAGCGCCTGGCAGGTCAGCAGGAGAGCTATTTCAGCCCCTACACCTCTTGCAAATAGTAGAATCAGAGGGAAAAGTTAGAGAATATCCATTGTGAAAGCTGAGGACCAAGGAGATTGAGTGACTGCCCAAGGACATTGCAAGGTAGAAGCTGAGCCAGCCCTGACCTTTGGCCTCCAGACACCCCGTCCAATTTATCTGTACCCTGTCACACTGCCTCAAACCCTATCTGCAGTCACTGTCTCATTTTTGGCATGAGAGGATACAGTGGAAAGAAAAGGAGGAATATGCCAGTCGGTCCCATTAATATCACTGTAGCTTATTTATTACCACACCAGCTCACGTGCCAGGAGACGGTCTTAAAGTAGGACCCTTAAGGGAAGGGAACATGATTAAGAGCCACGTGAAGGAGAGACTCAGAGGGCCTGGGATGACAGTAGTACTAGAAAAAAAAATAATAGCTACCATTTTTTGAGCTAGGTTCTGGGTTGGGACTTCTCATGCATGATCTGGTGCCTTCAAATATCCACGCAAGACGACTATTATTATTTTCAATTTTCCTCTAGGAAGCTTAAATTCAGAGAGGTGAAGTAACCTGCCCCAGGTCACACACTCTAGTCAGTGATATGGCCAGAATTTGGACTCAGGACTGTCAGACTGAGAAGCCCAAGCTGTTTTCCAGTACACCCACTGCCTGTGAAATTTTAATCCATTCAGAGTTGGTAATCCGGGCTTTCTGGCATCTGGGACAAAAAGGAAAATGTAGTCCTTACCATACAACAGAAGAAAGCAAAGTAGATTATTAATAAAAAGAAGTGATTTCCTAGCAGGAAACCAGAAAAGGAGTTATATCATGAAAACTCAAATTGAACAAAATCAGTTTATTATATCTATCCGGTTATTCATTGGGAAATAAAGATAAAACCCCTCCATCCTTGTCATTTTAGTGCCTGTATCTATCTTTCTAAAACATGCCTGTCATCACATCACGCTCCTGCTCAAAACTTTGAAAAGCTCTCCATCGCCTCCATCAGTGCTCTTCAAATTTGTAAAAAATAGCAGGATTTTTTTCAGATGAAATCTTACATGGAATGCCAAATATGGCAAGAAATAGATGCGAACCTGGACAAGCTAAAGCAGAGGGTAAAGAAGGGAGAGAGTATGGGAAGAACCAGGGACCTCAGACGCCCCGATGTAGCCTCCCCTTTTGCCCACTTACCCTCTCCCAAGAAGGCTTTTAACTGCCCTCCACAGTCTAGGGTGCCTTTTGAAATGTACTGATGGATCTGACATGAGAAAATGCAAAACTTTCAGCCCGACATTCAAAGGCCCCCCTAACATGGCCCCAACTGCCATTTCACTCATTGTCCCTCCACATCCCTGAGCCCCAGCTCCCCACAAAGCACATGCTTATTCTATATAGTTCTCTCACCCCTCTTCAAACACATCCTAAATTCACCCATAGTCTACCCGCTGCCAATCCTGTTCTTAGCCCCAATATCCATCCACCCATCTAAACCCTTCCTATCTTTCAAGGACTCTTCCTTTGCCCTCTATGGCAGCTGTCTATTCCTCCCCCATCTCCCACACTGGCTGTCTGCAACTCTGTTCCAGCACCTAGCTCACTCTCTGTTTGGAGTTTTCTATGTACATGCCTCTCTTCCTCATCCCTTTAAGATCGAACTTTCAGAAAGAACCCTGGCTTTCCATTTCTGATTACCCCGTGCCTCTCAGCACAAATGAAAATAGGTGTTCAGTAAATGCTTATTGAATTTCACCTCCGTCTCTCCTGACCTGCAAAGAGTAGACTGCCCACAGGTGGAAGGATGGCATGTGGACTTTGTCGTTGCAGGCCCACTATGTGCACCACCAGTGCGTGTGACCTGGAGGAGGTCCCTCTGGATGATGATGACCCAAACAGCTTAGAATTCAAAATCCTGGAATTCTACGTCAAACACCACGTCTTCAAGAACACTTCTGCTGTCTTCTCACCAAAGCTGCTGAGGACAAGAAGTTTGTCCCAGAAAGGGGTGGTGGCTTGTTCAGCAAACGAGTCATGGACACAGGTGTCGTGGCCTTGCAGAAATTCCCAATCCAGTGAGAAGACCATAAACCTTGCCAAGAAGAAGTCTTCTTGGAGAACGCTCTTTGGAGTAGTAGAGAAGGAGGAAGATGCACAGAGTTCGCCTACAGTGTACCATGCTCAGGATCTTAGACTACTGAAACCTCAGGGTTGTCGCAGTCACCAGTCATCTAGGGACCTTTCTAACGTGGAACAGCACTCAGAGGATGAAGGTAGGCTTTTGGAAATTCTTCTCTCCTGGAACCAAATCTTTCTCTTCTTTGTGTGCATGTTCATCTCCTCCCAGCTAACAACGTGGCCTCATATGCCTCAGTCTCCCAACTTATTAATATGCAGTAATAATTGCCCTACTTTTCTCAAGCCTGAGCAGAAAGGAAGAGGATGGCAGTGAAGGGTGACGGGACTGCGTTTCTGGGTCCACTGTCTATAAATAAGCTTGCTGTCCAAATTCCTAATCCTCTAAACAGGGGCTCAGGCTGCCACTCTTACCGAGGTAAGTCAACCCACCTCTCTGGGCCTCTGTTTCTGTCTGTACATCCCACCCTCTCTACTGCTCAGGGTGGATGGAAAGATCAGGTAGCTATATATAAATATACTTTTCAAAGTATAAACCATTCTTAAAAAAGAACTAAGAAGCATTTTGACAAAACCTTCCCTCAGTGAGACATTTTCACAAAAGGCCTTATCATAGAGAGTTGCCCTTCATCCACAAACCTGGGCATAAGCATCTTCTTCCCCTTCAGCAATGCCTAGTGCCCATTGCCCAGTGCCCAATGCCCAGATTTTAACAGAAAACCCCCCTCCTGCTGAGCTGATTGGACTGGGTAGTTTGTCAATAATTAGTCAACAGGTGGCAGTAATGTCTCAGTTTTAAAATGTTGTGACTGACGTGGACAGCTTTAGATCATTCACTATGATCAAGGAAACTTCCATTTCCCATTGGACACAGAATTGGAGACAGGAGAAGTTATGGTCAGATTATCTGGGGCACTCCGCCTCCCCCCAGTGGTATAGCAATCCCCTTCTGCTGGGGCTGGTAGCTGAGCTCTAGAGCAAACAGAACAGTTTAGAGGCACCGAAATAGGCTTTTCTGCTTGGCCTGGTCTCTGGACTTTGCCAGGAGACAGAGGAAGATTTTACAAACTTTCATCTTCTGGCTTTCGTGAGATAAATGGCATTCTACATTTCAATATTACTGAAGTGTCATTTGACCTTTTTTATTTTCCAAAACTTCAAGAGCTCTATATAGGTATACAGAGATCTCTAAAAAAGTAGAAACGATTACGTCCTAAGGAGGCTTAGCTTTAAACATTTATGTACAGAGTATCCTCTCTTCTCACCTTTCTCTTTCCTTGCTTTCTTGTTTAGCTAATTGTCTGGATGGTTAGTAGGTTTTATGTTGGATGTGACCCAAGAGAGCCTCGCATTCTATTTCTGTTTTGCCGCATACAAATCAGAGCTCAGCAGTTGGCTTCACCTGGGTTCTTTTAACTAAAGGTCACAATTTAGCCTGAGCTGCCATTTCCAGGACTCAGACACCAGGCTAAGTGAGAACTATGAGGTTATGTGCCAAGACCAAAGTTTAGTAGCGAGAGGCCATGTGAAGTAGAAAAATGAACGTCAACACCAATTTTAGAAACGACCAACCCAGGTTCTTTTACTTGTGAATTTTTCCTTCTCCACAGCTATGATTCGCTACAAGTGGAATGTTACAGTTAAGATTAGGTTCAGCAACATATAGCAGAAAACTCAAATAACTGTGGCTTAAATAATATAGAGGTTATTTTTCTCTCCCATAAAAGAAGACAAAGTTTGGCAGCCCAGGCCTGATATGGCAGCTTCACAGTCGTTAGAGATTTTTATTCTGCCATCCCTCAGCTAGTGGCTTCCAACCTTATATTCCTTATGTTCCAAAGTGGCTGCTGGGACACCAGCCATCTTGTCTACATTTCAAGCAGGAAGAAACAGGAAACAAGGGAAGGACAAAAGGGTGGCTTCTTTCTAGATAATTCAGCTCTCTTTCAGAGAGCATTCTTAAAACTGCACCCAACTTTTTACATCTCATTGGTCATGCCCTACTGCAAGGGAGGCTGGGAAATGTAGTTTTTTCAGCTGGGTCCATTGCTACCTCTTACATTTCAGTGGTCTTTTACTAAGAAAGAAGAAAATGGAAACTGGGTGGGAAATAGCAGTCTCAACCATATAGAAATCTCTCCCCAACTCCCTGCCCCTTCTCTTTAAAACGAATGCCTCAGGCCAAAGGCTGACTGGCACCTTCCCAACCCTGCTCTCTGGCTCTTCTTGGCCCCACAGTGACCCCCCAAAATAGACCCCAAAGAATGGGCAGCCTTTCTGTTCTCTCCCTACCCCCATCCAATCTTCCCTTGCCTATCAGATGGGACCAACTGTGACAAGAGGGGAATCTTTTCTTTTTTCAGTTTTTAAAATTCAGGTATTCAAGATGGAAATCTTAACTAAGAAGCTAGCTCATCTGAGTCAAAATGTGTTTGCTTATAGCTTTTCCTGCACATATTTCATCTGCATCCCTCCCTCCATGCGTACCAATTCATGGAAATTGACACAGTGTACACAGTTTCGTCAGATTGGGTACTTTTGCGCCCGCTGGTGGTCTCGTGATGGCCCTGCCACGTGGCGGGGCCTGGGGGCTGAGGAGGGAGCCTTTGGGGCCGTCATCTGCCTCCTTTGAGCGCAAGATGGGCACAGTGTGACTTCTGGTGGAAGAACCATGCGCTGATCACCCTAGACAGGCTGCACAAGGTTATAGAGGGAGAAAATGTAAGCGTTTCTTTCCCATCTCCTGCTGACACAAGGGACGGCTTCCTCTGGCTCCGGGATCCAGTCTCTTGCCGTTTCTTTGCCAGGGGCCATGGACAGCCAGCGTTTGAGAGGAAGCTGGTTGGGCTGCAATAAGGTGATTTAAGAGTGGAAAGTATATTTGGTTTGGTTGTTAAAATGGGAAGAAAAAGCATTGATCTCTCTCTCCTTGACCTCTCCAATTCTTCTCTCTGTAATTCACTCATGTGTTTTTGAACCCTATGGATGGAGCATAAAAAATACAGCTTCTTAAGGAAGCCATAGTGCCTTTTGTTAAAGGAAGGGATACGGACAGAGCAGTAGTTCCCGTGGCCTTTCAGTGAATGCCCAGAGGGACAAAGGGCGAGCACCAAAGCTTTCACGCTATGGAGGAATCCGGGAAAGAGGACCAGAAACCACCTTGGCAGCTCAGTAGGATGTCAAAACCTGCTTGTCAAGTGACGCAATCCCTCCTGGGACCCAGGCCTTGCCTCTCATCGATCCTAATTTACTAAGCCCAGGACTTCCCCCGGCACACCCACCTTCCAGCCAAAACCCCACTTTGTTAACTTTCTTCAAGTCTTGTGAATTAAATAGTGTTGTTTTTCAAACATTACATTACAGAACTGCTCTGTATGGCATCAAAGATAGAGTTTGTGTAAGCTTCTAAAATTTAAGCGCTTAATGACAAAACGACAATGAAAATTTTACTCCCAAACAACTCAGCAACACTGGCTGCCCTCCCTGCTCATCCCTGACGAGGGGCAAAGCTGACATCTTTCACAGGCTATGACAATCCTTGGGTCAATCCATTTAAACCTTCATGTCCCAAAATGCTTTATTCTATAGTTATGTGAGCAAATACATGATGTAACTCTTCCTGAATTATGAATTCTTGAAGGCCATGGGTTGCACTTTGTGCATCCTTGTTGACCTATCAGCATTAATTGAGTGTTTCCCAGTAGACATGGAGGAGAGAAAAGACACGTGACTATACAAGCCGGGGGAAGTTCCGAGTTTACTTGACAATGAGAGTGAGTAATGAACATGGCCTGAGAGCAGGGATATTTCTCTCTCCTCGGTGACCAACCCCCAAAGGCTTGTCAAACGACTGAATGTCCTCCTATGCACACAGGCGCCAGCTCTCCAAGATATAAAGGATGTCCAAGGATAAAAAAGAATAAAAATAAAAGCATAATGAGCATTCCCTCAAGCAAAGAATTAAGCACTCCCTTTTGTGTTTCCTCCCTTGCAAAGGGGAAAGGGGACCCTAATTTTGCAAGACTTCAAAAAGAGGGTGCAGAAGGGCAATTGTTTCAAGGTGGCAATCATTATTCTGTGTACTCCGCCCGCCATCCCAGCCTCTGCCAGGCAACTGCCAGTGCCTTCTGAAGAATGGGCCTCGCCCGCGCACACGCTCCCAGGCCGCTTCCTCTCACTCTGGGCTGGTCTTTTCATTTCGGGCAACTGTGCATACCAATGAGCTAGACAAAGTTCTTCTGGAAAGGGCCTCTCAGCACCATTTTGTCTTGTTTTCAGCTGTGGACCCCAAAGTTGTTTCCATTGCCAACCGAGTTGCTGAAATCGTCTATTCCTGGCCGCCGCCAGAAGAGCCCCAGAACCTGGCAGGGCGCTACAGGTTTGAGGGGCTTGTTGAACAACGGGTTCTCCACCCCCAGCCCCAGAGCTCCCAGTCTAGACCTGCAAGTGCCAAGAAAGGTAAACTTCCCTTCCGAGCGTCTGCGTTGGGTTGGATGTTTTCCAGGCAGAGGTATATGAGCATTTATGTATTTATGCAGCTCGGGGCTCTGCATCTTGGGAATCTCTGCTGACCTGGACCAAGGGTGTGACAGCAACATGCTGGAGGCAGTGGCCTCTAGCTTGAGAGACCAGCCCAAGCCCAGGGGAGTGCGCCAGCAGATTGAAGCAACATGCCAGGGTCCCTGCTAAGTCCAAAGAAAAGTCTCCTACTGAGGGAGAGGAGGAAGTACAGAGCGTGCACTCAACCTTGTCCACAGGGGGAAATGCAGTGTTGGATTTAACCATGGTAGCAACGGCCAAGGACCAGTTTGCTCATGGGAGTGCATAGGGTGTGGATGGAGCATCCACCCGGGGATTTATAATATTGCCTTGGGCTCCCATGAAAAAGCAGAGGGTTGTCAGACCTTCTGGTGCAGAACATGAAGCAGAACTGAGAAGGAGTGACCAGACTGGGTCGGTTGTCACCAAAACTGTAGCAATAGCTAGGACTGTAGATCCCATCAGAGTTGCAGGAATTCTGGAGTCGAGGGGAGCAGGACCAAGTACCACAGGAAGAGAAGTTCAGGCCTGCATCTCTCACTAACGATGGTCCTCGCTCGGGGCTCTTTCCCCAAACTCCAGTGGAGGATGAGGAGCTGTGGTGGCTCTGGGTTTGCGGCACACCCAAGCACAAGGCAAAAGTTCTCCCTCCAAAGGTATTGGTGTCTCCCAACCCCGGAAGCAGAGTGGTGCGTTTGTCCACCCAGTGCTGTGCTGCTGGGACCACAAACTATCACAGGGGCTTAGAGTGAGGAGCTGGAGGAGAGGAGGGGCCCTCTGAGTCTGTGAAAAACAAAGTGTCTCCACTTTATTACTGTCTCATGTGTGTCTGGGCGATGTAAAGCAATACCCCAAACCAAGCTAAAGCTAAGGCTCTTGTCCTCTGTGCACGTGAGAAATTCGGGCCACTCTTACAGCAACGTTCCCTGAGAGAGGCAGCACCAGATAAAAACTACACGTGGGCGATGGAGGCCCGCTTTCTTTCTTCCCCCAGGTGACTTGAGTCTCAGACTTCCCACTTACCTCTTACCTTGCCCTTCACCAGACCTTCTTGGGACGTGACATGCTGGATTAATTTTCTGGCACCTCTTTCCTCTTATCTGGGACAAACATGAGGACTCTGTGACTTCAGAGATTGTGCCATAAGCAAAATATGCTGTTCTCTCAGTAACTGGATTTTCTGTTTGGATTCTGTTCCATAGCAATGACCATTTTCATCACATTTAGTTGTTAGCATATCTTGAGATAAGGACAATCATACGCCACCTCCCCTGTTCCACCACACACACCACACACCAACTTTCTGTCTGCCAGTTTCGCCTTTGAAGCGCGAGAACTTATTAATTTTGTTTACTTTTACCCCACCTTGTTGTAAAGACATGGCATACAATGTATAAATTTTAAGATGAAGTTAAGATAAAATAAGTTGGAAAGATAATGTAAAAAGAAAAGAGCAGGAAAATGGAATGAGGTGAATTCCCAAACTACAGGCCAGGAAGACTATGCCGCCTCTTAGATGGGACTACAAATTTGTCTCTACACTTTCTAGCCGCTAACACAAGGGAAAAATGATCAAACAGGAGATTTATGGTGTCCATATGGAAGCAGCACCGTCTGCTCAGGAGAAGCCTAAAGACCCGAGGGAAATTTCTCCCAAATATCTTTAGAGATGGGATCATGTATAGTGGAACCATCTTCAACAACATTCTTACAGTAAATATAATGATGAATTTCATGGTGAGAATTGAGGGGCTGAGGGAAAAAAAGAAGAAAAAAAGGAAGGAGGGGACTGAGGAGAGGGCGTCTGGAAGGGTTTGTGCCTGATCAAAGAGGTGAGGTAAAATTTAATTTGCTAAGAATTGCAAAGCAAGGACACTTCTTCATTAATCCCTAACCAGGCCACCAGCATTGTCACTGGAAAAATTTAAGATTTTTTTACTTAAATGGAATAACTGGAATTTTCCCCTGACAGATGAAGAAGACCAAATAATAGCCAAAATCGTTGAGCTGCTGAAATATTCAGGGGATCAGATGGAAAGAGAGGTATGGAGCTTCTTGAACTAATGTGATTTCTTTCTGTGCCCACGCACTGGTACACGAGAACAGAATTGTACTCCAGGTTGTATTTCTTTTCAAAGTTCTGGTTTCCACTTAGTCCTAAATTTTATTTCCCTTGGAGTCAAAATTCTTCATGCTGGCAGCATCTCAAAAATGAATCACTTTGGAAAACATAAGTAAACCTTCTGGAGCCTCCTTGGAATTTTTGGAAACGAAAAAAGTAACTTTGTTATTGCAAAAAAAGACACCAATATAAATTAAAATTAGCTGAATGGAATTATTAATCTAGTTCCCCATGTAACTGATCCTAGGGAAGTTTAGACTCTTGCATTTGCCCTGCAGCCTGGATATCTGTGTCCCACAGCTGCTCTAAGGCTCGAGGCCTTTCTGAATCTCCCCCCTAGAGTGGTTGGACTGTTCTCTGCTCAAGGTCTGTCTTAGCAATTCAGCCAGGGAGGCGGGTTAGCGTTACTTGGAGAGCTCTGGATTCCCTGCCATTTAGAAGTTGAGACCCACCATTCCACTAAGGAACTTGTGCGAGCTGCCTTCAGATAAAGAGTTGGTGAGCAGGCTCCCACTGGAGTCAGAAGAGCAATCTCTTCTGTGTCCATCACCTACTGACTGCTGAGTAGTTTCTAGGGCCTGTCAATCAGGGGCTGGCCTATGGACCTATTTCCTTGTTTTGCCAGGATCCGTGGGGAAGAAGTCAGGCCCTGTGGGGCTTCAGCAGGAAGGGGAAACAGCACTAACTGGCCAGCCACCATCCCCTAGTCACAGCACGCTCAGCGGCTCCGCTGCCAATGCCTTTGTCAGAGGTGTGCCCAGAGGACGGTGACCAGGAGGGTGAAGGTCATGGGAGATGGTGCAGAATGAGAAACAATGAGAAAACTGGGGATATCAGACTAAAGACAAAAGAAGGGAGTGTGTGAGCTTTGGGGCCATAAGTAAAGGATGGATAGGCGTGCAGAGGAAGCAGAAAATAGAACACGATGCATGACTTAAGGACACCCCTGTGTTTCTCCAGAACTAACATCAATGGATAGGAGTTATGGGGCAATTACTTTCTCCCCATTTTAAGAATGAACTTTCTAGCACTGGGGGCTGCCTATCAAAGCCAAGGGCTGCCTCGTGAAAGAATGATCTTCCTGTCACCAGAAGAATTTCGAGTAGAGGCCAATAACCAGCCAGCAGTTCAGTACGTGCACTGGGAAGGATCCATTAGATGTCCTCGAGGAGTTTTTACAGCTTCAAAGTTCTGTGGCTCTTGGGACAACCTCCTCCCCGGCCTCCCTAAGCAGTGACTTGCAGCAGGTCAGGGAGACCGGGGACAGGAGGTGGCATGAAGGCGACCCCTCTGGTTATGAAGAGAGATGCTTTCCTTTTCACCCCACAAATTACCACTTTAAAAACCCTCACTTTGCCTGAGGCACTCTCTTGATGATTTGGGGCGATACTTTACATTATTTATGTAGGAAGCGTGGTTTTTGTTCCCTTTATGTGGTTCCCCAGTAAAGGAGTGTGGTAGCAACACGGAAGGTCTGACTTGTGCTGTGTGGTGTGCGTTCCCACCAGAATGGGACAGCGACATGAGGAGAGGCCCCGCCACGGCTGCAGTGTCTGCAAAGCCGCCCATCCACCAGAACACATGCAGGCTCGTCCTACACCTCCCTGAGAGGTCAAAGAGCAGGTGCAACCGAAAGAGGCGGGGCTACTCTGTGGGAGGTCCTGGCATTTGATTCTTGTACTGTTCTGGCAGAGTGCAGGCTTCCAGCCACCACTGAAGTTTCGAGTCCAGCTTCTTCAAGTGGTCACTGATTAAGAGGAGTCCATTCTTGGTGTGGAGGCCGCTGGTCGTTCCTGCTTCAGATTTATAATTCCCAAAGGCCCCTGTGTCTCCCGGAAGTTGAGGGGTGGGCTGGGCTCAGATAAAGAACACCGCTCCACCGAAATCGTTACATAGCATCTAACTCATCTCCAGAGCATCCCTTTTAGAAACAATATTTGTGGAAAACCTGCTGAGCTTATCATTCCTGAAGGACAGAACTAGAGGATTTTCAAATAAACATTTAGTCCCCGCTCACGAAAAAATTTCTTTTTTTGCATGACAACCATCATATTAACGGACATGGGGAGGATGGTTTTAAATGAAGAGGATTTATGACAGAAGGTCTGATTTTTCAAAAGAAGTAGAAGCAGTATTGATTTTTTTTAATGGTATGGTAGTCCAAAGGAGGTAAAGCAGAGAGAAGCAAGGTTCAAGAGAGGGGTGTGAGGTAAAATAGATAGAACAATGGAAAGAAATCAGTGGATTTGTTTGTTTGTTTTTTAAGTGGATATATGCACCTCAGGAGTCTTCCTTTGCTCTCGTAGCATCCTGAAAAATTACTAACATTTCAAGAGCACTTCTCTGTGTCGGGCACTGTGCCAGGTGTTTTCCTCAATTACCTTCTGGTACAAGTACTGTCATCATCCCAGTTTAGAGAAGACAGAACTGAGGCTGAGAGGTTAAGTGATCTCCCTGAGATTTCACAGCTAGTAAGAGGTGGAGCAGAGGTTTGAGCCAAGACAGTGATTTCCAGACTTCGGATTCTGTCCATGACGAGACCTCTAGCAAAGCCCTTGGCAGCATCTTGCAATTGTCACTAGACTATGAACCCTTTGAGTGAGGCCTGGGTCTTAATCACCCACAGTACGTGCCCACTGTTAAGTGCTCAGGAAACATTCACTGAATGTCGAATGAATGGGCTGTTCAGTTTTATCACTTGTTTGTCCCGATGAAATGAATTCACAGAGCAGGTACACGCTCGATCCAGGGTTCTGCAGGACCCTGTGGCATAGTGAGACTAGAGTCCAGGGTTTCTCCATTGGGTGTTTTAGTGGCCCACTGTTGAGCTAGGGAGTCTGCTCACTGGGCCAACCTGCTCTACTGAATGCTTATTCTCTTGTACACAGCTGAAGAAGGACAAGGCTTTGAAGAGCTTCCAGAACAGGCTGTCCTACTCTGTTATCGAGACCATCACAGACCAGTTCCTAATGGGTGTGGACACGAGGGGAGAATCAGAGGTCAAAGCTCAGGGCTTTAAGGCTGCTCTTGCAATAGACGTCATGGCCAAGCTCACTGCCGTCTACAACCACCCCATGAACAGGATGCTGGGCTTCGGAACCAGGTACCTGAAAGAGCGCTTCTCGCCCTGGGTCCAGCAGCACGGTGGATGGGTAAGTGCATCCTATTTAAAAATGAATCTTCCCTTGGGGCCGGCGCGGTGGTGCAAGCGGTTAAGTGCGCACGCTCCGCTGCAGCACCGACGCACTGCTTGTCAGGCCATGCTGTGGCGGCGTCCCATATAAAGTGGAGGAAGATGGGCACAGATGTTAGCCCAGGGCCAGTCTTCCTCAGCAAAAAGAGGAGGATTGGCGGATGTTAGCACAGGGCTGATCTCACAAAAAAAAAAAAAAAATGAATCTTCCCAGAACTCAGATGAGATGAGATGGAAAGTTTTTTTGAGGGGGGCAGGGGGGTTGTTTTTTTTAAGTGAAGGGAACACATCTGTGAAGCAGTTCTCATGGGTTTAGGACACTTGAGTGGCAAGAGATATATCCCATTGATGGGAACATATTTTTAGTGATTATCTTCATCATCAATAAATATTTACTGAACTCCCAAAGGGTATGTAGGGTATGTGTGTGGGGAGAGAGAGATTGGTCAGATGTAACAGGAAATGAGAGATGTTGAGATATAAAATGTTTAGATAGATATAATTTCTGTTTTCACAAATTTTCAGGCACTGGAAGTCTGGCAGTGAGACAAGAAGAGGCAGTTCCTCGTACTCTCAGATGCTGACAGGGTGTGGGGCTAATGCTCATGCAGAGATTCAGGGTTCATGACGTTTTGTCATTGCTGCATGAACCCAGCCATTTTGACAGGGACATTTTGATACAAACTAAAAAGCCAACAGCTAAATTTTCATCTGTTTTCAATCACCTGATATCAGGCAAAACAGACATCTTCACCCCTGTGCCTCAGCCTCAACCCCTCCCCCATCCTTTTTCCTCATTCTTTGAGATTTCCTTAAAATTGTTGTGTTCAAATGACTTCATGGCGTCAACCTTGTCAAAATGCTTTACTCCAGAGCTTTAATCTCAATAGGCATGGGGCATTTTTGTCTGTTCAAGCCCTTCCTCAGAGGACAGGCCTTTGCCCCTCATTATCCTTGGTTCTCTTTCCACTAGAATGGTCCAGGGGCCAGCAGCAGGTTTGAGTCTGCTCTAGGCACGGCCAGCATGACCCTGGGGCCTCCAAACAGGCTTAGTTTCTTGGCTCCCAGAAGGAAAGTACAGCTGATCTTGCCAAAGTGGTGAAGTGCCCACCGTGGTCTTTAGTGGTGCCCATTGAGCTTACCCAGTCTTCTGTTCTTTCCTATTTTCCACTTTTGCACCAGATATGATGGCCCATAACTGGCTGATCTGAACAACTAAGGCTCTTAAGTATTCTAAGTTCAAGTGGCCATACCTCATGCTGAGGATAGATTCCTCGACATTATTTCAGCTTTAATTGTTCTTCCTTCCAGGACCCCCTCAAGTCCCTCCTCTACCCCAGAGCCTTTCCTGACCACTCCAGCTCAAGGTCCTCACCAGCCTCTGACTTCTTACAAAACTTCACGTTTGCACTATAATTATATACAGGAAAACACCATCATTGTTGGGCTTGTTAATATATTTTTCCAGAGAGATTATAAGTATCAATTGGGTTCACAATGAGATATAATTTCACATCTACTAGCATGACTAAAATAAAAAAGACAAGTGTTGGTGAGGATGTGGAGAAATTTGAACCATCACACATTGCTGGTTGGATTCTAAAATGGTCCAGCCCCTTTGGAAAACAACTTGGCAGTTCCCCAAAATGTCAAACATAGAGTTACCAATTCCACTCTTAGATATATACCCAAGAAAACTGAAAACAAATGTTCACATAAAAACTTGTATATGATGTTGACAGCAACATTCATTATTCATAATATCCAAAGAGTAGAAACAACCCAAATGTTCATCAATGATGAATGATAAATGGAAAAACCAAATGTGGTATATCCATACAATGGAATATTATTCAGTCATAAAAGGGAATGAAGTACTGACAGAAGGATGAACCTTGAAAACATTAGGCCAAGCAAAAGAAGTCAGACAAAAGGACCATATATTGTATGATTCCATTTACAGGAAATGTCCAGAATAGGCAAATTCATAGTTAGATTAGTGGTTTCCTGGTCTTTGGGGAGAGGGAATGAGGAATGACAGCCAATGGATAAGGAGTTTCCTTTTGTGGTGATGAAAATGTTCTAAAATCAGATAAAGGTGATGGTTGCACAATTCTGTGAATATACTAAAAGCCACTGAATTATATGATTTAAAAGGATAAATTTTATGGTATATTTCAATAAATCTGTTATGAAAAATAGTGGTTCTAATTCTAGTAAGCAAATAAAAAGAGGAAAGAAAAAAGAATACAAATGTTTTTATCTCCTTATTTTTTAATTTGGCTGCTGGTGCTAGACAGAAAAAGAGTTCCAATGAGAGAAAATAGATGAATTGTTTGGTAGAAATAAGAAAGGGAATTTTCAAAGGCTTTAGAAGTTGTTGGCACCAGTTCTTTATCATTTGTAGTTTCTTTTTTTTTTTTTGGTGAGGAAGATCAGCCCTGAGCTAACATCTGTTGCCGATCTTCCTGATTTTTGCTGAGGAAGATTGGCCCTGAGCTAACATCCGTGCCCATCTTCCTCCACTTTATATGGGACACCGCCACAGCATGGCTTGACAAGCGGTGTGTCGGAGCGTGCCTGGGGTTCCGAACCCGGGCCACCAGCAGCGGAGCGCACGCACTTAACCACTGCGCCACCGGGCCGGCCCCTATCATTTGTAGTTTCAATTCAAAATTTATTAGTTTACTTTTCCAGGTTATCATAAATCCTAATCTTAAGTCTTGGCCGTAGTTAGGTTTAATTTGGAGTATGTAGCTGAAAATTAGGAGAGGGAGGAAAAAGAATGAGAGAGAAAGGACTAATTTTTCCAAAGTGACAGAGAAAGAGTTGCAAAAAATAAAGGAGGATGTTCATAAAAGAATATTTATGAGTTGATATGACTAGGAAAGTGTGAAGGAGATGTGATTTGAGACCTGTGCTCAGTCTCCCTGAACAGGAAAGATGACACTGAAAGACAAACCTCCAGGAACTTCCATTGGCCCCAGGTATTTTGGTGGTTCTCTGGGGTGTCCTTGCAGCAGTATGGAAGGAAGAAAACTATTCCTTTGGCACAAGCTTTCCAGGAGCTAGGGTTCCTAACTATCTCAGTATTCCACGTTTCATATGAGTGCATCTAATCTTCCCAACTAAACTGCAAATCTGTGAGGGCAGGATTATGCATTTATTTTATGCCTCTTTGTATCTCTCATAGCTGCCATTACTTTTATATACATCACAGATGTTCAGCCAAAACTTGTAGAATAGTGAATGAATCAGTCAAATGAATGAATAGCAACTTTATCTACCAAGCATGCTGAACAAGCTACTATGAGATTTTTAATTGACTCCTTGGCCCTTTTTCCTCACTGTGGAGCACCATTCACATAGTTACCCTCTGATCTTGCAACCTCACCCATTCTACAGCACTTTGAAAGGAGAGATTTGCAACCTCCATAGTCATTAACCTTTCAGTATCTACTTTTTTGAATTTTAAATACAGCATTAAAGCCTTTTTCCATCTAGGCTGTTAACCCTGGATGTACAACCTAAGTCCTTAGCTGATGTTTTCCTTTCAGGCATACCAAGGATGCCAGTCACCTTTCCAAACCCTCCCCCAACCCCAACACAGTCTCAGAGCCTCAGGCCATGCCTGGGATAAGAGAGCAGAGTTAACAGGCATATGTTTTCATGTGATTCAACAGTGAATCAAACTTGGAATTTTAAGAATCTATTTCTCTTTTTCCCCTCTAGGCAAAAGTGCTTGGGATATCACATGAAGAGGTAGACTGAAACATCAGAAGATTTGGAATCTGGAATACTCACTGTCCAACTGTGGTCCTGTGTACATCGGTCTCAGCATAGATTACAGGAGAAAATAAAAATGTACAAGGCAGATGGAGCATTGAAGTGTTCAAACCTATTATTCCTGTGAATCAAGAGGCATCAGGAGAGGCCTTGTTCGTCTCCAGCTCATAGAGTGTAGTAGCATGGTCCTTGACATCTGCATTTTTCAGGCCCTCCATTGAGTGTATGAGGAGGTCTAGAAAACAAGTGGCAATTCTCCTTTCAGATGTTCAGAACAGAAACCATCATCCTGCCTCTGTTGGCCACTTTAGGGAAAGTGTGTTACAGATATAAGCTGAGCTCATGAGGGCGAAATGATAAATTGTGCATGTGCTGACTCTTTGGTTTCCGGGACTGTTTATTTTTTAAACTACACTTGGGATGGCCTAATAATGACATTGTTTCAAGCTTACCTCATAAAGATGTTGCTGTTCATGTTGGTAGACATAGCTGAAGAGACTCTTGAGTTTACTGCTATATCTGCTAGTTTGGGGGGATACTACATATTTGCCTTTTTGACTCACTTCTCTGGAAAAATTCTTTGGCAGTTTGAAAAACTTCCATTTGGCAAAAAACAATTACTCCTACCACCCACAACTCTCTCAGTGACCCCACCTCTATTTCTCAAGGTCTCTGGGACTTTCTTTGTTATATCTCGTGGTAGTGTAATAATTACTAGCTGGAAAAATAAATATGTGGAAAGACCACTTATGATGTGGAAAGACTAGTCAAAAGAGTATTGTTAAAATAAGTAATAATATTAAGATTCTTATGAGAATCAAATAAGTTAATTTATAGAAAGTGCTTAGAACAGCTCTTGGTGTTTAGCGCTAAGTGTTCACTTATGTTTATTATTATGTGCTGCCCTCAGCTCAGCTGAAAATTTCCTCTCCTCTCAAAGCAGTCATTGATTGTTTTTTTTCTGAAATTGATACTGTTCAGAATGAGGTTTTCTAGTAAGTGAAATATGTTCCATAGTAAGCGTTTAAGACACACAACAATTTTTTAAAATACTATCAAATTATAGCGTCTTACAAATTTCTGGATCCCTAGCACCCAGCATGTAGCCTGATGTAAAACAGAAGTTTAATAAACCTTTGATAAATGAATAAATGAATGAGTTAATCAGACATACTTTCAGCTTCAAGGGGAAATTGGACCCATCTATTATCACATGCTTTACTACCCCACCCATCTTAATTAAAATGAGTTTTTCTCTTTTACTTTCTTCCCCCACACTGAAAGTCATAAATGTTGGGGATAAAGGAGTCTCCTTTTACAGGTGGAGACACTAGTGACCACCTCTTCTCCCACTTTCACCCAACCATTCCAAACTATTTGCATCCCCCGAATGTATTATGCAACCTTGTACCTCTGAGCCTTTGTAACAATATTTTCTCCCCTTGGAGTGCTCTTGCTGGTCTTCTTTCCCCCTATTTCCACTAATGCAACTAACTCCAACCCATCTTTACAAGTTTACTCCTTCATTTTCTCCAGGAAGCATTTGCTAACCCTCCCTTGGCCACCATGGGGCTACATTTGGATGCCTTTCCTCATAGGGATGCTCCATAACACCCTGTAATAGATATTATGCTTAATACGTAAGAATACCGTAAGAACCAGTGTTTCCCACTGGACTGTAAACTCTTTTGTAAACAAGTATTATGTCTAATTTAACTTGTATACCTACTGCCTGGCATATTTTTAGTGCACAGTTGCAGAATCATACCCTAGCCTCACTGCTACAACCTGTAAATCAGTAAGATTGGAGTATGGCTCAAGGTATGTGTAGTTTTAACAAGCTCTCCAGGTGTTCCAATATCATCTGCAGCTTCCAGCCAAGATGAAGTAATAGTAACTAAATTTAATCTCCTGCTTAAAATAACTGAAAAAAATAGACAAAATATGCAAAGAACAGTTTTCAAGCCATTGTGCATCAGGTAACGAAAGACTGGTCTCTGAGAGATGAGAAACCAAGTGAGCCCTATGACTGCCCTAGAGTAGTGCAGGTAGAGTTTCCAGGCCATGTAGGAAGGATGAAAACCCACACAGGTCTCAGCAGTCTCCTTGAAGAGAGGAGATAGAGCCCAGGAGTCCAGGAAGGCCAAGGCAGCTAAAGTTTGCAAGAAAATAATGGAGAGAACAGAATGGCACTCAAAGCTCAGAAGACAGGCCCCCTCAAGTTTTCAGATGAATACTGATCAACACATGCATGTGAAGACACTACCCAAAGATTGGGAAAGAACAACCTGAAAGTATTAAGGGAAACACTCTCCAAAGTTCACACAGGGCTGACAGTAGTGCCTATTTCCACTAGTCAGAATGGAAAAATCTCAAAATTTGCATGGCAATAGGTAGAATACTCTACAGAATTTTGCCTCAGCAGTGGGAAAAAATTAGCTCTAGACTAAACCTATTTCTGGTTCTGCCCAACAAAAAAAAAAAGAGCAAGAACCAACAGGATTAAACTGTTATCAAGTAACTTAGGTATGTTCCAAAACAAAGCTCAAGAATCTTTATAGGATCACAAAAATATCCAACACCCAACAAGGTAACATTCACAATGTCTGGCATCCAATCAAAAATTACAAGGCATGTAAAGAAGCAGGAAAATGAGACCCACAATGAGGGGAAAAATCAAGAAAAACCACCCCAGAAACGATAGAGCTGATAGAATTATTAGACAAGGACATTAAAACTATTATAATTGTATTCCATATGCTCAATAAGCCAGAGGAAAGACTGCACATGTCAAGTACACATAGAAATTATAAATATAACTCAAATCAAACTTCTAGAGAAGAAATCTATAACTCTGAGATGAAAAATACACTGGATTGAATTAACAGCACACTAGACATTGTAGAAGAATAGATAAGTAAACTTGAAGACAGAGCAACAGATCCAAAACAAAACACAGAGAAATAAGACTGGGGAGAAAACAACAACAGGGCAACAGTGAATTGTAGGATGACTTCTATTCACTTAATATATGTATAATTGGAGTGAAGATTTTCCAAATTTGATGAAAACTATAAACCCACAGAACAAAGAAACTCAATGAATGCCAAGCACAAAAAACATGTAGAAAACTACACTAAGGCACATCATAAATTGCTCAAAGCCAGTGATAAAGAAAAAAATCTTAAAAGTATCCAGAGAAAAAGGCACATTACATACAGAGAAACAAAAAAATGAAAAAAAACTTTTCTTGGGAAACAATACAAGACAGAGGAAAATGGAGTAACATCTTTAAAGTATCAAAAGAAAAAGAAGCTGTCGACATAGAATTCTATAACCAACAAAAAGATGTTTAAAAAGGAAGGTGAAATAAAGACTTTTTGAGATGTACAAAAGCCAAAAGAATTCCTCACCAGCAGAACTGAGCTACAAAAAGTGTTAAAGGAAGTCCTTTAGGTAGAAGGAAAATAATAACAAATAGAAGTCTGTATCTGCAGGAAAAAAAAGCACTGGAAAAGATAAATATGTGAGTAAATATAAAAGGCTCTTTTTCCTATTTAAATCTCTTTGAAAGATAATGGACCATTTAAAAGAGAAATAATAACAAGGTATTGTAGAGTTCATAACATGTAGAATAAAATGTATAACAATAATAGTACAGAGGCTAGGGAGAGAGATGTAATTACAAAGATGGTAGACAAACCCAATCATAGCAATAATTGCATTAAATGGAAATGGCTAAACACTCCAATTAAAAGGCAGAAATAGAATAGGTTAGGGGCTGGCCCAGTGGCGCAAACAGTTAAGTGCACACGCTCCGCTGCAGCGGCCCGGGGTTCGCCAGTTCGGATGGCGGGTGCACACCGACGCACCGCTTGTCAGGCCATGCTGTGGCAGCGTCCCATATAAGGTGGAGGAAGATGGGCATGGATGTTAGCCCAGGGCCAGTCTTCCTCAGCAAAAAGAAGAGGATTGGCAGATGTTAGCTCAGGGCCAATCTTCCTCACAAAAAAAATAAATAATAATAGGTTAAAAGTAAAAGAATAGAAAAATACACGCAGGGCCAGCCTGTAGCATAGTGGTTAAGTGCGCGCTCTCCACTGCTGGCGGCCTGGGTTTGGATCCTGGGCACGCACCAATGCACCGCTTGTCAAGCCATGCTGTGGCAGCGTCCCATATAAAGTGGAGGAAGATGGGCACGGATGTTAGCCCAGGGCCAGTCTTCCTCAGCACAAAAAAGAAAAAAAAAGAGGAGGATTGGCATGGGTGTTAGCTCAGGGCTGATCTTCCTCACAAAAAAAAAAAAAAAGAAAGAAAAATACATGCAAAACTTATAAGAAAGCTGAAACAGGTGTATTAATACCAGTCAAAGTAGATTCAGGTCAAGGAATATGAGGACAAAGATGGACATTACATAATGATAAAAGGGTGAATTATTAAGACATAATCCTAAATTATGCAGAGTTCAAAATAAAGCAATAACTGACAAAACTAAAAGGTGAATGGGCAAATCCACAATGATAGTTGGAGATTTCAACACTCTTCTCTCAGTAATTGATGGAAGCACATAGAAAATCAATAAGGATGTAGAAGACTTGAACAACAATATTAACCAAACTGGCCTAATTGACCTTTATAGGAAACTGCATTTAATAACTGCAGCATACTCAGGTAGCCATAAAATAGTCACTATTATGGACCATAGTCTGGCCCATCAAACAAGTCTCAATAAATTTAAAAGGATTAAAATCATGATCATTAAAATCTATGATCATCATGGAATTAAATCTAAAAATAACAAAATGATATCTGGAAAATCCCTGAATATTTAGAAATTAAACACATTTTTATATAATCCATGGTTCAAAGAAGAAATCACAAGTGACTGGAAAATGTTTTGAACTGAAAAATAAAGAAAACATCAAAATTTGTGGGATGCAGCTGAAGCATGTTTAGAGGAAAAATGTATGGCTTTAAATGCTTGTATCAGGAAACAACGGTCTAAAATCAGTGATTTAAGCTTTCATCTTAAGCAGCTGGCAAATTTAACCCAAATAAGTAAAAGGAAGGAAATAATGAGTAGAAAACAATGAAATAGAAAATGGACATATGATAGAGAAAAATAAATTAGAACAAGAGCTGATTTTTTGAAAAAATCAATAATATTGATACACCTTCACTTTGACTGACCAAGATAAGACATAAATTATCAATGTCAAAAATGAAAACAGGCATTAAAAAGATAAGGGACAAACTTTATGCCAATAAATTGACAACTTAGATGAAACGAACAAATTTCTTGAGACAAAAATGATGAAAATTGACACAGAAATAGAAAATATAAATAGCCCTAGATCTAAATTGAGTTCTTACTTAAAAACTTTCCTGTGATATATATACATCTGCTCCTAAGAATCACAGCACCGCGTAGATCTGGAGGTCCTAACCGTTTCCTTCCCATGGAACCCCCAAGCAAAAAGAACTCTAATTACTGGACAAAATACAAGAGTCTTCAAGGCCACACAGTTGGGTAATGGTAGTGGGGGAGCTTTTGATAGGATGATCAGAAGTCAAAAAGCTCTCAAGATAATCACTTTTGCTTGCCATACAGCATGTGCCATATGATGGGCCTTGGGCTGTCTCTTTTTCGAGAGGTAAGAATTTCTTTGTAATGCACAGCAAGGCCAGAGAAGAGGCCAGAGGAAAGCAGGCATTGAAAAGGCATCTGCGCAGAATAGGATACCATATAGGTCTTTGGCCTCCAAGAGGCTCTATCTTGTAACACCATTCAGCGCCTAGAATGCTTTATGTACAAGTAGCTCTCTGGAACAGGTAGTGGAACCGGCAGATTGAAGAGTCAAGGTTCAGAAAACTCTATTTGAGACTAACACAACAAATACGGAGGGAATAAACGGGTTCGGACATGCCTTGACTGATTAATTAAATCAGAACAGACTAGTTAGTGCCATTAAAATGGAACAGAGATAAGAATCTAAATCTCAACTCAGTGTCCTTTTTCTTCTACTCACTGCCAACTGTCTCTGATCAAATTTTGCAGTGGAGATTTTCATACTCAAATCGGGCATTTTCTGTCAAGCTTGGTCACTAATCAATTGATTACTTTGAGGAAAAAAATAGGATACTTAGCACAGTACCTGGTGCACAGTAAATGCGGGTCAAATGTTAGCAAAGTCATCCTTTATTTTTAGCCTCTTTATTGGGGAAGATTGGCTTTATATGGGGATTAAATCTGAATTTACAAATGCAAATCTCAGGTGGAAAATTTCCCAGGGGAGGGCGGGAGATTGTGCATACTGCATGATGGTATAAATGGATGGAACCAGAGATCTGAGCATAGGGTAGGGGAGGAAAAATATCTGAGTTCTTGACTGGGACCACTGTAATAAGAGATTAACAAGAGAAAAGCATACAAATGTATTCAAGTTTTATGGGACACAGGAGCCCTCATAAGGAAATGAAGACCCAAAGAATGGTTAAACCTGAGTGTTTTATGCTAGGTTTGATGAAGACTGGGAAGTCATGCAAAGCTATGACAGGACAAAGAGTAGGAGCTAAGTGTAGCAAACTGGGGGAAGCTTACCAAGGCCTGTTTGTTCAGATTCCTCTCTGTGTCCCTTCCTCTCGTGAGTTAAGGATGCTCCTTTCCTCTGGGTACAACAAGGGCACCTCTCACATGAGGGTTTATGATCTGCTTCAGGGGAAGGTCAGAGTGTCTTTCTTGCACATGCCATTTCTCAAATTTCTTCAGGTTAAAATATTCAATATGCCAAGTTGCCATATTTCAGGGTAGCATGTCCTGAACCCCACCAAAAGTAATTCATCCTTTGATTTAAATTTACAGAAATAATGCAACTATATGCAAGGCAAAGAATTAAAATGGAAAAGACTGTATAAACTTAGCCAAAAATCTATCTGGAAAGAACCCAAAACAACTTGCAATGTTGTCCCCATCCTTGAGCCTGCCTTTAAATCAAGCAAACCAACCACAGTTCTGCCGTTCCTTTCTTTGACTCACTGGGAACGGCAAAACATATGTGATTTTTGTTTTTCCCCCCAGGGGAAAGAACGGGAGGTGTCAGCAAAGAAGCCACGAGAAGCTCACTTATTCAAGAGCATCTGCTAAAGACAAACTTTTATATTAAAACTTGGTTTCCATTTAACAACCTAATGTTTGGGCTCAACTACTGCCGAATAAAAAAGCAGCTTTCCTCTCTTCCTATCAAATGAGTAAACTTAGACTCTAGCAGGATCTGGTAGTTTTGAGTTCTCATTGGTTTTTCCATCCACCCTTATGGAAAAAGTATCGTAGGGGAACAAAATAATTTTACCTCTACCCTTCTGAGTTCTTAGCTGAGACCCCTGTAATAAAAGACAGATTAACAAAAGAAAAACAAACAGGTTTATTAACATGTATACCTTATGTATACATGGGAGATACCCGGGAAAAAATGAGTAACTCCCCAAGGTGGCTTAGAATTCAGGCTTAAATACCATTTTGTTACCGCACAAAATTGGGGTGCTCTTGCCCGACGTACATAAAAAAATTAATTACGGCATCGGCTTTTGGGAAATCAGCTTTATTCTGCGAAATTGATCTGCAGGGAGACAAGGGCCACATGCCCTCAGATCTGTCTCCCTGACAGATTCAGGATTTGGGGCAAAATTAAAGAAGTTAGGGAAAACAGGCTGGCACTGACAAATGCTGGTGGAACAGGTTTTGATTGGTGGGCTTCAAGCATTTACAGTAAGGTTCTAAACATTTATGATGAGGTGGGGAAGGAATTTTAACACTGGATCTTCCTCAATGATGGATCCCTCACTTCTGATAAAAGTCTGACTTTTAAATTCTGGCATGTCCTGGTCCTTTGGTTCCATGGGGAGGAGAAAGCAGTCATTTCAGGTCAAGACTTCTCTGCATGCTCTGGCTACGTGACTGCAAATCTTCTGAAAGACAATTTCTTAATTACTCTGTTGACAAGATGGGGTCAGTTGAACTGGTCCTGGAGGGCCCACAGTTACAATCTTAACAGGAAAAGGGGAGGGAGGATGTAGGCCTCGTATGGGAAAATAAATGATTTTTAGGAAAGATGAATGGGCCCTCAGAAGAAAAGATAGGAGGCAGGATAGTTTGTGACAAAGTTTGTCTGGATGTGGTGTCCACTTCTAGTCTCCTCTCTTGTGATGAGTCAATTTTCCCTGGTTGATGAAACTCCTGGAGAGGGGATTTATGATTTATGACAATTGTGTTCCTTTCGGAGGATCTGTCTTTAGGAAGATAAAGAGAGTCCAGAGAAAGCCAATGTCTGCATTTGCTCTAAGTGCCTACAGCTCAAAATTATCAACATGCTAAGGGAGCATATTTGAAGTGGTATATTCTGCCACCCTTCAGTATCATCATATCGTATTGGGCTCTCCACCAGGAAAAGCAATGTTGTTTTTTTCTTTTTTTGCTGAGGAAGATTTGCCCTGAGCTAACATCTGTGCCAGTCTTCCTTTATTTTGTGTGTGGGTTGCTGCCACAGCATGGCCACCGACAAGTGGTGTAGGCCAACGCCCAGGAACCGAACCCGGGCAGCCCAAGTGGAGTGTGCTGAACTTAACCACTAGGCCACAGGGCTGTGGTTCATTTTGCCCTCAATGTTCATTTTTGAGGCTAATTTGGAGGAAGGAGCAGTACTCAGGGTCTTCATCAGGACTCCTTCCAGGAGTTTACTAAAAACAAGAGCACAAACTCTTTTCCTTATTCTCTGTTCCCAACCACAGGCACTGTCAGCATCGACAACTGACAACTAAGCAACAGCCCTTCTCAAACCTCTCTCCCAAGGCTGTACTTTATTTGAAATGCAAACAATAAAGGTGAGTTTTGTTGTGTCTGAAACACAACAGCCGTATATCACAGCAAAGCACAATTCAGCTGTTTTAATTTCTTGCTAAAAAGATGACACTTGTATTTTTCCACTTTTATTATAAAAATCAACATTTCATTTGTTACAACTCAGCTTATTGTAATAATCAAAAAGGGGATTTATACAAAGTATTTTTATACAGTTTACAATTAAAGCACTTATTTTACAAAAAGGGGGAAGTGAATAGTGGACAAGGGCTGACCAAATGTTGGCCATTAAAATATAAATACATCCTTGCAAAGCACCATCGTACCAAAGTCCATGAACAAGAAACACCAGCTGACTTTAAGACAATGACGAAGATTAAAGCTTAAGAAAAAATTTAAAAACACAAAGGATAAACATCTGAAAGCAGCACCAGATCCTTCACTTGCAAATAAGGCTAGTCCAGCTTAAACTTCTTAGTATCCTCTTTATTCTTTTTAAATTTTCCTCACTAACCCCAGTACTTAATTTCATGTAAGATTAGATTTAACCAGACTCTCTTTGCTTTATTTTCCTTTTAGTATTCATATTTAGGCATTGCTATATATATACATATATATATCCCTGCCCTGCTTATATTGATTTTTTAAAAAATGGACAGTTAAGCAAAAGCACGTTGTCTATATAATTCTTTGGTGTTAACTTTTGGGCAAACCCCAAGTAATGGTGGGAAATCTAAAAGTTCGTTTTTGTTAGGTCTATATACTCCACTTCTGAGTACAAGAAATCACTTAGTTTATAATTCTATTTGTAAAGCCATGAAGAATTTTTTTTTTGGTGAGGAAGATCAGCCCTGAGCTAACATCCATGCCAATCCTCTTTTTTTGCTGAGGAAGATTGGCCCTGGGCTAACATCTGTGCCCATCTTCCTCCACTTTATATGGGACGCTGCCACAGCACGGCTTGACAAGCGGTGCCTCGGTGTGCACCCAGGATCCGAACCCGGGCCACCAGCAGCAGAGCGTGCGCACTTAACCGCTATGCCACGGGGCCGGCCCGAGGATTTTTTTCAGCAATAAACTTAAGAATGGTTTAAGGATGCCTTATGAAAAAGAAAGAGTAAAGTTTACCCGGACTGACGGAGGGTGAGGATAGTCAGTAATTTCATTCTAAGTCATCTAGATTAACCTAAGAATCTACCTCCCCCCTCACTCAGGTACAGGCTTAGCTTAATGAGATGCAGAATCAAGTCAAACAGAAATATCCTGAGTATATGGATTCACAATGCTCATAATTTAAAAATTTTTAAGAATTATAAATGTAAAATGTTATGCTTTGGGTCCCAAATCCTCTAAAACTTTGAGAATATCAAAAGCTAAATTTTCAGACTATTATGAAATCCTGCCATCCCAGAAGTCAGAAACCACACATATGCTACCAGTACTTTCTAAAATCATCTGTTACTTCTCTTGGTTCACTTTAGGCTTGGGATAATGAAAGGAATATCAAATAAAATTAAATTTCTTGAGTTTAAGAATTTCGAGAACATGTTTTAAACAACACTTGATTATAAACTTTTTATGACTCAGTTCATGTCTGCACTTATAGTCTTATTTGTGGATGCCCAAACATTTGTCGGCCAACTGATATTCACATACTCATACCCACACTCTAGACATACTATGTATGTCATTATACAGACTTTAGCACTGTACTTATTAAAAGTGTGACATATTTGGAGTGTGAAAAGCCCAAGATTTTTGTTTCTGAATCTTGTTAGATGTGTAATGGTAACCAATATGATATGCATGCAAATCAATGAAGTGGCAAGTTTTCCCCTGCAAGAGAGAAAGCAATTTAAAAAGCTGCATTTCTAAGAATCTAATCTTGGCACCACAGACTAGATAGAGAAACAGCAGCAGCACATCTATCACAGAGAAGCAGGCCTGCTTAAGGCGAGCCTTTCTGGTATCAGAAGGAAATAGACTTTACTATAACTGTTGGTATCAGGTCACATACACAGCTCATTAAGAGGCTGGGTAAGCTGCACCTACTAACTCTGCTTGAAGTATTCTTCATTAACGGGCCTTATGGCAAAACAAAAAGATTTCCCCCCAAAACAAATTGATACCTAATGCAAATGGTGGCTATTTTTATATCTTAATATCGAATGAGTTGGCCTTACACAAATTATTGACTTTAGAGTATTTTTAAACAATGAACAAATACAATCCTAGATCACCTTAAAATTTTACTGCTCCAAGCCCCCCCCCATTGTCCTATATTAGATGAAAATGTACTGTAAAGTCTTCATTTCTAAATAGATATCATCCCTTTAGAAAAGCTGTTCTCAAACTTATTAAAGGGTCAGCTATTTCTTGGTGGTATACCACAAAGTGTTTTTATATTTAAATTAAAATAACTATAATTTCTGCTAAACAGATAGACATCTCATGATATGCTAGTATAGAAGAGTGGCAAGCAAGTGTCAAAGGCATAATAAAAATTCATGAAAGAAAAATTAATACTGAGAAAATTCTATCCCTTAGTTCGTTTTTCTTGTGAATATGCTATTATCTGATTTACAAAGCAAAACCCCTTGGGCCACTGTTCGGAAGACCAGGGCTCTGCAAGAGCCAATTTCAAAGTTATAAAAGTTCAGAGTTATGAAAGACCACTTCAACGCAGAATAGCTTATTACAGTGCACTGGAAGTATGCTATGCTAAAGTTCATTTCTCAGATAGTTTTAATCACATCAGTAAGTGGGAATACTTTAAGACATATGTTCAAAATAAATACTTTTGTATTTAAGGTATCTAATGAAATTTTATTCATTTTTGCCCACACGCATAATGAATCTTTTCACTTTTCCCCTTGAACCTTTTTCACTTTTCCCTTGATTTGTCCTCTTATATATTTATTTTTTATCCTCAGTGGTTCCAATTAAAGCTCTTGTGTTTAATAATGAAGGTAGTTTACTTAAGCTTAACTGTCCATGTAACCAATAAATCTTTTCCCAATTTTGACAATTCTCTCATTTAAAGGTACTTCCAAACATGTTAAGAATCCATCTCAATGACCCCAGAAAGAGGATTTTGAGATTAAGCTGAACTGCCTTCAAATAATTTCAAACAAATTGGCACACAAATTAGTATTTTGCAAGAAGAGGCCATTGCCATCGCAGTACAAGCACTTGGACTGAGATATAACAAGGCAATATTCTTCTTAGTTTATTATAGTGCAAGTTTCCACATGGGAAGCCCACCAGATAAAGATGCACATTAAAAAATGTAAACATATAGAATTCTCAAATTCTAAGTGATACCCAGTTATTCTAACCTTTCCATCTTCATTTAAGCATCAAGTGCCCCTGTGTGTCACAGAATGCAACTTCAATGTCCATTCTGTTAGACTGTGAGCACTTTGTTTCATCAACAGGAAGAATTAACACTTATCTGACTGAAATGCAAGACACTGATGGAATATCATTTATTTATATGCAAAATCAAGTGCACCTGATTCATATAAGGTGTCCCCAACAATCTAGGCATTATTCTTAAACTACATTTTTTCTCTTTAAAAAGTTTACTTAGGTATTTTTTAATTGCTTAAAAAGTTACTTCAACCCTGCCAAAATTCTGAATCCTTTCTTTTGTTGTTTTCTCTTGGGCCCTGAAATCTAGAGAGGCCTCAAAAAGACAGAATAATAAAAAAAATCGTTTAATAACTGACCAACATCTGTTAAGGTAAAAATAGTTTAAAAACACATTCAATTTCAGCAGAGAAGTGCTGGAAACATGTAAAAAGTAGGAAAGTAACTTCCAGCGAGGCGGCAGAGCAGTGCTAGAATCATTCCACAGGTCAGCCCTAATCGCTGAAGATGTAGCAGCCCCAGTACTGTGCAGTCAGGCAGACACGTAAGAGCCTTCCATTACTCCCCTCCACCCAAGTCCTGACAACTGAGAAGCTAATAGTTAGCCTTCTCATTTAATCCATATTGTCAAATTTGTTAAATAATCTTAATCCATAATAGGATAAGAGAGAACACACATAAAAGTATATAAGAGGCGATTATAAGAATAATTTGTGGATAATTTGAAAACAATCTAACATTCACATTAGGTAACAGGAAGATATTAAACTCACGTCACACATTAGAAGAGGTATGTATGTAGATATCATTCAGAGAAAAATTGGCCTAAAGAACATGAAAATGTCACAAACAGTTAATAAAGGGAAAACCTAATGATAACAAAAAAAATTCTCTTTTTAAATAGATTGTCTCTAACCGGAACATATTTAAATGTTTTATTAGGAAAAATATATATAAAAATGATTTCATACTGTGATATTATATGCTGAAAGTACTGCAAGGATATATGATCAATTTACAACAAAAACATAATGGTTAAATTTGTAATTTTTAAACATTGTCTATATGTGTTGTAAAATGCTGTAACGTTTTAATGAGCATTAAAACAATCATGGAAGTAAAGAGGAGCAATAATATGTCTAACCTCTGATCATTATGCAAAAACAGCAGTCAAATTGAAGAGCTAAGCCTACTGGGGATTGGAGCTAGTAGAAATACTAAAATGAAACTTTAATTTAGAAAATTCCATTTAATCAATCCTCAGCTAAAAAGCTTTGAATAAATCATGATATCTTGGCAAAATGGCCTACAAAGCTGCTGGGGGAGGAAACAAGGTGAAAACACCCAGAAGAAAAATTAATTTTTGACAGAGATGCGTGTCCTAAGGTAGGGACAGAAGACTTGCACACACAAACAGCCCCACAGCATCTTACCAGACAGCTGATCTCTCCTACAACAGCAACACCCAGAATGGATTTTTATAAATATCAATTTTCCTTGCTAAAATTGTTGGATTACTAGAGAAAACAAAGCCCTTTGTCCAAAGTTAGCATTAATTCCTTTTTTTTTTCTTTAATGGTTTCTTTAACTCATTGGCCCTCAAATGTTAGTTAACATCAAGGCTATTTGGCTACTTCCAAGTGTCTATGGTTTGCTGCTCTAAGATGAACTTAATTTCTTCTTCTTTTTTTTTGGTATCAATAAAGCCCAGACATTCCTGGTCA
Source organism: Diceros bicornis minor (assembly GCF_020826845.1). Lineage (NCBI taxonomy): Eukaryota > Metazoa > Chordata > Mammalia > Perissodactyla > Rhinocerotidae > Diceros > Diceros bicornis. The sequence continues at coordinate 48,751,053 of NC_080756.1, read as the reverse complement.
GTGATGCCTTTATTATTCCTGTTTCCTTTGTACTCAGTCACTTCACTGGGTTTAAGGCATGCTTTGTGTATTTAGTTTGCAAAAATAAAACTTTTAGTACAAATTTATTTTTTTATACAAATTTTTATGGCACAAGCAGCAAATGTGCTGTTTTAAGAAAATATATAAATATCCTTTTCTTCTGTACAAATATCTCCAGTATTCCCTACCCCATTTATAATTTTTAACTGTACATGGTCTGCCTCATCCTTCTCTAGCAGCTCCCCCCCCCCCTCCAGATCTCAACCAAATTGGTATTTACATGTTTGCGTTGGAGGCAGTCAGAGGAGGAGGGCCCCTCCTCAGGAGGAGTCTGTACAAGGAGAGGGGGGCGGTGGGTAGAGGTGATGAGAGTAGCTCCTCTCTGTGTATGGAGAAGGTGGGCAGCTTTCATAGTTCTCTTCCGCCGACAAGTATTGGCTTCGGGGCGTGGGAGGTGGGGGCACAGGCTCTGAGTCATAGTTCAAGTCACTAGTGTAGCCCTTGGCTGTTGCCACTGAGGTCATTCTCCGGCTGGGAGCATAGTCACTGTCACAAACATCTGTGCTGCAGGGTGTGGTGGGGGGTGCAAAGTGCCGGTAACTGTAGGGTCTGTAGCTGGTATAGGAAAAAAATCAAGAGAAGCAAAGTTAGTTTTATAGAAAAGTGGTTTTCCCTATCAGAATACAAAGGTATTACATGTAAACTTCACCTTCAAGATAAGCTACCACAATCTAAATTTGCACAGACCAAGAGGCAATTTTCAATGGCAGATTGGAGGAGGAAGATATTTTATATTTGCAAATAAAATGCGATGAGAGGTAATTAAAAATGGCTAGGATGGGAATGCAGAGGCAAACTCAATCTAGCCTCTGGATGTGCTCTTATATCTTTAAGTTAAATTGTATCACGGAATAAAAAAATACTCAAAGTTGTACTTCATGGTCATCTTTGGAAAATCTCTCAGTTATACACTTTGCATTTAGTCTATAGAGTGGACCTCACCAATTTTTGCCGTTCCATGGTCTGTGAGAAGAATAGGTCTTCACATATTTTACACTACTCAAACATGTTAGCATTCCCTCAACATTCTTTAACTGCTCCATAATTTACCTGATGAATAATTTAATGATGTCCAAAGACTTCATTCTCTTTAAAACTCAAATATTGCACAAGCCAGGCTGAACTGTGGTAGACAGCCTAAAGGGCATATCTATCCCATTCCTGTTACTATCAGCAAGGGGAAACTGCTGTGGTTTGGGGGAAGGAGTTTTGATTCCCTGTGTACAGACAAGCATATTGTCATAAGAGCAGCTTTAACTGAAAATCAAAACGATAAATTCTAAATATTTATATAGGACCGGGGCATTTTCTAATAAGTATTTCAGAGACCTAATTTATTTCTTACACATGTTTATCTACCTTTTCAAATAATCTGTAGCTGTTAAGTTTGTAGCATGGCTAACTAACGAAAAAGGCATTCATTAGAAAGAGAGGAAAGTACTAGTAAAAATAAGAGCTAACAAAGTGCTGCCTTTTCTATCATTTCTACTTCTATTTGTAACGTCATATATCATTTATATTTTAAATATGGTAAAGTTGAGCTTATTTCATATTATCCCAATCAAGATTTATTCATATGATTTCTCATCAAAGTGACTGCAAGAGAGAGGTAACAGCAAGCGTAAAACTGAAGTAGCAATTCATGAAATACCCAGTGATATGGAGCGCCACAAGATAATATCCCAGGATACAAAAACCATTTGATGTCACTTAGGGCTGGCCTCAAAAGAAATGGCTGCCAAAAGATCAAACGTTACATGACCTGCTGAGCAGGTTCTCAAGTGTTCTTACTACCAATATTGACATGATGTCATAGTATTTTTTTAGGTCTTATCTTTCTGTCTAATCAGGTGCTAAGCCTTAGTGAAACTTCTTGGCTCAACATTTAAAAGGCCCAACACTTCCATTTTCATGGAGGAAAAAAACAGGAAAGGGGAACAAAAGGAAATAGAATTAACAAAATTCTTTTAAGTTTCAGTTTAGACAAAAATCTCGAGAAATGATAAAAAGTTTACTCAGAATAAACAAACTGGGCTTACTTTGAGATGTGGGAAATGGTAAAATGACAATTGTTTTTGATGCAATTATGTTTAATCAGTGTTTTATTTAATTTAAAGAAAATCTTTTTAAATAAAATTTTAGGTCTTTCCTTTTACTTTTTCAATTTTCAGGTTTCTGACGTTCTATTTTGGCTTTTTAGAACAACTTGTGACAGGGAAAGCAACATTTACAGTAAAACATAAAAACAATCAGTTCAGAGTGAAGCCTATCTCACATAGTCTTATCTATAAACTGAAATGAGAGATCTGAATGAGATACTATAAACATTTTCCCCTTGATTTCTATAGATCTGTAAGGTTATATCAGGGCAATTTGACTGGAATGCTAGGAAGCACCTTATCTAGAAGACAAAAGGCACTTGAGGGATGCCAATAAACACCGGACACTAAGTGTTTAGATAGAGAATATCAAGCTGTTGACTTTCTGCTGGCCTTTCAAATAAGCTAGAAAAGTAAGGATGACACACTTAACCTGCTCAATATGCTCTACAGAATCACAAATCAGCACAAAGGCATAATTTCCCTCTTTTTGGCTTACAAACACATTTCATTTATTTTAGTGAGTCACGATTTATTCCATGCAACTATATGAGAAATCTTACATTCCAGATTGTAATAACATATGTAAGCAAGGGCTGAACTTCAGCTTCTCTCAACTTCTCTCAAATTCTGTGCTCTTAATGCCCCTGCTGTTTTAGAGCTCTCACAACTCTCTGAACCATAGTCTTATTCCAATATTCCATTCTTAGACTATCAATCAAACCTAACCCGAGAGTAACCTATTTTGAAATCAGTCACTTTGGTGGGTAACTTTTCCTTAGAATACTGTCAAAGCTTTGGGGGTTCTACTTTATTACTCTAAAAGCCAGCATTTGCGACTCTCTTTAAACAAATGTATAATGCCCTGAAAGAAAAGGATTTGTTGTAGGGGTCATGTCAGCATTACCAAGACAAGATGCCTATTCCATCTTGGTGACCATCATCTACTCATTCGGGGCTACATCAAGCCCACAACTAGAATACTTCTTCCGTCTAATAAATACTTCGACTTACAACCATGTGTCGCTTAACGACGGGGATACGTTCTGAGAAATGAATCTTTAGGCGATTTCATTATTGTGCAAACATCATGGAATGTACTTACATAAACCTAGATGGTATAGCCTACTACACACCTAGGCTATATGGTACGACTCTTATGGGACCACCGACATATTAGAGGAGGATTTGTGTTACCTGTAGGACCTATGAGTGGAAGGACTGTTTGAAGAATAACCAAATTCCATAGTGTAATGTGATCGCTCTGTGGCTGGGGATGGCGGAGGGTTCAAAATCTAAAAGGAAAAATAATTAAATTATTAAAATAACAATAGTCTATCCCAGACAGAGACTATTAGACTTTCTTTGAACTTCTCCTCCTTCATCTCTGTTCATACTCCTCTCCATTACACTATTAGCACAATCTTTCTTTTCCAAAGAATTGACTTCAAATAGTACTTTAGGATTGTGGCTCTCTACAACCCAAGACACAATTTCATCACAGCTAAACAGCACAAGGTGATGAGAAGGAAATCTATAATCTACAAGTCACTGGTTTAAGTTCAGCACAGCTGGGTTCTGATTTTTCAAAATTATGAAAATTCAGAGAAAAATTACTGTCTTAGGAGAAGTACCAGGTATGCTTACTGTTTGGGGAGGTCATGGAATGAAGGTCCTAAGCCTCTCAGGAGGTACTATTTAGTAGTTCTACTTTTACCTGAAATATGAAATTAATGTCCAGTTCTTCTAGATATGCTGGTCACTACAAAGTAAACTTAAAGAAAGATTTATAAGTTCTCACATGATGGTGGTAAATCCTTCTTTGAGCCTTACATGCCTAAATTCCATACTAAAAAACTTTTTACACTACCATCACTGCATATTTACATTTAAATGAAAATGAGTTACAAATATAAGATCCTATTTATCTTAGCATTCAAAGGAAAACAGACTCTTACTGCAGGAAAGTAAGTGCCTTTGGTACTTGAAGAACTACTTGATGATGCTCCCGTGACATGAGCTCGGTCATAAGGCGGTCCACTGCTTCCTCCCATGATACTGAGGGAGCTAATCATTGATTTACCTCGAGACATTCCTAAAATGAAAGAGGATAAACACTTAAGATGAATAAGATCCATAAAAATGCATGAAATAATTTTATTCAAAACTAGGATTATAAATACCAATAGTCAAATAGTTTGATTTTAAAACAATTATGCCGTCTTTTCCGAATAATAATTGAAAACACTTAATGGAGAAAGGAAATGCATGTTCTCTAGAAGCGAATACTTCTATTGAGAACTGGCCTAAAACAAGGCCAAGAATAGCTCCTATCCCTTTTCTCCCCAGGACGGAAGCAGAGTTCTGCAAAATGAGAGGTTTTCAAACTCACAGAGGATTTGAGGAAGAAAGGACTGTGGAGAGTGGAGGCTGTGAAGCAGGGTAGACTAAACAATAGATTTGCTCCTAAGGAAACTAAACCCATTTTTAAGGGCATAAACACAATGTATGGAAAATTATTTCTTCAACTCCTGGATGCAAATGTTGTTGGACTCATAACCACCAAGGCTAAAGAAGAAATTCTGTTTTTTCCAGTGACTCCCCAAATTCCACTAATTGAAAATAGGAATGGCAACAAGGAATCATTATCATTAACAGTTTAAAAGCCATGTCTGTTTACTTAGAGTTAAACCCAAAATAAGTTCTTATTTTCAGAGGGCTTTTGCCTGGTACTCCTTTTCCATATTCATTAAAAGAAAGGCTTCTTTTCTCTAAAGGCACCAAAAAGCATTGAAAAGAAAGCTGTACTTCCTTAGAGCAATACGGTCTAACCAAGTACAGAACTTCTGGCTACTTGGCTATGCCTAAACAAACCCTAGGCCCACTGTCATCACCTACAGTTAGGAGAAAACATAAGAATATATCCCTCCCTGCTATTACTCAGATATTTCCAAATCTTTCTTGCTGAAAAGGAATCTTTATTTTTTGGCCTCCTTTAATTCCTGGGCTCAGCCGTACTGAGGTCCCTGGTAGTGAACCTAAAGAACATGTGGTTTATGACTCTTTTCACCAAATAACTAGCTGATTTACTTTCAGTGGAGCACACCCAGAAATGCAGTATATATAAATGCTTACATATGTATTTGCTTTACATCTTTTGGAAATTTCTACCAAAACACATTTAAGGTCTCTTGTGTATAGAGAAAGTGCTAAAAGTAAAAGAAAACATTTGTTCTTATAATTTTTTAAACCCTAAGTAGTCTAATTTGAAATAGACTCTAGGCAGTATCCTGTTCCCATAATGGAAACTTGGCAGTCTTGCCAGGACCCAAGACTTGATTCTCAAGGGATCAGTCTTAACTCACCTGGAAGAGATCCTGACAAAGAACTTGGGTGTGGCACATAACCAAGGGGCACAGAAGCTGGTCCATGAACTACATAGTCATTAGTCATGGTTTCTCCATCTCCCTTCATACGTGGACACAACATCCTCTGGCAGATAAAGTATATGGTTCCAGATACAAAAATGGTGACAATTACTCCAATAACTGAACCAACTGTATTGGTAGCCTGTGGTGCTGGCTCCTCAGTTGGATCTAAAATGCGGATGCAGTACAGTTATATAATGGAAAACCAACTGTAGATTCAAAATAGTAATTGAAAAGACGGCTAGTGAGCAGAACGTGAACGTAATGAAGACAACTTATAAACATTTTTCTCATGAATACATATACACCATGCCCCATGGATATATGGATACATGTCGTCATTAGGAATCAAAACGAACTATCCTAAGTGAAGGCAGAAATAAAACAATACACTGAGAAGTATAATTACAAATTGATAAAAACAAAGATATTAAGTGAACTACAGATTTAAACACCATTAAGAAGCTTTAAATATATATATATAAATAAAATCTATCCTACTTCATTCTGCATATCATAAAAATCAAGATTATTTTGGAATTTCAGAGGAAATTTTAGCACCAGAAGGGATGGACCTGGAAAAGTCATCAAATGTTTTACCTGGACTAGTGAAGAAGCCAAAAGCAGTTCTGAGCTTGATTTTAGGTTTGAAAAGTGACACTTAGGCCTGGTGAAGGGAAATTAGAAGCTAAAGATGAGCATTAGCTCTCAGGCCCAATTTGCTGCTGCCTCCAGGATGAGTCTAGCTGCCTGAGGGCAAGGAACATAAGGTCTCTGATAACTGAGTACACAGAAAGAAAGGCCAGAGCATGAGAGCATCAGAGGAAGACCCTGCCCATGGCATCCACCTTCACGGGATCCCTGAGCTATCTGAGGCTTTAGAAGATGATGGTATCAATATCAGAAGTGGAGGGAAATAGGAAAAGGGGCTCATCAAATTTAGAGCATCACTCCTCTATTTAGAAGGAAAATTCTTCCATTCTGAATAGTCAGACTATGTTACAATTGCAGATCCTCTAAAAACCTTCCTTCTGCCTTATATTACCTCCAATCTCCCACCCACATAGCTAAACTCATCCTCTGATAGATTAAACGAAAGAAATGAGAGAAAATGACATCGTATAATATGTAGGGGCTGCCAGTTACATATTTCGTCTGTGGCCTCTGAGACATAGACTCTCCTTGCTCCTTAGCCTTTGTAAGCAACCATCCCATCTTGCTCACTCCTTTTCAGTGCCCTGGCATTCCTTTCTAACGCCAAGCTTCAAGAAAGACTAGTTTACACTCACTATCTCCAATTCTTAGTCTCGGGGTCACATCTTAACTCACTGAAATCAGGCTTCTATCCTCATCAACACACTGAAACTAGCCTGGCAAAGGTCAAAGTTCTCCTATTTCCCATATTCAATAAACTCTTCATCTCATTGACCTCTCTATACATTCAATACTGCTGGCTCTTGTTTTCTTCTCAAAAATGTCTGATCAATATCTTTCCAAAATACCGGTCTCTTAGTTTTACTATCTCTGATTATTCTTTCTCCGTTTCCTTTTGTCAGCTTCATTCTCTTTTGTCTGCCTCTTAAGCGCAGGTGCTTCCTAGAGTTCTATCTACCATCTGCTATCTTCCTCTTCTACTTACTCTCCCTGGGAGGTTTCATCCATTGTCTCAGCTTTAATTATCACTAATAAACTGAAGAGCCCAAACCTCTCTCTTAAGCTACAGACTCATATAGTCAACTACTTCCTGAACAGCTTCAATGGGATATCACGGGCAATTTTAATGCAACATATCTAAACTGAACTCATCGTCACCATCTCTGCCATGTTTCCTAGATTCCAGGGGTAAAGTAGATCACAAATAAATGATGGTGCCTTTGGTAAATTAAAGGCATTTAAATTAAATTAAAAACAAAAATAAATTAATAAAAAGCCTACGTCAGCCAAACATTACATCTCCAGCCAAGATGTGGAATGGTACTTCAGTTTTCCATCCCTGTTACATATTCTAGTTACTGACTCCAGTCACTCAATGAGGTACCTGTGAGTCAATCTAAACCTATTAACTGTATCTAAGGGTTTGGTAACCACTTTTTATTTTATTTATGAAATTTATCCCTTCCTCTCCACTACCACTGCTCTTCTTGATTTAGAGCTTCATCATCTTCTGTCTGAATTACAATAGCCTCCTAAGCATTTTTAAACTACACACTGCAAGTCATTAGGTGAGGAAAACAATTCAGTGGGTTGCAACCAGCATTTTAAAACAGAAAACTTCAGAATGCATTCTACATAATATAGGTAAATACTGTTGTATGGCACTTTTGTCTCTTTTATGTCTGCACCCACATCTTTGTATTTCTCTTGATGTGGTCACAAAAGTTTGAAAGGAACCAACATAACTGATTTCCTTGCCTATAATCTTATCACCTCCAATCTATCTGCTTTACAGCTTTCACAATTATGTATCCATGACAGTCCTTTCCTTAAGTTTTTCAATGACTTTCCATTATTCTGTAATACTGGCTAGGCTCTTAGGAAGAAAAGCAAAGTCCTCCAGTATCTTACCTTTACGTATGTTATCTCTTGCTGACATCCCTCAAGACGTAGCCTATATTTTGGCAGTCCCACTTACATGTAGTTTCCCAAAGGTGCCTGTTTCACTCTGCTTTTGAACAAGATCTTCCCTCTGCATGGAATGCAATCTCTCTATTTATCTGCATAACTAATACTATTCGCTGATCAACACCAAACCTTAAGCACCATTTTTCTAAGAAGTCTTCCTTGATTGAACCCCATCTTCATTTCTAAAGATGTGACCCCTCTCTCCTTTGCGCTACTTGTACAGATCTCTATTATAGCACATTGGGTAACACTTATTGCACTCCTTTATCAAAAGTACCTACTATGAGTCACGCTATATGTTTTATATACTATACATTAAACCATTTAATTTTCTCACAACCAGCAGGCTAAATATTATTATCTTCATTTTAAAGACGAAGAAACTAAGGTTTAACAATAACAAATCATTTGTTGGTAAGAAGTGGAGCTAGAATTCAAATCCATCTCTGCCTGGCTTTAAAATCCCAATTCTGGGCCGGCCCCGTGGCTTAGCGGTTAAGTGTGTGCGCTCCGCTACTGGCAGCCCGGGGTTCGGATCCTGGGCATGCACCGACGCACCACTTCTCCTGCCATGCTGAGGCCGCGTCCCACATACAGCAACTAGAAGGATGTGCAACTATGACATACAACTATCTACTGGGGCTACGGGGAAAAAAAAAGGAGGAGTATTGGCAACAGATGTTAGCTCAGAGCCGGTCTTCCTCAGCAAAAAGAGGAGGATTAGCACAGATGTTAGCTCAGGGCTGATCTTGCTCACAAAAAAAATCCCAATTTTTTTTTTTATTATTTTTTTTATTTTTTTAATTTTTTGTTTATTGCAGTAACACTGGTTTATAACATTGTAAAAATTTCAGGTGTACATCATTGTACTTCTATTTCTGCATAGACCCAATTCTTACTATTACCTCAACCACAGAGGACTCCGAGAAACTTGGTACAGGAACCATGTATCATTAGCACACAGCAGGTATTCAGTAAACATTTGTTGAATAAAAAATAGATTCTACAAGTCGTAGTGTGTATCCCATTTGAATTTTGTAAAAATACCAAGTTAAAGTCTTCATTAAGATTCAAGAGTTTTTAAATGAGTTCTATCTAAATTCATTAAACCAGTTTTGACAGGGTAGACCTGGCTTATGCTGAATTCCATTCAGAAATAAGTTTATCAATTTGGGATATATTTTATGTTAGGGCATTGGTCAACAGTTATGAACTTTGAAGAAACTATAGGCTATTCAGCTTAGGGTCTCTAGGCCTAGGGCTACATGGTGGCCAAAGTATCCTCAGGTACATTTTAAGGAAGCTCTTCAACTCACTGAGAGACTGGTAGAAACATGTCAAGAAAAAAATGGGAGACTTGAAACAGAGTAATGTTCAGAAGTTCTTAAGTTTAGAACACTGATTAATTTCCATGTATCTCAACTGTTTGAGAATGTCCTAACTTTAGTTGTGGCAAAACAATGTTTATTCTTTTCTGATGCTTTACTAAACGTTTCTGTGAAGATTTTTGTGCAAAAGAAAACTGCTATCTTTAAGGAATTATTAAAAGCAAAATATAAAAAAATCTTTGGAATAAATAGTTTAACATTAATACTTATTTCTTAATAAGGAAATATTGATTATAAGTGAAACTCACACAGAAAGAAAAGGAAAAAGTATTTTTAAAATTCTCCCTTAACAGTAATACACAAGTTTTAGTCCTACTTACAACAATCCAGTTCATCTGATTTGTCACTGCAATCCACATTATGATCACATTTCTTGTGTTTTCCAATGCACTGACCATTGGCACAGCGGAACTGATCAATTAAACAAAGCACTGGGGAGAAAATGCAAACAGTTCTCTTATTTTTACTATCATGTAAAGCCAAACTCGGGCAAGAGTCAAAAAGTGCTTTCTGAGTGCAAATGAAAAACAAATTAGACTTTTAGATATAATTTAAAAAATTATTCTCAGGGGATTTCCACTGGTAGAGAGAAAAGAGTAGAGAAAGGAATCCAGCAGGAAATTTCCTATTTTGTTCTTTACGTTAAATTTCATCTTTCACTAATAATTCTGTTAAGAATTCGAGAATTCTACATGCATTTCTAGACACTAAAAACTTCTAGAGAATTTGTTGGTTTGTTTGGTTTTGTTGCTGTTGTTTTTTTTACTGTGTTAAAGGTTAGTAGAAGGAAGAGGAAAATATGGAATTATTTTACATTGTAATAAATAAATCCACTATTCAGAGTTCACTGGAAGCAAGGACTATCTACATACTGAAGGTCTAATCTTTTGGCCTCATTTCTCAATTTGCAAAGATTATTAACGTATATAAACCACATGCATGTTAAGTGAATTAAAACAACAATTTGGAACATGCTACTGTTTAGATATAATAAAGTCAAATGGATTTGAAAAACTCCAAATCTACCACTAAGCCAAAGCAATACTCTGAATTTCAAACAACTTAATGGAAAAAGGACTACATATCCAGGCCCTAGGAATTTGGATACCTTCACAGTTCTTCTCATCTGATTTATCTTGACAGTTTGCATCTCCATTGCATCGGAGGGCACCATCAATACACTGCCCGCTGGCACACTGAAACTGGGACTCTGAGCATACAGGACAATTGAGTTCATCACTGTGGTCTTCACATTCAGTAAACCCATCGCACCGCCAAGCCACAGGGATACAGTCAATTTCTCCCGTGAAACAAGTAAACTGCTGAGGAGAACACGTTGGGGGTTCTTCAAATGAACAAGAGGAGGGGAGTAACAAAAACACAATAATAGTCACACACAGGTACAAACATTTACACCTGAGTGAAGCTCATTTAATAATTATCATATACAAAACACTTTAGAATAGACAAAATTTGTAAACTATCTCATCTAATCAGAGAAAAAGTAAAATTTTTATACTACTTCATTTAGATTCACTAACTTGCAAAACATTATAATAGCAGAAGTTTTCAAGTAGGATTACTATATTTGCAATCCATTAGACTCTCACACATAACCTAGGAATAATCACTATAATCATCAACCTCCAAATATTTTAAAGTTAGCCTAGAATTCATAAATTTTCTATCTCTGAAGTTCTCAAAGAGTGGTCCTCAAACCCCTGGGGGTCCCTGAGACTTCTTTCAGAGGGATCTACAAGGTCAAAACTATTTTATAATAATACTAAGATGTCACTTGCCTTTCTCACTACATTCGCACTAATGCTACAAAAGGAATGGTAGGTAAAACTCTTGGCACAAAACTCAAGGCAATGGCACCAAATTGTACTAGTAGCCATTGCATTCTACAGAGCCACGCACTCACAGTAAAAAAAAAAAGTGCCAGTTTCATTAAAGAATGTTCTTGATGAATCAGTAAAAATATTAATTATATTAAAACCAACTCTGAGTACATGTCTCTTCAACATTCTGTTTGACAAAATGAGAAGTATGCAGAAAGCTCATATTGCATACCTAAGTATGATGGTTTCTCAAGGAAAAGCATTTTGAGTTTTAAACTCATCCCAAAATGGAATACTATTTGTATTTGAAAGAACAACTGACAAATAAACTTTAGTTATTTACACTTGGATATCTGGCAGAAAGTTTAATTAAAAAAAAAACCAAAAAACAGTGAGCCTGTTACTTCAAAGAAAACAATGACAAACCATAACACTGTACTTTTGCGGCAAATTATAGCACTGGAGTTTTCAATGAGAAATTATAATTTTGGAAAACTTATATCTAATACTGTAAGCTTGACAGATTCCCAGTACTAAAAGATTTTTCTAATGAGATTGGTGGTGATATTAACACGTGATTTTTTGATATTGTATAATGAAATGCGTCAAAATCTGAAGATCTGGGAATTTCTGAATGGAATTCTAATATTTCCAAATAACTAAAGTCTAAGGATACAAAATCATGCATGAATAAAATATCCATTCAGAGCACAAAACAGATCAACGGATTTTAATATAAGAGACTATGATGGTTTCAAATTCCACACTGCAACTAAACCTATAGAAAACTACCACTTGTCAAGATTTGGTGTAGAATTCAAGATGAATACCCACAGTTATTTGAAAAGATTATTATTATAGTCCTCTGTTTTCCAACTACATATCTGTATGAGGCCAAATTTCTTCATATATTTCAACCAAAACTACATACTACAACAGATTGAATGCAAAAGTAGACATGAGAATCCAACTCAACATTAAAGAGGTTTGCAAAAATGTAAAAATAATGTCATTTCTCACTAAAATTATTTTGCTTTAGAAAATACAGTTCATTTTCTTAACAGATTTGAGAACATGTAAGGGTTTACTATTGTTAATAAATATTTTTTAATGTTCTTGGCTTTAAATTTTACTACAGTATGTATAAATATAACCTATGCAAACGAAAGCTCTTTAGGGTTCTCAATAATTTTTTAAAATATAAAAATATGCTGAGACCAAACAGTTTGGGAATTTCCATTGATCCCAATTTCTTTGTTTTGTAAACGAGGAAATTGCGGCTCAGAAGGCTAAGTGACTGCCCAAGGTTACAGAGCTTCCTATAAACAAAGGATGATAAAAAAAGGATAGGACTAGAAGGGCAGTCTCCTTACTTTTAGCCCTTTGCATTTTTACCACTACACCACAGGTTCACCGACCTCTTTTAAAAACTTATCTGTTAGTAAATTCTATGAAGAACTCAATAACTTTATTATTTGATTATGGATCAGAAAACCTTTATCTTTAAAATAGAGAATATTGCAGATTACAGGTGAACAGTTCACATGGGAATCTGAGGATTATTTATAGAGGAAATTTGAGCCTATTATGTATTCAGCACTATACTAGAACATGTGGAGAATAAAAACAGATAAAGTATGGTCAACGTCTTTAAGGAGCTTTTAATTTGGTTGGAGACAGGAAGACAGTAATGAATACAAAACAAATGATTACATTAGTCTGAACTGCATGTCAGGCAACTGTGGTAACAAGTGCTACAGCTCAGAGGAAGAGGAGAAAATAACAGCTAGTGAAGGTTTCAGACATCATGAGGAGACGAGCTGCACCTTGAAAATGAGTAAGATTTAGGATGGGCATGCAAGAAGAGAAATACATCCCTAAAATTCCACAAGTATACCCACAGAGACAAAAACAAAACAGAATATGCCACAGTGATCATCAAATTCTAAACAACTAAACAAAAATAAAGTGAGCAAGCTGGGAAGAAATACAAAATGAGTTGAAGTAAGACAGGCTCAAACTGAAAACACATCTTGAAGGTCAGGCAGAGGAATTTAGACTTTGTATTTCATTTGTCTCCACTGTAAAATCAATGTTAAATCACAAAACAATCTTCTACACAAACATTCACTGCCGTTTTATTCTTAATAACAAAAAAATTGAAAACAATTAAAATGTCCCTAATAAAATAATAAATTGTGACATAGTTATACAATGAAACACTACTCAGCAATAAAAAGAAAAAAACTACTGATACACTCCACTATACATTTGAATCTCAAAAATACTATATTAAGCAAGAGAATCTAAAAAGAGTATATATGTTACAATTCCTTATATAAAGTTCAAGAACAGGCAAAGCTAAACTATGGGGATAAAAATCAATTAATAGTGGTTACTTCTGGAAGAGGAGAATTGGCTGCTAATGGACACGAAGGTACTTTTCTTAATGACGACACTGTGTATCTTGATTTGTGTGTTGGTAACGTAGTTGTATTCACTTGTTAAAACATTCTATTCATTTAATGCACACATTATAAAATAATCAAAGGTCTTTTAAAGGACATTTTCTTTATTTTATTTTATTTATTTTATTTTTTTAATTTTTTGTTTATTGCAGTATGGAAGGCCATATCTTTGCTTCAGTTTTATCTATGTTAGCATTACATAAAGGTAAATTTTTCTAGGATTTGCCTTTTTTAGAGTAATAATACAGTACCCTGATATGGAACTACTTGCTATTTTTTTAGTGGTAAAATATACTTAACAAAGTTTACCATTTTAAAGTATAAGTTCAGTGTCATTAAGTACATCCACATTGTGTACTTGCCGTTTTTGGGGGGATACTTCAAGTACCAGAGCTTAACTTCTACTTTGCACACATGTGATCTCCCTAACTAAACTGTATGCTCTATCTCAAAGATCTTCAAATCTCCTGCAGTCTAAGCACAGTGCCTCACAGCTGCTACTCAATACATGTCATTTATTTTTAAAAACTTAAAGGTAAGTTAGAAGAATAAAACATTCTTATAAAACCATCTTATCAACAATTTTTATATTTTGAGTGCATATGTTCTTTTAATCTTTGTTCACAGAAATATGCATTTTATGCAGGTGTCATCATAGTAGAAAACACCATTTTAATAATTGTTTTTCCACTTGAGCCAAATTTTGGCTACATTTTTACATCAGCTTATGATCATAATGTTTCATAGCTATATAAAATCAGTTATTTTACTTAATAATTTCCCTATCATTAGAAATTACATTGTTTTTTAAATTTCTGCCACTATAGAGAACAGTCTTTCTCCTTCAGTTGAATTAACTTAGAATTATCCCCAAGAGGAGGATTTCTGAACTGAGGGAATGAATATTATGGTGTTTGATGCTACCATACTATGCTTTAACAAAGGAATGTACCAATCTGTTATGCTCCCATGAGTGACTGAACTAATTTCACTACAACATTGTTACCACCCAGTGACATCTTAAAAACAATTTTTTCCCCCAAGGTAAGTAAGAAAAACAACAGGGAACTGCTGATGGATATGAACAGAAGAATATTTTTTTCACTGGATACATTCCCAACAGAATCTAGAATTCAGTGGATGGAGATTATAGGAGGTAGAATTAATTCATCTTGTTACCGTCTGGGGTGGAAAAAGCAACTTTAATTATTATTAGGAAATACTCATCACAGGATGAGTTTCCCCCAGTAAGAGCACTTTCTCCTTAGTCCCAGGATTAAGTTATACCTATCACTTGTCTTGATGGATGTACTCTTAGAATAACCCAAAAGCCTAGTATAGTGCAGATGAATAGAATACAAGTGACCAATCAAGTTAGGAAAAAGAGCAATTTCATTGCCAAATCATAGAATGCTAGACTAAGTTATGGAACACGTTAATTGGCATTTAGACCTACACAAGAAAATGGTAAAATATTTACCTCCACATGATAGCTCATCTTGAAGCAGAACTAGGTGCATGGGGCAAGAGCACCTTGTAGTACCATCTCCTTTTACAAGACAAATATGTGAACAGCCACCATTATCCTGAGCACAAGGGTGCTGTCCTGCCAAAAAAAAAAAAAAAAGATAAAGAAAAGGAGGGAGGGGCAGGGAGGAACAGCCCAGTCGAAATCAATTATTTATGAGTTATCAAGAAAATCAAATGTAAAATCACCTCGGACTGTATTTCTACATAAAATAACTCCTCAATCCATCCCTACACAATCTATAAGAAAATGAGGACAACAATTTAAAAACACAAAATACTTATATCTAACCACTGTCTTTACATATTTATATCTAAAATATATTTTAAGTATTTTAAGAAGGTAATGGTACAGCTCACGTTAATTTTTGTAAATAAGAAAAGCTGATTATTGAAACCAAAACAACTGCTTCGTAGAATGCTGAGACCTGGATATTATTCTATTTAAAATACAAAAACTCTTCTAAAGTAAAGAGTTTAACTCAGAAATTCTATCTTTCTTAAAGATAACATGATTTTACTCAAAAAGTACATTTTAATGAGGAATCCACTGAAAATTAAAGAGTTATTAGAAGAAAAAAGTTTAAGTTCACATGGAACTCAACCACTCAGATACAATGAAAATTATTTGCTTGGTCATTTGCAAAATATAACTTGGAATGTTACAAACGTTTAATTTCCCTATATCGGCGATAAATTAAACAAATACACTGTCAGGCAACTTTTCAAAGTCTGTCTCACAAGTTGTATTTAATGAAATCATTGCTTTGAATTTTCTACTTAGCTTGTGTTAAAAAAGAAACTTGACATTTGTCATCACTGAATACCAATATCTAATGTAGCCATCCATTTCTCATCTGACTCTCTTCTCAAAAACACATCAGAACTGCTTCAGCATGTGTTAATGAGATTGAGGGAGTCAGCTATCTACAAATGAGCAGATATGTTATACTACATAGATATCCCAAAACAGACATCAGTCATATTAAAATACACAACCTATATAGCAGTGTTTCTCAATCTTTTAATTCCATGACACTTTTGATAAACAAAAATCTCATTCTCTTTAATGTTATTAGAAATTTGAAAAAATACATTTACAAATATAAAGACATATTTAAATGTTGAATTATAAAAAAAGATATCCCCCCTGAAATTCTCCATTGAGGTTTTCTGCAATAAAATATTCATATAGCAAGCAAATAAGTAACTTATATTGTGTTATTATTACCTTATTTCTATTAAATGTTCAGCATGAGTTACATGTCATAACATAGAATGACAACAATTCTAACTTTCTGATTCTCAAATACCTCTAACTTAACTTCTAAGTTCATGAACAGTTACTACATGAGGAAGACTTGAACAAGCAATGGTGCTCTCATTCCTCAATTCTCCTTTTATACTCCAATTTGACTTGAAAGCATTGTGTTGAGAAGTTAAGGAATCCCAACAGTTCTCTCTCCAGGCCTCCATTTAACACTAGCATTCCTGGTATAATCATGTAAGACACAGTAGTGATTGCTATGAGGGTACTTTTTTTTTTTTTTTAAATAATTTTATTTATTTATTTATTTTTTTCCCCCAAAGTCCCAGTAGATAGTTGTATGTCATAGTTGCACATCCTTCTAGTTGCTGTATGTGGGATGCGGCCTCAGCATGGCAGGAGAAGAGGTGTGTCGGTGCACGCCCGGGATCCGAACCCGGGCCGCCAGCAGCGGAGCCCATGCACTTAACCACTAAGCCACAGGGCCGGCCGCTATGAGGGTACTTTTGATTACAGACACATATTAACAAGAAACTAGGCTAACATAATTAGCCATTTCAAAAGTTTTCAATAATATTAAAAAAATATTTATGGCTAGTTTTCTAAGCTGAGAATTGAAAAAGTTATCTAAGAGGGGAAAAAACAGCACTTATTAAGCACAGTCTTATCTAAGTTTTTTTTTTTTTTTAATTTTATTTATTTATTTTTTTCCCCCAAAGCCCCAGTTGATAGTTGTATTTGACAGCTGCACATCTTTCTAGTTGCTGTATGTGGGACGCGGCCTCAGCATGGCCAGAGAAGCGGTGTATCGGTGTGCGCCCAGGATCCAAACCCAGGCCGCCAGCAGCGGAGCGCATGCACTCAACCGCTAAGCCACGGGGCCGGCCCAGTCTTATCTAAGTTTACACACTAATTTTTAGTTTGTTTTGCTTTTGCCTAAGAATAAGATTATTCCATAATAACATATTTACCATTATATAATTTTGCTTTTGTTCAAACTATGGGGGTATATAAGGAACAGAAGAAATATATGCTTTATATCAGTATTCTTAAAGAGTCTGAAGGAGAACAAGAGAAAGCATGACAAGCAGAGTCTTTGCTGTACCTGGGGAAATTTTTGAAAATGAAAAAGACCATTCCTTTCTACCACTCCTGTTTTATGGGGAAAAGACGTTTAATTTGATAAAGCTCCTAGGTGAGTTTGATACAAGGCTTTAAAAACATGAAGAGTTAAAAAAAAAAAAAAGGAAATACTAAAAGTGCGTGAAAATCTTGAGGAGCTAAGACGACATTAAAGAACACTTTAATTTTATCGTAATTTCTGAGAACAAACATGAATCCTGCAGTGAGCAGTACACTGTCAAAACTTACTATATTCCTGAAGGTTCAGCTCCTTTACTGCATGAATGTCACTAAGCTGGGCAATTCGAGCTTGGACTTTGGTTCTACCCTCTCGACCTGTCATGTCAATTTTTTCAATCATTTGTTGCTGCTTATCAATCCAATATAACCAGTTTTCAAACACAGTCAGTCCCACAGGCTGCAAGATATTGGAGTCTTCTAATACTATCCGGTTGGCACCTTGGAAAGGAGAACATTAAACAGAAATGATTCATGTGGGTCAAGACATACATTCAACAACTATCTACTGAATACCAGTTAGATTTTAAAGGTACTGCAAAGGAAAATATGATAAGCTCTCTACCACAAAACTTAAAAATCATTCTGAGAAGAAAAGATATACACATACTAGAAAATAGGTAATAGACTAGATATTCAAGAGTGATCAAGAGCAAATAAATGCCCAATGCATAGTAAATATTCTAGTTCATAGAAACATAGAAAAGAACTCAGAGCAGTTTTCACAAGTTTTTTTTTTTTTAAAAACAGAGTCCATTTTTCAAATTAAATTTTATGAAAAGCTCTAACATATAAAACAGATAAAAATGGTACTTCTCTAGGTGAAGCAGTGATGGTGAGCCCAGAGCTCTGTGTTCTTGGCCTCTCAACTCACTTAGTACACTTAAGGCACCCGTGAAGGACAACTCCACCCTAACCCTACCTGGCCACCTAGAACACAGAAACAATAACTGACTCAGAGGTTTCCTGGTTCGAGCCTCAGCTCAAAGAACTCTTTCCACAACATCCCAGACATAGAGCCATCCAGACTCTGAAGAGGCAACCTATTCTATTGTTGAACTGTGAGAAAGTTCTTTCACATAGTGGGCTGAAATCTGTGCTCCACTCCCCACCCCCAAAGCTTCTCCCTCACTCAAAAAGAAAAAACATATTCATTTCTTCCCTCTTCCTCATAATAGTCCTTCAAATATCTATAGAACATTTTCATGATTCCTAAGTGATGAGTTCAAGCAAAGAAAAATATTAGCTTATACTCTGGAACTATCAGGGAAAGTTCCAAGAAAGAGGCTAGCATAAAGCTAAGGTTTAAATATCTGGAGAAGAGTAGGGAGATATTCCAGATGAGAAGGCAGTGCCTAAGTCAACATTCAGATCCATGGTGGCTTAAACACAAGTTTACCTATGCTCTCTCCTAAAAATCTACTAAAATGGTAGTAAAAAAAATAAGGTATAGGGGTCAGCCCAGTGATGTAAAGGTTAAGTTCGCGTGCTCCGCTTTGGTGGCCCGGGGCTCGCAGGCTCGGATCCCGGGCGTGGACCTACGCAACCTACACACTATTCATCAAGCCATGCTGTGGCAGGCATCCCACACATAAAGTAGAGGAAGATGGGCACGGATGTTAGCCCAGGCCCAATCTTCCTCAGGAAAGAGAAGGATTGGCAACGATGTTAGCTCAGGGCTAATCTTCCTCACCAAAAAAAAAAAAAAAAATTAAGGTATAAACCCATAAGGATAAATAGGACATAAGAGTAGAAAAGTGATATAAAATTTGGAAGTTGGAGAACAGACAGACCAGGGATAATGAAACAGTAGCCCAGAGAAAGCTAAATGCCTGCAGTCTGTGAAGCCAACAACAAAATCAATTAGCTCAGGAAGTGGAAGCACCAGGTATTTTGGGATGGAGCAAAGAGAGGAGTCATGTGGCTGGGGCTGAAAGAAGAGTACTGATTGAAAATCAGTACAAGAAGTTATGCAGCTCCTGGATCTCCTCCCTTCCTCTAGCAGAAGACTGAAGATTCACTTTCTAAAGAGGTTGAATCAGACTTTAAAACACCAGGCAAAGACCCAAGAGGCAGCACCATAACATGGGATTTTACAAGGGAATTACTTAAAATTCTACTTTCTGATTGGTGAGACTCTCCCCAACACCCTTCTCCCACTAGACTCCAAGAGCACTGGCAGCCAGCTTTTATCCTCCTACAGAAGACTGGAAGATTTCCCTACAGGAAAAACAAACCACCACCACCAACTATAATCAAACAAAAAACCTGAGGTATACAGAGAAAAGAACTTCAGATAGCATCACCTGGGAGTCCCATTAGAAAATAGCCAGGTGTACACAAGAATCCTACCGCTTCACAAGCAGCAGCAATGTGGAAATCAGCACTTTTAGTGCCTCACTGTTAAATATAAACAGACAACTAAGGATCACCAGATATTTAAAGAAAATTTCTACTTTTAAATTCAAAGGCCAAGACAAACAGAACAAAGGAACTTCGAGAAAAAGACACTGTTAAAAGCAGAAGAAAACAAACCAAAAGCAAAAAAAAACCTAAAGAACAGGATGTGAAAAATCCTCTCAGAAAGCAGAACAAAAAGACAAAGAGATAAAAGGAGAGAAAAATACAGTTATAATCAAGAAGGTCCAACATCTGAATAAAAGTTACAGAATGAGAAATAGAAAATAAATCGTCAAAGAAATAACACAGAAAAACTTTCCAGAACTCAAGGTGTAAGTGTCCAGATAGAAAAGACTCACCTAGTAAATTTCAGGTCAATGAAATAAAGAATCAAAGAGATAAGGGGGAGGGGATCACACAAAGGCATATTATCACCAAATTCTAGAACAGTGGGGAAAAAGAGAAGATGTTAAAAACTTCTAGAGGAGAAAATAAAGGATCACATATAAAAAGTCAGGAATCACAATGACATCAAACATCCCAGTGACATGAGATGCTTGAAGACAATGGAGTTCTGTCTTCAAAATTTTGAGAGAAAATAGTTATGAAACATGAATTCTAAACACATCCAAATTATCAAACAAGTGTGAGGAAAAGAAACATTCAGACAAGTAAGATCAAGAATTTTAACTTCCTATGAAACGCTTTTCAAGAAGCTAATAGAGGATGTGTTCTATCAAGAAAAAGGAATTAACCAGAGTAATGGAATCCAGGAAACAGCAGGTTCAGCACCAAGGAGACTAGCAGGTGCATCCCTAGGGTAATGGTAAAAGGAAGTTGGCCTAGAAAGCAAGGAAATCCAGATTGGAGCAAGATGATAAAGAAATTCAGGAGGCATGCTTTCAATTAAAAAGAAAAAAAGATGGATTGCTTGATACATCTCTATGTATTGAAACAATATTTATAATATTTACATTAGACAAGATTAACTTCAGGGAGAAAAAAATCTATAGAAGGAAATGTAGCTGATGGTAATATCTGCATTGCCATAAATAACATTAAATAATTAAGTATGCACTTGAAAATTATGATATAACTATGCTGGGAGGATGGAAGGAGAGTTCACAGTGGTATTTTGGGGATATACAGTTTCAGATAGCAAAATCTTTCTCTTCCAACAAAGGAAGTCAACTCGCAATGTCTAAAATTGAAAAATCAAGAAACAACAGTTTTAAGCAAGTTATTTTAAAATAACTGAAAGTGGATGCCTGTGAGAGTGGGAACTGAGAGTAGGAAGGAGAAGAGCAGATTTATTTTTTATAAGCCAAGTAGAACCATTTGATTTTCATAAATATTTACATGTATTACGTTGATGAAAATTAAAGTTAAATTTAAAACAGTAATAATAGGAGTGATTAAAAAAGATTAGTTGGTGGTAATGGAAGGATGGCCTCAAGTGGACAACCAGGGAAAAAGAGATGTCAACAGTGTCACTGCAAGACCCCAGACATGATGAGGATCTCATCAACTCTGATGAGATAAAAGGAGTATAAGTAAAACACTGGAACCAATAACGAAGTGAGACGTTTATGGGTTCAACAAACTAAGCATGCCCTAAATGCAATCCAGGATAAAAGGCTCTACGGGAGGCTAAAAATATGAAGTAGAAAAAGATCCCATGAGAAAAGTGCATGCTTATCCGTGAATATATAAGGAAGGAAAGAAAAAAAAACCCTACCAACATTATACTAACCTTTTTCAGAAAACAGAAAAAGGGAAAACATTTCTTTTTATGAGGTCAATGTAACCTTGATGGCAAAACTCCAACAAGTACATTATAAGAAAGGAAAATTATAAGGTAATCTTTTTCATGAACACAGATGCAAACACCTTAAACAAAACTTTAGCAAATCAAGTCCAGTAATATATAAAAAGGATAATGTATCATGCCAAGTTTATTCTAGCAAACCAGGAACAGAAAGGAACTTCCTTAATCTGATAAAAAAGTTATCTACAGAAAAACTTCAGCAAACATAATACCTAATCATTAAGTATTGAATGCTTTCCCCCAAATCAAGAAAAACAAAACAAAAAAATCCAAGAATTCTATTATTCTATTCAACGCTGGATTAGGGGTCCCAGCCAGTATTATAAGGCAACATGGAAAAAGGACAGGAAAACAAGAAATAAAACTCTCATTACTTGTAGACAAATGATTCTGTAATGCAGAAAATCCTAAATAAACTACAGATAAGTGAATTTAGCAAGGTCCCTGGGAACAAGCTCAATATACCAGAGGGGAGGAAAAAAATAAACTGTATTTCTATATTCCAGTCACAATCAGAAAATACAATATTAAAAATTCAGAATACTCTTTACTACTAGCATTCAAAAGCATCAAATACCAAGGAATAACTAATGAAAGATGGGCATGACCTCTACACAGAAAACTATAAAACACTGAGGGAAATTAAAGTCGTAAATAGATAGAGGGATATACCATGTTCATGGTTTGGAAGACTAATATAAAGATAATAATTCGTCCTAAATTGATCTATAAATTCAAAGGAAACCCAGTCAGAATTCTAGTAGGTATTTTCTTTTTGGTGGAAACTCAGAGGCTGATTCTAAAATATATATGGAAATGCAAAGGGTCAAGAATAGTCAAAGTAAACTTGAAAAAATATTAACGACGCACATTGCCAGATAAATCTGTTATAAAGTTATAATAATTAAGACAATATAATGTCACGTAAGACAAAGTGACCAAGGGAACATTACAGTTCAGAAACAAACTCATACAAATATAGTCACTTGATTTATAACCAAGGTGATATTAGACAATAAATGGCAAAAGGATGGTCCTCTCAAAAAATGGTGCCATTCTGATAGATATAAACAGTGTATTATTTTAATTTCATTTCCCTGATCACTAGTGAGGCCATACAGAGTATTTGGACATCAGAAACTGAGGGGAGGGGAAGTAACTATGATTGTAGACAATGAGAAAGTAAAAGTACATCTGAAGACCAAGAAATGATGTAATTTGGTTAAAACACCAGGAATGTTAAGATCATTTGAGTTTGATGATGAGTTTGTGAAAGGCAAATGCCAACTTAAGTGTACAACTAGACTTTTTTCTTCAGGTTATGAGACTACTCTGAAGATTTTTTTTACTACAATAATGACATAATTAGAAATCATGCCTCAGAAAATTAATTTAGAAACAGTGTATAAACTTTCAGGGGGGAAAATCAGTAGGGAGGAGACTAATCACAGGCTAGAATTCAGCCCAGAGATGATGAGAACATAAACTAGAGCAGAAGAATTAGGAAAGGAGAAGAGATGCATTAGAAATATATTATTTACAGAGCCCAAATCAAGAAAATTGGCAAGTCATTAGATAACAAAGGGAGTAACCATGCTAATGGTTGAAGAAAGAGTGCTGCCCAACCAACTTGATGTTGACTACTTTTAGTGAATAAAACTGTAAAGAAATGTGTACAAAAAAAATACAATGGAAGAAAAATACAAATGCTAATGATGAATATCTCAATAACTCAAATAAAAATAAGGAAACACATTTCTCGGGTACCTGAGAGATCACTGCTTTCAATTCGCCGGAGATCTGAATCAGCCCAAAAGAGCTTCCCCAATCTGCTATCGAGGGCTAAAGCAATTGGTTTACTTAAGCCACTGAAAAAGAGGACCTCCCGTTCTGTTCCATCCAAAGCAGCCCGTTCAATTTTCGGAGACCTTTCCTGAAGATTGGTAAAATACAGATAGCTGAAGAGAAAGGAAGAAACAAGTTTACCAAAGGAAGAAACCATACAAAATGAGAATATTCTTGTTGATTAAGATAAAAGGAGGCAGAATAATATTTTAAAATCTTATTTTTAATTTCAGAATATATTTTTTAGAAGACCATGGGATACTTTCATCACTTTCAATAATAGTAATAAAAGGTACACAGAAATTCTTAGAAAGCTAACTTTCACAGATTAACAAAAACAAAGCGTTAGACACAGGCACATCTATGCTTGTGGAATAATACAATTAAATAAAATAAATAAAAGATAAAAAAGCAGTACCCAGAGAGATCTGGACACAAAATTTTAAATTCCTTCTCTAAGTAGTCCATTTCACAACTAAAAATGTCACATACGAATCATTTCTTATATTTAATTTTGAGTTCATCTCTTTTCTATAACTTTTCTGAAGTAAGCTATTTTCCCTGCTGAATTCCTTATCATTCATTCAGATGCAAATAAGTACTATTTATTACATGAAAAGCACTGTATTAAATCAAAAAAGACATTTTAGTTCTTGTCATACAGGAACATAAAGTCTGGTAGGAAATATAAGATAAAAACAACTCAGTATAAGGTAAATTGGAAACGACTAAGTATAACTAGAGAGGCACAGATATGGAGTGCTGGGTATTTGAGAGAGGTGAAAAATCACACCTGGCTGGGGGTGGGGTAGATTAAGGAAAACTGCAGAGAGGATGTTGCAGTTCAAATGGTCCTGGAGGTATGGGTCGAAATTAGAACTAAAGCAATAGTACTAAAGAAGGAAATTTTAGGCAGTAAAATTACAGAATGCAAGGATATAAGAAAATGCAGGGGCAGCTGGATGGAGAATATCGAGTTTTTCACAGGAGCACACAAAACTTAAAGATAAGTAACTAGGGGCTAAAAAGGAAGGGTGATGAGGGTCTCAGATGCCAAGACATCTGAATGGCATTTTAGTAACATACCCCTTCTCTGGGTTTACCACAATGGCTCGAGGTCTGTCTTGCTCGCCTTTTAGCACCACTCCAATTGATCTCCCATCTAATCTTGTTACATTAATGACATTGGTGGCCTCACAAGTCCAATAGATGTAGCGGCTATAAATATCAATGCTGAGGTCATATGGTTGTATTTCTAGGTTCTGATTCGGAACTGAGCTCACAACCACAGTAAAGCCCTGGGGAAAGAAAAAGATACACACACACACACACACACACACACACACACACACACACACAGAAAATTAGACTCCAAGCCAGAGAGCCCTGAAGTGATCACTCACAATGCTTACACTTATGTGGTCACACACCAGAGTAGGAACTCTCAAGTCTCAAGGGACATTTCTTACTGATACATTTTTTAATGGGTAATGTGCTTCTCTGTTAACATGCATTTCAAATGTTCCCTTTGGTTATTATGACATGGGGCAGAAGAGAGAGCTGAGACCACATTAGTTGCTCTAAGAACCTGACAGTGCATTGATTAGAGATGAAAGTGAGAAGGTGGCAGCTGTCTTCTGCAAACTGGAGACAACTGTGGCTAGAACCACACCCTAGAAATACCTCTAAAGCAGTGGTTCTCAACCAGGGGCGATTTTGCATTTGCAAATGCCTCAACCAGGGGCATCTGGCAATGTTTGGAGACATTTTTGATTGACACGCCTATGGGGGTATAACTGGCATCTAGTGGGTAGAAGCAGGGATGCTGCTAAGCACCCTACAATGTACAGGTCAGCCCGCTACAACAAAGAATTATCCAGCCCAAAAATGTCAACAGTGCTGAAGTTGAGAAACTTTGCTCTAGAGACAATAGCAATTAGTCAGGGCTACAAACCACATGGATCAATCATGTCTTTCTCTAATCCCCAAATCCACCAAAAAAATTTATTTTTACAAAGCCAAGCAAAAAGAGAGGCTTTGTTCATCTGTTCTACCTGAATAAAGTACATATTATTTACTCAGCATCTGTGAGGTAACATATTCCTTAATGAGGCTATTGTCATTTATGTGTTGTGTCCTTGGCTGTATAATAACAGCTATAACTTCTATCTACTAGTTATCAGCCAATTAGTCCTGGGCTACATAGTATAAGGTGCATCTGCAACATACCTCTATAGCTATACCCTTAGATGATTCCTCAGCAACCTAAATACATTATCTCTTTGCTCTTTTTTGTGAGATAAGACATATCAAAAATCAGTAATATAATGTCCCTAAATTTTAATACATTCAAAATCCAACTTAATATCACTGCTATAAGGAAGATGACAAGTAATTATTTATAGTAATCCTAGTCTAACATTGCTTGGCCATAGAAAGAAGCCAAAGAAGTATGGATAGTGGTATGTAAACCATGACTGGTATGTAAGCATAGATAAGTTTTGTTGATAATATTTTCATTCCCATCCCATAGTCACCAAATAATGTTTGCCAAAAAAAAAAAAAATCATTGGATTAATGATAAAATATCCTAGATGTTTTTAATTTTATTGAGATTGTGTTGTATGTTTCCTATCCTCTGAACCTTTTAAATAATAGTTAACTAGTAATAACTAGTTATTGAGTCCCTACTATGTAACAGGTAATGTGCTATGGTGCTTTACATTCCTTTCACCTAAAAAGTTCTTAAGAATCCTAGCGAGTGATAGAACTGAGATCAGAACCAAGATCTATTTGATTTCAAAGCTTCCAACCCTCCATGTAAATGGAACCATAATGATATGCGTGGCAATAAAAAAGTCATTACCAACATATGAGCATATGTTATCCTGATACAATTTTCATTCCAATAGCATTTATCAAACAGTTGTTTACTCAAAGATCGTTAGGAGGAAACAAAGCTGTTAGATCCAGAATTTCAGTTAAACACACACACACAGACTTAAGCAGAGTCAAGACTTAAGTAAAACAGAATGGTTGGTTAGTCCAATTACTAGGCAGAAGAAATGGATTTTGAACTGAGCCCTAAATTACCTGACTGCCATCTTCTTGTGCTTTTCGGATCATGTTTTGCCGTGAGTCAATCCAATAGAGTTGCTTGTCCAGTGGGTCATAGTCAATGGCCCGGACATTCCGAAGGCTGTGGATAGGAAGGATGATGTCAGGGCTTTGCTGTTCATCAATCACCATGCGGTTGATGGCGCTCTTTTGACTGAAGAGCAGGAAAGTAGTTGGAGCTTCAAGAAAGAAAAGAGTAAATCTGAAACACAGTTAATTTAAATCCTGTATCCCTCAAAGATTTGTGATCAGCCTGTTACCTATATCTCATACAAGAGACACAGATGTTGAAGAGGTAAGGTTGAGGACAAAACCCTGTGGTATGCCCTAGAAACTCTCTTCAAGGTGACACTTATCAGCACTCTGGTTACCAAACCAGTTAAGAATCTCCCCAACGACACAGCCACCAAGCTTATTTTCCTCCATCTTGTCCATAGTGGTATCACAGGAGACTTGATTTCAATGAAGCATTTGATAAAGATATACAAAAATCCTCCTTGTCTACCAAGTGAATAACCCTACTCCTCCATAACCTATTCTTGTGGGTGGCAGGAAGCCTGGGCCTCCATAGGTCAAAGCAGAAATTTCAAGACTGGTTTTAGTCTCAGCTCTTTCACTATCTAGTCCCTTGATTTTGAATTTCTTTGAGTCAAAGTCAACTCTAAAATAAGGTATAGTTATCTTGTCCTGCTCACTGAGCTGCTATAAGAATTTTACCACACATGTGAAAACACTTTAAAAACTATAAGGCATTATGTCAATTATAGTTCAATACAAAAATTGCAAGGTATTATACAAATGTAAAGTAAATAACTATTGTTTATTATTATAAAGTAGTAGCAGTAATAAACCTGGTATTAATGGGAATTAAAGAAATTTGCATGGACTGCAGAGATAGGCTTTATTTTGCATTGTGTGTAAATGATGGCTGCAGGGAGAGGGAGCTGGTAAGAATCACACACACACAACTAATAAAAACAAATGCTTTCTACTCATTATCTCTAATCCTCATAATAAACCTTGTATTTGTAGTTTCACTAAAAAATATTCTGCTCTGATGCTAAGTTGAAGCCCTAAATTTACGAAAAGAGGAAATGTAACAGAGACATTTCCCTTTCCTAGGGACTAGGCCTCTGATCATTATGTAATCATCTTTAATGCAGGAAAACATCTAGAAAAGAACAGCATTTGACAGAGTTACCAACAAATTCAAAGTCTAATAGCATTTTTAAAATCTTCATTAAAATATATATAAAAATTCCACAATTATACTCTATTCTCTTGGTGCTCAGTCATCACCTAAATGCAGTAAAATTTTTTCATTCTCAGGGATATAAACATAAATGGCCAAGCCAGAACTCCTTGTTTTATTTCTCTCAAACCCCATTCTTCACAGCTCCATTATTTGTGGTTCCCTGGTTTACTTTACATTTACACCCAAACATATATTGGCTTAAATCCCAAAGAAACTCATTGGCACTCACAAAAAAACTTGGTATTCACAACACTGAAATTCTGCTTTATGTATGCATAACACTGAAATTTTGCTTTATTTAAGTTCTTCACTGGCAAAAAGCCCACACCCAGCTTGGAAGATTTAGCAAGTATTCCAATGATCCCACTGGAACTATTATATGGAGTCTATCACATACTGATTTAACAACTTTTAGCAATTTTAGTGGAACCCACGCCTTAAGCAGTAAGAACACATGTCAAAACAGAGTAGCTAACAAGTCTCCCATCTTTTTTCCAAAAGAATTATTTTTTGGCAGTATACTACCTCCTCATAAATCAAGAAAAAAGGGAAAAAAAAGCCTCTAAATTGTAAGTTTCCAACTGAATAAGCACCATACAATGAGACTTAGAAGAAAGATCCCAGAGCTTTAGTTGCCAACTTTTCCTGCCCGAGAAACAGTTATTCAAATACATATTTGGCTCTTAGTATGTTTTACTGGGTACTTTTTTTGAGTCAAGTTTTAACCTTCAGTAAGATTCCACAATTAAGTGTTCTAGAAACGTGGATTAAGAAAAAGCCAAATAAATATGGCTCAAAATAAATGCTCATTTCAAAAAGTCTTCAGGTGACATTAACAATTACAATTAGGGGCCAGCCCTGTGGCTTAGCGGTTAAGTGCACGCGCTCTGGTACTGGTGGCCCGGGTTCAGATCCTGGGCCCGCACCGATGCACCGCTTGTCTGGCCATGCTGAGGCGGCGTCCCACACACAGCAACTAGAAGAATGTGCAACTATGACATACAACTATCTACTGGGGCTTTGGGGAGAAAAAGGGGAAAAAAAGGAGGAGGACTGGCAATAGATGTTAGCTCAGGACTGATCTTCCTCAAAAAAAATAATAAAAAAAAAAAAGAACAAAGGGTTCTGTGGAACAACAACCAAAAAAGAAAAAAAAAAAAAAAATCTCAGGAAAGAAGATGAAGATTTGTTAATGACTCAGCCTCCCTGAATAAACTTCAAAAAAAAAAAAAGGGGGCTGGCCCAGTGGCGCAAGCCGTTAAGTGCACGCGCTCTGCTGCAAGCCTCCCAGGGTTCGCCAGTTCGGATCCTGGGCGCGCAATGACGCACTGCTTGTTAAGCCATGATGTGGCAGCGTCCCACATAAAGTAGAGGAAGATGGGCACAGATGTTAGCCCAGGGCCAGTCTTCCTCAGCAAGAAAGAGGAGGATTGGCTTTGGATGTTAGCTCAGGGCTGGTCCTCCTCACAAAACAAAAACAAAAACAATTACAATTAACTGGTTCAATATTTCTAAGAGGAAGCTTATGTTTTGACTTATTTACAAGTCATTTGGTACTTAAATTGACAAAGACTGTGCAATTTTGTAAACCTAAATCCATCCTAATTTATGTAACCTCTAACCACCACTCCCTCATCTCCTACAGAATGGTGCCTTAAAAACTATCCTATCAAGTTGTCTGAGTTTTGCATTCCCACAGTGAAGACAGCCACATGCAGAAGTTGAAGGATGAGGTATAAGTAGGAGGAA
Source organism: Diceros bicornis minor (assembly GCF_020826845.1). NCBI lineage: Eukaryota > Metazoa > Chordata > Mammalia > Perissodactyla > Rhinocerotidae > Diceros > Diceros bicornis. The sequence continues at coordinate 48,720,998 of NC_080756.1, read as the reverse complement.
GCTTTTCAGCTCTCTTTTGAAGGCACAAGTGTTCACCTGTAGCTTAAAGGAAAGCGTTGCTCATGGGTAGAACAGCATAAACTACAAGGCCAAGCCCACCACATCTGACTGTGCCATTCATGCACTGTGCCAAAGGCCTTGAGCAGGGACTCAAGTCCAGCCCACACTTCATTAGCCAAGCCATGCACTTGTGTGACTGCATCTGCCCAGAGTTACATCTTTTCCCAATCTGCACAAAGGTGCCACAGAGTCCAGCCACTTCAGTACTAAACAAGGGATTACACAGTTTGGCTTCCTGTTTCCTCTCTGACAATCTCTTTATTCACTCTGTTCCAGCAACACTGGCCTCCCAGGTGTTCCTCTAACATGCCGGAACATTCCTCCCTAGGGACTTTGCATTTGCTGCCCCCTTTTGCTTGATAGGTCTTCTCCCAGGTATCTACATAGCTCATGTCCTCGTCTCCTTCAGTTCTTGATATAACGTCACTTTTTCAGTAAGGACTTCACCCTATTTAACATTGCAATCCTCCTCTCCACCCTTTCTTGCTCTTAATATTTCTCCATAACACTTATCTTCATCAAACTCATGATATCATTTACTTAGTTGGTTCGTTATCTGTTCCACTGGAGTGTAAGCTCCATGAGCACAAGGACTGATGTCTATTTCATTCACCCGCTACACTCCCCACTGGTTCAAATAATGCCCAGTATGTAGTAAGTGTTCAGTAAGTATACATTGACAGAACAAATAAACAAATGAAGAAACAAGCATCAGATGATGATAACTAAGGAGAACCCTATAGCCCTGATTTTGAAAGTAAGAAAATAAAATTATTTCAGAGAATTAGGAAGGAAAAGAAACAAACACTTATTTAGGACCTCCAACATGTCATACATCATACTAGATATTATTTAATCCCCAAAATTATCATCTTCATTTCACAGGTGAGCAAACTCAGAAAGGAAAAGTAATTGTTAAAGAAAGGTTAAGTAATTTTTCCAAGGTCACAAACCTGTTGAATGGAAGAGCACATGTTTTTCCAAATCCTGTCCCGCTTCTTCATTCTTTTACTTAACAATAATTTCTTGAATGACTACTATTTACCAAGTGCTATCATAGGCCCCTAAGATATATCAGTGAAAAAACAAACTAGACCCCATGAAGCAGCACTTTTTATTCCCATAGACAATAAGCAATAATAAAAAGTTGTAGTATATAAATAGTAGAGTATATAAATTATATAGTATATCAAAGAGTGATAAGTGTTATGGGAAAAAGAAAAAGTATAGGTAAGGGGCACTGGCAATGCCAGACAGGGTGGAAGGATGATTTGCAAGTTTAAATAGGGTAGCCCAGATCTCACTGTGAAGGTCACAATTAAGCAAAGACTTGGAGGTGAAGTATATCCATGCAAATATTTGTAGGAAAAACATTCCAAGCAGAGGAACTAAGCAGTACAACGGTCCTGAGGTGGGAGTAATTGGCACATTTGAAAACAGCAATGAGGCAAGTATGGCCGTCATGGAGAAAGCAAGGGAGAGAATAGTAAAAGCTGAGGTTAGAGAAGCAAATCGTGTAGAAACTTGTAGGCCATTATAAGAACTAGGTTTTTACTATGTGTGAAATGGTGAGCCATTGTAAGGTAGTAAGCAGAGAAACAACATGATCATCATTGATTTAGCTTTTGAAATACATGTTAAGGAGTAAATTACACAAAGGTAGAAAAGTTTTTGAGGGCAATTACTTTGCATTACACTTCTCTTGCATTTTGCCTTGAAATCTAATACATGTCTACACAAATATTAAATGGTACTCTTATAAAAAGAGCACACACCAGGAAGCCTCTTGAAGCACTACTGATCTATTCAGAAAGGTAGCCAAAGACAGATATAAGGGACACTCAGCACTGATTTCTCATGGCCTTACTCACAAACCAACACACACGAGTATAAGCAGCTAAAACAATACTGATCTCAAAAGGTCTTTCCACATTCTTCTTGTCTCCATCTTCCCTCAGTTATTACCCCTATTTCTTCCTTCCCTTCAAAGTCAAAATTCTTGAAAAAGACATCTATACATACTACCTCCCCTTCCTTTTCTCCATTCACTTTTTGATCTACTCCAATCTTTCACCATTATTTCTCTGAAATTAATCTCTTCAGGGTGACTAATAACCTCTTTATCCAAAAATCCAATGGATACTATCTTAGGCTTCACCTTACTCAACCTTTCAGCAGCATTCAAAACAGTTCTTTTTTGAAACAATCTTATCTTTTGTCTTCTGTGCCACTATTCTCTCCTGGCTTTCCTCTTACCTCTCTGGCTGCTACTTTTCAGTATCCACTGCAAGCTTTCCCTCCTCAACCAGAGTTCCTTCAGTTACCAGATCCCTTCCTTTCTCCACACCAGGAGTTGGCAAGCTATGGCCTACAAGCTAAATCTGGCCTGTTTTTTTTTTTTTTGTAATAAAGTTTATCAGAATTCAGCCACATTAAAATCCTCATATATTTTAAAATATGGCTGCTTTCATGCTACAGCGGACGGAGCTGAATAGGTGTGAGAGATTATAGGGCTCAAAAAGCCTAAATATTTATTCTTTGGCCCTTTACAGAAAAAGTTTGCTGACCCCAGCTCTACACCTTCTTCCTAAGTAATCTCACTCATTTTAAATACATGCTGGCAATTCCAAAATTTATATCTCCAACCTTATGTCTCTCCTCTGAGCTCTGGAATCTTCTATCCAACTACTAATTTAATATACCTATTTCAATGTCCCATAGGAAAATCAATATAAACCTACCTAAAATTAAATTTTTTATTTCTTCCTGAAAACTAATCTTCTCTCATCTTCCTCATCATCATCTTAACTGCTCAAACCAAAAATCTAGATGTCACTTCTAGAAGACATTTCGAATTCACTTGCTTCTTCCCTCTTCTCCTTCCCCACACACAACCTGTTAACAAGTTCTGTTCATTCTGGCTTCAAAATATACCTTGAATCCATCAGCTTCTCTCCATCACCACTGCCACCACCCCAGTCCAAGTCTACCTACCTTACCACACTAGTCTAACTGACTTCCCTGCTACCACTTCTTTTCCTCCTCAAATCCATTCTCCACAGCAATCAAATCATGTTATATCTTATTTAATTTTCACAATAACCCTATAAGGTAGTTACTATTATCATTCTCATCTTATAACTGGGAAAATTTAAGGCTTAAAAAGTTAATGTGAGTTGCTTTAGTAAAACACAAAACTAACGTGTGGCAGAGATTCCAAATCATTAAACTATAAACTTACGTTCTTTCTCTTTCACAACTGAAGCCCTGTATCAGGACCGACTAAATCCTTTCCTAGGTGATTTCTTATACTTTCAGGCACAGAATAAAGTAATTTCAATAGTTAATTATATCCAGTATCTTACAGCAGTCTTGTTACCTTCTATCCTAGTGAACCATACCCTACTTTTCTCTCATGAATAATTCTCTATTTCTTTATCATATCTACCAATTTAATCTTATCTATCCACCACGACATGGGCCTTCATATATACTTGAGTCATAAACCAGGTTTCCCCAAGCCAACAATGTTTCTTACAAACTGTGTTTTGTTGTTGTTAGTACAGTGTGTGTGTATATGCATGTGTGTATTTAGTATGTAATACTTGCAAACATTTAAAAATCAGGAGATGCTACAGCCAAAAAAAAATCTGGATTCATGACTGGATGAGAAAATCTGGTAACATCAGCTGGAATTAAGTAGCAACCACCCACTACGTTCAGAGGATGTGCTCTCTGATTCCTCACCTATTTGCTCTTGTTTCATACTGGGCTAAATTTACTCATACACCTTTTCTGCCTGGCCTCTTACACATTTAAATTTTTTATCTTTAGACTATTCTATGAACTTCAAAGGAAAAAGAGGTTGTATTTTGGAGATTCCCTTTGTTATACTGATTGCATTTCTCTTCCTTTTCCTTACAATGAATAAATATGAATTATGTATAGCACACATGCATGACTCTGTCTCTCAAGAAGCTATGCAAATTTTGCACTAAATATTTAATGCCCAAGGGTAAAAGACTTAATTTTCCTAACATCACTTTTTCCATAACATCAACTAGCTATCATCAAACAAATAATAAGTAACAAAAACTTGCATTTCTCCATCTTTAGTCCTTTCCTTTTATTAAACAAATGATCAATCCTGGACTTCCACAACTTTTTACTCTAGAAAGAACATAAACTACAGTGTTTTCAAAACTCTGCTTTCTCCTCTAATTCTAGTTTGCTTTGGAGGGAAATGCAGCTTACCACTACAAGTCCTGTTGTCAGCATTAAGAGAGTAGTGGGCAGGGCATCCACAAACAAAACCTCCAACTGGCACAGCCAAGCAGAGGTGGGAGCAGTGCCCGTTGCTGGAAGCACACTCATTCCACCCTGCCTGCCGGGAGGAGTGAAAGACGAGGATGTCCATCACATAATCCAAGTGGCCCTGAATGATGGTGCGGTTTTGGCCACTGGTTTTGTTGGCACGCTCAATGCTGCGTCGGCTCCAGTCTGTCCAGTAGATGTAATCTTGGTACTGAGTTAAGCCAAAAGGATGAGGCAAGTCATCTGCTATAACTTCACGGTTGAGTCCTATTTTCGGAAAGGCAGTAGACAGGGGAGAAGCAGAAGGATGAAACAGGTGAGAAGATACGAGTCTTGTTGGCAAACAAACAAAAAAAGTAACACACAAAACATTACACTTGTAAGCAATTTAAAATAGAACGATTCATTTAAAAGCAATTCTAAACCCAGACCAATTCTCTGAAATCAATCCATCTGCAGTCTGACCCCATGCCTTAAAACTTATATTCTTGCTATAAATCACTGAGTTTGTCTAAACTGCTGCAAATGGTATACTTTGTGTCTTATTTTCTCTCCATAAGGGTCTATCGTTTAACTTTTCTTCTTCCTTCCATAAAAACATGAAAATGCATGTATTGTATTTTACTGGTACAAAAAAGTCACTTCAGGAATATCTAGGGAGTTATAAATTCCATTACAAGCCCAAAAATAATGAAATTTCCACATAAAAAAGAGATGTGAGGGGCCAGTCCTGTGGAGTAGTGGTTAAGTGCGTGTGCTTCGCTGCTGGCGGTCCGGGTTCGGATCCTAGGTGCACACCAACGCACCACTTGTCAGGCTGTACTGTGGTGGCGTCCCACATAAAGTGGAGGAAGCTGGGCGCGGATGTTAGCCCAGGGTCAGTCTTTTTCAGCAAAAAAAAAGAAAAAAAAGAGGAGGATTGGCATGGATGTTAGCTCAGGGCTGATCTTCCTCACAAAAAAAAAAAAAGAGAGAGAGACACATGTGAATCCAAGTACCTGGCCCACTTTTAATAATAATAAACAGGATACAACGCCAGAGGAAGCATCCAGACATTCATATCAAGTTTGATTAATAGTATCTAACCAATGGTGAATAGCAGCCAATTGATTTTTGCATTAAAAGAATAACATACTGTCTATCTGAATAAAAAGAAGCCCAGCTTACCAAGCATATTTGAAGATTCTATTAAGTTGGTGTCCAGGTCTGTCCAATAAAGTCTCCTTTTAGCATAATCAATAGTCAGGCCGTTTGCCCGGCCCACATTTGGAACTAATGTAGTACGTTCACTTCCATCCATGGCAGCTCTGTCTATCTTAGGTTTTCCACCCCACTCAGTCCAATACATAAATCTAAATTCAGAACAATGAATATTTAACATTTCATTTTTGATCATTTGGGGGAAAGCGTCATATTCATGCATAGTAACTAAATAAATTTAAAGAAAATATCCATTAAATCAAGAAAATTGGTAAAACAAAATCATGGCTATAATTTTTTCAATTATTTTGGCACCCTCAACTAAATATTTTTTCTCATATCCTAAAAAGGAAGTGAGTCAGCTTTCCTTAGTCTTTCCAATGAATTTGTTCCATCCAAAACCTAGGAATTGGAAACAAACCAATGATTTCCTTATTGAAGCACTTGCATTTATAAAACTAATATTCAAGAAGATAGCAAAGGATTAAAGCTCTGGTCTCAGAATCCGGTTTACATCTGAATAAAATATCTTTACGTATTCCTGAATACAAGTAATTCGAGTTTTCAAATTTTTAAACTTACTTTTCAACTTGTGTAATCAACCCTCCCCCAAAACAAGTTACAGGAATATATGAAAGGTAAAAGTTAATAGCCTTTAACTGAAGTTAAAAAGCAAAGTTTGAAAATGTATTTGATCACACGGTGCAAGGGAACATACTGCATGTCTAAGAGCAATGAATCATCCCTTAATGTGTCAACTGGGCAGTGAACACTACTACCATGAAATTGTAGAATACTCTTTTGCTTTTACTTTACTTTTTCGAGTTTTTCACATTAACCTTAGAGCAGACCTACAGTATAAGCTTTTTACAGATGAGGCCAAAGCACTAAAAGAATACTTGCAGTAGGAAAGCACTCCACATGCCAGCTCTCATCAAATACCTGAGCACAGACATTCACGCATCAGCCCGTCAGCTGACGGCTGACTTGGCAGCAACGTATGAACATGCTTTTCTGAAAATTAAAGTTGGTCTCAGGCTTTGTTTGCCTTTGCACTTGTCAGTTGACAGGCACATGCACACCACAAGAGCCAAAGAGGAACAACTGTGAGAGAAATTTCAGAGTTGCCAGCAGCCACATAAACTAGAGTCCTTAGTCCCAACTACTAAATTTATCTGTCTGATAACTAACGCTTAAAGATCACCATAATCCAACCACAACATGTCAGCACAGAGAAGCTGTCTTTGATAGGGCCTTCCAATTAGATGGCTAACTAGCTAATCATGGAATTAATGTGATTTCAGGGAAACTATTTTTAATTACAGATATAGTAAATACGCTTATATGTTTACATTGTTAACTTCTGCTTTTAAAAGTGGAATTATCCTTCAAATTTCAGATATCTTAGCTGCTGGCTTTTTAAAACTTCTAAATCATGTAAGAAGGATCATCTACCCTTGAAAAACATGTCATGTTGTAAATAAACAGTAAACTGTTTTTTTAAACAGTAAAACAGTTTTTTAAACAGTAAAACCAGTTTACTATTTAACATCACAGTTTCTCCAAGCTTATAATAATGATCAAACTAATTGTCCATTTTGAATTAATGAATATTCTAAAATGGAGTCTTTTAAATGCAGTTATTTCTTAACATATTACATTATTTCAGTGGGTTTACTTTAATAGGTTTGGAATCTGGCACAACTTGGGAGAGGGTACAAGCAAAAAGACTTGATGATACTGTTTATCATCAAGTTTATGATGTTTAAAAGGCTGTTTACTTAGTATATAAATATGATCAGTAATATTTAATTATTTACTTAGTATATAAATGTTAATTATATTACATAGTTATTACTTATACCATAATTATATACTTAGTATATAAATATGATCAGTAATATTTAATTATTAATCCACTTCACTAATCTTTTTTCACCCAATGTTAATAATGACAAAAGTAAAATTTAGCTAATAATTATTAATTCTAAATCAGTGAAATCTCAACTAATGGTTTTAAAATAAAGTCTATCTATGGTTTAGTTGTCAGATTCCTAATAAGCATTAAGACATCAAGAATATTATCCATAACTAGGCCATGTGCAATGTAGTTGCAAAGAATGCATACATAAAGTTGTTTACCCTTCAGCAGGGTCCAACGCAAGAGCTCTGGGACTATCTAGGTCTTTCCACACCAAAACTTGTCGGTGCTGCCCATCCAACTTTGACACCTCAATTCGATTCGTTCCTGTGTCTGCCCAGTACAAGTTCTTCCCAAGCCAGTCTACTGCCATGCCTTCTGGATAATCTAAGCCAAATTCTACCACGTGTTCCAGTGCACTGCCATTCATAAAGGCTCTGCTGATGGTCTGCAAAAATAAAATTAACAATAAAGTCACATGGCTTTAAGTACAAAACACTATATGGAAAAAATGTTTGGTTTGGTTTTTATGGGGTGGGAGGATGCAGAAGAGTCAGAGGCATATAGTTTCTTAATACAATTCACATATTTTATGAGCACAGAAAAAAACTGTGTGATGTCAATCTCTAATAAATGCAACAGTGACCTCAAGTTTTACTGCCGATTCAAGGAGAAATTTTTGAAATTCTTTAATACCAAAAATTTATTCTGGTAAGACAGTGGAATGATTTTTCTTTTAAAGTCTATTAGAAATCAAGTGAAAAAGTTGTCACCAGACTCTTAACTGGCAGTCAGCTTTCTGAAGGTGCTTGACAGTATGCCTTGTCATTGTGTCAATTTGAGAAAATCTCAACAACCTTATACCTTATATACCTTGCATACAACTATTATATTATCACCACTGTAGCTTTGAATCCCCTATAATTTAAACAATCATAATTCAAGCTATTAATAATGGCTGTTACTTCTTGTCAAGCACTATCCTAAGTACTTTGTGTACATATATTTTCTCATTTAATCCTCATATCAGCCCTGCAAGATAGGCATTATCTCTATTTTCAAGATTAAGAAACTTAGAAGGCCACACAATAAAAGCCAAGATTTATTTATTTACTTCATTTATTCTCTCATTTAATAGATTTTACTGAACAACATCAGAATCCACCTCTGGCTCCAACATCCCATGATTTTTGCATATTAGACAAAATTTTACACAAGTTATCTGAAACAAGCCCAAAACAATCTGGAAGAAGGAAAGATTATTCTCCAGATTTTCTGGTCAGGAGCTCCTCCTTCTTATTGACTCAGTATATTTTTCAATATTTATTCTAGAAAAAAGAAAATAAAGGTATGCTATAACTCATAATTGGCATTTTCTACTTCAGGCTCCAAAATTTTGTTTAAAATAAGTCAAGTCTCTATAAGCCATTTATGTGAATCATACAGTTACTTACTCTCTACTTGCAGAAAATGTTACTTATTATCCTCAAATGGAACAAAGTACAGGAAGATTATGTCTTGCAGATTTACAACACTCAAGCAAACTATCTTGTATTAAAAGGTACTTAATAAAACACTGAATGGGCCTTTCCCTTGACTTCCTTTAGAAAGTTAAGGGTTTTTGTTGAACTTTGCCTATTAAACAAGGAAGGAGGTTGATCATAGCAAGAAGACTCAGACCCTTTTAGTTCCCAGTTTTAAAATCTCAATTCTTTCACTAACCTTGAGTGATATATCAGTCCAGTAAATTCGGTTGTCTGTCACATCAAAATCCAAAGCAGAAGCTTCTTTGACACCAGTGAGCGGAATGGCCACATTATTATTGTTAGTTTCCAAAGAAATTCGCCGAATATCTGCTCTCCGTGAAAACAAAAGGAAGGCCTCTGGGACAATGCAGGTCTTCATGTCACTGATGAGTTCAAAGCCTATAGGGCAGGCACAGCGAAGGCCCTGAGGTCTATAGAGGCAAAGATGGCTACATCCCCCATTTTCCTCAGCGCAGGGGTTAGAACCTAAAAGACAAATTAATTATAAAAGGCTACAAAGGGATACACACATTGACATGATCAATACATTTTCACTTTAAAATGACTAAGCATTTGGTTCACAAAGACCTATAATTATATTTGCTCCCCAATCTAGAGTTTCAAGTCCAATCTCATAAACAAGCACTATGAGGATTAATAGGGAATAAAAGGCCAGGTACAGTGGTGCAGGCCTATAGTCCCAGCTACTCCGGAGGCTGAGGTGGGAGGATCGCTTGAGCCCAAGAGTTCTGAGTTGTAGTGTGCTATGCCAATAGGGTGACGCACTAAGCTGGCATCAACATGGTGATCTCCCACAAGCAGGGGGAGCACCAGGTTGCCTAAGGAGGGGTGAACTGGCCCAGGTTGGAAATGCAGCAAGTAAAAACTCCCTTGCTGATCAACTGGGAATAAAAGTACAGTGAAATACTTTGCTTTGTACCCATACTTAGCTTTAGAATAAGTTACATTATTCATACAACAGGACTGAATTCTTTTGATGAAGGGGTGTGTGGGTGTGGGTGTGTGTGTGTGTGTTCAGCCTTTCGATTCAAACTATGTAGCTAGAGTACTAAGCCAACATAAAAGGCCCATTCCAGGTTATAAAAGAGTTCACAGATGATTTCTATAGCCCCTCAAAACATCAACAATTCATCTCGCTGTTTTACAAACTGCTGACTATCTCCACCTTTCCTCATTCTTGGCTTCCATCTCTAAGAGAATTTTGGAATTACTTACCAATAATTCGATGAACATTTGTGGCCTTTAGGCCCATGAGGTCAGGGAGCTGATCTATGATGATTTCCCTCTCTGCACTTCGTTTGTGTACTCTTTCGATGCTACGCCTCTGCCAGTCAGTCCAGTAAACATAGTCACCCAACAAAGTAAATCCAAATATGTGAGGAATTTTGTCTTCCACTAGTACCCGTCTCCCAGTGCCATCGGTATTCATAACCTTCATGTTTAAGTATAAAGAGAAGGAAGAGGAAAAGATGGGTACTTATTCTTCAAATCTATGTAGAAATGACAAATCCAACTGCGTGTTGCATCAAAATCCTAAGGGGTCATCTTAGTTATTCCTATTACAAAGCTTTCACAAAATGACAACACGCTGATTAATATAAGCTCATATTTTACCTCTATTTCTCCAATGTCTTATTAACCTTCCTTCTAAAAATCCTGTCAATACTAGATTTAGTATGCATCTCTTCCATTAAATGACTATGTAAAAATTAAAAATACAATATCATTACCTTAAATTTGCTCGTACATTTGTTTTCAAATTACAATGTACCTTCACACACATTATTTTATTACATATTTTATTATATAACATTTTATTTTATCCTGAGAATTCTTCCGTTTTTACATCTTGGGAAATTGAGATTCATATAAGGTCACACAGCTTATAAACAGAGTTGATGCCTTTTTTTTTTTTTTAAACATAGGCAGTATGCTCTTCTTTAAAGATTTTATTTATTTTTATTTTTCCCCCCAAAGCCCCAGTAGATAGTTGTATGTCATAGCTGCACATCCTTCTAGTTGCTGTATGTGGGACTCAGCCTCAGGATGGACGGAGAAGTGGTGCCTCGATGCGCACCCGGGATCCGAACCCGGGCCACCAGCATCGCAGCGCGTGCACTTAACCACCAAGCCACAGGGCCGGCCCTGATGCCTTTTTAAAGACTCTTTCCACTTAGTATATTTTATATTTCATTGTTTTTTAAAAAAATAAAACACACAGATAAGAGGGCTCTCAATAAATCACTCACCCCCCTAAGGTTATAATCACAAAACTATATGGAATTTATGACACTCTCTCCACAACTGAGTTTCAAGCAACTAGAATGTACCTACTTTTTTCAACTCCCCTATAGTGACATTATTAAATTCGTTCTGACACTCTCATTATAAACATCAGCAATTTCCCCAGAAGTGGCAAAGACATCTTTTCTGTCTCTGACATTGTAGCAACATGTACTAATATTCTGTTCTAAAAGATGGCATAAGTCTTCGAAAGCACCAACTTACATGTCCGTACTAAGACCATTTCTACCATTTAAAGTGGCCTGTGTGCCAGGCAAATCAGCCTTCGGAAATGTTATTCTGGTACTAAAAACATGTACATGCAAACAATATCTGCCCCCTATCTAAAAACAAGTATCAGAAGTAATCTTATATGCAAGTGTTAACTTTTTATCCATAAAATTAGTAAGAAATATTCCATGTAAGTCAATACCATGATTGCTTAGATGGAATGACAACCAGATGTTACCTTTATCTCTCTCCTCTAAAACCTTTAAAACACTTGCTGATCTTTCAAGAACAGCCAAACCCTGGAAATAACCAAGTACTTAAAAGTTGAGCAAGCGAGACTGAGCTATATCCTTGTATTTTAACTTGTAAATATCAATAAATATTTGACTTATATGGGATGGAAGAGAAATCATACTAGTTGAATGTTTATTTGTTTACATCAGATACAATAGGACTTCTGTTAAATATGCATTTAATGTATTAAACTAGAATGTCTTTAAAAGTAAAAAACATTTAGTTAAAAAGAATTTAAAACTACTCCAATTCCTACGTTAAACACTTTTTAAAGATAATAATTTCTCCTTAATTTGAGACATGAGTTTAGATTTTTTACACTCATATTTTCTTGCAATAGACCACTCCTGGATATATGTTATGATGTTTATGTAGTACCTTAAAATTACTTTGGTGTTTAAGACTATGAGGACTAAGCACAGAAAAAGGGTTGATTATTTGTTTACATATCTAACCACAATGTGAGCTCTAGAATAGCAAGAACCTTAATTCATCCATTTATGTGTCTTCCACAGCTACTATTAAAGAACCTGGCAAAGAACTCAATAAATATTTGTTAAAGAATTTTTAAAGGAGATAGGTTTCCTAAGACACTCAAGAAACCTTCCCAAAAATGCAAACAAAAATTTATATGACAGTTCTTATCCTCAGATCCTACAGCTTAGCCATTTGAATGAATGAAAGGTATTCTTGCCCAAATTTTAAATTGATGTAAAAAGGCATACTACTGCCTACATCTGGAGAACGAATACATTCCTATCTCTCCTAAAAGCAGAGTCTGAGAAAAAAATTTCTGGTTCCATTCTGTTACTGCTTGGAAACTTAGATCAGGGTGAAATATCTTTCCTTTATTAGACGTATAACTTAGAAAGTCTTTATTTTAGGTGGGGGAATCTTATTTTTAAAACTCTCTGCTTTTGCCTCTATCCTAATAAGGAGACTATCTCTTGACTCCAGTATCTTCCTATAACCCCCTTTTACAAGAACTTCCTCCCAACACTATTTTCCTTCCTTTCTGGGACCTTCAATTTCTCCCTCTCCATAGGGTCCTTCCTTTCTGCCTTTAGCACAACACAATTTCCCTGATCTTAGAAAGATACTGTTTAAAAGCTGAAAGATTCTGAATCTATTCCATCCTTCTTATTTTACTGCCATATTCTTTGAATGTAATCTCTAACATTTGCCTCCAACTCTTAGCATTCATTCCCTTCAACTCCCTACAACTGGCTTACAATCTATGACTCAGATGAAATAACTATACTGAAATGATCAATGACTACTTTTCTTGCTTTTCTCAGTTCTTGTGTTCTTTTCCCTCTTTTTAACATCTGATACTCTTAACCACCCACTGAAACTCGATATGGGGTTTTCATGACACAATATGATCTTATTTCTTTTTCTATAGCCAGGACTGCTTTTCATCTCTTCATTTCACTGGTTCCTCCTTCCTTTTTGAAAGCTGATAGGATATTTTCCAAAGTTTCCTGGGTTCTTCTCTCTCTATAAAACACCCTTCAAAAGCCCATCAATTTCTATGGCTTCTATTAATCTATGTAGAAAAATTACAAACATGTAAAGTTCTAGCCTAAGGTCTCATCAGTTGCTACTGCACTATTTCCACCTGCGTTTCCCGGAAAATGTACTGCTACCTCATCTAAAATGTCATATACTTAACAATGAACCCATGTTCTCCATTGCGGGGAGTTCATCATCCTATCAGAGAGCACCTAACACACAGCGCTAAATATTCTGTGTTATAAGACTCTAAAATACTACTTTCTTACAAGCTTATGGTATATTAAAATATGTCTGACTTGATCATATTCCTAGTTTCAGAACTACCTTAAATCAATTATACTGCATTAACTTACATTTAATAAATTAACACTAATTTTCCTGATTAGTACACCTAAATTCTGCCTTCCAATTACAAATTTACTTGCTGATCTAAACGCATATCCTAGGAGCAATGTCAGCATCACAGTGGAGTGAGTTGTTCCCTTTGTCTCTCCGCTCTAAATTACAACCAAATAGACACCCACTGACCAACAGAGGTTTCCCTACACAGCACAAGAGGATGCCTAAGAGATCCTGGCAGCTATTCATCTGAAGGTGGGTGGACTGGACTTCCAGGAAGCAATGAAACTAGGGGAGAAACCCCCCCTACTCCCCTGGCGGCAGAGATCCAGGGCACAGATCCTCATATAGTGGACTGTGCACCTGTGAGTGGAGGTGAGGGTGGCCCGGCACCACGTGCATGAACGCCCAGAGTGGCAGTGACGCAGCAGCCCCGTCCCACAATGGTCAGGGGAGTGGCAGCAGGCCCGACCAGCACAGCTGTGAGTAGACGGGGTAGGAGCGCCCAGCCCCCAGTGTTGGCACCCCTGACACCAACTCCACCAGCAGCGAGGGCTGCATAGAAGTCCCCGGGTCCCCAGGCCCCAGCCAGCAACAGTGACACCTGTGAACCCAGCACCCCTAGCAGCAGTCCAACCAGCACCCCCAGACAACTCAGAAACAGCAATGTAGGTGGTGCACAGGACAACAGCACCTAAGCCTGCAGAGAGAAGGAGGAACATGAGACCCAGGAGACCAGAACCAAAGTAACCAAAGCTGTACCCAAATAAGAAAAGGTGATTACTACCACAAATGCACCTATAGAGAATCACTTCATCAAACAGAATGAAGAACTACAGTAACACTGCAGTACAGAAGAAAATGACAACTCTCCAGAAACCAAACTTGAAGTCATAGAAGATTACAACCTAAGTGACAAAGAATTCAAAACAGCTGTCATAAAGAAACTCGAATTATGAGAAAATTCAGAAAGACAGTTCAATGAGCTCAGGACTAAAATTAATGAACAGAAGGATTACTTCACCAAAGAGATTGAAGCTCTAAAAAAAAAAAAACAAATTTTGGATATGAAGAACACAATAAATAAGATAAAAAATAAAGTAGAAAGCATTAAAAATAGAGTAGACCTTATGCCGGAGGGAATTAGTGAGCTGGAAAATACAAACACAGAAATGATTCAGATACAGGAAGAGAGAGAACTAAGATTTTTAAAGAATGAAGAAATTATTCAAGAAATATCCTACTCAATTAGGAAAAGTAACATAAAGTTTATAGGTATCCCATAGGTAGAAATGAGGGAAAAAGAAGACTGAGCATATTCAAAGAAATAATAGTTGAGAACACCCCAAACCCAGAGAAGGAACTGGACATGCAAGTATATGAAGCTAAAAGAATTCCTAATTACATCAATCAAAGCAAAAAGACCTCCTCCAAGGCATATATTAAAACTGACAAGAATCAACGACAAAGATGAGGCCGGCCCAGTGGCATAGTGGTTAAGTTTGCATGCTCCACTCTGGCGGGCCAGGGTTCATGGGTTCAGATCCTGGGTGCAGACCTGTGCATCGCTTATTGAGCCATGCTGTGACAGCTGTCGCACACATAAAGTAGAGGAAGAAGGGCATGGCTGTTAGCCCAGGGCCACTCTTCCTCACCAAAAAAAAAAAAAAAGAAAGAAAGAAAAATCAATGACAAAGAAAAAATATTAAGGGAAACAAGAGAGAAGAAAATAACCTACACAGGAAACTCCATCAGGCTTTCAGTAGATTTCTCAGCAGAAATTTCACAAGCTAGAAGAAAGCAGAATGATATATTCAAAATACTGAAAGACAAAAACTATCAGCCAAGAATACTCTATCCAGTGAAATTATCCTTCAGAAATGACAGAGAAATAAAAGCTTTTCTAGAAGAACAGAAGCTGAGGGAGTTCACTGCCACCAGACCTGGCCTACAAGAAATGTTGAAGGGAACCCTCCTACCTGAAACAAAAAAGGCAAAGTTTACAAAGCTTTGAGCTAGGAAATAAATAGACAAGATCAGAAAATTGCAGCTCTCTATCAGAATAGGTTAGCAAACACTTAATTATAACATAAAGGACAGAGGCAAAGAAAGCATCAAAAACAACTATAAAAAATTCAACTTGGTCACAAACTCACAACACAAAAAAGAATAATTTGTGACAACAAAGACATTGAAAGGGAAAAGGAAGGGATGGAACCTGCTTAGGCTAATGGAGATAAGAGGCAATCAGAAAATGGACTATCTCATCCATGAGCTCTTTTATACAAACCTCATGGTAACCACAAAACAAAAAATCAGAGCAGAGTCATAAATAAAGAGAAAACTGAGAAAACCATAAAAGAAAACCACCAAACTGAAATAGGAGACAGAAACACAAGGAAAAAGAAACAATGGAAATACAGAACAATTGGAAAACAAAAAATAAAATGGCAGTATTAAGCCCTAACATAGCAATAATCAGTCTAAATGTAAATGGATTGAATTCACCAATCAAAAGACAGAGAGTGCCTGGATGGATTAAAAAACAAGACCCAACAATATGCTGCCTCCAGGAAACACATCTCAGCTCTAAAGACAAACAGGCTTAGAGTAAAGGGATATGGAAGATGATACTCCAGGCAAATAGCAAGCAAAAGAAAGCAAGTGTAGCCATACTTTTATCAGACAAAGCAGAATTCAAGATAAAAAAGAAAATAAGAGACAAAGATGGGCATTACAGGGGCCGGCCCCAGGGCTTAGTGGTTAAGTGTGCACGCTCCGCTACTGGCGGCCCGGCTTCAGATCCAGGGCACACACTGATGCACCACTTTTCCGGCCATGCTGAGGCCGCGTCCCACATACAGCAACCAGAAGGATGTGCAACTATGACATACACCTATCTACTGGGGCTTTAGGGGGAAAAAAGGAGGTATCTACTGGGGCTTTGGGGGAAAAAAAGGAAGGAGATTGGCAATAGATGTTAGCTCAGAGCCGGTCTTCCTCAGCAAAAAGAGGAGGATTAGCACGGATGTTAGCTCAGGGCTGATCTCCCTCACAAAAAAAAAAGATGGGCATTATATAACAATAAACAGGACATTCCAACAAGAAGACATAACACTTATGAATATATATGTACCTAACACAGGATCACCAAAGTACATAAAGCAACTACTAACAGACCTAAAGGGAGAACTTAACAGCAACACAATAATAGTAGGGGACCTCAACACCCCACTTACGTCAATGGATAGATCACCCAGACAGAAAGTCAACAAGGAAACAGGGGCCTTAAATGAAACACTAGACCAGATGGACTTAACAGATATATACAGAACATTCCATCCAAAAACAACAGAATACACATTCTTCTCAAGTGCACAGGGAACATTCTCAAAGACAGAAAGTATGTTGAGAAACGAGGCAAGCTTCAATAAATTTAAGAAGACTGAAATCATATCAAGCATCTTTTCTGACCACATGCTATGAAACTACAAATCAACTACAAGAAAAAAGCTGGGAAAGTGACAAATATATGGATACTAAACAACATGCTAGTGAACAACTATTATATCAGTGAAGAAAACAAAGAAGAAATCAAAAAATACCTGAAGAAAAATGCAAACACCATATACCAAAACCTATGAGATGCAGCAAAAGCAGTACTAAGAGGGAAATTCATAGCAATACAGGCCTACCTCAAGAAACAAGAAAAATCTCAAATAAACAAACTTACGCTATACCTAAAAGAACTAGAAAAAGAAGAACAAAACCCAAATTCAATAGACAGAAGGAAATGATAAAAATGAGAGCAGTAATAAACAAATTAGAGACTAAGAAAACAACAGAATCAATGAAACAAAGAGCTGGTTCTTTGAGAAGATATACAAAATTGGCAAACCGTTAGCCAGACTCACTAAGAAAAAAAGAAAAAAGACTCAAATAAATAAAATCAGAAATGAAAGGCGAGAAATTACAATAGACACCACAGAAATACAAAGGATTATAAGAGACTACTATGAAAAGCTATACGCCAACAAGCTTGATAACCTACAAGAAATGGATAAATTCTTAGAATCACACAACATCCCAAAACTGAAACAAGAAGAAATAGAGAATCGGAATAGACCACAAGCAAAGAGATTGAAATGGTAATCAAGAACCTCACAAAAAACAGAAGTCTAGGACCAGATGGCTTCTCTGGTGAATTCTACCAAACACTCAAAGAAGATGTAATTCCTATCCTTCTCAAATTATTCCAAAAAATTGAAGAGGATGGGGCAAAACCTAACTCATTTTATGAGGCCAATATTACCCTGATATCAAAACCAGATAAGGACAACACAAAACAGGAAAATTACAGGCCAATATGGCTGATGAACATAGATGCAAAAATCCTCAACAAAATATTGGCAAATAGAATACAGCAATACATTAAAAGGCTCATACACCATGATCAAGTGGGATTTATTCCAAGGATGCAAAGATGGTTAGATATTTGCAAATCAATCAATGTGATACACCACATTAACAAAACGAAGAATCAAAATCACATGATCATCTCAATAGATGTTGAGTCTTGTCAAATGCTTTCTCTGCATCCATTTATGATAAAAACTCTGAATAAAATGAGTACAGAAGGAAAGTACCTCAACATAATAAAGGCCGTATATGACAAACCCACAGCCATGATCATACCCAACGGGTAAAAACTGAAAGCCATCCCTCTGAGAACAGGACCAAGATAAGGGTGCCCACTCTTGCCACTCCTATTCAACAAAGTACTGGAGGTGTTGGCCAGAACAATTAGGCAAGAAAAAGAAATAAAAGGGATCCAAAGTGGAAAGGAAGAAGTGAAACTCTTGCTGTTTGTGGACGACATGATCTTATAAATAGAAAACCCTAAAGAATCCACCAGAAAACTATTAGAAATAATCAGTAACTACAGCAAAGTTGCAGGTTACGAAATCAACATCCAAAAATCAGTTGCATTTCTATACACTAATAACGAACTAGCAGAAAGAGAAGTCAAGAATACAATGCCATTTACAATCACAACAAAAAGAATAAAATACTTAGAAATTTAACCAAGGAGGTGAAAGACCTATACACTGAAAACTATAAGACATTATTGAATGAAATCAAAGACAACACAAAGAAATGGAAAGATATTCCATGCTCATGCACTGGAAAAATAAACATAGTTAAAATGTGCATATTAGCTAAAGCAATCTACAGATTCAATGCAATCCCAATCAGAATCCCAATGACATTCTTCACGGAAACAGAACAAAGAATCCTAAAATTTATATGGAACAACAAAAGACCCCAAACAGCTAAAGCAATCCTGAGAAAAAAGAACAAAGCTGGAAGTATTACATTCCTTGACTTCAAAATATACTACAAAGCTATAGTAATCAAAACAGCATGGTACTGGCACAAAAAGAGAGACACAGATCAATGGAACAGAATTGAAAGCCCAGAAATAAAACCACCCATCTATGGACAACTAATCTTCAAAAAAGAAACCAGGAGGGCCGGCCCCGTGGCTTGGCGGTTGGGTGCGCGCGCTCCGCTGCTGGCGGCCCGGGTTCGGATCCCGGGCGCGCACCGACGCACTGCTTCTCCGGCCATGCTGGGGCCGTGTCCCACATACAGCAACTAGAGGGATGTGCAGCTATGACATGCAACTATCTGCTGGGGCTTTGGGGGAAAAAACCAAATAAATAAAATTATAAAAAAAAACAAAAAAGAAACCAGGAACAAGCAATGGAGAACGGAAAGTCTCTTCAATAAATGGTGTTGGGAAAATTGGACAGTCAGGTGCAAAAGAAGGAAACCAGACCATTATCTTATACTATACACAAAAATGAACTCAAAATGGACAAAAGATTTGAATGTAAGACCTGAAACTATAAGACACCTAGAAGAAAATATAGGCAGTACACTCTGACATGGGTCTTACCAGTATCTTTTTGAATACCATGTCTACTCAGGGAAGGGAGACAAAAGAAAAAATAAATAAATGGGACTACATCAGACTAAGAAGCTTCTGCAAAGCAAAAGAAACCATTAACAAAACGAAGAGAACCCTCCAACTGGGATAAAATATTTGCAAATCATATAATTTCCAAAATATATAAAGAACCCATACAACTCAACAACAACAAAAATCAAGAACCCAATCAAAAAATGGGCAGAGGATATGAACAGACATTTTTCCAAACAAGACATACAGATGGCCAACAGGCACAGGAAAAGATATTCAACATCATAATTATTAAGGAAATGCAAATCAAAACTACAATGGGATATTACCTCACACCCATCAGAATGTCTATAATTAACAAGATAATAAATAACAAGTCTTGAAGAGGATGTGGAGAAAAGGGAACCCGCATACACTGCTGGTAGGAATGCAAACTGGTGCAGCCACTATGGAAAATAGCACGCAGATTGCTCAAAAAATTAGAAATACCTTACGATCCAGCTTTGCCACTGCTAGGCATTTATCCAAAGAACATGAAATCAATGATTCAAAGAGATTTTATGTATCCATATGTTCACTGCAGCATTATTCACAATAGAAAAGATGTGGAAGCAACCCAAGTGCCCATCAACGATCAATGGATAAAGAAGATGTGGTGTATATACACAACGGAATACTACTCAGCCATAAAAAAAGACAAAATCGTGCCATTTGTGACAACATGGATGGACCTTGAGGGTATTATGCTAAGTGAAATAAGTCAGACAGAGAAAGACAAACACCATATGATTTCACTCATATGTGGAAAATAAACAAAACACATGGATAAGGAGAACAGATAAGTGGTTATCAGAGGGGAAGGTGACGCAAGGAGGGTGAAAGGGGTAAAGGGGCACATGTGTATGGTGATAGATAAAAATCAGACTACTGGTGGTGAACATGATGCAGTCTATACGGAAACTGAAATATAATAATGTACACCTTAAATTTATACAATGTTATAAGCCAATATGACGTCAATAAAATATATAAAAATAAATAAAATAAAAACACATACTAGATGCCTACTATTGAACTTGTTTTTAAAAATAAAATTTAAATTTCTACTTCAAAAATATTACAGGATCGGGCCAGCTCTGGTGGCCTAGTTCAGCGTGCTCTGCTTCGGTGGCCTGGGTTCAGTTCCCAGGCACAGACCTACACCACTCCTAAGCGGCCATGTGGTCATGGCCCACATAGAAAATAGAGGAAGACTGGCCACAGATATTAGCTCATGGCGAATCTTCCTCAGCAAAAAAATTAAAAAAAGAAAAGAAAAAATACAGCATCAACCAACCATTCCCTCTTTCAGCTATGTCATCCTGCAATACTTTTGTTTGTTCATTTTGATACATGAACAACTTAAACAAAACACAGCTGATTAAGAATGAATTTGCATAATGGGCAAAGAATGAAACTGACAATCACGATGAGAAAAATAACAAAAGCACAATTCCAAAAGATCCTTTTAATTTACACAACTCAGCATATTCTATCTGGCACTTACCCTTCATTCTTCTGCTCTCTAAAAATCTCTCATGACTAGCAAACAATATTGTGACAGAATTAGGTAGATTTGGATTTCAAATATAAGCTCTATCACTGACTGGTTACCCTTGGCAATTTCTCACACGTAAAATACAGAAAGAGCACTTACATCTATGAATTATTTAAGGATTAGATAAAATAATGTTAAATATATAGCACAGTATTAGATGTGTAGTAGCAGCTCAGTAAATGCTGGTTCTTGCTCTTCAAAATTATTTGAGTAAAATGCTTTAGGTTCCTAAAAGTAAACAGCTATATTTAAATGGCTATACTTATTTAATTAAAATGCAGTGCTTCAAAATAAAAATACACATATATAAAAAGAGTATGTGGAAATGAAAGACCAAAACAACCACATACTGTTAGGCTGAAGAATAAAACCAATATAAACCTTTCTGTATCCTGGGAACTAGTGGAAGACTACAGTGCTGCAGCCTTATTCCTATTTCAAACCCCCATTTTTACTGTTTGCTTTTGCTACTTAGATGTACAGTAGTAAAACAGTAAGCAAAAAGGAGCAGTCTGACAATCTGTTCAGCTCTACCAGACCCTCATTCCACACACCCTCAAAAAAATCAAACACTAATAAACATATTTAATGAATGCAAATCACCATGAAAGAAATTATGATGAATGCTAAGAAGTTTATAACAAGGCCTCTTCTAGCTAAGGGATTACAATCTAGTTGGGGAGGTAAACTGTATTTATATTAACAGTACACATACAAATCTATCTAGAAGAATTAGGAGAATTCTGACAAAGAGAAAGAAAAAAGGATTTTCCAGAATGAAAGAAATAATATCCGTTAGACACAGAGTCAAGGATGCCTTGTTTGACTGACTTTGAAAGAAATGCTTTGAGGCAGAAAGAATACAAAAGGGACTCAAAGGAGACAGCATCAGGCAGACACCACCCTGTGGCAGGTATGAAATTCCAGGATAAGGAGAACTGTAGAAAACAAGAAACTTCTGAAAGCACTTTAAGGAGAGTGACACAACAAAGCTGTATTTCAGGAAGACTTCATTTATTGCTGTCACTGTGTTCGGACTGTTTGTGCTAAAGATAAATATCTTAAATACAGAATCATGGTTAATAAAATATTTTCAATTCCTGTGGGATGGTAATAGAAGTCCAAAATCCCTAATCTGAAAGTCTTGGGGCCACCTGTATTTTCAGAATTCAGACTTTTTCTTGATATTTAGAAAAGATAACACAATGCACATAGCATATCACCCCTACCCGGGTCTAGGGCAGCACTTCATTGCCAAACATATTAATATTTTTGCAGCAAAACATACAAATAGTCCCACAAAGTGGGATACATAAAGACTACAAATAGTCTTATATTGCTTCAGGTCAAGTTTCCCACCAACTGAATCAACAAAAACAACTTTCGGTTTGGAGAGCTTTCTGGATTTCAGAATTCACGTAAAGGATTGTGGATGGGAAATGCTTTGCTGATCTCCGCTCTAGTCCCTTGACCAAACTGGGGTTTGGATCAGTGTTAATGCCCCTCTAAGTGCAAGCAAGGGTCTCAGGAAGAAAAAAAAAAGAGTAAAGGACACTTTAAAAAGAAAGGGTTTTTAGCAACATCTGGTAGAACAACAACAACAACAAATAGTAATGAAGGTCTTAAGATGATCTTAGACTAGCACAGTGGCCAGGAATTCAAATACAGTTCCTGAAAAGCCACGACTAAAGATTTTGTAGCTTTACCCACTAGAGCATTAGTCCCTTCCAGCTATTCCTTGTTCTCGGGGGGGGGGGGGGGGTTAATAAATGCACACTAAAGCTGGATATACCACATCTATTTCAAATTAAACAATGTACTTAAGATGTGCTAAAGATGTTTTAAATGTAATTTTGTAAGACACTGTTTCCCTTAATTCCCTATCTTCCTGTTCTTGTGTGTGGTAGTTTTTACAATGGGGTTGGGTCTAGAACAGTGCTCTCCAAGAGAGATCAACTACAAGCCACAATGTGAGTCTAGCATATAATTTTAAATTTTCTAGTAGCTAGATTTTAAAAAGTAAAAAGAAACAGGTAAATTTAATTTTAATATTATATTTAATCCAATATATCCAAAATATTTTTATTTCAATGTGTAATCTATACTAAAAATTTTATTAATGAAATTTTATGGGTTTTTTCTTACTTGTCTTCTTAGGATGTATTTTACACCTCAAGCATCTCAATTCAGAGTAGCCACATTTTAAGTGCTCCACAGCCATACGTGGCTACTGGCTACCATAACGGACTGTGCAGGATTAGAGTTTCAGTGGTGATTATACAGCCTACAACAAAATTAATTTACTCCTAAAGATCAGATCTCCGTCCCCTCTCCTATCTGCCACCTTCAGGGTTGCCCTAGACCCATCAGGCTCAGTAAAGCCACAAACAAATATCTTCCATTTGGTCTTTCCTTCCTCCTCAGCTATATTATACTTAATTCTAATATGGGTTAAAATTACCTCAAAAACAATTTCTGATGAAAAAAATTAATGAAACTCTACTTTTTTTCATGTTACATCACATTTGTAAGTTTACACTTCAAAGCATTAGCTGACATTTCTAAGAGCAAGGACAAAAGCCTGATTCATTTCTTCTAGGT
Source organism: Diceros bicornis minor (assembly GCF_020826845.1). Lineage (NCBI taxonomy): Eukaryota > Metazoa > Chordata > Mammalia > Perissodactyla > Rhinocerotidae > Diceros > Diceros bicornis. The sequence continues at coordinate 48,697,107 of NC_080756.1, read as the reverse complement.
TATCTCAAAATAAAAGTATTAAAACCAGTTATGTTAATAGGAGAATCCAGAGCTGCCATCTCCTTGGCTCTCCTCTTTAAGAGCACTCTAGATTGACCATGTACTGGTAACGGATGAAGCTGGGCGGCTCGTAAGAATCTTAACTCTGCTTTACTATATGTTTGAAATTTTCCTAATTAAAAAAAAAAAAATGGAGAGAGGAAAGATAAGGAGAAAGTCCAAAGACACTTGAATAATAATAATAATAGTAATTATGAGCTGTTATTGAGGCCAGCCCCATGGCGTAATGGTTAAGTTCGTGCACTCTGCTTCGGTGGCCCAGGGTTGGCAGGTTCCGACCCTGGGCGCGGACCCACACACTGCTCATCAAGCCATGGCAACATCCCACATATAAAACAGAGGAAGATTAGCACAGATGTTAGCTCAAGGCGATTCTTCCTCACCAAAAATAAATAAATAATAATTTTAAAAAAAATAAATACTGTTATTTTCGTTGTTGAGATGATGTCGAAAGCAATTATAAGAATCCTCTGGGGCCGGCCACGTGGCATAGTGGTTAAGTGCACTTGCTCCGCTGCTGGCGACGCCGGTTCGGATCCCGGGTGCGCACTGATGCACCGCTTGTCAGGCCATGCTGTGGCGGCATCCCACACAAAGTGGGGGAAGATGGGCACGGATGTTAGCCCAGAACCAGTCTTCCTCAGCAAAAAAAAGAGAGGATTGGCATGGATGTTAGCTCAGGGCTGATCTTCCTCACCAAAAAAAAAAAAAAAAATCCTCTGAAGATATTAAGAGATCAACAGCTTAAATAAAATCTGATAGTGAGACTTTACATCTAAGAACTATGCATTTCCCTTTATACACAGAGCCCAATGATTATTTTCTGAAACTTGTTTCCTTCAGTTACTTTTGCAGAGTTGACACTTCTATTAGCAAATTGGCTTCTCCCCTAAATATTTCTCTTCTACCAGCCACACAATCTCTTTCTGCTCTTTCTGTTCTGAAAAGCAACACAGTGAAACAAGAACACATTGCTTTGTCTCAAAGAAAATCACTATTACATTTCTCATACCAAACAAGTAACAGTTTGGACAGGTTACCAGGTTTATAAACATGGTTCTAAGCCCTCTACGTTTAAAATAACACAAATCCTGGTAAAAGCCCGCTTGTACATTCTGAACCCAGAACAAATGAACCATTTTAGGCAATTTCAAAAGATTACCCTTACCCTTTAAAAGTTGAGCCAACACTAATTAAATCTTCTCGCAACTCTTGAGGGTGTGCTTCACTGTATTACCTCAGAGTGGTTTAATTAGTTAAACTGAAATTAGGCTTCTGTCACTTCTAGAATCTACCTCCAAATCTGAACCAGAGTCTCCAGTGGTTTCAGCTGCTTCAATCACATTGTGGTATGTATTTAACATTCTGAGGCATTCTCAAATACTGCAAACCACACTGAGAATATAGGCCACAACAGGAAATAGATGTGGCTTAACCAGAACATTCAGAACATTATCTCCACAGAGAGGAGGTAATGGCAAACCTTCTATAGACATCACATCCGGTTTTCCGAGCAGTTTCTTTAGCTCATTAAATGTCAAGACAGGACTACCCATGAAATCTTGGAATGCAGCCAGTCTACTACCAAAGTTGCTGCTATGTAACTTCACTTGACTAGACACGTTCAAGAAATAGATGACAACAGGACAATCAGGCACCTACCATAAAATAAGCTGAAGTGGGAATGCTATAAAGTCCCAAAAGAGAAACTCAAATTATGTTCCCAATGAACCATTCCTCTTTTAACGTTCCAGCCAATATGCAAAATAATTAGTGAATTAAAAGTTTACGTATAAGAAAAACAAACAGATATCATTGGGGGCTGACTGACACACTTCATAGGGTACAAAATATAATTTCACAAAAATGACATTTTTAAAAATGGAATATATACCCATGGAAGTAACATTTCAAGTCAGGCAGAATCTCACTGGGCTGACAAGTAAAGAGAAATGCTTTAGACTCAGTAGTGGAAGTAAAGGGATGCCATGCACCTGTTTAAGAAAGCAGTAAAGGCAGTTACAGTGCTGCATTCAAAGCCTTTTAACCTAGTTCAAGATATATTATGTTTGAATAAATACAAGTGATTTTTAATATGAAAAGAGAATTACAGTATCATAGTTGCACTAGGCAGTTTTACAACATTTTTGTAAGGAGTCTTGCTTAGAATATTAAACATTTGCGGTTACCTATGCTCTTTTACAGATGAAGCTAAGAATTGCTATTGTGACCAAAGCTTTCTAAAACCTGAATTACTCAGGAAAACTATAAAATTGAGAACAGATTTCCAGAAGGCATCACTATGATGAACACCAATAACACCTTGATCAATGATACTCAACTGCTCCCAGAGACACTTCTGAGAGTCCATTGTCCTGGAGCCTCCAATAAACCCTAAAAGGGAAAACTAGCATGTTAACGAAGGAAAACTGCTCCCTTTCTTCTCATTCTTTACAAGTACAGCTAAAATAAATTCTATTTGGAGTCTGAGTAGAAAAAAAAAATCAACTATAAGAATTTGGTATTCAAAGGCAAATTACTCCAGTACCAATAAGCAAGGCTTATGCCCAGATATTAGTTTTTAAACACTATTCTTTATTAAAAAGAAGCATGGGGGCCGGCCTGGTGGCATAGTGCTTAAGTTTGCACCCTCCACTTTGGCAGCCCAGGGTTCGCAGGTTTGGCTCCTGGGTGTGGAGATATGCACCAACTATCAAGCCACGCTGTGGCAGCGTCCCATATAAAGTAGAGGAAGATGGGCACAGATGTTAGCCCAGGCCAATCTTCCTCAACAAAAAGAGGAGGATTGGCAACAGATGTTAGCTCAGTGGCTAATCTTCCTCACGGTGTGTGTGGGGGGGTGTTGAACCACGGCTTCTTGGAGCAAGAGCTGATTCCAGGGCTGAGGCAAGGAAAATATAAAATAAGGCTAGAATAATATATTGTTGTTCCAGAAAGTGCTTTAAAAATGATGGGGGCAGGGGCCGGCCCGGTGGCGCAAGCGGTTGAGTGCGCGCGCTCCGCTGCGGCGGCCCGGGGTTCGCTGGTTCGGATCCCGGGCGCGCACCGACGCACTGCTTGGCAAGCCATGCTGTGGCGGCGTCCCATGTAAAGTGGAGGAAGATGGGCACAGATGTTAGCCCAGGGCCATCTTCCTCAGCAAAAAAAGAGGAGGATTGGCAGATGTTAGCACAGGGCTGATCTCCTCACAAAAAAAAAAAAAAAAAAAAAAATGATGGGGGCTCCTCAAAAAATTAAAAATAGAATTACCATATGATCTAGCAATCCCACTTCTAGGTATATAGCCAAAAGAACTGAAAACAAGATCTTGAAGAGATATCTGCACAACCATGTTCATTGTAGCATTCTTCACAACAGCCAAGAGGTCGAAGCAACCTAAATGTCTATCAACAGATGAATGGATAAAGAAAATGTGGTATATACATAAAATGGAATATTATTCAGTCTTAAAAAAGAAGAGAATCTTGTTATATGCTACAACATGGATGAACCGTGAGGACATTCTGCTAACTGGTATAAGCCAGACACAAAAAGACAAAATTGCACGATTCTACTTACATGCGGTATTTAAAGTAGTCACTCTTAGAAACAGAAAGTAAAATAGTGGTTGCCAAGGGCTGGGGAAGGGGAAAAAGGGAGTTGTTCAGTAGGTATAGATTTCAGTTTTGCAAAACGAAAAAGTTCTAGAGATCTTACTGCACAATCTGCATATAGTTAACATTACCGTACACTTAAAAATAGTTAAGATGATAAATTTTATGTTATGTGTTTTTTACCGCAATTAAAAAAAAAGATGGAAGCATGTGAAAAGGACACAGGAATTAACTGGATGGTGCTCCAAATGCCAATTCTGGGACAATTTTTGCAAAAATATAATGATAATAATGGAATATAATCTACAGAATAAAGTAATACCCATGAATCCATACTGATATATATGAATAACCGAACAGACAGAGGAGACGGAACAGCTCTTTCTTAGGGGAGAATTTTAATTAATAAATATAATAGGGATAATGGAAATGGTATCAATGTTAATTTCCTGGTGTTGATAATTGTTCTATGAATATGTAAAACGAAGCTGGGTGAAAGATATATTATTCTTGCAAAATTTTTTGTAAATCTAAAATTATTTCAAAATGAATAGCCTAAAAAAGAGGCAGCAGAGCAGAACACAAAAAGTACTGTATTAGGAACCAGGAAACTTGAATTCCATTCTTTTCTTTCTAAAGAGAAAGCTATGTGACCTTGGGCAAACAAAAGAAACTAACTAAGCAAAAAGCACCACGCACTGCTGAGTTTTAGGAAGAGAAACCCAGGATAGAAAGAACAAATGTTTGTGTGAGTATATGGCACTATCTAGAAACCATAGCTAATTTTAAGAAATATGAAAACAGCTTTCTTTTATTCAAAGATAGCAACACTCTGAAAACTCATTAAACATGTTTATTTGCTATCTGTGGACTAATGAAATTATTGTGGCACAGAAGGAACTATTACAGATCTCAACCAAATATAAAAGCCAAGCCGTTAATCAATCCAAAATTAAAAATAAATAAACAACGAAAACAGAAAACTCTGAATAGGGGCTATATTAATTGCATAAAGCCTCTAATTTCATTCCTACTTAAACTCCAGAAGTATGGCAGATTTCAGAAGCTCAAAACTACAAATGAAACACTAAACAAAGACGAGTCTATTGAAAATCTCAGTACAATAAAAGGAATTCTAATCCTTCTCCGAGATTTAGTTATTTCACATCACATCTAACAAAAAACCAAATTATAGTACAATGAATGAAGAGTTTGGGAAATATATTAGAGTTCAACAAAAAAATTACAGTGCCTGCATTATAAAATTCTTAGCAGGTCTAAATTTTTAAATTGTAGAGTACACTTAATGTGGAAAAAAACTGAAGGAGAATCCTTTGTTCATTATGGATAACGTCAGGAATGACCATTACACAGAATCTTTTAATAGCTGGTGATAACTTCAAATTGGAACAAAAAATTAAAATACCCGTCACTGTTAAAAGCCCAATGTTTTGCAAATTCTCTCCTAAGAAGTCCCCAAACTGTGGTCCTTGCCATTATCTGACCGCCTATCCTTTCCAAACCTCCTAAAAACAATAAAATCTCTATGACTCCTTTAAAAGTATAATAGTTTCCCATCTACAGAGAAATAACCTCCTGAAAAATAATGTCTTACATGGACTCCATTATTAAAAAAATATTTACATGTTTGGCAGGCTTCAAATGACAGCTTTAAATATTTATTTAAACCTACCAAGCAAGTTAATAATGGAGTAGCTTGTATACAGGTCAACATAAAATCTAAATGAATACCTTAGCAGGAGAAGTTGCTTTCAGTAAAACTGAGTTATTAAAGATTTTGAACCCCCAACAGGCAAGTTTTCTTTAGCTAATAGGGATGTACAGTAAATAAGGAAGAGTTGAAAGAAAAAAAGAAAATATTCCACATCATCTGCAATATAAATTTCCTTTTAGCAACTCGCCCAAAGCATAATGTATTATCTGTTCTCAACCTAAGATGCACAGTTAGTACAAAATACAACAGAAAATGTTATAACCAGAAGGGACCTAAAGATCACTTGGTTCAAGCGAACTTACTGGCCAAAATACAAAGACCGGAAATTATGTTAATTATCTAAGGTTGCCCATGTAAATGGCAAATGCAACAAGAATTAAGGTCAAGGTCCAACATTATAAAATGTTTCAATAAAGATACAGAGATTACCACTCATAACAATTAAACATTGTTATAAATTGTCAAGAAGTGACCTCTCTACTCAAGAAAGTAGGCCATTAAAATCAATACTCTTTTACTTAGGAGTACCAAAACCAAAGGAATAAAAAAAGTACTTTTAAAATAATCAGATTGAAAGTAAAAATACCTCCACACATATTAAACGATTTTATACTAAAACATGAGAAGAAAAAGTGTAACAGCAGAACATTTAAAAAATGATCGAAGAGCAAGTTCAAATTTGGTCACTAAAATGCCTTCTAAGTACCAATACGCATCAGATTTTTATAATTTACATTGACAAAACTATACTAACTCCTAAGTGAGGCAAAGCATCTTGTTTGGTGAGGCTCTAGGGTTTGTTGTGGTAGTTCAGCAAAGCATGATTACACCTATCACCAAGCAAATTTCTCTCATTATATGTGTGCAATAATTTTTTTAGAGCCAGCCAAAGTAGAGTGGATAATGAGACAACACAGCATATAACTGGATGATGTATGACTTCAGCTGCTGTAGATCAAAATAAGTTAAATAATGTGGCTAGAATGTACATCAACAGGTAACTTTCAAATAGGCGTTCATAAATTTATTACATAAGATACACCTCAAACAGATGTAAGAGGATATAACAGGACAGCACCATGTTTACAACTCAATGAATATAGGCCCCAAATCCAGTTGATATCAATATCATTCTTCTGTTACATGTCAAAAAGATGTTGGGGAAAAAATATATATTCTCATACATACATACAGTGTGGTAAAGTAGTAGAAATGGGCCAAGATTCAGGTATTTAAGTTTATTATCTTGAATATTTTTCTAAAACTGAAAGTATAAACAATTTCAAGGAACACTGAATGTTATAAACTGGCAAAGATTCAAGAAGTACTTGTTGGTACTTGTCATATAACCAGAAGAGCTTTATCTCAACAACGAATGATTATATTATTATAATTTGTAAAGGAAGAACCTTAGAAACAAACAATAATAAAAATCATCATAAATGGGTCTTTGTATGTTTTAACAGACTTTCACAATACACAGGCTAAAGATGCCAAACAAAGAAGTTACTTTAAAAAGAAATCTGAATACTTAGGAAACAAATTTCCTTATTAGGGTATTGATAAAATAGAGAAAGTTGTCATCAGAGGAAAATGTAGCCCTGCAATTTCAGGCTTAGAACATGAAACAGAACGTTCACCAAATGCCAAGTTTTCGGCACACATCCCACACAATAATGCCCTCTTTATTCAAAATTTCTTGGTACTCAAGGTTCTAATAATTTCCGTTTCTGTTTCCCAACAAAGTTGTGCCAGGTATAATTAAATGTGGACTAGACTACCTATGGACATTGTATTCTTCAAAGTAGGGAAATTTACAATAAGATTCAAAACAAATCTACGTGCCCTTAAAGTAGACAAGAAAATCTCTCTTTTTACCTATAACTACCAAGTGTTGCTGGCATTTGTCAGCAGAAGCTCAGAAATGAATGAGGGAAAAATGAAATAAGTATAGAATGAGAAAATAAATTGTGAGAAAAATTCAGGTATGACAATATTATTATTTTCAATAAAACAAGTGATTCAAAACACATTAACTTTGTCAATCAGTTAAATTGGTCTGTAATGAGAAAAGCATCCTCAAGAAAATACAAGCTAACAGTACATTCTTAACTTTATATAATGGCAAGAAAATGCTTTAAACTTATAAATTATCAATGATATGTATTTGCTATTGGTAAGCAATATTGTAGGCCCTCAGTGCAAGAGACGTTTTGGCAGTGAAACCTGACCAAGAAAAATGAGAATGTTGTTACAACACAATGTGCTTCTGCTTAATGCAGGGTCTTATATAAAATAGAAATAAAGGCTTGTTTGATGCTTCCTCTATTAGAAAAACAGAAATCATCCTTTCTGCTAATACTTTGGTATTTATTATCTGGAAGCCTCAGAACACTTGGGAAGGAGGGTCGGGGGAGCCCGGTGCAGACAAGTAAACTAGAAGCTTGCTCGTAAAAAGCAACGAAATAATTTCAGCATAATGAAGAAGAAACGTAAACAAGCGCCAGCATGTATCTTTTAAATAACACCTTCAGATAAGCTGTACTATTAGCTGACAAGTGAAACCCAATGCAACCTCACAGATGCATCCTTATATTAAAGCACTAGCCAACACTATGTCTTAAAAATGTGACGTCATTAGCCAATTCCCTATGTCCCTCTTTGCAGAAGCTGGTTATAAACCTCAGGTAAACTTATTCCTTCTTTCTGCAACTCCGTACAATAAAAATCGAGTCTGAGGGCCGGTCGGGCAGCGTAGTGGTTAAGTTCACACGCTCTGCATGGGCGGCCCAAGATTCACAGGTTCAGATCCCGGGGGTGGACCTATACACCGCTCATCAAGCCATGCTGTGGCAGCGTCCCACATACAAAATAGAGGAAGAGTGGCACAGATGTTAGTTCAGTGACAATCTTCCTCAAGCAAAAAAAGGAAGAGCGGCAACAGATGTTAGCTCACGGCCAAGTGTCCTCACCGAAAAAACAAAAATTGAGTCTGAAACCCAGAGCTCCCCATTACTTTTCTCTGGTTTCCCTAATCCTTAGACAAAGTATCTGGTTATATCACCACTTACAAAAAAAGGGAATGAGAATCTGATCTAAGGAATCTCCCTGGAGGGAGCAGAGAACATGAGCGAATGAACATTCTGAGCTCTTTCCATGAGTTCCACTCAAAATACAAGAGCTTACTATGCCTTACATTGCTACATAATAATTTACCAAATAGCTATCTTTTCCTCCCAAATGTGCTATAAACACATATAGGGCACTTTGATCCCAAGTAAACTGTAAGTCTTTCAGAAGAGAACAGGTCTATTACAATCATAATTTGATATTTTCTTATAGTCCCAGGAAAAAGCAGCTTTCGTTTTCGAGCATGACAAAAACTGGAAAACTTTCTTAAAAGGAAAGGACTAGAAGGGAGCATGTGACCTAGGGTTATCAGTACGTAGAATCAGCTGCTACCTAAAAAGAGGCTAGCAAATAATCTTAGAAAAAGAAGCATTTTTAAAAGTATGTATCTTCCTAAAGGTTTTCAAGTTCACTATAATCCACCTACTATCAAGTAAAGCAAGATGAAAAGCTGGTGGTGGCAGTTGCTCCTATAATCACTACTAGTTTCAGAAAGGGAAACTAATAGTTTTTCTCACCCAATTAAGCAAGATTAATTTAGATGAAGAGCTGTGCTCTTTCCCTAGTTTGCCATGTATCAGTAATTTTACACATCATCATAAGAACAGAAAAAAAAACACTACCTGCTCTTTTTATTTCCAAGATGTGTCTGTGAAAATGACAGAAGTATTGATGTTCAGTTTGGGAAACTTCATCAGAATCTCCAGAGGAAAGAATAAGGGGAGGTCTTTTGTGAGTATAACTTGGTGAAAGTAGATTTCACTACTAACCCCAAGCAATTTGTCAGAAAGAGGACAAAGAACAAATAGCAGCTGTGTTCAAGCAAACCCAGAAGAAGAGAAATAGACAGGCAGGTTTAAGGATGCTGGTACCACTCAGGGAAGAAAGAAAAGTGAAGGAGCAAATAATACCACTGTATACACATGTATAGCTCAAGACGGCAGAACAAAGAGCAAGAATGAATACTAATTTTAAGATCTGCACTCACTGCAAGATAAGAAAATAAACCCTTTTAATCAATATTACATATTATTATATAATGTGTATTCATTTTTATTCTTAAACACTGTCACTCAGAACCTCCATAAATTCTCATTTCTATACCTGAATCCCTCCTCAACAATTTGTGATTTTGAACAAATTTCCATATCTAAAGTGCTAAAAGTGACCTGAACTGGGCAAAATAAGACTTGAAAAGTTCCCAGTAAGAAACAAATGTTTTATTTACAATCTAATCAATCGGTCATAATAAACTAAAAAGGCAAGACCAAATATGAAATTTTAAAAGTCCCTACAAAATAACAGTCCACAGCTGATCAACAATACACATTTGTGACCTGGTTGGGAATGAGCATACAATTTGTACTCAAGCCAACCCAAGTGAGCTAACAGTCTGTCTGAAAAGTGAACCCACACCCTTTGTCTCAGCACTACACTCCAGCTGTTAAAGATTCAAACACTAACTTGGATTTAAGGGGGGGAAGCCGTGAAATACTAACAACAGGGAGAAAATTTATATAGTTAAGTCTATGCAAAATTTTCTATTAATGGAAACCAGCTGCAAGAATAAGAGATGCAGTTTTCAATATTTGAGCCTGGTGGAACACTAATGGGTTTCTTCTATTCCAAGTTTTTGTTCTGAAAGACAGACCCTTTAATTCATTATTTCCTCAGATCCTGGGCACTCCTAAGAATTACCTTTTAAAATAACTGCTCTAGAGCCCAAATTATCTCCTAAGAGATATGTGCTGTGCCTATGAAGAGCCATTCAAAGCCATTCCTTATATAAGACATGCATCCTCCAAAAGAAAATTATAATCAAAACTCTGTTTTAAGTACGTGATCCATAAGACCTCTAGCACAGCCCAACTCAAAGTTGTGAAATTTTAGACTTCATAGTCAATATCAAGGATATATGCCTTTTACAAAACACTGTGATAAAATATTCACCACTGGTTGTTTCCACCATAATTGTATTCTGATTGCCACACCTTACTTCTATCATTTGGTAAATATTTTTTCCCAAGCTTTGGTTACTTAATCTTTCTCACACGCAGCTCAAAAACCAATTTAAAAGTTGTCTGCATATTAATACTTAATATATGCAACCACCTACCCCCAACACCACTAACAACAAAAAAAGCTATAGAGGGCTGGACCCAGTGGCCTAGTGGTTAAGTTCAGTGTGCTCTGCTTCAGCAGCCCAGGTTCAGTTCCTGGGCACAGACCTACACCACTCATCTGTCAGTGGCCATGCTGCAGTGGCAGCCCACATATAAAACAGAAGAAGACTGGTAACAGATGTTAGCTCAGGGCAAATCTTCCTCAGGAGAAAAAAAAAAAAAGCTATATAGAGAGGTATGGGCTGTTTTCCTCACATGACTACCAGCTCTTCTAGTACAGATCTTATATAGTATTTGGTTTGTGCAGAAACTGCCCCTAGGAAATTCAAGTAGTGGCTTTACATACGATGAGGCAAATAATTCACATAAGCTTTTTAGAAATAGGTGAACACCCATTTTTCACGCCTGTATAACTGAGAAATTCTTCGATTAGGTGGAAGAAAATACACAAGCCCTAGAATCCTGAAGGTTGAGTAGAATTTCCATAAAAGATATCTCTGGCATCCCAGACAAGAGGCAAGAATATCTGCATCAAATTACCATTAACTCAAAAACCATCATAAAACGGTTTTAAAACAAAAAAGCAATAAACAAACCTCAATTTTGTCTGTTTTGGCATCTCCCCAGTATATTTTGCCTTCATCATAATCCAAGGCTAAACCATTCGGCCAACCAAGAGAAGTGTTAACTAGCACTACTCGGTCAGAACCATCCAGAGCTGCTCGCTCAATTTTCGGGATTTCTCCCCAGTCGGTCCAATACATGTACCTATAGAAGTAAACAGAAAATGAGCTAAAAATAGATAATAAACTGTAACTTTCAGATATCCTAAAGGTGAGATCCCTCCCTCCTATTACACTGGTATCATCAGTTAACACCATAGAAGGAAAAAAAAACATAGAACCTAAATATATCAAGAGTATGTTTAAGACATAATAGCAGTATATAAGCTTGTAGGAAATTTTCAGATCAGTGTTTTCTAGAACTGATAATGAAAATGTCTTCCTATATTGAGATTCCATTTTTAGTTATGTTTTTTCAAAACATTTTGTGCTCCTTCCTGTAAACAGTCCTCTCTTTTTCTGGCTGCCTTGTCATCTCTGATACAAAAAAGGTTATCCCAGTAGTAATATTCAGATGACAAACTGAATTCCTAAAATGACTAAGTCTTCCTGTAGTGCTAAGGGATTCTTGTGGCTCCTGGGAGTTTAACTGGCTCTAAGGCATTGGCATACACTGAAGTGTAATAATTTGTCACTATGTTTGCCCTCAGAATAAATCTTACAGTAACAAATAACATTGGTGGGTACATAGAAGGCTGTGTTTCCCTGGACTGTGGTAAGGCTGGCATGGCCAAACAAAACAAAACAAAGACTAGGAGTGAAGCCGCAGGGTCTGACAAAGTTTTAGAAATCGAGTCATTCATATATTTGGGGATATATAAAGTAAGATATATTGTTTAACAAATCATTCTAGAAGTAGTGAAAGTGGGATGAAATTAAATCTTCTATGGGAAGAGAAAGAGTTCTGAAAACAATTTCTTTCCACTTTTTTCACGGTCATGATGCAACTTCGGCAAAATCTGCAGCCAACACCCAAAGTTAGCAAGCATGGACTTAATTTGCAAAGAAAAAGTACTCAAAATATTCAAGGAAAAGAACTAGCAATTCTTTAACTTGAGATTTTACTCCAATCACTATATTCTAAAAATGCACAGCCATTAAAGAGCTGTTTATTGGAAACCAACACATACTTCATACTGTTTTGTCAATGTCTTTAGGGACCTGCAGAAAACAAAAACACCACTCAAAATTCTCTATCAGCAGAGCTTCTTACCCAACCATGGGATCTAACACAATAGCCCGGGGTTCCTCTAAGTCCTCTGAAATCAAGATCTTCCTCATGGTCCCATTGAGCCTTGTCACTTCTATCCGATCAGTGCCAGTGTCTGTCCAATAAAGATTTCGGGCAACCCAGTCCACAGCAATACCATCAGGATGCGCAATTTGAGCAGTGACCACAAACTGACTACCAGATCCATCTATGAATGAGCGGCGTATGGCCCTCACTTCATCATCAGTCCAGTAGATATAGCCTTCCAAAGGATCATAATCTATGGCAATGGCATGACGGATGTCTTCTAACTGTAGAACAATATCTGTGAAATCTGGTGTATCCAAAGAAATACGTCTCAAATCTGTCCTTCGGGCTAAAAGCAATAATTCAGTGGCACCTAGAACAACAAAGTGAAATAAATGAAAGAAAAAAGTGAAACCCACAGGCAAAATTTAGCTACTCTAAATGAAAAATGCAGAATTTATTCAGGAATTGAAAAGTAAATGAGTATAAAAGGATACTACAGTCTATTTAGGGTGAAAACGGAAAGTAACGCAGTGAAATAGGAAGAGTCTGCTATGGGGTCAAGCTCCATAACGGCTGAGCTTTCCAAATCAAGTTTTGATTCCCTCTCTGGTTTCATTCATTCTATTGCCCCTGGAATTAATGACAGATACTTAAAGGTATAATGAATAACAACTAAGTAATGAAGAAGAAGCTAAGTAGCTGAATATTAAAGAAGGAAGAAGACACAGAATATAGGTCCTTTGTTCAAGAAGAATGTTTAAAAGATAAAGAAATCTGGGACAAGGATCTTTTGTGATTGATGAGAATGTTCCAAAAATGGATTGTGATGGTTGCACAACTCTGTAAATTTACTAAGAATCATTGAATTATACACTTGAAATGGCTGAATTTTATGATGTGTAACTTATATCTCAGTAAAGCTGTTCTAACAAAGAGAACTATAGAGCAATGCCTGACGGTATTAAGGACAAAGGAGGCCGTGGAGAAGGAAACAGCAGCAGCAGAGAGGGAGAATTAGATAAACGCTAACACAGTGTTTAAGAGTAAAAGTTGAGGGCCGGCCCCGTGGCTTAGCAGTTAAGTGCACACGCTCCACTACTGGCAGCCCGGGTTCGGATCCCGGGCGCGCACCGACGCACTGCTTCTCCGGCCATGCTGAGGCCGCGTCCCACATACAGCAACTAGAAGGATGTGCAGCTATGACATACAGCTATCTACTGGGGCTTTGTGGGGGCGGGGGGAAGGAGGAGGATTGGCAATAGATGTTAGCTCAGAGCCCGTCTTCCTCAGGGGAAAAAAAACAAGAGGAGGAGGATTAGCATGGATGTTAGCTCAGGGCTGATCTTCCTCACAAAAAAAAAAAAGGATAAAGTATGGGCAAAAAAAAAGTAAAAGTTGAGGCTCTGATAGAACTGGATTCAAGCAGCTGCACAAACAGGCAAAACAGCTCATCTCTCTAAACCTACTTTCTTCATCTGTATCTCACAGGGTTGCTGTGAGGATTAAAGGAGATAAATGTAAAACTCAGGGATGTACTGAATATATAAGTACACAATAAATATTAACTAATATATTATTATTATCATAAAAAATAAAGACTTTCAAATTTTTATTTCATTGAGTTTTAAATCAGATTTATTTATGAAATGTTTTTAACCTGTTAGTATTTATTAAAAACATAGCGGAGAATGAGGATATTAAGTTCAATCTTTGTTTTGATTTTGATTTTTCTAATTTTTTTGTTTTGATTTTGAATGTTCAAGTAAACCACTAGCAAAAAGTCATCTAATTATAAAAGCTAATAAAAGACAGTACAGAAATTGACAACTCAGAAAGTGAAAAAAGATTCCCAACCAAAGAAATGAGTTCAAAAGAAAACACTGGCAGTAAACTTCAAGCATCGATCTGGAATTATAATTGAAAAAACTGAGAAGAGGAGTGAAACTCGCAACATCAGCTTTCTGACTCTCGGACTAATTATAAGTGAACTCTGTCTTGGACAAAATACAACCCTAAATGTCATAGCAGGCACCAAGTGGGAATAACTTTGTACAATTCACTGCCCCTGCTAACTACCAAAAGGAGCCAGCCCAAAACTCTGAAAACAAAGAAGCCATAGAAAGTGAAGCTGTTAATTTCAACAAGGTGATCAAAACCGAATAGTTAACTTAAGGCCATTATATGCCAAATGTATATCCGAAATTCAAAATACTAGTTAAACATGTACATTTGCATTGCTGTGAGGGAGTACAGAGACCACTATTGCTAAAATAAATCCTCTGTTTTAAAGTCAGGCTACATTTTTAAACAAAAAAGCAACATTACAAAAACCTTTTGTTTTAAATTGAAACCAAATTATTGTTTGCCATGGAAACTGTCTGACAAGAGTCAGCAGCTTCACCTTTGACTACGAGGATAATTTATCAATGCCAAGTCATGACAAATATCCTGTATACGCACTCAATTCCATCTCTCTGACTCTCTGACCCCCTTGCCAGGAACTCTCTAACCCACTCCAAAACAAAGGCTTCGGCTTTTCAGAGTTAGATAAAGAAGCCACTGCTAAATATAACAATTTTCTTACCAGGTCTTGCTGGTGGCTAGAGAACCAGATGGTGATCCATAGGGATAAGAATAAAGAATAACATTCTCATTAAGAAGAAAAAGAGAACTGGTGTTCTCCCAAACCAGAAGTCCCTTGAAATGTCCTAAATCAGCATACTTCTCCAACATGCCCTCTCTCTACAAGGAATTAAGAGAGTAAGGAGAAGAGGCAGCGTGGTTGTTAAGTATAGAAAGAAGTTGCTTTAAACAGTACAGTATGGAATTTTTTTCTTCTTCTGAAAGCACTTCTCTGTTGTTAAAAGGCAATCAAAAATATCATTCAATCACTTTTTAGAAAATATATCTAGCTCATGATAGTCTTTATAGTTAAAAATTTAATAAACATCTTTTTCTAGCACAGAAGTTCTTTATTTACAAGTGCTACCTACTGTTAAAAATGTATTCTTTATCAGAAATAATACTCATTTCCACAGGAATCAACTGTGATATCAATGACTATGAGATGTGGTAGAGAATTGTTTTCAAAAACAGCATGTTAAAAATTTAGTCTAAATACCAAAATAATTTTTAAAAAAGTATTCAAGAAATGCTATAAACACAAAACACTCCTGTTATATAACCATCTGTGAAGACTGTGGGATTACAGTGACTAATCTCCCAAAGCACTGTAACCTATAGAGCTTATTATAGAGAAATAAAATAAATCATAAAGAATCCCAATTGCTATCTAAAAATTTTCCATCTTAGAGACCATCTTCTTACCATCTTTGCAGGTTTTTCCATTTTCCAGGAGTTTGACCCCAGTTGGGCAAGCACACTGATAAAAAGGCTTGACTGGAGACATCAAACACAAGTGGGAACAACCACCATTATCAATTCCACATGGATTTGTAGCTGTCAAACATAAATCACACTGATTAACACCAATGATTATGCATGACCTCCTTCACTCTAGGTACACAAAGGTTAACAATCATAACACAAGCAACTGCGATAAACCAAATTATTACCAAATGTCTTCCAGGTGCTTAACTACCAGACCATCTGCAAGAAAGGGAATTAATCAGAGAGAATTTACTTACTATTTTGTATCCAAATAAAGAAATAAAGCAGGTGGTCTCTGCCCTAAAAGAGCTTACAATCTAGTAAGTATGCCAAAATTAACAAACCAATAAAACTAGAATACAAAACAATGAAACTAAAGGCTATTGTGCGCATCACGGACTGCAAATAAGCATAGACTCACATAGGAAATAAATCACTAAGGATTCAAGAATTGAAGAAAACCTTCATAGAAGACATGACAGGAGCCTGGAAGGATAGATAGGAGGACATGTCAAGTGTGGTAAAACCATATGGGCCAGCCCTGGTGGTCTAGTGCTTAAGATTCAGTGCTCTCAGCACCCTGACCCAGGTTCATTTCCCAGTTAGGGAACCATACCATCCACCTGTGGATTGTCATACTGTGGCACCTATGTTTTGCTGTGATGCTGAAAGCTATGCCACCAGTATTTCAAATATCGGCAGGGTCACCCCTGGTGGACAGCTTTCAACAGAGCTTCCAGACTAAGACAGACTAGGAAAAAGGACCTGGCCTCGCACTTCTGAAAAAACTGGCCATGAAAACCCTACAAACAACAGCTGAGCATTGTCTGACATAGCTCCAGAAGGTGAGAGGATGGTGCAAAAAGATGAGGCAGTGTTCTGCTCTGCTGTACACAGGGTCCCTAAGAGTCAAAATCAACTTGATGGCACTAACAACAAAAAAACACATAAATAAAAGCTTGGAGGCTGTACACTGGGTAAGATAGTAAGGCAAAGAGTCTAACTGGAAGTTAAGGTTTCTGTTGACTAATAAGAACCGAAGCTGAATAAGCCCAGGGAATAGGAACAGACAGTGGTAGGGGGCACCTAAAAACCAAGAAAAGTAATCAGAATGTTGAAAAATCACACTTCAGAAAGATTACCATGGAAAAGATAAGTATAATGGATTAAAAGAGGGAAAACTGAGAAGACGCAGAGATTAATTAGCAAATTTGTAGAAACTATGGAAAAGGGATAGATTTAAAATAATATTCACAGAAAATAACGTAAGATGGAGACCAAGAAAATATGAAACATAAAGGAGAACAATATCACAGATAACTGCAAATTCTTAAACGAGTAAAACATAAAAGATCAACAATGCCATTAAAAAAAAAAACAACGCGGGGGCCGGCCCGGTGGCGCAAGCAGTTAAGTGCGAGCGCTCCACTTCGGCGGCGGCCCGGAGTTCGCAGGTTCTGATCTCGGGCGCGCACCGAGGCAGCGCTTATCAAGCCATGCTGTGGCGGCGTCCCATATAAAGTAGAGGAAGACAGGCATGGATGTTAGCCCAGGGCCAGTCTTCCTCAGCAAAAAAAGAGGAGGACTGGCAGATGTTAGCTCAGGGCCGACCTTCCTCACAAAAAAAAAAACAAAAAACACAGAAATTCTCTCCTGAGGGCTAACCATGAGAATAAAAAATTCATACAAGTGACTACACATTTTCTTTTTTACAAAAGAGTTAACACATACATTTAAAAACATTTTTATGGGGGCCGGCCCAGTGGCGCAAGCGGTTAAGTGCACACACTCCGCTGCAGTGGCCTGGGGTTCCCCAGTTTGGATCCCAGGTGCACACTGACACACCGCTTAGGAAGCCATGCTGTGGCAGCATCCCATATAAAGTGGAGGAAGATGGGCATGGATGTTAGCCCAGGGCCAGTCTTCCTCAGCAAAAAAAGAGGAGGATTGGCAGATGTTAGCACAGGGCTGCTCTTCCTCACAAAAAATTAAAAATTAAAAAAAAAAAAAACGTTTTTATGGACTCATGATCACCAGATTCCAATTTAACATTCAATATTTGACTATCTCCCCCTAAATGGAAGAAGCTAATACAAAGCAATGCATAATCCAAAAATTCTTCATTTTTGGCTATGGAATACAATCTGAAATACACTCAGACACATGCCAGACATTTATTTACACACAGGTGCCAAACACTTAACATTCTCATGTTCCTTTTTAAACTTAATTGTAGTCCTCTCTTACAAGAAATTATTGTCAACAGTCACAGCCCAAATCATTGTAAAAGTTGACCAAAAATAGCAGCAAAACTAAGAAAAAAAGAGGGGTGGGGTTGTGCACAGGCAGTTTAAACAGGTATTTTATTCAGCAAGCTGAAGTACTTAAACTCACCAGCTAGATTAACAGAGGTTTCCATTCAAGACAAGTGTATGTTTGTTTTTTTAAACACACTCCCATGAACACAATCAAACACACATTGGAGAGAAATAATATGAACAAGAAATACATTTGTGTATAAGCTTAGCATATGAGCTAACTCAATTTCTTATTTCTCTCTTCTCCACCTCCATAACCACAGTTCCAAACAAAGGGCTGAGGTGGTCTGTAGTGATAGATAATCAAGCTAAAAAATTGTTTAACCTAAACTATATTTTGACGTTTTCCCTGTTTTTAACTCCTTCCCACTACCTTTGGGTATGTCCTCCCTCCTCCTGCTCCTCACTAAAGCCAGACATCAGAGTGCTACAAAGCTATTCCAACTTGCAATTTAAAAATCAAGTTCACTTACCATTTGGCTGCCTCTGTTGGCTGAAGGCATGTATATCCATGGGAGAGAAGATGTTAGAATGGATTTCACGCAGACCCTCGCCAGTATACTTGTTGCAAGCCAAAATGGAGTGTGTATTCCAGTCAGTCCAGTACAACGTATCCTCAAATAACGTCAAGGCAAAAGGATGTGGAAGGGAACCTTTAACCACTGCCTGCCTATTAACACAAAGAGAAAAACTCAAACATTTCTAAATTTTCTTCTTTTATCAAAGTTTCATCTCTCCCATTAAAATGGTCTTGTGTAGTCCACATTAACACAAATCCTGAATAACACCGATTTTAAGGTCAAAAACACCTATGAAAAATAAGTCAGTAAATTCAAATCTATTTTCACAGTGTCCAAAAACACCAACCAAGTACTTTAGAACGGTCCCTAACTTGGAAGCAGGCCCCAGGTTCACCACAAGTTAGCAGAGAGAGAAGACCCAAGTATTAGCACTGCTGTCAATTCCCATCTCTGGACTCACATCTTCCATCCTTCCACATAATTCACGTCGTTAGAAAAAGAAAGGTGGGTAAAAAGAAAAATCCTAGGGTTTTACCATAGGCACTGGGAAGCAGATTTAAATCAGCAATAGGTTTTTCCCTTCTTGATGCAGAAGAACAAAGAATCTGAGCCCGCTTCTTCTATCATTTCTTACGGTTTTGATAACTGAGAGTAAAAACCCAGACATGAGGCTAAAATGGCATTCTAGTAGAGCTCTCTCTGCAAAGCCCAGTCCAGCTCCAGTAATGAATACAATGAATCCATGGTTAGCACTGAAGGGGCTAGCGCACTTTAACCCACTGTGCACTCTCAAGACTGACCCTCCAAGGCTCCCTTCCCAGATCATCTCAGCTGGCTTTTTGTTATATGGTTACTTAACCTCCACAAGTCAGGTAGCAAAAAGGAAGCCCTGCCACTGGCAGAATGTGTTCAAGAGACAAAGCAGACACACATATTTCACAAGCAATCCGTACTATATGAGAGGAAAGGCAGAGAGCCTGATCAGTACTGAAGGCACACAACTTTGCAGTGTCATGGCAAGTTATATAATCAGTAAATACTCTTGAATAAGAAACAAATTATGTTTTCAGTGAAAATAATATTCAAAAATGTCAGCAACTGAAGAGAAATAAAGAATATCATATATTATAGGGAAGATAATCCAATTTTTAGGTCCTTAAGGTTATTTGATTATCTCTAATATCTAAGAGACTAGCAGCCAACTACATCAAATTCAAGAGAAACAGGATAATTTTTATCTAAGCAGAATTAGCATCTGTTATTGCACATGGAACAGTCCTAGCTTAAAGTGCTTTAAATTTGGGCCAGATTTTCTTTAATTGAATACAAGACTAGCATGACCAGTTTACCAAACAAACTTTTCTTTCTATTTTAGAACCTCATACCTATGCTGCCAACCCACATCACCACAATTTTATCCTCTCGTTTTTCTTATTGTCTTTTGCCTAGCAGATTACTTTTCCTTCTCCAAAAGAACTCACAATGTCTACTTCTGAAATGTTTCTTCCACTTTTTAAATGAAGAACTTTATTAAGTTTACTAAAGTGATTATGTTATTTATAGAAGTGATATCATAGTTTAAGTCTGAATTTAAATAGGTCTGCATATTTTACACTAAAGTCTTCCAAAATTCATTATGTTAAGACATAAAGAGAAAGTTCTGAGAAGCTGCCAAGAAAGACAAGTAATGCAACTGAAAAATAAATAACAGTAAAAACTAAGCTACCTAGCACTCCATTAACCATCTTAAAGAACTGCAAATTACATAACCAAATCATTGAAAAATTTTGGGGGGAAAAAAGCTTTCTAAGTCCACTGTATATTATTAAATAAAAAGTTAAAATTCACTCTAATGAACTAAACACAGGAGAATAAACAGATAAGAAAAACAAAGTCCCTCCCTAAAAGATATACTCATTTTATATATTGACTGAAAGCATTTATATATTGATAAGAAATCAGACAGAGCTGAGTTCAAATGCCCCCCCACACACTTATTACTTATATCATTTCTGCAAGCTTGGTTTTCCTCATCTGTAAATGGAAGATAATAATCTAACCTCACTGAGTTAAAGATTAAATGATAATGTAAGCAAAAGCATTTAGCACTATGCTTCGTACTTAATAAACATTTTATAAACAATCCCTCAACTGTAGGATATATGTTTTCAATTATTTTAATATTTTTGATATGGAAGTAACACTTTACAACTGAAGTGAACATTTCCTGTGGTAGTTTACAAATTAATAAAAAGTTCTTAAAATCAATAACTTATTAGAATCAAGTAAATACTAGACTCTGGCTTATTTATATTCCCAGGATCTCACACAACACTACGTGCATAAATTAGGTGGACTTACTAGACACTCAGTGAATGCTTGATAAAATTAAATGTCTTCAATGAAATATATAATTAACAGAGCTGAACAAAAAGCAGAGCTAAGAAGCCTATCACTAGTTCTCGTCATATTCTTTGGTCATTTACTGATTTGTACAGCCAATGGTGACTTGTTTCTGAAAGTGGAGATAACTGTACATAGTCTTCACCTTTCTTCTCTCTGCTTGGGATTACCAAGTAGGCCTATCTCATGGTTTCCCCCTAGAAACATGAGTTACTTCAAGGAGGAGTTGATCATAGGTACTGAAAACAAACATGGCAGTCAAGATCAAAGCCCAGTTCTTCAATAGTATGCCACAACAATAACAGGAGTTAAAAAAAAAAAAAAAAAAAGATCTCTATTAGGGAGACCAAAGGAAAGAAAGTGTGACCCCTACTGATGTTTTGATTTAGTGCTGGCAACCTCTGAGGTCATCTCCTCCATGTGTTTGCCATTTTCTGCACCTTACTGATAGAGGTCACCACCACCAACATCCCCACGTACATAAGCGTGCTTGCTACCTCTTTCAGATTCCATGCCTGGCAGATGCCTCTTTCAAATTCTGCACCAACTGGACTTATTCTTTATGAAACACCTGTGCACTTGCATTCTCTTCCTGTTTCTGGACCTCTTCCCAGAAAGCTGTCTTCTGCCTCTGTCTCAGAACTCCCCACCTGTGTGGGTAATAAATCTTTGTTTAATTATACCAAAGCATTACTGTCACAAATTTTGACATCTGAACCTAACCTTGGAAGGGAACTTCCCACATCACAGTGAGGTTGTTATAACACCTAAGAAGATGACAGCAGTGGTAATGGCACAGTTTCCGAAAAATCTCCACAAGTCCTACACATGAAAGCAGAGAGAACAACTAGGTAGCAAAACCAAAACCCCATGGACAACATTCACAACAAAGCCAGGTGAAAAAGTATCACCACAAAACCCAAGATACAAAAAGGTGTGCAAAACTGCCATAAGACCTGACTGGCATCAGCACTTCTGCAGGAGGAATCAGAAAAAATAGGACATTTGGCAGATCTAAGAACAGGAGAACACACAAGATAGATAACAATGGAAAGCATGGCAAACCAATCAGAGAACAGCAGCTGATTAGGAGGGGTTCTAGCCACTCCGACCCCCAAGAGTAAGTGAATACAATGAATCCATGGTTAGCACTGAAGAGGCTAGCGCACTTTAACCCACTGTGCACTCTCAAGACTGACCCTCCAAGGCTCCCTTCCAGACAAAACCCCCACATGAAGATAAATTACTGGAAGCAGAATGAAAAGCGAGTATGATAGGTATAAAGAGAGATAATGGAAAAATAAGGTACAGAAAAAAGTGGGAGAAGGAAACAGAACCAAGAAATCTCAGAAAGCAAGGTGTCACACACACACACGCACGTGAGTTCTGCGAAATTAGAAAAGTTATGATGAACCCTGTCTTCTTCTACAAGTTCAAGAAAAACAATTTCACATGAAAATAAGAAAATCAAAGTATTAAGGTCAAATCCCATTTAAAAGGTTAATATTAAAAACAAAAAAAGAATAAAGAGAAGAATAACATTCCTATAGACAATAAAAGTATGCCAGAAAGATATGGTCCTAGAACAATCAAATTTACAACCTATTTCAAAATAACCCAAAATACTTTAAAATAATATACTAGCCATAAAAGAATAACACATATTAAAATTTAAAACCTCAAAATTGAGGTGACAGAACTGACGAAAGAATTAGAAGTATAAGAATAAATCATTCCAGAAATGAAGTATAAACCAGAAATAATACCAGAGTGAATAAACACAACAGATAAGAAAATAAACAGAAGGTGACAAGGAGGACTTTTTAAAGACTAAAAAGAAATGCGGGAGGGGGCGCCCCATGGCGTAGCAGCTAAGCTCGCGCTCTCCGCTTCGGCGGCCCGGGATTTGCGGGTTCGGATCCTGGGCGCAGACGTTCGCACCGCTCAGCAAGCCATGCTGAGGCGGTGTCCCACATAGAGCAACTACAAGGATGTACAATACAACTATCTACTGGGGCTTTGGGGAGAAGAAAAGCAAAAAAGGAGGAAGATTGGCAACAGATGTTAGCTCAGGGCCAATCTTCCTCAGCAAAAAAAAAAAATCAAACATCTATTAAAAAAAAAGAAAGAAATAGGAAAAAAGATTTTTAAAAAATAAAAGATTTGAAGCACAAAGGACAAGGGAGAGAGAATAGAACAATACTGGAGCCAGGAAATGACACCAAATGGTAACTCAAACCCTCAGGAAGAATTAAAGAGTACTAGAAACAGTAAATATGCAGTTTAATACAAAAGAACCTATAAATAATGTTTTCTCTCTTTTTTTCTTAAACTTTTTAAAATACATAAGATCATACAAAGCAACAAATATAACATTTTATCGGTTATAATAGAATTGTAATATAAATGACAACAATAGCACAAAGGAGGGGAGAGGGAATGGAGACATACTAGAGTAAAATTTCTATACTTTACAGGAATTAACTGAGTAGTACCATAAAGTAGATTTGACAAAATGCATATTGCAATCCCTAGAATAATCACCAAAATTTTTTAATTCCCAAAATATAGTTTAAAAAAAGAAAGGAGGGGCCGGCCCGGTGGCACAAGCAGTTAAATGCACGCACTCTGCTGCGGCGGCCCAGGGCTCGCCGGTTTGGATCCCGGCCGCGCACCGACGCACCACTTGTCAAGCCATACTGTGGCGGCGTCCCATGTAAAGTGGAGGAAGATGGGAATGGATGTTAGCCCAGGGCCAGTCTTCATCAGCAAAAAAAGAGGAGTATTGGCAGATGTTAGCTCAAGGCCAATCTTCCTCACAAAAAAAAAAAAAATCAACAAAGGAATTAAAATGGAACACAAGAAAATATCTACTTAATACAAAAGAAGACAGAAAAGAAGAACCAAAAGGAACAAAAAAGGCACAAGATATATAAAAAAACAAACATCAAAATGTCAGATGTACACCCAACCACATTAATAACACTAAATGTGAATAGACTAAACACTCCAATCAAAAGGCAAAAGGTTGTACACCTTAATATATACACTTTTTCTTTGTCAAAAATGAATTTAAATTATATATATACACATATAGAAGGCAAAGATTATTAGACTGGGTAAAACAAAACAAGATTCAACTATATGCTGACTACAAGAGACATACTTTATAAAGATACAAATTGGTTGAAAGTAAAAAGTTACAGCAAACAGTAAGCATAAGAGAGCTGGAGTGGCTCTATCAGACAAAATATACTTTAAGACAAAAAATATTGCTGACAGTAAAGAAGGGCATTTTATAATGACAAAGAGTCACATCATCAAGAAGATACAATTATAAACATATACACATGTAAAAACAGAGCCCAAACAAATGAAACAAAACCTGACAGAATTAAAGAGAGAAACTGACAACTCAACAATAACAGTCCAAGATCTCAACATTCTATTCTCATTAAAGGACAGAACAACTAGCCGGAAGCTCATCAAGGATGTGGAAATTTGAACATTATCAACCAACTTAACCTAGCATCTATGGAACACTCCCTCCAACAACAGAATACACATTTTTCCAAGTACACATGGAACTTTCTCCAGGATAGATCACATGCTAGGTCACAGAACAAGTATCATTTAGTTTTAAAAGACTGAAATCATACGGAGTGTCTTCTCTGAGCACAACGGAATTCATTAAGAAATCAACAACAGAAAAAGCTCAAGAAATCCACAAATGAGAATTTTCTAAATTCTTCCTCAATGTCATCTAAATAGGCAATGGGTCAAAGAAGAAATCACAAATTAAATTTATCACTAAATACCCGTATTAGTAAAGACGACAGGTCTTAAATCAATAATCTAAGTTTCAACCCTAAGAAACTAGAAAAAGAAGAGCAAACTAAATGCAAAGCAAGCATAAGAAAGAAAAGTATGAGGGTGGAAATCAATGAAATACAAAATAGAAAAATAGAGAAGAAAAATCAATAAAACCAAATGTGGGTTCTATGAAAAGATCCACAAAATTGACAAACCTTTAGCTAGACTGACCAACAAAAAGAGAGAAAAGACACAAACTGGGAAATTTGTGAATAAAATTATAAATAAAAGAGAGGCATCACTATTGACCTTACATAAGTTAAAAAGATTACAAGGAACTACCATGAACAACTTTATGCCAACAAAATAGACAATCTAGCTGAAATGGAAACATTCCTAGAAAGAAACAAATTACCAAAACTGACTCAAGAAGAAATAAAAAAATCTAAAGACCTAGAACAATTCAAGAAATTGACTTAACTTAAAATCTTCCCTTAAAGAAATCCAGCCCCAGACCCCGATGGCTTCACTGATGACTTCTACCAAATATTTACAGGAGAAATAATATCGACCCATCACACACTCTTCCAGAAAACAGAGGAAGAGGGAACTCTTCCCAACTCATTTTATGAGGCTAGTATTACACTGATAACCAAAGTCAGATAAAGACAGCATGAGAAAAACAAACTACAGACCAACATCTCTCATAAATAAAGACAAAAAAAAAAATCCTCAACAGAATGTTAACAAACTCAATCTAGTATCATTTAAAAACGATTCTAAACCATGACCAAGTGGGATTTATCCCAAGAATGCAAGATTGGTTTAGCAACTGAAAACCAATTAATGTAATTCATCATGCTCATAAAATAAACAAAGCCACATGATCATCTCAATAGATGCAGAAAAAGTATTGAACAAAATCCAATACCCAATCAGGGTAAAAACTGCAAAGAAACTAGGAATAGAAGAGAACTTCCTCAACCTAATAAAAGGTCTCTATAAAAAACCTACAGCTACAAATGTGGTCAATGGCAAAAAAAAATGTAATGCTTTCCCCCAAAGATCAGGAATGAGGCAAGGATATCTTCTATTCAACATTGTACCAGAGGGTCTAGTCAGTACTATTAGGCAAGAATAGAAGGCATCTAGATCAGAAAGGAAGAAGTAAAACTATCATTATTCACATATGACAAGATTCTGCATACAGAAAATACTAAAGAATTTAAAAGAAAAAAAAAAAAAGACTCCCAGACCTAATTTATTCAGCAAGCTTACAGGATATAAGATCACTATACACAAATAAATTGAATTTCTATATACTAGCAAAGAAAAATACAAAAATGGATATGGTTAACTAATACTTGACAAGGGAGTCAAGAATACTCAATGGAGAAGACAGTCTCTTCAATACATAGTTCTGGTAAAATTAGATATTCACATGTAAAAGAATCATACTAGATCCCCATCTTACACCATTCACAAAAATTAACTCAAAATCGATTAAAGACTTAAATGTAAGACCTGAAACCATACAACTCCTAGAAGAAAATAAAAAGAAAAGGCTCCTTGACATGGGTCTTGGCAATGATTTTCTGGATATGAGACCTACAGCACAAGCAACAAAATGAAAAATAAACAAGTGGGGCTACATCAAACAAAAAAGCTTCTGCACAGCAAAAGAAATGGTCCACAAAATGGAGTGGGAAAAAATATTTGCGAATCATATATCTGATAAGGGGTCAATATCCAAAAAATATAAGAAACTCTTACAACTCAACAGCAAAACAACAAATAATCCAATTAAAAAATGGGCAGAGGACCTGAACAGACATTGTTCAAAAAAAAAACATAAAAATGTCCCAACAGGTACATGAAAAGGTGCTCAACATCACTAATCATCAGGGAAATGCAAATCAAAACCACAATGAGATATCACCTCATGGCTGTTAGAGCGGCTATCATCAAAAAGACACAAGATAACAAACGCTGGTGAGAATATGGAGAAAAGGGAATACTTGTGCACTGTTGGCAAGAATGTAAATTGATACACCCAATACTGAAAACAGTATGGAGGGTCCTCAAAAAATTAAAAATAGAACCACATGATCAAGCAATTCCACTTATAGACGTATCTGAAAGAAACGAAAGCACTATGTCAACAAGGTATCTGCATCCCCATCCTTGTTCAATGCAGCATTATTTACAACAACCAATATATGGAAACAACCTAAGTGTCCACAGACAGATGAACGGATAAAGAAAATGTGATAGACACACACACACAATGGAATACTATTCAGCCATAAAAAAAAAGAAGGAAATCCTGTCATTTGGAACAACTTGGATAGACCTTGAGGGCACTATGCTAAGTGAAATAAGTAAGACAGAGAAAGACAAATATCATATCTCACTTACATGTAGAATCTTAAAAAAAATACAAAAATTGAAATTAATTCAACAATTCATTCACAACATCATAGAAAATAACCAAATACTTGGGAATAAATTTAACAAAAAAGTGTAAGACACCATAAACAAAATGGATCATAGACCTAAATGTAGGAGTTAAAACAATAAAACTCTTAGAAGAGAACATAAGCGTAAATCCTCGTGACTTTAGGTTAGGCAAAGATTTCTTAGGACACCAAAAGCACTTTTATCAAAAGAAAAAACTGACAGATTGAACTTTATCAAAATCAAAAACTTGTGATTTAAATGACACCAACAAGAAAATGAAAACACAAGCTATAGATTGACAGTAAATATTTCTAAATTGTATATCCAATGAAGAACTTGTATGCAGAATACACAGAACTCTTACAACTCAATAATAAGACAATAACCCAACTTAAAAATGGGCAAATGACTTGAACGGTGTCTTAAACATCTAACTGAACCCGATGTGAGGGAAGGCTGTGTTCAAGATTACAGGCAGACTAGACAGAAGTGAAGTTTATAACGTATATGAAGTAGAAGCAAGAAGGAAGCATAAAGGGACCTAAACCATTTCAGCAAAAGCTGGTATTTACTTTTTCCCAAAGTAATTATTTTCTCCTGATTACAAAAGAAACGTATGTAGGTTCACTATAAAACTTTGGAAACAGAAATATAAAGTATATCTTTCTAGTCCTTTCTTATGGGCATGTGTACAACACGTACATGTATATATACAAATACAAGCAATTTCAAATCATTAATGAATGGAAAACTAGTTTCTGTTTTTAAAACACCTAAGGCACAAACAGGAAACCAACTAACCACTGGGTTTAGAATTGGCAACTTGGTAAAAATTCATTAGCACTAAATCATAGCCGTCAACAGGACAGAAGGAAAAGACCTGAGCCAAAACAAAAAATGATGGAGACACCTGCACTAAAGCAAGAATAAAGAGCATTTACCAACCTTAATTACTGAGCTTCTTCACTGGGAATATATGCAGCAGGCCCCAAGGTCCTTGTACCTTAATAATGGTTAACTTGCCCCAAGAAAAATGGTTAATTTATTTTGAAAGACTCTAGTTCATCCTCTAATCTTGATTAATCAGTACGTGTGATTCTATTTTTTTACAAAAGTGAATTTTTGTAAATTCAAGGCATTTACTGCATCATAATGCCATGTTTTTATTTAATAATGTATTGTAAAGATTTTCACCATGTTACTAAACATTGCTTTAACATTATTTTTAATGACTACATAATACTGCATTGAATGGTTGTGCTATAATTTAAATACGCATATTGTTCAACACATTATTTCTTCCATTTACATTTAATAGCATAACTGTTTGATCTTATTCTTTTCTTAAGCTCACCAATTTTTATTCTTCCTTACACTCCACCTCTCCCCTTTTTCTTGGATTTTTCCTACTAGACTGAATTTATATGCTCTCTTCATGTATCTAGAGATTTGGAGGATATAGAAACTGCTTTATTCAATTTTAATTATATTTAAGTTTTTAAGCCATATCTGATCCTATTTTAGATAATTATCAGCTTCAGGAATAAGACAGTATCTACTGACACCCCCATGTGTAACGTACAGAGTTAACATGGTTCTACTCTTGCCTGCCCTTCTTCCTCATCTAACCATCCCACTACCATTTCTCATTTTTTATTGATAAAACCTGGAATTTTCGATATTCTGTGCTTTCATTTTTATCTACTTCAAAATATCTCACAATTGCATTAAGTTTTAAAAGCACATTAGGGGCCAGCCCCGTGGCTTAGCGGTTAAGTGCACACGTTCTGCTGCTGGCGGCCCAGGTTCGGATCCCAGGCGCGCAACGATGTACTGCTTCTCCAGCCATGCTGAGGCCACGTCCCACATACAGCAACTAGAAGGATGTGCAACTATGACATACAACTATCTACTGGGGCTTTGGGGGGAAAATAAATAAATAAATAAAATCATAAAAAATAAAAAAAAATAAAAGCACATTAACAGTCATTAACAGATTTAACTCCATGTTGAACTGGTCTCATTCTTCACAAATATTTAATTATCTGACTTTCTCACTCTTGAGCTCTACATTTTGATTCACCTCTATCAGTTGTCTGAAGTACACCAAGTAACTTTTTCAGAAAGACCAGTGTAAATCGTATATTTTATTCAATAATAATGTCTTCCTGTTGCAGTAACACACAACTCCTGAATCAATCTCCACGTCTGGAATTTTTTCTTCTATTGTTTTCATCTGTGCTTCTCCAAGTTGTGGGAAAATTTCTCAAGGTTATCTTCCATTTCACTGTTTTGATTTTTTTAGTCATCTATCCAGTTTTAAATAAAGAAAATCAGGCTCTTTATTACCATTCTGTTTTTACTGATCTTGGATGTATTCTTTCATACTACGTACTCTGTTTTCATACCCATTATGTCCTCTTGATCTTTGGTGATTTTTACTCTTCTGCATCTTACAGGAAATTATAGGGAGACATCTGTTCTGATTCCTTAATGTGGGTCATTCATTTGAACTGTCATATCTTCTCATGTGCCCTGTTATTTTTTTCTATTTGCTAGTGTTTCAGAGGGAGATCCATACTTTATTGGAAGTTGAGATCAATTCTGTTACAGCCTGTAAACTCCTGGTCCAAGCTATCAGATCCAGAAGAAGGGAGAAGGCAAATAAATTTTTGATTTATTACAGTTTCACTTTAATTTCGAAATTAAATCACTCTAGGTGGGAAGGTGGAGCTGAAGCTAGCAATAATAGCAGCATATTCATGTGTCTCTTTTGCATGTTTCTGGTAACACCAAGAAGTCTGCTGATATAGTCACTCTGGTTACTCTCTGGCACTGCAGTGCTCACTCATAGCCAATTTGACTACACCTCTGACCTTTGCCTAACATGCTCAATCACGTCAAGCATGGTTGCCATAACCTGTGTGTCATTCAGTGCCTGGTATATTTCCCAGAGGTTTTAACAGAATCCAGATGAGACTTACCTTCCACCCCATCCCACCTCCTCACGACCCTCACCTCCAGCCATCATCCCTGGGGTTGTGGTTATTATTGCTTATTTGGGTAAATCTCCAACTTGCTTCTTTGGGAAGCAGAGTCACAAGCTCAGGAGGTGACCAACCATGGCAGTTTGCCTGGGGCTGAGGGGCTTCCTGGAACCCAGGCAAACATAGATGGTTGATCACACAACAGCTCAGTCAGAGTGGGACATCCTTCAATGTTGAAACCTGCAGAAATTCTTCAAGGTTTCTGGTATGTGGTTGTTATCTTTGCCCAAGTCCCTAGCACTGATGTAAAATTCCCCTATGTTTATAGTCCACGGCTTTAATAACTAATAACTTGATAATGATCATAAATCTATATCCCCCTCCGAGACTGCTCTGCTGAGCTGCAGGCTCATAATATCCAAAGCTCTCCAGCATTTATCACCATATTTTCCATAAGTGACTCAAACACAAACATGTCCAAGGGTGAACTCAACCCCATTCTCTTCCTACGTTAAAAAAAGAAAGAAAAAAAAAAAGCAAAGAAAGGAAAAAGAATCTATCCTCCTTTCCTGAATTTCCTGTCTCAACAAATGGCACTTCCATCTAACCAGCCATTCAGAGCAGAAGCCTAGGAGTTATCACAGCCACCTTCAGGGAGCCACAAGAAGTTTATTAGGATTGGAGCATAGTGTGTAAGGGAGTAAGTGATGAAAACATTAGTCTAAAACAAGGTAAAGGAATTAGATCATATAAGTCACAAAGAAGAGTATGTACTTTATCCTGAGAACAATGATGATTCATTGGAAGATTTAAGAAAGTGAAATAATTAGTCTTCAAACCATTTTCTACACAACTATCAAAATGATATTTCTAAAAGAAATTCAGCCATGTCAATTTACTACTTGAAAATCTCCAATGACTCCTAATACTTTTCAGGATAAAATTCAAACGCTTTATCTTAGAATACTAGACCCTGCTTGATCTAGCTTCTATCTATCTCTCTAGACTTGTCTCCAACCATTCCCCCCCATTTCTTTCTGCTGCTGAATTACACCGACAAAACAAAGTATTCTTTAATAACCTTAATTTGAAAACCTGACTCTAGTAATTAGGAATTAAAATTTTCCACAGAGAGGGCTTTTATATTCCTCCCAGTTTTTAAAGCTTATTATTTTTCTTCAGTGT
This sequence comes from Diceros bicornis minor, assembly GCF_020826845.1. Taxonomy (NCBI): domain Eukaryota; kingdom Metazoa; phylum Chordata; class Mammalia; order Perissodactyla; family Rhinocerotidae; genus Diceros; species Diceros bicornis. The sequence continues at coordinate 48,665,506 of NC_080756.1, read as the reverse complement.
CTATCAAGGCAGGTTAAAAGAACATATTTACATCCTTGATACCTACATTAAAGTCAATTAATCATAGATATGTGCACCTATTTCTGAACTCTTCTATTCATTGATCTCTATCCTTAGATTTAGCACCTCACTGTTTTAATTACTCCAGTTTTACGGTAAGTACTTGAAATTAAGTGGAAAGTCATCATACTTTTTTTTAGTCTTACAAAATCAACTGAGCTATTTTAACAGGTCCTAGGCATTCCCATATAAATTTTAGATTCAATTTGTCATTTTCTGAAAAAAAAACTATCCTCCTTTGAGTAAACTGTTTTTGCTTTGTTTATTAGTTTAAATAAACTGAATTTTTAAAAAAGCACACACACAATATAAGCCTTTTGAAATTTTCATTCAGATTGTGTTGACTCTATAGACCAGTTTAGGGAGAACTGTCATCTTAACAATATAGTGATCATTTTTATTTTCTTAAAAGATAAATATTGCCGTCTTGCCCCCGTTGCAACTAAAGAGGAAAGAACTCTGCATTTTATATCTCACAAAGCACATAAGAGTCTTAAAAGTAATGTGCTTTCTTCAGGGATAGTGTTTAGAAGGCATTATTAATGTGTGTTAGGAAACGCATATGACAGGCTTGAGTAATCTGTGTCCAAAAATAAACAACTGATAAACTATCCTATACAGCTTATATGAAGAGTGTTTGAAATGAGATATACAAATATAGAATAATTAAGCATATACTATAAATTCCTGTTGTTTCTTTTCTGTTAAGGAATAAGGGCAGCAATGAATCTTTGAAGTTCATCATGGAAATTGCACAGCTTGTGTGCGTTTTTCAGATAAGAAAAAAAGACTTGGAATCAGCTACTACATAGCTTTTCCCAGAACTGAACAGTAAGACTCTTTTTTACTTTTATATGACATTTCTTTGGAGAGTTTAACAGATCTAAGGTTACAGACAGCGTTCCCAAGGGCCAACTGGTGATCGATCAGCTTAACTTTCCAAGACCTGCTCGCATCCTTAAACTGTCTGGATGACTTTTTGGCAAATGCATTGGTGTTCATCTCAAAAGGAATTCAAAAAGTGTATAAGTTTTAGGACAAATCCATTATCACTGGAAAAGTGGCTAAAAGCTCATGCCTTGCTGATGACTGATCAAAAGCACCATTTTCTTTTTTTCTTTAGTTTTTTGTGTGTGTGTGTGTGAGGAGAGCAGCCCTGTGCTAACATCCGCCAATCCTCCTCTTTTTTTGCTGAGGAAGACCGGCCCTGGGCTAACATCCATGCCCGTCTTCCTCTACTTTATGGGATGCCGCCACAGCATGGCTTACCAAGCGGTGCGTCAGTGCGCACCCGGGATCCGAACCAGCGAACCCCGGGCCAAGGCAGCGGAGCGCGAGCACTTAACCGCCTGCGCCGCTGGGCCGGCCCCTTGAAAGCACCATTTTCATAAGGAATAGCACACAATTCTTATTCTATAATAAATAGCACCATCTGAGACACTTTTACTGAACACCTAATAAATGCTAGGTACTATACTCTGCTACATGCTCTTATCAAAAGCAAAAATTAGAATAGCGATGTTAAAGGAAGACCATTTAAGGGGCCAGCACGGTCGCGCAAGCGGTTAAGCGCACTCGCTCCGCTGCAGCGGCCTGGGGTTCGCCGGTTGGGACCCCGGGCGCGCACCGACCCACCGCTTGGCAAGCCATGCTGTGGCGGCATCCCATATACAGTGGAGGAAGATGGGCATGGATGTTAGCTCAGGGCTGGTCTTCCTCAGCAAAAAGAGGAGGATTGGCAGATGTTAGGTCAGGGCCCATCTTCCTCAAAAAAAAAAAAAAGAAAGTTAAAAAAAAAAAAGGAAGACCATTTAAGGGATACAGAGTTTATCCCTTCCCTGGGTACTCTAAGGTTTATGCTTACTTTAAGTTCCAGAAGATTACCACCTTGAATAACATTAGCTTAATCACTTGTAGAGTTACCTTTACTGAATTATGCCCCCAACTTTAAACAAAGACCACCATGAGAAAGTAATATGAAATTAACACACAAAGAAATTGCTAACAATTACATTGCTACCCATTACAATGTACCCATTACATTCCTTACTGACTCCATATGAAAAATTTCTTCTCAAATTAATATGATGAAAACCTTCTCTTGCAAAGAACTCATAAGTTTCCACCTTTCCAATAATGTGTGCTGGTAACTCATTTTACTCTAGCTCTTGGGAAGCTTACAGATAATTTGTTTTTAAACCTTTAATTATAAAATAAAGCAGATACAGAGAAAACTTCACAAGACAAAGGTAAAACTTGATGAATTACTAAATGGCAAACACTCTGTAACCTTCACCCAGATCAAGAAAGAACTTTGCCAACCATCTCAGAAGGCCCTTCATGGAGCCTGTCCAAATCCCTTCCTCTCCACAAAACTAACCATTATTCTGACTTCATAGTAGTCACTTCCCTACATTTCTTTATACTCTTATTACCTGGCTGTGTATTCAAAGAAAAACAGTTTAATCTTGATTACCTATTTTTTTGATTTGCTATGTCTTTTAAGTCTCTCTCTTTTTTTAGCCTTTATTTTTTTAGAGCAGTTTTAGGTTCACAGCAAAATTGAGGGGAAGGTACAGAAATTTCCCATATATCCCTACAATGCATAGCTTCCCCCATTACCAACATCCCCCACTAGAGTGGTACATTTGTTACAATTTATGAACCTACATTGACACATCATAATCACCCAAAGTTCACAGTACCTTAGGGGTCACTCTTGGTATTGTACATTCTATGTACACTTTTTTTTTGCACAAATGCATAATGATATGTATCCATCATTATAGTATCAGAGAGTATTTTCACTGCCCTAAAAATCTTTGCTCAGCCTATTCATTGTCCCTCCCCCAATCCCCTTCTCAGTTTCTTTTAATCTACAGATTCCCTCATCATTCATTACAGTTTATCTATTGAAGGACTTGGCCTATTTGACCTATATGTCCAGATCTGCTGATGCATACTCATGGTGCAGTTCAATATGTTTCTCTGTCCTCTGACTTCCTTGCAAATTTCAAGTTTCATCAGATTCATGCTGAACTGATCCCTTTGGCAAAATGAAAGGTGGTTTTCTTTTCTTCCATCAAGAGGCAAATAATGTCTGTTCTTTTTCACATTGTGATGTTAGCAGCCATTGATGTTCACTGCCTAGATCCAATAGTTCACTGGAAGTTATAAAATGCTCAATTCTCATTATATCATTTCTTTTTCATATCATTTCTTTTTCATTTATTAGCTGGAATAGCTTTCTTTTATCTACTACTTTGTTAGCTACTGGTATATTCATATAGGAAAGGGAAGGTAAACTGCTTGATTCTTTCTCTTTATTACCAACATTGAAGGTAATGAATTGGTTCCCCATGATCCTCTGAAAGTGACCTCTTCCTTTTTAAAACATTATTATGATCTGAAGAATTTAAACATACTTCATGGGTTTCTATCAATCTTTGACCAGTAGAGGCTTTTAAAGTTACTTCTCCAGACTTTCTAAAATAACCCTAGTAGGGTCGGCCCCGTGGCTTAGCGGTTAAATGCACATGCTCCACTGCTGGCAGCCTGGGTTCGGATCCCTGGCGCGCACCCACGCACCGCTTCTCCAGCCACGCTGAGGTGGTGTCCCACGTACAGCAACTAGAAGGATGTGCAACTATGACATACAACTATCTACTGGGGCTTTGGGGGAAAAATAAATAAATAAAATAAATAAATAAATAAATAAATAAAATAACCCTAGTAGTCTGTAATAGTTTCCTTGCTCTCTGGTATGACAGTGTTCCAGCTCATCTTGTACATTTCTTGTACAGACTTAGAATCAACCATTTCACCTGAAAGGTATGACTTCTTTTAAGGCAAAATAGTTTTCTAAGATTACAATCTGGGTGCTTTTTGTTTCTAGACCTCTTCAGTGGTCATAGTTTGAAAATAAAAATACATATTCATATTTGTGTGTAGGTATTTTCATAACATAAAATATCTAATGAGCTCATGCCAGTACTTTCAGTTAACACTCAGAATTATCAGTTTCTCTTACTTAACCTCTACAGTATTACATTTACATTTCCTTTCTTCCACACCAAGTATCCTGCAGATACAAGGGCAACAGAATTAATATATCTCATAATTACTCACTTACTTGATCCAACATTATAAATAGTCTCAAAAAAACTCAGAATGAATATTAATACGGTCATGTGTCTCTTAACAATGGGGATATGTTCTGAGAAATGTGCCCTTAGGTGATTTCATCATTGTGTGAAGACCAGATAGTGTACTTATGCAAACCTAGATGGCATAGCCTACTACACGCCTAGGATATATGGTACTCATCTTACAGGACCACCACTGTATATGCAGTCTGTTGCTGACCGAAAGATCATTATACAACAGGACTGTATCAATCAATACACCACTGTAGTTACCATATAGAGTTTAACAAAATTTTTGCATATCGTACCTCTATTCCTGCTCCAATTTTTTACAGTAGTACTTGATTTACCTTATCTAAAAATATAGCCATTAGACATGATACTCTCTCAATTTTAATCCTTTAGTTTTCTACAAGTAATTACATGTATAATGCTCATCACCAAGGCTTATTTTAATATCTCACTCATCAGTTTGGTTGTCTAAAGCCCAATCACGAGCACATTTTTCAGGAATGACTCAGAGAAACATATTTCTTCACTTCTTGCATGTTGATAATAGTTTGTCTATGGCTTATACGAGACAGTCAGTTTTGCTGGATAAAAAAATCATTGGTTCACATTTTCTTAATTTGAGTATCTTGAAAACACTACCTCATTTTATTCTGACAGGGAGTGTCCTGTGAGAAAGTCTGAGAGAGTGTCCTGTGAGAAAGTCTGACGCTAATCCAATTTTATTTCTCTTTTAAGTCATTTATTCTTCCTTCTTAAAAACCCAGAGAATTTTTTTTCTTTTTCTATAGAGTACTTTTACTAGAATATGTCTTGGTGTTGTTTACTCTGGTCTATATTCTCAGATACATTGTGCTCTCTGTAGTTTCAAATCTTAAGAAACTTTTCCTGAATTATAGTTTTTCATATTTGTTCTGTTCCCTTGCTTTGGTTATCTTCCTAAAAGAGTCTTATTATCTGTGTGTTGTTTCCTCTTTGCCTATCTTCAATATTTGTCACTTTCTCTTTTATCTTTTTACATTTCTTTTTCGTCTTTAAATTTTTCCTTCTTTTCAACTTCTATGTAAAGACTATTCTGCTTATTCACTATTGTGTTATATATTTAGGTGCTCCTATGTTGGGTGTATAAATATTTACAAAGTTATATCCTCTTGTTGGACTGATCCCATTATTATTACATAATGACCTTCTTTGTCTCTTGTTACAGTCTTTGGCATGAGGCCTATTTTGTCTGATGTAAGTATAGCTATCACTGTTTTCTTTTGGTTTCCATTCACGTGGCATATATTTTCCATTCCTTCACTTTCAGAGTATGTGTTTCCTTAAATCTGAAGTGTGTCTCCTGTAGGCAGCACAGAGTTGGGTCTTCTGTTTTTATCCATTCAGCGAGCCACTCTATGTGTTCTCACTGGAGAATTTAAGGCCATTTCCATATAAAATAATTACTGATGGGTATGGACATACTATCGCCATTTTATTCATTGTTTTCTGGCTGTTTTGTATTTCATTTGTTCCTTTCTTCTTCTCTTGCTCTCTTCCTTTGTGATATAATGATTTTCTGTAGTGGTATGTTTAGATTCCTTTCTACTAATCTTTTGTGTATCTATTATAGATTTTTCCTTTTGGTTACCATGAGGCTTATATAAGATATCTATCCCAGCAGGGGTGAGTGCAGAGGGAGCAGTCAGAATTGTCCATCTCACAGTCTTTCCCTGAAAAAGGTCTATTTTCATACTTTAAAAGCTGCTGTCTAATGGTCAGGCTTCTAATTTAGCAGACTTCCAGAGGTTGACTGCACTCATCCTGGGAGAGTGGGGATGCCAGCAGACACCACCTCTGCCTTCTCCCTCGAGCCCTCTCCAAATCACCAGCATCTCCATGGAAGGAGCTTGTACATACATCTGGGCCCCCAGCCTTTGTGGATGCCACCCAATGGATGGGCCCCCGGATTGCCTGGCTCTGAAAGCCAACGGGGCTTGTAGCCACAAGCCCCACAGCACTGTAGCAAACAATGAAGCAGTTCTTAATGCGTACAGGAACAACCTCTTCCATGGCTATATACCCAGGTCCAATGCAGAGGAAGCAGGAGAAAAAAAGCCCGTCTCCAAATTTCTCCCTGGAAGGGCCCTAACTATATTGTTTCCCAGCTGCTGCCTGGGGGGTTGGCTTCCAAACAGCCTGCATCTAGGTGCTGAGTGTGATCCTCCCCTTTGGAACACTTGACAAATCTTGGCAGACCCTCAACTACCGGGAGCCAGTAAGAACAAAGAAACCAGCTTGGACAATCAAAAAGGGTTGAGAGACAACCAAGAGCATAGGCCAGGCTGATTGATAAGGTTCATCTCCTACATGAGACCACTTTGTCAGGACTGTTAGAGATAGCTGTTTCATCTAATGTGCAGAAACCAACACAAAGAGACAAGGAAAATGAAGAAACAAGGGAATATGTTCCAAACACAAGAACAAGGTAAAACTCCAGAAACAGACTTTATGAAATGGATTTACCTGATAAAAGAGTTCAAAATAATGGTCATAAAGATGCTCACCAAAGTCAGCAGAATAATACAATAACAAAGTGAGAATTTCAACAAAGAGATAGAAAATATCAAACAGAAATCACAGAGCTGAAAAATACAATAACTGAAGTCAAAAATTCAATAGAGGGGTAAAACAGAACACTAGATCAAGCAGGCGAAAGATCAGCAAACTCGAAGACAGAGCAGTGAAGTTCATCCAGTCAGAGAAGTAAAAACAAGAAAGAATGAAACAAAGTGAAGATGGCTTAAAGGACACCATCAACTGGACCACTACTCACATGATGGGGTCTCAGAAGGAGAAGACAGAAAGGGGCAGAAAGCTTACTCAAAGAAAATGGCTAAAAATTTCCCTAACCTGGGGGGAAAAAAATCAACATACAGATCCAGGAAGCCCAGAAGGTTCCAAATAAAATTAATCCAAAAGGACCCACACCAAGACATATTATAATTAAATTGTCAAAAGTTAAAGACAAGAACAGAATCTTAAAAGTGGCGAGAGAAAAACAACTTGTTTCACACAGGGAACCCCCATAAGACTATCAGCAGAAACTCTGCAGGCCAGAACAGAGTGGCACAATATATTCAAAGTGCTGAAAGAAAAAACTGCCAACTAAGAATACTCTACCCAACAAAGTTGTCCTTCAAAATGGAAGGAGAGATAAAGGGTTTTCCAGAGAAGTAAAAGCATAAGGAGCTCATCATCACTAGACCAGCCCTATGAGAAATGTTAAAAGAATGTCTTCAAGCTGAAACAAAAGGGTGCTAACTAGTAATAGGAAAACATATGAAAATATAAATCTCACTGGTAAAGGTAAATACATGGTTAAATTCAGAAAACTCTCATGTTGTAAAGGTAGTGGGTAAATCACTTATAAATCTAGCATGAAGGTTAAAGGACAAAAGTAATAATAATAAAAATAACTATAATAGTGTGCTAATGGATACACAAGGTAAAAAGATGTACATGGTGAAATCAGAAACATTAAATGTGTGTGGGGAGAGAGTACAAATGTAGAGCTTAAGTATGTGTTCAAAGTTAGCTTAAAATACTGTGAGAAACGTAAGATGTTCTTTATAAAAAACTTATATGAGATTTTACCTTGATACTTTTATGTTTCTCATGTTTATGTGAAATTAGTTTTCCTGAACTTCTAGAAGGTGGTATTCAATGTAGTTTTTCTAACATTACAGAATTCACTCTTCTGTTGTTTTCATGTAATGTTAAAAAATATGGTAGCTTGCTTTCTGAGATCACTCAACTGTTCCTCTCCCCATCCTTATCTGGACCTTCTCTTTCCTTCCCCTTGCGTTTATCTCAATTTTACCGATATTGCTCAATTTTGATGTTACTACTATTCTATTCAGTTTTGTCTCTACTCAGTGTGGTACCCTGTCCTGGTAGAGCACTTTAGCAGGTCCTTTCCAAGAACCTGTGGAGCTAGACTGCTGTAACCTCTTCTGTCTTTACCATGGACACAGTGGACTTGCCTGATATGGGAGTGGGCAACCGCTCAACCTCTCATTCCAGCTGCTACTCTTAATACAGGCCACCACATTATCTAGTAAATAGTTGAGGCTATTTTGAAGGTCTCCTGCTTGAAGTTCTATGAGATACCCCATTCATTCTCTCTGCTTACTTTTACATAGACAGTAACACTATGGATGTCTTCTGGCTATTAGTGGTCTGCCCTGACCTGCTTTCATTTCTAGATGCCTGAAGTTAGTTTTATGATATGTTTTTGGATATGCTATCTAGTTTCACTGGTTTTTGTGTGGGTATTCTGAGGGAGTTTTTTTTAAAAAAATAAAATAAAACTATGACTTGGGCATGTTTACTTTCTAGCATCCCTCTCAAGGCCAAATCTGAAGTTCAAACACAACAATTATGTCTTTATACTCATCATACACTTATTACCTTTTTTTTTTTTTTTAAAGATTTTATTTATTTTTCCCCCCCAAAGCCCCAGTAGATAGTTGTATGTCATAGCCGCACATCCTTCTAGTTGCTGCATGTGGGACGCGGCCTCAGCATGGCCGGAGATGCGGTGTGTCGGTGCGTGCCCGGGATCCCAACCCGGGCCACCAGCAGCGCAGCGCGCACACTCAACCGCTAAGCCACAGGGCCAGCCCCTCACTTCTTACTTTTTTTGACATTTATTTCTAACTGTTTTTAAACCATCTTGTTGTTAAGTCATTTCATTCTTTTTTAAAACAAGGCAAAAAATACTCCAACTCCATGATTACAAAAAGTTTATTTTAGTAAGTTCTTTAAATCTTTCCTGGTCTTCAATACTTCTAAACGCTTCCTTATTCATAGTTCAGATAACTTACAAATGTTTATACTTCGAGAAATTCCTTCAACTACCTAAGGCTCACTGTTTCTAGTAGGGTCTTAGAATGAGACCTCCAGCAACCCAAATAATCATTCAAACACAAGAACATAAATATAAACTGTCTTTAAAACATGAACATGGGAGCGTGATGGGTTTGCAGGCATCAGCTGAAGACTCAGTCTACTGCTCGGGGCAACTGGGAGGCATGAGAGGTGGGCACAGGACCCAGAAGTTGGGCCCAGAGGCACAGGTGGCACCTGCTCCACAGGACCTGCATGCCATGGAGTTGGAGGTGGGGAGGAACGTTTCACCCAGGGGCCACTCAAGCCACAGCACCAGGATCCCTTTCCCTGAAGTGATGCCTTGGAATCGATCCCTCAAATACCCAGAGCTATGGACTTACTTCCTTTCTATAACTACTCGAGGCCAACTGATTTGTAGAAAATAATGGTGACACCTCAATTTAAAAATACATAATTTGGGGCCCGTTTTCATGTATCTGACAGAACAACCAACTTGCCCATTTAAAAAACAATCAAATAACTAAAGAAAAAATATATACGAATATGATCTGAGCAGAAAGTCCATTTTTATGTATTATAACTTTGTCTTCCTTGAATACTGGGGTGTAGCATACATGCAGTAGGCTTTCTTCTACTCTAGTGGCCAGCAAATTACAGCTCATTGGCTCACTGTATGTTTTATAAATAAAGTTTTACTGGAACACAGCCATGCCATTCCCTTACATGTTATCTGTAGCTGCTTTCACACCACAATAGCAGAGGTTAAGTAGTTGCAACAAGGATCATATGGCCCACAAAGCCTAAAATATTTACTATCTGGTCCTTAACAGAAAAGTTGGCCGATCCTGCCCTAGTCTAGAGATTTATCAAACAAGCCTCCACGAGCAGCTCCGGGCGGCTCTATAAGTAATTCTGAGTAGAATGACTTTGTTGTATTGGGTGTCCAGCACATCGTAGAATCTTTAGCATTCCTAGCCCCCAGGAACTAAAATGCCAGTAGCACTCCCAGTCCTTGTGTTAACCAAAATTCTCCACACATTTCCAAACACTCTGGGAGAGAGCAGAAGTACTGTCTCTGGTTGAGAACCAGTGAAGAAATAAATTAGCTCAGAGTAAAGAAGGAGAAAATATAATCCATAAATTCTAAATGCTACCAAGATAAAAGAGGTAACTATGCTTCTTATTTAAGAGCAAACTGAAAGTCTATTCTTCTTCCCCTTTGATACTTAGCCAAAAACAGAGTAATTTATTCTTAATAAAATTAGGATTTATAATTTGATTACTATTTCAAGACATCATGGAGTTTATAAATTTATAAAGCAATCTTACCTATTTGTTCCATCCAGATTTGATTTGTGGATGAAATTAAGTTTTGCATCGGCCCAATAAAGCTTCCGTTCCTCATAATCCAAAGTCAGTCCATTTGGCCAGTAAATTTCAGTGTTTATTATAATGAAGCGACTTGAACCATCCATTCCAGCACGTTCTATCTTTGGTACTTCTCCCCAGTCTGTCCAGTACATGAATCTAAAAATCATATAAACAATAAAACCATGACATAAGCAGGTTAACAGCCACGTATTCTATAACTATCACTATTAAATAAAGAAAGCTCTCTCAGAACACTAAAACTGGAACCCTTAGAAATTATTATCTAAATTTTAATAATCTACCTTTTTGGTCACCACCATGATAATAACTGATTCAGGCAAGCATTATCACAGATGCAAAAGCCATTTGATCAAAGTTTACTGGGAAAAAGGATATTTACATTGTCTGAATTTATTTCCCTACAGATTACTTATTAATGACAGAGGGGAAAATGATAACATTAGAAGAAGTAAACTTGGTGGACACCACCTTAACCACATCATCAATAAGGGAACAAACTGGCATCATATATGTGATGTACTGGAAAGGACACACCATCTTTTAGGTAGATTCTGCTATATAGTATGCCTGCCAAAAGATGCATAACCTGAACCAAATTATGAGGAAACAGAACCAAATTGAGGAACATTCTAGAAAACAACTGGCCTTTGAAAATATCAATGTCATAAGAGTCAAAGAAAGGCTAAGGAATTGATCTAGATTAGATGAGAATAAACAGACACGATAACTACATAAAGTGCATGATTCTAGAATGATCAGTTGGGAAAAATGCTATAAAGACATTATTGGGAAACCTGCCAAAATTTGCTGGACTGTCAATTATATAATAGAAATGTACTAATGTTAAATTTTCTATATGATCATTGTCCCGTGGTTAAAGCATACAGGATTTCATTGTACTATTTTTGTTTCTATTCTACAAGTTTGAAATTTTTTCAAAATAAAAAGGATAGAAAGTCTGAATAGTTTCATTCCAGAGGGAAAAAGAAAATTTTCCTTGATTTAAAGGTAAAACTCTTAATGTGTTATATTTCAATTAAAAGCATATTTTTAAAAAGTTAATGAGGGTGCTATGAACTAGATATGAGGTACTCAATAAACATGTTGAAACACAACTGAAATTCAGGTATAAATTTTACTCAGAAAATTAACGGAATGGTGTAACTGGAATGATTCTACTTGTGCATACTGATATTTCACATTAACTGCTTACTCAAAAAAATGATGGGAAGAGAATATCAGGTGAGGAATGAAGAGACAGTCACGCGCTGCATAATGACATTTCAGTCAATGATGGACCACATACACAACAGTGGTCCTATAAGATCAGTACCATACAGCCTATCTGTCTAGTACGTTACACATCTAGATTTGTGTAAGTACACTCTATGATGTTCATGCAACAACAAAATCGCCTAAGGACGCATTTCTTAGTAAGTATCCCCGTCGTTAAGCAATGCATGACTCTACTTCCTAGATACAAATCACTGTGCTTTTATTATCTCAAGCCTAATAGAAACATTATGAAACATTATTTGTCCATCATAATACTTCAGAAAAAACTCAGAAAAGTTAGTGCATTACTCAAAGTCATATAGCTAATAAATGCAGAAGAGAAATTTGAACTTATATCACTTAGATTCCAAAGTCAATGCTTATGCCACAAGTCAAAGCCTTGATTTGTAAGGAATAAAAGGCAAAGCGCACCAGAGATTGATGATAGTGATTAGATACTGTCCAGAATGAGGGGCAAGGGAATGACCAGAGTCACACCAGATAAAACTATATAGGAAGGCAAACCAGACAATTTTAGACCATGTTAAAATTTTTGTTTTTTATTCTGAAAGCAACATAAAGGCACCTGAAGACGTTTAAGATTGAAGGTGAAATGACTGGCTTTGTGGGGGGTTTTTTGAGGGGATTAGGGGGGCAGTGGCTGAAGTGTCGAGATGGACTAGAAGAAGGCTAAAACGAAAACAGAGAGGCCACAGCTCCCAAAATGGCTCTGTGAAGAACTCAGCAAATTCTCTCCCCTAAAACCAATAAAAAAACAAGAAAAGATTGTCAAAAAATAACTGAAGTCTCTGAAAATTGATCAAAGGGCACACAAAAAGATGAGAAGCATTTATTCAAGAAAATCTATTAAATCTCAGTAAGAATTGTGGTATTTCACCTAAAGGTTATTTGCATTACTATCCACACTGCTGGGTTTGTGGCACAGACACTCTGCCCTGAGCAGACATGGCAGGCCATAAAGATTGGCACCCCACCCACAAAAGAGGGGGGTGACTTTATTTGGAGCAGGTAATGGAAAAATCTATGCCCAAGAATGTTGTCAAAAATAAGAGTGTTCTCAATAGCAAACAATCAGAGAGGGCTATTATCCCAGCAATATTGGTTGGGACAGGCAACAAATGGCAGGCCAGACAGAAATTTAAGAGGGAGACCCTGGGAAAGAGACAGCCAAAGAGGGCCTTATGTGCATATTTATCCTTGGTGGTCAGAAAGGCTGTGTGCATGCACAAGGCTGCTCCTGCTCAAGAGATATCAGAGAGAATTCTTTGAAGACCAGTCTCTGGCCGAATGTGGGAAAACTTTAAACTTCCTAAAATTTGAAAACATTCCGCAAACTACAAACAGATTCAAAGAAAAATGGTGAAGCACTTACTGGTTCAAGGTATTTCAGAACAACCTCTAATCAATGATTAGCAGACCAATAAGATATAGTGACCTAGGGGCAACCCCTAGAAAGCCAGGCTTAAAACTTCTAACAAGAAAAAAAATTTTGAGCAGTGACTTCAGAAGCAGCACACTGAGAGGGAAAATACGCCAAAGAATTAGTCCAGGCAAGTCATTAAACAAACAAAAACAACAGCAACAAGCCAGGGAAAGGTCAGAATACACATTTGCTATAAGACATTACCTAACATTTCTAGTTTTCAACAAAAAATTATGAGACATCCAAAGACACAGAAAGTTTGACCCAAGTATGAACTTAGCAGACAAGAACTTCAAAGTTGCTATTATAAATATGTTCAAAGAACTAAAGGAAAGAATGTTTAAGAATTAAAGGAATGGATGACGATGACTCATCAAAGACAGAAAGTGTAAAAAAAAAAAAAAAAGGAAGAAATTCTGGAGTTGAAAAATACAAAAACCTAAATGAAGAATAAAATGAATGGGCTTTCAAGAGCAGATCTGAGCTGGCTGAAGAATCAGCAAACTTGAACACAGAGCAAGAGGGATTATCCAATATGAAGAGCTGAAAGAAAAAGGAAGGAAGAAACATGAGGAATATGTGGGACACTGACACACACATAATGGAGCACCAGAGGATAAAAAATTGGGAAGGAAAAAATCTCAAATAAATAATGAACAAAAACTTCCCAAATTTGATAAAAAATATGAACCCATACATCCAAGAAGCCTAACAAACTCCAAGTAAGATAAACACAGAGATACATAACTATACATATTAGTCGAACTGCTGAAAGACAAAGAGAAATCTTGAAACCAGTAAGAGAAAAACAACTCATCACATGCAAAGAAACCACAATTTGACTAATAGCCGATTTCTCATCAGAACAATGAAGGGCAGAAAGCAGTGGGATGACATACACAAAGTGCTGAAAGAAAAAAAAAATTCAACCAAGAACTCCACATATAGCAAAACTATCCTTCAAAAATGAAGGTGAAATAAAGACATCTCCACATAAACAAAGCGAGAGAATTTGTGGCTTGCAGTCCTGCCTTACAAAAGATACCAAAGGAAGTTCTTCAGGCTGAGAAGCAGCAACATTAGATGTTAACTCAAATCCACATGAAGCAGCAAACAGTACTCATACAGATAATTATGTAGGTAATCATCAAAGACAGTATAAATATATATTTTTCCTTTTTCTTCTCTTAATGGATCAAAAAGACAATTGCACAAAAAAGTAATTATAAAATTGTATTATTGGGCTTATAACATATAAAGATGCAATATACACGAAAATAACAGCACTAAGGTAGGGAAAGGGGAAGCAACAATGAGGCAAGGAAATCATAGCAGAAATTAACTCAAAGCCACAAGACAAAATAAAGAGTACCAGAAGTGGTAAATACGTAGGTTAACATAAAAAACTTACAGATTTTTTTCTCAGTTGTTCCTTATCTACCTTTTTTTTTTTTTTTTGTGAGGAGATCAGCCCTGAGCTAACATCCATGCCAATCCTCCTCTTTTTGCTGAGGAAGACCGGCCCTGAGCTAACATCTATTGCCAATCGTCCTCCTTTTTCTCCCCAAAGCCCAAGCAGATAGCTGTATGTCACAGTTGCACATCCTTCTAGTTGGTGTATGTGGGACGCGGCCCCAGCATGGCGGGACAAGCGGTGCGTCAGTGCGCAGCCAGGGTCCGTACCCGGGCCCCCAGTAGCGGAGCGCGCGCACTTAACCGCTAAGCCATGGGGCCGGCCCCATGTTCCTTATCTTCTTTAAAAAATGTTAAGACTTTCCAGTTCCTGCACTATTCTTACATGCACAATAAACTCTTACTAAATACCAAAACAAAACAAAAAAACCTATAAGACTGCTTAAAGCAATTATTATGACACAGTATTAGTGGTTTTATAACATACAGACAATAATATATGACAGTAGCAAAACAGAGAAGGAAGGAAATAGATCAATACTGGAGGAAAGTTTCTCTATTTTATTGGAATTAAATTAGCATTAATCTGAAGTCCACTGTGATTAAGATAGATATTATAATCCCTACAACGAATACTAAGAAAATATCTCAAAAATTACAGTTAAAAATTCAACAAAAGGGCCGGCCCGGTGGCGCAAGCGGTTAAGTGCGCGCGCTCCGCTGCGGCAGCCCGGGGTTCGCTGGTTCGGATCCCAGGCGCGCACCGACGCACTGCTTGGTAAGTCATGCTGTGGCGCCGTCCCATATAAAGTGGAGGAAGATGGGCACCGATGTTAGCCCAGGGCCGTCTTCCTCAGCAAAAAAAAAAAAAAAAAAAAGAGGAGGATTGGCGGATGTTAGCTCAGGGCTGATCTCCTCACCGAAAAAAAAAAAAAAAAAAATTCAACAAAAGAATTAAAATGGTACACTAGAAAACACCTGTTTAAAAAAGGAGGCAGTTAAGTTGAAGCAGAGCAACAAAAAGACAAGACATAAGGAAAACAAACAGCAAAATGAAAGACGTAACTACACTCAAGTAAATAACATTAAAATATAAATGGATTAAAGATTTCAATCAAAAAAGAGATTGTCAGAGGACAGAGTCAACAGATATTTGGGAAGGAAAAACTGACAGGACTTGGCTATGAGGGGTGAAGGAAGAGTAGCAATTGAGAATGATTTCTAGGTCTCTGGACAGAAAATGATGCCTTAAAAGAAGATAAATAGAATATATATCAAAATAAATACACAGCTATTAAAATAGTGTTCAACCATATACACCGTCTGGTGGTATGGATATTATATTTGGGGAATCACTGGTACAGAGAACTGCTCTTTCGTTGTAACTGTTCAACTTTAAGTTGTATAATTTATGGTTACAAGTACTTAAAGTGTGGAAAATTTAGACTATAAAATATACCATAGCACAGTGATCTAGAGTACAGATTCTAGAGCTGGGCTGCTCAGCTCAGCCACTTCCTAGATGTGTGATCTTGAGCAAGTTACTTCACCTCTCTGTCTCTCATGTTCCTCATCTATAACATGAGGATTACAAAGAGAACTACCTCATGGGGTTGTTGTGAAAATTAAAGCAGTTAATATATGTAAGCCACTTACAAGCCCTACATACGCTTTAGTTACTGTTGTTGTCTGATTATGTCATAAATCCCCCGTTTATGGGTTCTCACTTTTAGAATAAAGGGAAAAATCATTAACATAATCTTTAACTCTGTACTATCTGGCTCCTATCCATCTCTTCAGATTCAATTTATGCCACTCTTCACCTTATTCATTACATGCCAGTCCCTCATAGGGGCCACACTCCCCGGCACTATAGGGCTTTCCCTCTACGTATTATCTTCCTCTTTCAGAGTTCATCTTAAATAGTACTTCCTCTGAGAAGCCTTCCCTTAAATCCCAAATTAGATTATATGCTCCCTTATAAGCTCTCAGAGTACTTTATATTCATAGCATTTACAACTATAATTGATTATTTGCTTAATGCTTAGTTTATTACCTCTAACTTACACATTTATGTTTTATGTATTTTCTGGATTAAAGCAGGTTTAAAAGAAAAAGTAAATGAAGGATAAATTTTCTACTTTCTGATTTGTATTAGATACAGTATTCCTTTTGCTTGAGGCATATAAATGCCTCATTGTTAATAACGCTACTGATTATATGAAAGTGCTCTTGTCTACAACAGCTAACAGAAAAGAAATAATACATTTGAAGGATAAGTTGGTAGAGAAAGTGACTAGAGATTTCCAATGATCACAGACTGAATTTGGAGGTAGCATTTCATTATGTAGTTTGATACACTAATTTATAAAATCTGAGTGCCGACTGTTCAAAGGTCATTCTATCCGTAAATATTTTAATAATGTTCTAACTAATAGCTCATTTCTGATTTATATATTACAGAAAGCTAAAAATAAAAAAGTTGGGGCCAGCCCCATGGCTTAGCAGTTAAGTGCACACGCTCCGATGCTGGGTGGCCCGGGTTCGGATCCCGGGCACGCACTGACGCACCGCTTCTCCGGCCATGCTGAGGCTGTGTCCCACAGACAGCAACTAGAAGGATGTGCAACTATGACATACAACTATCTACTGGGGCTTTGGGGGGGAAATAAATAAATAAATAAATAAAATTATTTAAAAAAAAGGTTGGATTTTAGAGAATGAATTTATAATAAGAAAATTAGATCTCTCACCATAAGAGTTTTTAAAAGAAAGGCAACAACTATTCAATGACATAATATAACAGTTCCTAGCTTGATAATCAACCCATGTACCATCCGTTCTTTTATTATCATGTAATCTGAGTTCAAGGCATTCCTAGCCTAAATTTTTTTCTTTTTTATTGAAATATAATTGACATATAACATCCTGTAAGTTTAAGGTGTACACACATTTGTTTGCTACATTTATATATTGCAATATGATTTCCATCACAGCATTAGCTAACACCTCTATGACGTCACATAATTATCATTTCTTTTTGGTGGTGGGAACAATTAAGGTCTAGTCTCTTAGCAACTTTGAGGTTTATAATCCAGTATTGTTAACTATAATCACTATGTTGTACATTAGCTCTCCAGGACGTATTTATCTACCAGCTCCTAGTTTGTACCCTTAAACAACACATCCCACCCTCCAGCCTCTGGGAACTACCATTGTACTCTCTGATTTTTATGAGTTCAGCTTTTTTAGGTTCCACATCTAAGTGATATTATACAGTATTTGTCCTTCTCTGTCTGACATCTCACTTAGCATAATGCCCTCAAGATCCATCCATGTTGTCACAAATGGCAGGACTTCCTGCTTTCTCATGGCTGAATAATATTTCATTATATATACCACACCTTCTTTCCATTAAAGGACACTCAGGCTGTGTCCGTATCTTAGCTATTGTGAATAATGCTGCAGTGAACATGGGAGTGCATATAATCTCTTCGAAATCCTGTTTTCATTTTCTTTGAATATATACCCAGAAGTGGGATTAATGGGTCATATATAGCAGTTCTTTTTTTTTTTAACTTTTTGTTTATTGCAGTAACATTGGTTTATAACATTGTAAAAATTTCAGGTGTACATCATTGTACTTCTATTTCTGCATGGACTACATCATGTTCACCACCAAAATACTAATTACAACCCATCACCACACACATGTACCGAATTATCCCTTTCACCCTCCTCCCTCCCCCCTTCCCCTCTGGTAACCACCAATCCAATCTCTGTCCCCATGTGTTTGTTTATTGTTGTTATTATCTACTACTTAATGAAGGAAATCATATGGTATTTGACCTTCTCCCTCTGACTTATTTCACTTTGCATTATACCCTCAATGTCCATCCATGTTGTCACAAATGCCTGGATTTCATCGTTTCTTATGGCTGAGTAGTATTCCATTGTGTATATATACCACATCTTCTTTATCCATTCGTCCCTTGATGGGCACTTAGGTTGCTTCCAAGTCTTGGCTATTGTGAATAACGCTGCAATGAACACAGGGGTGCATGTACCTTTGCAAATTGGTGTTTTCAAGTTCTTTGGATAAATACCCAACAGTGGAATAGCTGGATCATATGGTTCTATCCTTGATTTTTTGAGGAATCTCCATACTGTTTTCCATAGTGGCTGCACCAGTTTGCACTCCCACCAGCAGTGTATGAGAGTTCCCTTCTCTCCACATCCTCTCCATATATATAGTAGTTCTATTTTTAATTTTCTGAGAAACCTCCATACTAGTTTTAGTGACTGAACCAATTTACACACCTACCAACAGTGTACAAAGGTTCCCTTATCTCTAGATCCTCACCAACGCTTACCTCTTATCTTCTTGATGACAGCCATTCTAACAGGTGTAAGGTCATATCTCATCACCAGTGGTTTTGATTTGCATTTCCCTAATGATTAGTGATGTGAAGCATCTTTTCATGTACCTGTTGGCCATCTGGATGTCTTCTTTTGAAAACTGTCTTTTAGTTCCTTTGCCTATTTTTTATCAGATTGTTTTTTGTTGTTGTTATTGAGTTATATGAGTTCTTCATATATTTTAGATATTAACCTTTATTTGATACATGGTTTAAAGTATTTTCTCCCATTCTGTAGGTTACCTTTCATTTTTTCGATTTTCTTTTGCTGTGCAGAAGCTTTTCAGTTTGATATAGTCCCGCTTATTGATTTTTGCTTTTGTTGCCTGTGCTAGCCTAGATTTTTTCATTTTTGCCTGAAAGTCATTTCACTGTTTTGGATCTCTACAAGGAGCAGAAGGGGGAAGGGGGATAAACTGAATATCTGTACATATCCTTTCCCAATCAGCTATAATTCCCATAAATTAAGTACTCAGTTGAGAAGTAATCTTATGCATATGGTCAAAGAACAACCTAAAAATGGCAAATAAAATCATGTAGAAGCTTTCTTCAAAAGCTAAAATTAAAATTTAAACTCTTTCTATCTGTACCAAAATACACAATTTCCCCAAGCTTCTTTTGTTGTTAAATAAATATACTATATAACAACTCAGAAGCAGATTTACCAAAAATAAAGCTTAAGCAAACTTCAGGGTCCCTCACTTCTCCAGGCCCCTTATAATACCTTGTTCTTAATTTTGTACAGGTAATCATCACTCTGCACAGCTCCAATATGTGTGAACTTCAGTTACCACAGTTTGTTAAATAACATTAGTCTCCCCTTAACCTGGTCAAATTTCAGTTATCACAGTATATTTACCGGGAGTGCACAAAGTACAAATTTCACTGCCAGCTCCACAAATCACTATGTAAATGACAGATGTGCATGAAGATCAGTGACCAATCACATTCTTCTTTCAAAGTCTGATTGGTCCCTGCTCATCTGTTATTCACCTCACACACAGACAGCAAAGCATGCAGCTGTGTTGCCTCCTTGTACTGATAAACCAATGTAACATTTTATAACAATGGATTATCAAAAGGAAATTGGCACAGAAAGATGAAGAGGCAGCAAAGAAATGAAAAGTGATAATACAGGAAGTAAATCTGAATTGAACATAGAGTTATACAAGAAATAGCTGACTGTGGGAATGTTGACACTGCTGCCATTCAAGAGACTCTGGATAAATACGCACCAGGAGAACTTAGTCAAGGCCAGCTTATCACCATAAATGCAAAAAGTGGTTACAACAAAAAGGATGAACACGTCCCAGAGTGATGTCAGTAAAAAAATTTCACATTGAAGAAACTCTCTAAGATATTTCACAACATTGAAAACACAAAGGATGAAATGTTTTGAAAGTGTGATCCAAACATAAAAAGTAATATGACAATTCACCAAGGCATACATAAGATGTTTGCTCCATATGGTAAGTTATACAATCAGAAAGCAATGGCACACTCTGTTCAAACTACTTGACAACTTTGTACAAGAAATGAAACACTTAAATTCTCAATATTTCTAATATTTTAAATTATAGTATACTAAATAAATATTAGTTTATTTTTTTCATTTCCCTATATATTTGTATCAGATAGTAATAATCCTTAGTGTTTTGGCAAAAAATTTTTAAAGGTCACCAAAGAACTACAATTTATCCATTGATTATTAAGATTGCTTTGTACAGTTTTGGTTTTGTATAGCCTTGCACATTTTAGTATTTGTCAAATTTTCCTCCACAGGAAAAACATTTTTTGGTTAATCATTATTTCATATTTGTCAGTTCAGTTCAATACAGCTAACTAACACTAAGCACCTAGTATGTGACAAACATCCCTTGAGGTGTGGTCCTGGCATTCAAGGATTTTTCAGAATAGACAGTTTTCAGATAATATAGCAAGGGCTAAAGAGAGGTTGCTCTGAAAGCAACAGAAGAGGGGCTGTGAGTCCCACCAGAGACAATGACACCTGAGTTGAGCCTTGAAGGAGGAGCAGGTGGTTTCATAGGAAATCAGGAGGAGAAAACATTACACTCAGGCACAAATTGTGTGTAGAAGGAACTACATGCATTCCAATAATATTACAGCATGAAATGGAAGGTTTGAGATCAGGCTGGAGAAGAAAGAGATCAAATCTCACACAGAGCTTTATATACATACTCAGGAGCTTGGACTCGACTTTTTAGGCACCAGGAAATCATTGATAAGTTGGATTATTTTGGGGGGGAGAGATGACCTGGTCAAATATTTACATTTTCTATAGTGGCAGCTATTGGATTTAAATGAAGAAAAACACAGATACTAGTTATTTCAATTTTTCAGGGAAAAAGGATGAGGAGACAATTAAAGCAATGGTAGTAGAACAAAATAACAGAAATATTCATTTATATAAAAGGTTAGGGCCTTTCTTGAGGTCTAACCTACCTTTCCAGTTTCATCTCCTATTATTCCCTATCTTGAATCCTATGGTTATAGCCCTAAGTTGACAAACAGGTTTCCTTCCCACTAACTACCAACCATTAGTGATTTATTGCAGTACTCTGTTCACAAAGACTGTGAAGCCTCCTCAGAGCTATAGGGGGAACTCAATGATTAGTTACTGACTTCTGCCAACAACCCAGGAGAGGAGAGTATCAGACCTGCCTTTGTTGATCCTATTCTAAACACAGTGACTGCATGCTCTTCCCAAAAGACACCAGAAGTTTCTCGTCCCTTGGTTTTTGCATACTATTTTACTCCATCCTAATTTAAAATGCTAATAACTACCATCAATAATTAATTCAGGAAGTTGCAGCTATTACAAAGTAACTTCTATGAGCTAGCTATTCCACAACAAATAATCATAAAATTAAACAAAATATATGAGGCAGCTGTTCCAGGAACTGAAAATAGGCACCAGAAAACTGGAAACTGTGAGGCAAGAGAAATTCACTAGGCGATCTCCACAATCACCCCAACTCAACCTGGTGACCATTTTTCAACCAAAGGGCAGAAAGCTGGAGTCAAAGTTAGGAATGGTGGTCCCAATGAGCTTAAGGAGGCAGAGAGTTTGAGGCAGTAGAAAAAACTAGAATCTGCAGGGCCCCAAAGAGGAGGGAGTTACACTGAGTGGGGGTGGTATCAGGGATCCCCATGAGTCCTTGGCCAAGAACCAAGCTGTGCATATACAAGTTGCTCAAGGATTATCAGAGTACTCTGCTATCAGGTTGAGAACAGGACCAAAGTACCAGAGGTCAAGCAGTGCGAGTGGGCTTAAATGTTCTGCCAAGCCAGAGTAAAGAGCCTCAACAACACGCTGGGCATTCAGCTGAGAGACTACAAAAAATATGAACTACACTCTAGAGCTATGGTTCTCAAAGTGTGGGTCAAGAACACCTGGAGATCCCAGGAATCCTTTCAGGGGGTCTGCAGGGTCAAAACTGTTTTCATAGTATTGATAAGTTTTATGTCTGTATTTATTTAGCCTTTTTCACTCTCAATCTGGAGTTTCCAGAGACGATATAAGGTATAATAATGACTTCACCCTGGTGGCTTACAGAAAACAGGTTTTGGATATAAATATATACATGTTCAGAGATTAACTCAGTTTGTGTTCAGTACTTTTCTGTTCTTAGTAACTAGCTTTGATTATACCTGCTATAATCTCTGTACCTCATTACCACCTAAAATATCATTATTTTTGAAATCCCAAAATTTTCCTTGTGCCTAGGTAGAAACACACCAAGAAGTACATACACTGTTTCATTTTGGAATATTTCTTAATTTTTAAATTTCATTTTAAAGTATTTTGGAATTTACTAGCATTCTATTCTAAAATAACAGAAAATTTACTTACATTTGTCTTGTATTTAAGAATAGATCAGGGCTGGCCCCGTGGCTTAGCGGTTAAGTGCGGGCGCTCTGCTGCTGCAGGCCCGGGGTTCAGATCCCGGGCGCGCACCGACGCACCGCTTCTCCGGCCATGCTGGGGCCGCGTCCCACATACAGCAACTAGAAGGCTGTGCAACTATGACATACAACTATCTACTGGGGCTTTGGGGGAAAAAAATAAATAAATAAAAATTAAAAAAAAAAAAAAGAATGGATCATGGCTTAAAAAAGGGAAATTAGAAGACTCACTTCCTCAATTCATAACTGTACTGTCTACTTTCAAAGACACCAAAAAAGATGAAACTGGTCTATCAGAGACAGTTCTCTGACTTGCGGAAGGGAAGAAATCTACTCCAAGATCCTAAGCGAAACAGAAATTGTAAATGAGAAATGAAATATTACAAACGCAATCTTTCCACTGCTTATACATGTTATCTTATTGTGAATAGTATTATTCCAGTTAAGTTGAGGCATTATTTTGAGACTAATCATTCAGAGTTTAAATGTAAAAATGACCTCGTTAAAAGCCAAAGAATGTTTATTACAGCCTTCCAGCTGAAGAAGCATACAACAACTGAGAGGTTATTAAAGCCTTCTCCAGTTAACACTGCTGAATTCTTCCTAGATGAAAAGTCAATTAAAAAATTATAGCACTGCCAATTTCCAATGATCCAGTAACACACCAAATTAAAAATTTAGCTGCAAACTTGAAAAGAAATGTTAATATGTCATCTGAAGAATTGTGCTGTTGCCTTACACATGAATGAATCTAAAGATATGGCTTGATTTACTATTTCACTTGTTCATCAGGTGTCAGTACCAACTAATCGTCAAATAAAATCTTTTATGCGAATGCTCAGAACAATGAACATAAGTGGTGCCAAAATATTCAAAGCGGGGTACCAATTTTGTGAACTGCACAGATTATCCTGAACAACTGTGTTGATATTTGCACTGATGGTCCAAAAGCAATGATGGGTAAAACTGCTGGCACTTTAATACAAATCAGTAATACAAATCAAGGCAATGGCAACCAACTGTACTAGTAGTCACTGTATTCATTCTTCACCATACACCAAAACAAAGTCTCAATGAACACTGTTTTTGGTAAGGCAAAAAATTTATTAATTTCATTAGATCTCAACCTTTGATTATACATTTAATATTCTATGTGACAAAACGGGAATTATAGATAAAGTACTTCTGCTGCATACGGAAGTATAATGGCTGTCTTGAGGAAAAGCACTTGGCCAACTCTAAGTTGTGAGCTGAGCTAGCTGCTTTTCTTCATGGAACATCACCTTTACTTTAAAAAAAAAAAAAATGACTAACAAACTATGGTTAATAGTCTTGGAAATAAAGGAAATGAACTTGTCACTTCAATTTGTTGCCAATAATAAAACTGGAGCTTTCTGCATTCAATCTGTTATAGTACATATATATATTTGACAAAAGACTTATATCTTCAGTATATGAAAAACTCCTAAAACTCAATAAAAGGAAGACAGCCAATCCAATTAAAAACTGGTCAAAAGATCTGAATGGACACATCAACAAAAGACATACAAATGGCAAAAGGCACACAAGAGGATATTCAACATAATTATTCACCAGAGAAATGCAAATTAAAACTATAATGAGACATCACTACATACCTACTAGGATGTCTAAACTTTAAAAAATTGACAATACAAAGTGCTAGCAAAGATGCAGAGCAACTGAAACTCTTGTACACTGCTAGTACTAATGCAAAACGGCACATCCACTTTGGAAAATGGTTTGGCAGTTTCTTACGGTAAACAAACATTTCCATGAGCTCCAGTAACCCTGCTCCTAGGTATTTACTCAAGAGAAATTAAATATACATTCACTCAAAAATCTATATGCAAATTTTTATAGCAGATGTACTCATAATCACCCAAAACTAGTGAACGTCCTTCAAATGATAAATGGACAAACTGTGGTACATTCATACAATAGAATACTCTCAGCAATAAAAAGAACTACTGACACAAGAATATGTATAAATTTCAAATGCTTTATGGTAAGAGAAAGAAGCTGGATTCAAAACACTACATGACATACGATTCCATTTATATGACATTCTGGAAAAGACAAAACTATATAGAGTCAGAAAACAGTTCAGTGGTTGCCTAGGGCTGCAGGTGGGAGAAAGGGTTGATGACAAAAAGACAAGAGTGAATTGGCAGCCGGGGGGGGGGGGTGGGCAGAGTTGTGGAATTATCCCATATTTTAATTGTGGTGGTGACTACCCAAATGTTTGCATTTGTCTAAATTCAGAACTGCCCACCAAAAAGTGTAAATTTAATGTACGGATATTTTACTTTAATTTTTTAAAATGGGTAAAAGACTTCACTAGATACTTCACAAAAGAAGATACATGAATGGCCAAATTGGCACATAAGAAGATGTTTAATCTCATTAATCATGAGGGAAATTCAAATTAAAAACGGTAATAAGACACCATTTCACACTCACTACTAGAACGGCCAACATTAAAAAGACCAACAACACTAGGTGTTGCTGAGGATGGAGCAACTGGAACTCTCACGCACTGTTAGTATAAGCACTTTGGAAAACAGTTTGGCAGTTTCTTATAAAGTTAAACATACACTTAACCATACGAACCAGCAATTCCATTTTTAGGTATTTACTCAAAAGAAATAAAAATATATATCCGTACAACAACTTGTACATGCAAGTTCACAGACACTTTACTCATAATAGCCAAACACCGGAAACAACACAAATGTCCATCAACAGGATGATAAACAAACTCCAGTATATTCATACAATGGAATACTACTCAGCAATATAAGAGAACCAACTATACATACATTCAACAACAAGGATGAATTTTTAAAATTATGTTGAACAAAAGAAGCCAGACTCAAAAGAGTACCTACTACATGACTTCATTATATGAAGTTCTAGATTCAGCAAAACTAACCTACAGTGATAGAAATCAGATCAGTAGTTACTGAGGTGGGAGTAGGGGTTGACTTGAAAGACGCTACGGCAACTCTCTGGAGTGAGGTGATGAAAATGTTTTCTTGGGAAATACATTTATCAAAACCCATCAAGCTATAAACGTAAAAATATGCATATTTCTGCATATAAATTATATCTCAATAAAGTTGCCTGAAACACAAATAAGAAACAAGAGACTATTTTTTTTTCTTTTCTTTTCTTTTTTGTGAGGGAGATCAGCCCTGACCTAACATCTGTCGCCAATCCTCCTCTTTTTGCTGAGGAAGACTGGCCCTGGGCTAACATCTGTGCCCATCTTCCTCCACTTTATATGGGAGGCCGCCA
This sequence comes from Diceros bicornis minor, assembly GCF_020826845.1. Lineage (NCBI taxonomy): Eukaryota > Metazoa > Chordata > Mammalia > Perissodactyla > Rhinocerotidae > Diceros > Diceros bicornis. The sequence goes on along the minus strand of NC_080756.1, from coordinate 48,639,212 downwards.
CAGTATGGCTTGACAAGCAGTGCGTTGGTGCGCGCCCGGGATCCGAACCCTAGGCCACCGAAGCGCACACTTAACCGCTACACCACCAGGGAGGCCCAAGAGACTATTTTTAAAAGTCAATTCAAAGGTAACTTTTCTGTAAAAGCGTTTACCAGCTTGCCCAGATAAAGTAGAATTACTGCCTCCTATGTGCTCCTGTAGCAGATTTCACTGTGCTACAGTACTTATCACAGTTTGTAGATAAATTACAAAGAACTCACATGGACTGACCATAAGCAATTTCCACATTATCAAGATGGATATAGCAATAAGTGCTATTGTCTTCTTTGTAATATAATTTAGGTAAGTCTCCCAATTGTCACTAACTTTGTCTAAGCAAGCAAAAACTTACAAATAAGAACTCAGTATCTAGTTTATGGTGAAATAAAAAGTTGTTACAAATGAATTGGTCAGCTGAACAAGAATTTTAGTAATAAATAAAACTATCTGCATGCCACTGTTTAAGCAAAGCTAATAAATAACCCTTCCATTACTCAACCCTAAAAAAAATTTCAAGTTCTGTTATTTCAAAGATGAGAGTCAGATAAAGGCTTCAACTACAACAAATGAAACTGAGAATGAGATGAGAATCTGAAGAAAATTTACAATTTTTAAATGAAGCTTATTGACATTTTCTTGTTCAAATATTTAAAATTTAAAGTAATAAATTTCATCAATAAATACTAACTAGTTCCATTTGTTATTTGATTAACTTTTAGTTAAAAGCTCATTACAAATTTAATATAGAAAGAAAAGAAGCACAGGAAGTAGAAAAAGACAGAGTATTTTATAAGTTACCAGGCTATTATTCAATTTTTTAAAATGTACTGAGCACCTATTAGGAGCTAAGCACCATGCTTGACATAAGGAATACAAAAATAAGCAAGGCAAACTATCGCCCCTATGAAACTTGCAACCTAGGCAAGAAGTGATAAGTGTATCAAGAGAAGTATGAACGGGGTGCTATGAGAGTACAGGGAAGTGATATCCAATCACGCCAGTAAATGTAAGAGTTTCCAATAAAAACTTACCAGAGAAAGTAATACTTTTATTTAGACAGTTGCCAAAATGGGAAACAGCACTCCAGAAAGAAGACAGAGCATATGCAAAGGACATTAGAAGTCATGACATATTCAAGAAAGAGCAAGATCAGCAGAGCTGCCACATTTAGTGTATTGTGGGGGACACCTGGCAACAAAAGAAGTCCCACAGATGGGACCTATTTTGCTGTGCTAAGAAGCTTGGACTTCATAGCCTATAGGTGATGAGAAGTTACTTAAGACTGGAAGCAGAAAAGTAAACCAATAATATTATCCTTTTACTAATCACAGGTGATAACACTGAGCGACTGACTAGAGGAGGAAGAAATTAGAGAATGAAAAATAAGGCACAAAACTTCTGAAATATTCCAAATGAGAACTGATGAAGACGAAAGTTGAGGATGGATCAATGTGGAAGAAGAAAGTCAAAAGACAGACTAGGATGGCTCCCAAGATTTGGCAAATGTGAATGAGTCCATACTGGTGTCATTCAACAAAATATGGAATATAGACAGAGTTTAGGGGGCAACATAGCTGAGTTCAGGTAAGGATGAAATGAGCATTCTCACCTCATTGTTTTTCCTTCTATATCCAAAAAACCAGACAAAAGAGTAACAAAAAAGTGAGTGTAGGGGCCGACCCCATGGCTTAGCAGTTAAGTGTGCGCACTCCGCTACTGGCGGCCCAGGGTTCGTATCTCGGGTGCGCACCGATGCACTGCTTCTCCGGCCATGCTGAGGCCACGTCCCACATACACCAACTAGAAGGATGTGCAACTATGACATACAACTATCTACTGGGGCTTTGGGGGAAAAAAAGGAGGAGGATTGGCAATAGATGTTAGCTCAGAGCCGGTCTTCCTCAGCAAAAAGAGGAGGATTAGCATGGATGTTAGCTCAGGGCTGATCTTCCTCACACACACACAAAAAAAAAATTAGTGTAAAATTTATGGGAGAGATGGATAGAAAAGGTATATAAAATACAAAGGATGTTAATAATCAAATAAGTTGAACTATATTTGGGCAAAGAAACTACAATTTCTTTTAGGGCAAAAGAAACTACAATTAGGAGTTGCATATGAAACCAAGCCAACCCCAAAGTGTAAGAATCATGCCACCTTCTAAGAACATGATGTGACAGACATAGGTAAAACCTTACTATAAAAAGCCATAAGTCCTCAAACATATTTTCTTGCCACGTAACTTATTATCGGAAAATTTCTAAAATCACATCCATCATTAATCAAACTGGAACTACAGCCAGTGGAAAAAATTCTGACTCTAATGAGCGTGAAAAGAATAAGTGTCATGCAAAATTCACACATCTTTCCTTTCCCTGATCCCTGAGTCAATTCTGTCTTACTCCGGCTAGTAGATTAGGTTTTTAAGTGAAGAGGAGGTTGGAGAATTCAAGGATATCTGTTTCCTGATAGAACTGCAAAGAAAAAAAGAACTGTGAAGAAATCCGCTATACTTCCGTGCTTCCCCTCTACTTGATTATTTGTGTTGCTATTGTATTTTAGTAAGTAGTGATTAACGGAAGATGGTGAAAGCATTCATTTTAGAGGATTTGTTTTTACAGAGAATGTACAGTAACCAGATGAAAAAGATTCTACTACTGTGGGACAGGAAAGAACACGGGGATGGCTATATTAAAAAGCATCCTTGTTGTGACAATATGTATCATAAGAGAATTCTGCATGTATAAACTGGTTGTTCTGGAGAAAATTAGACTAACAATGATCCTAGTCAACTAATTTAAAAGAGTTAGTGGACATAATACAAAGAATATATTTAATTCAGAAATAACACTGGTGTACCACTACTGGCAAATAAAGCTTATAAATCTGAAAATAAGTAACAGAGTAAATCAATTTAATTCTCTACTATTATCAAAGAAAATGTTAACTATAGTAATTTTCCCAAATTGTTGTTATCCACATCCTTCTTTCCAAAAAATCATAGGTGAGGCAACGTGAGGTCCTCTAAATACAATAAAGATGATATATTAACTGTCTGGAATGCCCACTCCTCCTTTAAACTCTCACAAACATACTGATTCTCACAAACATATTGATTCTTCAGCAGAGTTCAAATGCCACCCCACCTTGGTAAAGCATTTCACGACTCCCTCAAGCACATTCTCCTCTGTGCTCCTGGAGTACTCTGTATACTTCAAACACACACCATATTAGGACTGTTTACACATGTTTCCCACCCCTCTAGATCCCAGGTCCTTCTTTTATTCATTGTTATCCCCTATCCTAAAACAATCTAATATAATGGCAAGTGTATTTATAGTCAGTGCTCAAACGTTTGATAATGGTCTGCAGTCACCTGCTCTTGGGCTACCTTTGTACGTGTGTCTTATTACAGAGACCATATCCTTGAAAAATACAGGTAGAATTTCATTTTAATGAATACCATTATTCTACTATGCTCCAGTTACAACAAGCTATTTGCTACTCCTTGAATGTACAACAGTATGAGCGAGTCTGGCACACAGCGTTCCTACCGACTAAAAGCTACTACCCATTTCCACACCTTATCCCACTGGCGAACAACTGCTCAGCTAGACAGCACCAACCTGAAATAGGGCCCCAAGTAAAATTGAATACTCTCTCTTTTGTGCCCCCACCATACAAATTTCCATAGCAATAACTATAAAGATTTACTGCACAACAATATTTCCCTAAATTTAAAACTGGTTTAGACCTAATAAATCCATATAATTAGTGTCTATTCTATACACATTTGCAATGAGGTTACCTCAGAGGGTATACTAGAATATTCCATTGCTCAAACCTAGAAGCTGTACATATACAGCTTCACTTTTTTTTTTTAATGGCCTGGTGGAGAGAATTTATTTTTTCAACGTAAAATTATTTCAGACATGCTTTATGAGGACTTCAATTACCTGTCTGATATATTACAGGAATCCTAAAATTAGTTTCTGAGGAGAATCCTGCCCTTGACCTGAGTATTCTCTCAGTTCACCTCTCCAGCTCACCTGATATGCTTTTACTGAACTGCACTTTGCCCTGACGCTGCGGAGACAAATGCCAAAGAAATCTGTCACTGTGGATATTATAAGGCTGTCGTTCATTACATTATATAGCAACTTCTTTATGAGGACTAATGGGGATAGAAATTGGTTTCATTAGCAAGACTAAAAGATGATTTCTCAGCGAATGGCATTTACCTAAAGGACATTAACTCTTACAACTGCTATTTTCTTCTTTAGATTGGCTTAAATTATTCCTAGGGCCCATTCAGTTACAAAATTTATATTCTATCAATGGTCGTCTTCTTTTATATCCACCATCACATCTCATTTATTCTTTCAACATTAGAAAGGGGAAAAAATCACAAACAAGATTTGTGGCAAAGATATCCAGAAATCCCACAACCATTCACTCACAAAATGTTCTCTCATGGATACCTGGCATTTTAGGGGGCTATCCAGTATCTAAACTACCTTCCTATATTTGAAGAATCCTTCACCTTGTGAGGCAGAACCACTTCCAGAAACTAAAGAAACTGAAAACACCAGGTATTTGCTTTCCAAACCTCCCTTGCAATTGGGACAGGCGCATAAGATCTGGGTTTATCAGTCAGACAAACCAAGAAAAGGAGGAGATGGAGGCAGAAGAGGAGAAAGCAACAACAGGCAGCAGCAGCGAAGACCACAAGCAACCCATTCTCGTGAGGTTGGGGGCAATAGCAATGGCTAATTCCATCCAGTCTGAACTAATTCATCCTTCTTAACCCAGTTTTATAAGGGAGCAGTGGCAGCAGTTTTAAGTGTATCTATTGCCTCATGTCAGTGAGAGAGTACAGACAGTGGTGAATATGCACCTAACAGTAGTGCCTTCAGTGGACCAGGTCTGTAGTGTGATTCGTAGCATTGTTCCTGGCTGCAGATTCCAAACCCGGTTCCTCTAACATTTAGGAAATTCTATGAGTAACCCAACATCCTCTTTAGAAATACTTTTTCTGTTTAAATTAGAGGGATTTCTATCGCTGAAAACCATGAACACTAACACATATTTTTAGATCCAAACACCATCTCAAAGCATCACTTTAGACAAAGTTATTTCAACTCTTGTCCCAACAAAGCCTCATTTCTTAGAACTGCCCCCACCCCCACCACCTTACACATGGCATGTTTCAAAAGTTTCACAGCTCTTCCCTAAATCTGTGACTCCTCTCATTAAGGGCCAATGTCAACATTCATGAGAATGACTGGCAGAAAACAGGCAAATCATATCTTGACCGTTCTATCTGTACACTTAACTAAAACAGTATCTTAGTTAAAAGTACACTTAACTAAAAACTGATACACAGAGAACAATTTGTGACAGATGGAAAAGCAAATTTAACATTAAAATCTGATACTTATGTCACCATCAACAACGAAACAATGAGGTGTAAAAGAAAACCCAACTGAGCTGTCTGCTTTATCGACATCTTCATGACTTTAAAATCCAATAATCATCAATACATAATGACCATGAGATAACAAGTTCTTGAATATTCAAAAACTAAAATTGTACATATAATCAACAGTTATGCTATGGTCTGAATGTCTGTCCCCCTCAAAACTCATATGTTGAAATGTGAACTCCCAAGGTGATAGGTATTAAAAGGTGGGGCCTCTGGGAAGTGATTAGGTCATGAGGGCTCCACCCTCATGAATGGGATTAGTGCCCTTATAAAAAAGGCCCAAGAAAGCTCCCTTGCCCCTTCTACCATGTGAGGTTAGAGTGAAAAAAACAGCCATCTAGGAAGCAGGCCCTCACCAGACACCAAATCTGCCAGTGCCTTGATCCTGGACTTCCCCATCTCCAGAACCATGAGAAATTTCTGTTTATAAGCCACCCGTTATGGTATCTTGTTATAGCAGCCTGAAGGGACTAATACAAGTTATCTTTAGCACAATGTTTCTTACATTGTGCACTACCCTCCCCACACAAACACACCAATAATAATAATAATAATAATAATAATAATAGCACCTCCACCAACAGCAGCAGCATGAAATACCTAAAGCATAAATTTTCAACCCTGGCAGCATTTGAGAATGAGCTGAGAAACTAATTAAAATATCAATAACTTGAGTTCTTCCATCAGTGATTCTGATTAAATTGGTCTGCATTGGGACCCAGGCAACAATATTGTCTAAAAGCTCCCAAGGAATTCTAACGCACTCAGGCAGCATTTAGAACCAGTAAAGAAGAATCTTTCTCAAATACCTGTTTATCCCTAGCATTCTGTTTTTGATCCTAAATATTAGCTAATAAACTCCAAGTGGCATTCAATCCTTAAGCTGTGCAAGACCATATAAGGGAGCAAAGCATCAAATAAATTCCTTCCTACACAATAGCCTTCCATATTTCCTTCAAAAGTTTTATAATTTGAGAAATGGGACTTTAAAAGTTCACAATTACTGCTTAAATTTTACTAAGTATAAATATACAAAGATCTGTGAGGATAAAAATGGATTTTTAAATTTCTTCTACAACTTTTCAAGCTTTGGGTATCTAATTCTTTATATATAGTGGCAACCCTCAACTGGAGGTTTTAATTTACTAATTTATTCAACAGTCTCATTTACTTACAAGATATGAACAAATAGAGTGTTATAATAAATATCCTTAAAAAGCTTTTGTCTTCAGTTTAGAAGATGTTTCCAAAATGGTAAAAGAGGGATTATGTTAGGTTACCTAGAATTTTCATCAAAATATATATACAATACAAATAGTATAGTCACTTTGACACTGCATTACTCTGACACTGGTTCACTTGTATTTACCCTTAGCTAGGCTAAATAAAGTGTGAAAAAGATCACAAAACTAATGTTTTTTAAAAATAATTATGAATTTTTTGGTTTTTTTCTTCAAGTAGGTCCAGTCAAGTAAGTGGTCAATATTTTAAAACCCATCATGCCTTAAACAAAACTGCATTTACTCAAAAAGCAATTGATAATTCTGAGTTTTCACCAGAATTGGTATACCTCTAAATGTTTAAAACACTCCTGAAAATAAAAGCTGTCACTTATTGCCCTCTTTTTCAAATCCACATAAATCAGCAGAGAAAAATCTGCAATTTTGCTCAGATACCCACAGTAGACAGACATACCCCAAAGACAACCCCCTCTTTTTGGGGGGTGGGGGAGCCGTGGCAATTAAGATTCTTTGACAAAATTAGTGACTCAGTTTCTGCCTGAGACCCCAAGAATCAGAGTGAAATAGCATCTAGAAGATCTCTATTCCTCTGATAATGGTGCTAATTTTAGAGCTACCTATATACTATCTAGGGACAAAAGGCAAGAATAAGTTACCTCCAATTTCACCTTGGGGTCAAAAAGGTCAAAAGAATAAACTTCAAAGTAACCACAGAAAAAACAAAACAGAAACGTTATTTAAAACTAAAAAAAAAAACTAGCATCAGAAATATGTATTTTAAATTAATTCTCCAATTAGGAAAGGAGCTAAGTAAAAGGATTATTATTTTAAATATGCCTGTTTCACAAAGATTTAGTTTGTAAAAGAATTTAAAGCAATGGGTGAGATATTAATTTGTTAATAAGTTCTATAGAAATATTACTTAAAAAGCTGAACAATATGTTTGAGTAGGCATGTACTAATCTACCAGAGGTGGAAAGCAGGTAGAAGAGAAAAAGGACAAAATCATCCGAAAGCTACAGAATAGACTGTATATAGGTGCGGGGGGACCTATTTAGAGTCTCACCCTACTTCACATCTCCAAAAACAATTAAAGAATTAAATACAATATATGGTGCAAGAGAGGAGGCAATCAGTACGGGGAGCAAACTGTACTGGTAATGTTCTATTGCTTAGCCTGTATAGTAGGCATAGACTGTTCATTATGTTATTCTTTTTTTTTTTTTTGTAAGGAAGATCAGCCCTGAGCTAACATCCGTGCTAATCCTCCTCTTTTTGCTGAGGAAGACTGGCTCTGAGCTAACATCTATTGCCAATCCACCTCCTTTTTTTCCCCCAAAGCCCCAGTAGATAGTTGTATGTCATAGTTGCACATCCTTCTAGTTGCTGTATGTGCGACGCGGCCTCAGCATGGCTGGAGGTGGTGTGTCGGTGCGCACCTGTGATCCGAACCCAGGCCGCCAGTAGCGGAGCACATGCACTTAACCGCAAAGCCACAGGGCCGGCCCTATGTTATTCCTTTTATCTTTTTGTATGTATGAAATATAAGTTTATGAGTGCTTTAAAATGCACAAAAAAACTAAACCATAAAAAAAATAAGCAAGAGAAAACAAGTTGAACATACTTAACTCTTCTTGGTATTAGAAACAGTGCAACATCATAAATCATAAAGGAAAGATATAGCAAATTAAATATTTGGAGTGGGCAAGAAAACTTATAAAGTCTGTTTCTGGCAATATGCCAGAGCAGAAGCCCAGAGAAGCCTTCCTATTAACTATAAAAATAATATTTTAAGTGCATGTCTGCACCCACAGAAAATTAAAGGAAATATTTTGAGCACAGAAAGGAAAAATCAAGAGAAGTAATCTAGCACTGAAGGAGAGATGGTCTCTGTAACCCACACAAGGTAGCACACTTACATGAGAGAATACCCATAATGCCAGAAACTCCAACTTGAGCATTCTCAGTGGGTAAGCTAAAAGGAAAACACACATACAAAGGAAATGACAGGAATATTTGACTATATGAAGAGATAATTAATGAACATGAAGATAATTCTGGATAACTTTATTGCTAAATACAAAGAGAGAAAAAAATGGATTCATAAAAGGGAAATTAAAAGACATGGAAGATATGAATAGAAAAATATGGTAAAGGCAATATTTGAAAAGACTTCCTTAGAACTGATGAAAGACATCAGCCCACAGAATAAAGAAACCCAACAAATCCCAAGTAGCATAATAAATAAAAATCTAGACAAATCATATTAAAACTGTAGTCAGAGATGAATGACAATAAGAATAACAGATTATTTCCACAACAACAAAGAAAGCCAATAGACAGTAGAATGATACCATCAGCATGGTAAGACAAAACATCCATTGACCTGGAATTGTACACTATAAAAAAATAAAAAACAAAAGCAAAATGAAGGCGTATTCAGACAAATAGCCTAAGAGAGTCTGCCACCAACTGGCCTTCACTAAAGGAAATTCTAAAGATTCAGAAAAATTATCTCAAATGGAAAGTCTAACATGTAAGATGGAATGATAAATCTAAATTGAAAAAGTAAAAACCTAAATTAAAAAAATAATGCCTTGTGGGTTACAAACAATAAAGTAGAATTTAAACTCATGATAATAATAATATATAAGCCAGGACCGTAGTAAGCAGAGGTAAAGTGTACTAAGAATTTCAAAAGTATACATGTTAAAAACTTCTAGGGTAACCTCAAAAAGAACAGAATGTGTACAATTTGCAAACTAGTAGAGGGAAAAAAACTGAACGAAACATATAATAAACATAAAGAAGCGAAGAAAGAAAAGAAAAAGAAACAAAAAGGTCAGGACAAACAGAAAGCACAAAATAAGATGTCAGAAATGAATCCAAATATATTAGTAATCACAATACGCACAAATGGACTAAAAGCTTCAGTAGAAGACAAACCGTCACAATGGATTTAAAATCAAACCAAAAAAATCTAACTATATGATACTTAAAAAAGAAACACCTAGAAAACATAAAAACACAAAAAATGGAAAACTATCAGGCACATTGGGCAAAAACTAAGCGAAAGAAAGTGGGTGTAGCTAGCAATAAACAACAAAACAGAATCTAGGGTAAAAACATATTAGTAACAATAGAGTAAGTCACTAAATAATGGCATGAGGTTCATCAGGAAGATAATTCCCTATCTACTTGTACTTCAAAACACAGCCTCAAAGCACATGGAGAAAAATAAGCAGATCTATAAAAAGAAATTGTCAAATCAACTACCAAGTGAAAGATTTTTAACTTCTTTCACCAACAGATAGATCAAACAGACTTAAAAATCAGTTCAGAATCAGAAGATTTCAACAACAGAACAAACATGCTTGATTTAATGGAGACTTCTAGAACACTGCACTCAAAAACTGCAGAATCCACAATCTTTTCAAGCACACATGGAATATTTTTAAAAATCTAACCACACACTGGACCATAACGCAAATTTTAAGTATCAGAGGACTGATAATACATGCCACATAGGATGACTGCAAAGTAATTAAGCTAGAAATAATAACTAGGGGAAAAAAATCCCTATTTGTCTGGAATATAATCACATTTCTAAAATAACACACAGATCAAAAAAATAAATCAATGTAAATTATAGCAAGATACTAAATTATTACATGCAAATAATGAAACTGTAAGATACAGGTAAAATAGTACTAAAGATGTATAAATTAGAAAACCTGGAAGGAGGAAAAGAGTTAACCCAAAGAAAATACAACAAAAATAAAGAGGGGAGAAGAAATTCCTAAAGTTTAAAAAAAAGAAAAATACAGGCATAACTCGTTTTACTGCGCTTCACTTTACTGTGCTTTGTAGATATCGCGTTTTTAGAAATTGAAGGTTTGTGGCAACCTTGCATCGAGCAAGTCTATCAGCACCATTTTTCCAACAGCATTTGCTCACGTTGTGTCTCTGGGTCACATTTTGGTAATTCTCGGAGTATTTCAAACTTTTTCATTATTATTATATTTGTTATGGCGATCTGTTATCAGTGATCTTTGATGTTACTATTGTAATTGTTTTGGGGTGCCACAAACCATGTCCACAAAAGACAGCCAACTTAATCGATAAATGTTGTATGTATTCTGACTGCTCCACTGACCCGCCATTCCCCCATCTCTCTCCCTCTCCTCAGGCCTCCCTATTCCCTGAGACACAACAATATTGAAATTAGCCCAATTAATAACCCTACAATGGCCTCTAAGTATTCAACTGAAAGGAACAGCTGCAAGGCTCTCACTTTAAATCAAAAGCAAGAAATGATTAACCTTAGTGAGGAAGGCACATGGAAAGCCAAGAGAGGCCGAAAGCTAGGCCTCTTGCACTAACGAGTTGCAAAAGAAAAGTTCTTGAAGGAAATTAAAAGCCCTACTCCAGCAAACACATAAATAGTAAGAAATCAAAACAGTCTTATTATTGATATGGAGAAAGTTTTAGTGGTTTGGATAGAAGATCAAATCAGCCATGACATTCTCCTAAGCCAAAGCCCAACCCAGAGCAAGGCCCTAGCTCTCTTCAATTCTTTGAAGGGTGAGAGAGGTGAGGAAGCTGCAGAAGAAAAGCTTGAAGCTAGCAGAGGCTGGTTCATGAGGTCTAAGGAAAGAAGCCATCTCCATAACATAAAAGTGCAAGGTGAAGCAGCAAATTATCCAGAAGATCTAGGTAAGATAATTAACGAAGGTGGCTACACTAAACAACAGAATTTCAATCTACACCTAAAAGCCTTATATTTGAAGAAGATGTCATCTAGGACTTTCATAGCTAGAGAGGAGAAGTCAATGCCTGGCTTTAACGCTTCAAAGGACGGGCTGACTCTCTTGTTAGGGGCTAATGTAGCTGGTGACCTTAAGTTGAAGCCAATGCTCATTCACCATTCTAAAAATCCTAGGACCCTTAGGAATTATGCTAAATCTACTCTGCCTAGGCTCTACAAATGGAACAAAACCTGGATGATAGTATATCTGCTTACAACATGGTTTAGTGAATATATTAAGCCCACTGTTGAGACCTACTGCTCAGAAAAAAAGATTCCTTTCAAAATATGACTGCTTACTGACAATGCATCTGGTTACCCAGGTGCTCTGATGGAGACGGACAATGAGATTAATGTTGTTTTCATGCCTGCTAACACAACATCCATTCTGCAGCCTATGGATCAAGGAGTAATTTCAAGTTTTACTATTTAAGAAATACATTTCGTAAGGCTATAGTTGCCATAGGTATTCCTCTGAGGGATCTAAGCAAAGTAAACTGAAAACCTTCCGGAAAGGATTCACCATTCTAGATGCCAGTAAGAACATTCATGATTCATGGAAAGAGATCAAAATATCAACACTAACAGGACTTGGGAAGAAGTTAATTCCAACCCTCATGGATGACTCTGGAGGGCGAGGATCAAGACTTCAGCGTAGGAAGTAACTGCAGATGTGATGGAAATAGCAAGAGAACTAGAATTAGAAGTGGAGCCTGAAGATGTGACTGAATTGCTGCAATCTCACAATAAAACTTTAACAAATGAGGAATTGCTTCTTATGGATTTCAAAGAAAGTGGTTTCTTGAGATGGAATCTACTCCTGGTGAAGATGCTATGAAGACTGTCGAAATGGCAACAAAAGATTTAGAATATATAAACTTAGTTCATACAGCAGCAGCAGGGTTACGAGGACTGACTCCAATTTTGAAAGAAGTTCTACTGTGGGTAAAATGCTATCAAACTGCAACACACGCTACAGAGAAATCATTCATGAAAGGAAGAGTCAATTGATGTGGCAAACTTCATCGTTGTCTTATTTTAAAAAATGCCACAGCCACCCCAACCTTCAGCAACCACCATCCTGATCAGTGAGCAGCCATCAACATCAAGGCAAGATCCTCCACCAGGAAAAAGATTACGACTCCACTGAAGGCTCAGATGATGGTTAGCAATTTTTAGCAATTAAGTATTTTGTAATTAAGGTATGTATATTGTTTTTTTAGACATAATGCTATCGCACACTTAAAAGACTACAGTATAATGTAAACATAACTTTTATATGCACTAGGAAACCAAAAATTTCACGTGACTCGCTTTTTTGCAATATTCTCTTTATCGTGGTAGTCTGGAACCAAACCTGCAGTATCTCCGATACATTCCTGGACCACAGAGAAAAGTGTAGGAAAAAATGAGCTAAGAAAATTGTGTTGAGATAAAGTTTTTAAAAACCTGAATAGAGCTACAACCATTAATAAAATCAAAAGCATAATTCATCTTTCCCACGTAGGAAAGATAGGGAGGACATATCCCAGATATTTGCTCATAAATTCTATAAAATTTTCAGGGACCAAATAATTCTAATCCTAGACAAAAACATTCCAGTGTACAGGAAAAGAAGAAAACAATCCAAAACAGAAGGAAAAAACAGTCTTATCAAGTACACATGGAATATTCACAAAGATATGGGCCAAACAACAAAGAAGAAACTGAAATCATACAAAGTATGTTCTCTGGCCACAAAAGAATTAGACTAGATCTCTATAAGAGTAACATATCTAGAAAATCCTAAAAACTTGGAAATTAACCAATACACTTCTGAACACATGTATGCAGTAAATGACTAACCTTGCCCTAAGAGAGGTCTGGCCTCTGCCCTCAGCTAGTGGGAAGTAATCTTTAAACCCTTGGACTGTCCTGACTGACAAGAGTGTCTTTGTTTATCCAGGGCCTTGGGCCACTTCAGATAACCTATGCTAACCATGCGATTTATGGTGGAGGCTTTGGGACACTCAGTATCAGCTCGACCTCTGGGGGCGGCTAGAGACTAAGGTTAGCCAAGCAGGCAGTCAACACATCTACATGACCAGGTCCCTTTAATAAAAGACTCTGCACGTCAAGGCTCAGGTGAGCTTCCTTAGTTGGCAATACTCTGTGCATACTGTCACACATCACTGCTGGGAGAAGTAAGGGTTGTCCACACAACTAACTCCACTGGGAGAAGACAACATGAAGCTCAGTGCTCAGAACTGTCCTGGACCCTGCCCTAATCATTGCTTCCTTTAGCTGATTTTACTTGTACCCTTTCACTGAAATAAACTATAGCCGGCATATAACAACTTCCAGTGAATTCTGTGAGCCCTTCTAGTGAATTATTGAACCTAAGGGTAGTCTTGAGGACCCCAAATTTGCAACTGGTGTCAAAAGTGAGAATGGTTTTGTGGACTCCCAACTTTACAACATGAGTCAAAGAAAAAGTAACAAAGGAAATCAGAAAACATTTTGAATTTAATGAAACTGGAAACACAACATATCAAATTTTATGGGGTCCAGCTAAAAGTGTTTTAAAGGAAAATAAGAACATTACATGCTTAAATTAAAAAAGAATAAAGTTTCTCCATACAAGGAGAAAGGAAAGTCTCTTCAATAAATGGTGCTGGGAAAACTGGACAGCCACTAGGAAAAGAATGAAAGTAGACCATCTTCTTTCACCATACACAAAAATTAACTCAAAATGGATCAAAGACCTGAAGGCGAGACCTGAAACTATAAAACTCCTGGAGGAAAATACAGGTACTACACTATTCGTCATCCGCCATAAAGGGATCTTTTCGAACTCCACGCCTACTCAGACAAGGGAAACAAAAGAAAAAATAAACAAGTGGGACTTCATCAGATTAAAGAGCTTCTACAAGGCAAACGAGACCAGGATCAAAATGAATAGGCAACCCACCAGCTGGGAAAAAACATTTGCAAACCATATATCCGACAAGGGATTAATCTCCATAATATATAAAGAACTCACATAACTGAACAAGGAAAAGATAACCCAATCAAAAAACGGGCAGAGGAAATGAACAGACACTTCTCCAAAGAAGATATACAGATGGTCAATATGCACATGAAAAGATGCTCAACATCACTAACCATCAGGGAAATGCAAATCAAAACCACACTAAGATATCATCTCACACCCATTAGAATGGCTATCATCCCAAGACAAGAAAACAATAAATGCTGGAGAGGTTATGGAGAAATGGGAACGAATGCAAAATGGCACAGCCTCTATGGAAAACAGTATGGAGATTCCTTAAAAAATTAAAAATAGAAATACCTTGTGATCCAGCTATCCCACTACTGGGCATCTACCCACTGAACCTGAAATCAACAATCCAAAGAGGCTTATGCACCCCTACATTCATCGCAGCATTATTCATTATAGCCAAGACATGGAAGCAACCCAAGTGTCCCTTAACTGATGATTGGATAAAGAAGATGTGATATATATATACCATGGAATACTACACAGCCATAAAAAAAGACAAAATCGTCCCATTGCAACAACATAGATGGACCTGGAGAGTATTATGTTAAGTGAAATAAGCCAGAAAGAGAAAGACAAACACTGTGTGATTTCACTCATATGTGGAAGATAAACCAACACACGGACAGATAGAACTGTTTGGTGGTTACCAGGGGCAAGGCGGGTGCAGGGTGGGCACAAGGGGTGGAGAGATGCATTTATACGGTGACTGACAAACAATAATGTACAACAAAAATTTCACAATAAAAAAAAAGGAAGAAAGTTTCTCAACCAATGATCTAGGCTTCCGCCTTAAGTACCTAGAAAAAGAATAATAAATTAAAACCAAAGCAAGAAGAAGGAAATAAAGATAACAGCAGAAAGCAATGATATTGAAAATAGAAAAATAGAGAAAAAAATCGATAAATTCAAAAGCAAGTTCTTTGAAAATGTCAATAAAATTGATAAAAATTTAGCTAGATTGACTGAGAAAAAAAGCCACAAGCTACTAATATCAGAAATGAATGAGGGACTATACTACAAACCATACAAACATTAAAAGTATAATCCAACAGTTACAAACAACTTTATTTCCCAAAACTTGACAACTTAAAGACATAAACTATGAAAGCTCTCACATGAAGGGATAATATAAACAATCCTATACCTGTTAAAGAAAGTAAATTTGTAATTTAAAACCTTACAATAAAGAAAACTTAAGGTCTAGATGGCTGAATTGGTGAATGCCACAAAATATTTCAAGACTAAATAATACCATTCTACCCAAATTCTTGCCAAAAGTAGAATAGGAGGAAGCAATAAATACTCCCCAATGCATTTTATGAAGGCAGCACTATTCTAATTCCAAATCTGAAAATGACATTACAAGAGAAAAAAAAACTACAAACCAGTATCTTTCAAAAATACAAATGCAAAAACCCTCAACAAAATTTTAGCAAAACAAACCCAACAATATGCAAAAAGGATAATATATCATGACCTAGTGGGGTTAATCTCAGGAACGCTAGGCCGATTCAATATT
This sequence comes from Diceros bicornis minor, assembly GCF_020826845.1. Lineage (NCBI taxonomy): Eukaryota > Metazoa > Chordata > Mammalia > Perissodactyla > Rhinocerotidae > Diceros > Diceros bicornis. The sequence goes on along the minus strand of NC_080756.1, from coordinate 48,623,078 downwards.
TAAAAAAAAAAAAATCAATGAAATTCACCATAGCAACACACTAAAGAAAAAAAATCATATATAACCTCAATAGATACAGGAAAGGCATTTGAAAAACTTCACCATCGATTCACAAAAAGAACTCTCAGCAAACTAGAATAGAAGGGAACTTCCTTACCTTGATAACGGACATGTACAAAAACACTTGCTGCTAACACCTGCTAACACCATAAATAATGCTGAATGACTGAATGCTACTTGGAGTATAAGGTAAGGATGTCTGCTCCACCATTCCAATTTAACATCCTACTGAATGTCTGAGCCAGCAGAATAAGGCAAGGAAAGAAAGGGAGGAAGGGAAGGGAGGAAAGGAAGGGAGGGAGGGGGAGGGGAGGGGGAGGGGAGGGGGAGGGGGGAGGGGGGAGGGGGAGGGGGAGGGGGGAGGGGGAGGGGGAGGGAGAGAGGGAGAGGGAGAGGGAGGGAGAGAGGGAGAGAGGGAGAGAGGGAGAGAGGGAGAGAGGGAGAGAGGGAGAGAGGGAGAGAGGGAGAGAGGGAGAGGGGAGAGAGAGAAAGAGAGAAAGAAAGAAAAAAAAGAGAAAGCAAGGAAAAAAAGCACATAGACTGAGAAGAAAAATAAAACTCTCTCTTTTAGCAGACATGATTATCTACGTATCAAATCAAGAGAAATCTACAAAAAGTTACTAGAACCAATAAGTAAGTTGAGCAAGATCTCAGGATACATAGTTGATATAAAAATCAATTATATTCTATACAAAAGCAATGAACAATTGGAAATTAAAATTTTATTTACAATAGAATCATAAACCATGAAATACTTAGGAATAAATGTAACAACACGTGCAGAGTCTGTAGGCTGAAAACTCCAAAACAGTGATGAAAGAAATCAAAGACCTAAGTAAATGAAGAGACCCATGTTCATGGACTGGAAGAGTCAGTACGGTTAATATGCCAATTCTCCCAAAACTGATTAGGATTTACAGTCCTAATCAAAATCCCAGCAACATGTAATTAGAAATTGACAAGCTGATACTAATATTTATTTGAAAACTCAAAGACTAGAGTTGCCAAAACAATTGTGAAAATGAAAAACAATCTTTGAGAACTCATACTAACTGATTTCAAGACTTACTATCTTTACTACAGTAATCAAGACAGCATGTCATTGGGGCCAGCAGTTAAGTGCACGCGCTCTGCTGCTGGCAGCCTGGGTTCAGATCCCGGGTGCGCAATGACGCACCGCTTGTCAGGCCATGCTGTGGTGGCAACCCACATAAAGTGGAGGAAGATGGGCACAGATGTTAGCTCAGGGCCAGTCTTCCTCAAGAAAAACGGGGAGGATTGGTGGATGTTAGCTCAGGGCTAATCTTCCTCACAAAAAAAAAAAAAAAAGGACAGCATGTTATTGACAAAACAACAGACACAAAGTTCAAATGAACAGACCAGCGTCCAGGAACAGACCTACATATATATAGCCAATTGGTTTTCAACAAAGATACAAAGACAATTCAACAGAGGACAGTCATTTCAATAAATGATGTTGGAACAACTGGACATCCATATGCCAAAAGATGAACCTCAATCATACCACATACTGTATACAAAAATTAACTCAAAATGGGTCATAGAATTAAAAGTAAAATCTCAAATTTCTAGAAGAAAATTAGGAGAATATCTTTGTAACCTTAGATTAGGCAAAGATTTCTAAGATTTGACACTGAAAGCCAAAGGCACAATTCCTAAGAGAAAAAAACTGATAATCAAAAACATAGAATGTCTGCTCTTTGAAAGATGTTATTGAAAGTAAAAAAACAAGTCTCAGACTAGCAGAACAGATTTATCAAATAAATATTTGATAAAGGCCTTGTATCCAGACTGTATCAACAACTTTCAAAACTCAACAATTAAGAAAAACAATATAAAACTTGGCAAAAGATTTGACCGATATCTCACCAAAGAAGATACACAAATAACATTAAACACATATAGAGATGCTCACCCTCATTAGGCATTAGAGAAACCCTAATCAAAAGCACAATGAGATATCACTACATCTATAAAAGAATGGCTTAAAGAAAACTAACAATATCAAATACTGATGAGGATGCAAAGCAACTGGAACTCTCACACACTGCTCATGGGAATGAAAAATGGTATAGCCACTTTGCAAATATTTCGGTTTCTTATAACGTTAATTATAGTTACCACAGAACCCAGCAATCTGACTCCTGGGTATTTACCCAAGAGTAATGAAAGAGAAATGAAAACTTATGTTCACACAAAAACCTGTACACAAATGTTTATATAGTAGCTTTATTTGTAATCATCAAAATTAGAAACAACACAATATCCTTGAACTGATTAATGGATAAACAAACTGTAATATATCTATACAAGGGAATACCACTCAGCCACGACGACGAGAAAAAAAAGAAAAAAAACTAGTGATACACACAACATAGATGAATCTCAAATGCATTATGCTGAGTCAAGGAAGTCTCAAAAGGCTACATACTGTATGATGCCATTTATATGACATTCTGGAAAAGGCAAAACTACAGGAACAGAAAACAAATCAGTAATTGTCAGGAGCTGAGGGTGAGGCAAGTAGGTAAGTACAAAGGAACACAAGGAAATGTTGGGGAGTGATGGAACAGTTATCTCAACTGTGGCGGTGATATTGACAAAGATTCTCCCTTTGACTACACTCTAGCCAGGCTCTTCTGAGTCCTTTCTCGATTAGGACTCAACCTTGGCCTAAAAAGACTTGAATAAAACACTAACATAGTTTCTAACAGCTCATGGCCACATCCCTAGGATGACCCTCTCTTAAAGTGCCTGCCTGAGAAAACTCAAAGCTGCCAAAAGGATCTACTGTTTGTTCCAGCCAACACTTGAACACAGAACCCGTCTGCCAGTCTGTGGGAGGACAGGAGCTTTCGATAAGCGCCAGTTAACCAACCCAGGTGGTTTCCCATGGACTAATCTCTCCTTATAGCTTTTTGTAATGTATTACTCCCCTGACTCTACTGAACCCCTGCTTACCCCCTCCCCTAATCCATCATTCTCCCTTTAAATCACCAAGTCACCCCTGTACAAATCAAAGTCCAGTTCCACTCATACTGGACTCTTCTCTCTATTGCAATAGTATATTACTGATTAAAATCTGCCCTAAGCACTTTAACTAGGGTCCAACTTTGTTTATCTTTGACAGTACGCAACCGTGTGCATTTGTCAAAATTCATAATACCATATACTAAAAAGGGTGAATTTTACTGTACATAAAATTATACCTCAATTAAAGTAAGAAAAAAAATTTGTGTAAATAACAACAAAAAGCTTCTGAACCATCAGCAATAATTCAACTCATTAATAGGTCAAAGAAAAATCATATGATCATCTGAAATGCTGACAAGTCATGACAAACACCAATTCTAGAATTTTTGTTTCAACAACTAAATGCATACACTTTCTCTAAAGCAGAAATAGGCAAACTACAGCCAGGGGGTCAAATCTAACCCATGCTTATTTTTGTACGCCCCAATGAGCTAGGAATGGTTTTTACATTCTTAAGAGGTGTTATAAAAAGAAAAAGAAAAAGAAAAAAGAACAACATGCTGCAGAGACCATATGTGGCTACAAAAACAAACATATTTACTATCTGGGCCTTTATAGAAAACATTTGCCCACCCCTTGCTCTAAAGTCTTTCTACTCAAAATGTGGTCCACGGACCAACAGCCTCAACAAAATCTCAAGCTCCACCCTAAAACTACTAAACTAGAATCTGCATGGTAACAAGAGAATAAAACCGAAGTATTATCTTTCCTTATAGATGTGTCTTTGTTACATCAGAAAATACATAGTAATAGAAGTAGTATACATAACTCTAGAAAACACTAAGCAATATTTCTAGCATGAATCTATAAAGCACTGGCAAACTAGATTAATTCGGAAAAACTATCAATTAAATCTCAATCATACTGTGACTATATTTTTTGAACCCAAAAACACAGACAACACAGTTCAACACCAAGATAAAATACTTTAAGTCATTCTCCCAGAAAATGTGGTAAACATGCATGACATTAGCTAAGCATAATAAAAAGTAAAAAGATGCTCCAAAGTTTTTAAGAAATATTTCCCTAATCATTTCATTCAAACCTTCATTTCAAAAAATAGGACCTAAATTTTCCCAAACCTTTATATGCACGTTATAGTCATTTATCTCAGCCTCCCAGAATGACTTGGAAATGGCCATTCTATAAGTCTTGCCACAAACCAACGGTTTAAGTGAAAATTGGGAACAAGTATTAGCTACACTGAAACTCTGTTGCTGTGTTTCCCCTTGGGAATGAGGGAGGAGGAAGGAGCATACCACATATATTTAAGAATAATTTAAATAAAATTACAAATACTGCAAAACACAAGCATTACTCTATGATCATGGGATTTGTATTTATATCAATACAAATCTCCCTCATATCAGACATCATTCAACAATATGATTGGTAATACATGGGTTTGGACTTAACACTCTCCCATTCTGTGAGATTAAATTCTTTAATATCTGTTAAAGCAAATGCAGAAAAGATAAACTATAATATACTTTTCTACTACTCCTACCTGAACTATAAAAACCTGCATATTGCAGAGCTAAAATTTTTACTTTTGATTGCTTTTAGGTTAATGAACTAAACTCATTTAAAATGTATACTGTAGAGCCGGCCCCATGGCTTAGCGGTTAAGTGCGTGCGCTCCGCTGTTGGCGGCCGGGGTTCGGATCCCGGGCGCACACCGACGCACCGCTTCTCCGGCCATGCTGAGGCCGCGTCCCACATACAGCAACTAGAAGGTTGTGCAGCTATGACATATAACTATCTACTGGGGCTTTGGGGGAAATAAACAAATAAATAAATAAAATCTTTAAAATATATACTGTATATCTATATTAAGTTAAACATGAGCTCACACTGATGTCTCCAATTCTAATCCACTACCACATGGATCATGCCAGCCTCCTCCCCTTGTTTGTCTGTAACCTCCCACTCCAACAGCGAGAACTGTGGCTCCCACCACCTCATCTATTTTACTTAACTGTTTAATTCCAGTATAGAATCCAAATTGCTAACCGTATCTCTATGGGAAGCAACATTATCAACTAGAGTATACTGCTTACATGCAGTTCCTTTTGCCTTTAGTCTTACAGATTCAATGCATTTCCAAAGTTACTTAGGTCAGCACCTTTCCTCTCCCACTCTCTTCAGTGAGATTTTTTTCATACATTTCTAGAATTAAATTTTTCTGTATCAATCTGCATTCCATCCTGGGATCCTCCAACCTCCTAAATGATTTTTTTAAATTTGCATAATTAAGGTTCACTTTCTACTGTAAAGTTCTATGGGTTTTGACCCATAAGGTACAGTGTACTTTTTTATGATGCTTCTCATCTTCCACTTACATAACATCTTACAAACAATTTTACCACTCATTCTTCAAGCAAACATACACATTTCCAAAGTCATCTTCAATTCTACTAAACAGAGTACAGAGTCCACGTGTTTGCATGCTTATCTCCATACACATACTACTTTTTTCACAATCTCTGAGGAGGCTCGTTTCAGAAAATTTTGCTTTCAGATTATTAACAATTGTCCGCTCATGATTAAGCTTCAAAGAAAAAAATTTTAGAGTTATATAAGCAACAGATTTCATATCTTATTTTACAACCAAGTTCTGAGAGTTTCATTTATGCTTCTAGCTTTAATAAATTAATACAGCTTTAAAAGACAATTGTGCATTCATTTTACTGCTTTCACTTCCACTTCAGTCTTTCTATACATAAACTGAGATGATGTGAATTCACTTAGCTCAGTCTCACTGTAAAGATTTTTTTTTTTTGTGAGGAAGATCAGCCCTGAGCTAACATCCATGCTAATCCTCCTCTTTTTTTTTTTTTTTTTTGCTGAGGAAGACCGGCTCTGAGCTAACATCTATTGCCAATCCTCCTCCTTTTTTCCCCCAAAGCCCCAGTAGATAGTTGTATGTCAGAAGTGCACATCTTCTAGTTGCTGTATGTGGGACGCGGCCTCAGCATGGCCAGAGAAGCGGTGCATCGGTGCGCGCCCGGGATCCGAACCCAGGCCACCAGTAGCAGAGCGTGCGCCCTTAACCACTAAGCCAAGGGGCTGGCCCATCACTGCAAAGATTTTTAAACAAAGTCAGTCTAATCTCAACAGTATTTGTTTACTGTAGATAAACAATTTATTGTAACAAATAACAGTATTACTAGATCCAATATAAGAGCATACAGGTTCTATTCTCTGGATGCCTGTCCCAATCCAAATTAAAACCTCTGAATATGCCTGGAAATCATCTATCGAAATTAAGATTCCAGACTATACTATGTAAGATCCTTCTAATTAATAAATACTGTATTATTCTTTACCCACGCTGCATGAATTCAGATTTTTAACACAAAAAAAAGCAAAGCCCCGACTTCTGGTTTCCAGTCCAGCATGTATGAAGCTTAGAAGTCATCGTCCTGTCCTATCAACAAGGAAAAACCTGAACAAGCTGAAAAATCAACAACTCTTCTTAGATTCATCAGAGAAGTAGCATCACAGAACAAATTGCTCCTCCCAAAATTGGAGAGACAGCCAGGAAGATAGAGAGAATCCGAACTTATCAGAACAGAAACGCATAAGCAGAAACCTCTGTGAGAACCAGTGCCAGGGCAGGAAAACCTAAACTGTAATTGACAAATTGCTGGAGGCTTAGTGTGGACAAATCTGAAAGTTAAAAACTCCACAGGGAACCAGTCATGAAGGGGCCCTCCCACTTTTGTGATTTTATCCCCAGGAGCTCTACCAGGTCCTCAGAGTGAAGATCAAAGAAAAATTTTCTCAGGGCTTAATCAAAATATATAAAGAACTCATGCATCTCAACAACAAAAAAACTACCAACCCAATTAAAAAATGGGCAAAAGACCTGAACAGACATTTCTCCAAAGAAGATATACAGATAGCCAACAGACACATGAAAAGATGTTCAAAATCATTAACTATCAGGGAAATGCAAATCAAAACTACAATGAGATATCACCTCACGCCTGTCAGAATGGCTATAATTAACAAGACAGGAAACAACATGTGTTGGAGAGGATGTGGAGAGAAGGGAACTCTCATACACTGCTGGTGGGAGTGCAAACTGGTGCAGCCACTATGGAAAACAGTATGGAGATTACTCAAAAAATCAAGGATAGAACGACCATATGATCCAGCTATTCCACTGTTGGGTATTTATCCAAAGAACTTGAAAACACCAATGCATGAAGATACATGCACCCCTGTGTTCATTGCAGCGTTATTCACAATAGCCAAGACTTGGAAGCAACCTAATTGCCCATCAAGGGATGAATGGATAAAGAAGATGTGGTATATATACACAATGGAATACTACTCAGCCATAAGAAACGATGAAATCCAGCCATTTGTGACAACATGGATGGACACTGAGGGTATTATGCAAAGTGAAATAAGTCAGAGGGAGAAGGTCAAATACCATATGATTTCCTTCATTAAGTAGTAGATAATAACAACAATAAACAAACACATAGAGACAAAAGATTGGATTGGCGGTTACCAGAGGGGAAGGGGGGAGGGAGGAGGGCAAAAGGGATAATTCGGCACATGTGTGTGGTGATGGGTTGTAATTAGTATTTGGGTGGTGAACATGATGTAATCTATGTAGAAATAGAAGTATAATGATATACACCTGAAATTTATACAATGTTATAAACCAATGTTACTGCAATAAACAAGAAATTAAAAAAAAAAAAAAGAAAAATCTTCTCATGCTTCCAGCAGAGGGAGGGAAAAAAGTAACCATTTTGAAATAAATCAGAGCATTCTATTCTTCTTAACAAGGCCTGCCCTCAAGAGAAACCATTTTGCCAGAGCCTAACATATTGGGGTTTTATCAGAGCCTAACGCACCTGAGAGAAGGGAAATGCCCAACTCTGGCCCCCTCTAACCATCCTGCGCCATCCTTATAAGGGGGTGAAAAAAACTGAGAAGCATTTGTGAAGCTCACAGCCCAGGAGCACAGGCTCACTAAAAGACTGAGACCTAATCACAGAACTATAGAAGGCTTCCCCTCTCCCAACACCTCAGCACATCACTAAAGGCCTATTCACTGCAGTTCTTTTTACCTAGTATTTCATGTCCAGCTTTCAACAAAAAATTACAAGGCATAGTAAAGGGAAAAAAACAGTTTGAAGAGACAGAGCAAGCATCAGAAAAAGACTCAGATATGGGAGGATGTTGGAATTATCAGACCAGGAATTTAAAACAACTATGATTAATATGCTAAGAACTCTAATGGAAAAGATAGACAACATGCAAGAACAGATGGGTAATATAACCAGAGAGATGAAAATTCAAAGAAAGAACCAAAAAGAAATGCTGGAGATCAAAAGCATTGTAACAGAAATGAATGTCTTTAATGGGCTCATCAGTAGACTGGACACAGCTGAGGAAAGAATCTCTGAGCTTAGAGATATGTCCATAAAAACTTCCAAACTGAAAAACAAAGGGAAAAGAGACCAGGGGGAAAAAAAAACGAACAGAATATCAAAGAACTGTGGGTAAACTACAAAAGGTATAACATATGTGTACTGGGACTATCAGAAGGAAAAGAGAGAAAGGAATATTTGAAGCAATAATGACTCAGAATTTCCCCAAATTAAAGTCAAGATACAAAACCACAGATCCAAGAAGCTCAGAAAACACCAAGGAGCAAAAATAAAAAAATAACTTAGATCTAGGTATATCAGATTCAAACTCTAGAAAAGTCAAACCAAAAAAATCTTGAAAAATATCCAGAGAAAAAACACTTTATGTACAGAGGAGAAAAGATAAGAATTACATCTGAATTCTTCTCAGAAACCATGCAAACATGAAACTGGAGTGAAATATTTAAAGAGTTGAGAGGAAAAAACCTACCAACCTACAATTCTATACCCTGCAAAATTATCCTTCAAAAGTAAAGGAGAAATAAAGACTTTCAGACAATCAAAAATTGAGGGAATTTATTGCCTCTAGATCTGCCTTGCAACAAAATAAGTACCTCAGAGAGAAGGAAAATGATACAGGTAAGAAACTAAGATCTACATAAAGAAGGGAAGAGCCGCAGAGAAAAAATAGTGAATGTAAAATAAAAACTTCTATTTTTCTCATTTTCAACTGATCCAACAGATAACAGTTTGTTCAAAATAACAATAGCAACAACGTATTCGATGATTATAGTTTATGTATAAGTGAAATGAATGATAGCAATGATACAAGGGACAGAAGGGAGGAAGCAGGAATACTCTTTTGTCCCACTCAATTCTGCTGTGAACCTAAAACTGCTCTAAAAAATAAAATGTATTAAAAAAAAAAGGCAAGGCAAAGCCCTTTTTGCTTTACTTTGCTGTTTTATAAAGCTTGGTGCTCATTTTCAGTGGTCAGTAAAATTGGTACCAAATCCTCATTCAGCACATTCCCCAAAGGCAGCTAAATGATGCATCCAAAGGAAGGAATAGAAACAAAGCTTAAAAGAGAAATATTATTCCTAAAATGTAACAAGTGGGTGTATGCAGTTAATGAAATGACCTGACAGCAAATGGGGGTTCTTTGCTTGGGTCTTCTCTGCAGCAGTCAGACTTTATTTTTCCCTAGGCTTCAGACACAGAATCTGCTTTATCCTTCTCCAAGGAGCACAGAAAAATAGTAATGGGTCCTAGAGATCCAGGAGAGAAGCAATTTATGGCATTCAGAGATGCAGCACTGAAGCTGATCCAAAAGGAGTGGAAGCTACTGAGCCCTGCTCAGAAGACACGGTACAAGGATGTGATGCTGGAGAACTATGGCGGCTGATCTCATTGGGAATTCTATTTTGCAAACCCAAACTCACCATTCAGCATAAAGGGAGGAGAAAAATCCTGGAAACAGGAAAGAAAACATCCACTGGGATTTGTCCTCCAGGATCAGACAAAGGACCCTCTGTATCCAAAGCAGATATAGGGGATCTACTCTGTATCGTTGAGTTATGAGTATCTGAGGTCTTTATTTGGGCCAGGTGAGGGGACCAAGTTGAGTTACAATATTTTAACCTGTCAAATGAATACCAATTTACTATATCCCTTAGTACAAGTGCAATGCAAGACAAGACTAGCGTGCTCTGCCCTCAAATATGTGTAATCCAGACATGGCACAAATACACAATTATCTCTATAAATGTAACAGACTCTACTACTTCAGGTACTGAAAGAAATTAAAGGTTCATTCTACATATCAGAAAGAGATTATGTGTAAAATCTCAAGTAAAGCTTACAAAAGAGCTTTAAAAATTCCCAGTAAACTTTTTTAACTTCTCGATTTTTCACACCAATCTATTATACAGATAATTTAAAAACAAAATTGGATCCTTTGGTTTTTGTCCATCATTTTTCAAAATAATTCTATGATTTCAAAATTTCCAGAAACTTTTACATAGCTAGAGTAGAGCTGCCAACACAAAGCATCATGGGGGCAATGAATGTCAAAGAAGTCATCAAGAGTTATACCTGCATTGGAGAAGTGAGGGAAGGCCACTTGCAGTGCTAAAACATATAACAGATATACAGACTCTGGCTATAACTGTTAAACTGCATAAGAGAATATGAAGAAATCAGGTACATACGGTAAAGGGTACCTGCTAAAAATCTTGAATGACATACTAAGGTATTAGATTTAATAAGGAGCAATGTCTAGGGGCTGCTACTTTTAAGACAGAGTTAACCTTTAAAAATGGCGGGGGTGGTGGTGGTCAGGGAGCACCAGCAAATAAGGGAAAGATGTAAACTTTTTATTTAAAGATCAGCTAGTAGAATGGAAAACATCAGACTGCTAGCAGAATAGAGACTTCAGGATGCAGGGAAAAAAGAAAATTCCTGAGGAAAAAAACATTCTCCAGATTCTCTCCTTGGATATGATAGAAACATTTTCTATTATTAAAATGAAGAATATTTGACACTGAGGCTTGAAAACCTCCCCCTTAACTCAACTATCTAAAAATTAGACTATGAGGTAAAAACTCCTTGACCACATCATTTTATTTTGGACTCTTTCCAAAAATAACTGGGGTGCACATATTAAGGTGTAGGTTTGGTTTAGTTTAGTTGTTTTGTTTTTGTTTGGGCAGTTAACCTAGCTTAGAAACCTATGGTTACCTAAAAGTACTTAACAATAAAGTTGCTAAATACAACTAGTTGTGTAATATATCCTGCAAAGGCTTTATCAGCATCATACTTAAAGGCCAATTTTAGTATCCTTTAGGAAATGCAAGAGTGTTTGATAAGTACCTCCTGTGGCTTCTCAAAAGCCAGGCTACAGGCTCATATAGGAGAAATCTCTCTTCAACAACAATTATTACTAACTCTCCAATTACGTAGTCTATTTGGCCCATAATTTATTTTGGCTTCAATGAGTTCTATTTTGGCTTTGAATTAAGAGATGATAAACATATTTACTTGATAATAAAAGAATTAAACATATGTGGTTACAGCTCCACTTTGCATTAGTACGCACATCTGCTATTCATCAAAAATCATGAAAACCAGTACCAGGGTGTCATATGCTATTCACTAGTTCCCATATAAATGTAATTTTATTGCTGTATCTGGCCTGATATCCATTTGCAATGCTTTCTGGAAAATAATTTTTAAATAGAGTAACGAGAAGATAGGCTTCATTTTAATTAGGAAGTAATTAAAGAAAACATTAAGTGTTCAAGACATCAAAATTTTTTATGCCAGTAAAGTTAAAATATCTCAACTGACAATCAGACTAGATACCAGCCATTTTATACAAATTTATTTTATATAAATTTATTAGAATCCAAAGCATGTAATTTTTACAATTAGATAGGATAAAATCATAAATTTTCCAAAATATTCACAAACCCCTAAATTTAGTATGTACACTCAATCTGAATCCAGTTTCTCCTAACAAAAATATTCATAAAAGTTCAGTTTCAATAAATGTAAACTGAAGGGACAAATTTTCACCCTTTACAAGATGTAATTACACACAAAGGTGGCTAATTAAGACAATATTTAGAACTGAATCATGAAAACTAAGTGAACCAGATCTACACTAGATCATAAATCACTTCATGATCCTTGAAGTTACTTATATAATCCTACCTATAATTAAAAGAAGTCATTAATAACATATTAGTAAGTATGAATAATGCCCAACTATCAGACACATATATCCCCAATAAGAAAAGGCAATATTTAAAAATATAAAAGGTAGAATTTCTATTTCTGGTAATTTGGTAACAAGATCATCAGAAAACCCTCCTTTTACAAAACACCTAGAACCACTGGTTAGTCTTATGGATTTATACATTGCTAGGGTCTGAACGTTTGTGTCCCCTCAAAATTCATATGTTGAAATCCTAACCCTCAAAGATGATAATATTAGGGGCCGGCCCCATGGCATAGTGGTTAAGTTCAGCGTGCTCCACTTCAGTGGCCCGGGTTCACAGGTTCGGATCCCGAGTGCAGACCTACACCGCTCGTCAGCCATACTGTGGCACCGACCCACATACAAAATAGAGAAAGAATGGCACAGATGTTAGCTCAGGGCTAATCCATCTCAAGCAAAAAAAGAGGAAGATTGGCAACAGATGTTAGTTCAGGGCAAATCTTCCTGAGCAAAAAGAAAAAAAGATGATAGTATTAGGATGTGGGGCCTTTGGGAGGTGCTTAATCATGATGGCAGCCCTCATGAATGAGATTAGTGCCTTAAAAACAGGGCTCCAGAAAGACTCCTAGGCAATTCCACAGCATGTGAGGACACAGCAAGAAGGCACCAGCTATAAATCAGGAAAAGGGCCCTCAGCAAAAGGGGACCATGCTGGAGTCCTGATCTTGGACTTCCCAGCCTCCAGAACTGTGAGCAATAAATTTCTGTTGTCATAAGCTACTCAGTCTGTGGTATTATGTTATAGCAGCCTAAATGGACTTAAGACATACATACACAGAAAATAAAAATATATAAACACTCCTTTAAATGTAGAGCTGAGGTATCATGAAAGTAGAGGAAACCTCTAGAGATTCAAAAACAAACAGAAAAGTAAAAATTAGTACACGCTTGTTGCTACAGCAATCCTGAAGGATTTTCTCATCTCAGAAACTGAGGGACTTGTTTCAATGGCAAAACAACAAAGAAAATAAGGCCTTGACACACAAGAAACACTACGTTAGAAGTAAGATTCTTGCACAGAGCACAGCCCCCCAGGGAATGATGAAGTAGAAAAATTTGCCACTGGCAGAGGGAGGCCAAGAAGCTTTTCTGTCTTGGCCTAGGCTGGGGGGACGGGGCGGGGGGGGGGGGGGGGGGGCGGAATCTCCAAACACTCTGTAACCACAAGATTGCCCTCACATAGGTTTAGAGTTTGAATTTATTCTATCTACATAGTACGAACTCCTAACTCCAAAAATGAAACACAGAAAGTGATCTCTGCTTGTACAGGGTGACAACATATGTGTAAACATTTGTCAAAACTGCACACTTAAAGGTGGCACATTTTACTGTGTATAAATTATACTTCAATTTAAAAATAAAAAATAAAGTGATCTCTGGAAATACCTCTCGCGTGCTTGACAAAAGCAAACCAAAACCTCTCTGGAGGTATATGCCCCCCCAGGAAGCCACTCAGGGTTCTCACAGACAACCCCTCTGAAGATCAGCTCACAATCGAAAATTATAAGACACCCAAGGAAACAGTTCACCATGAGCAAGAATCAGCAAATACAACAAAGAATAGAAGCGAATTTCTAAGAACTTCAGACAACTGAACAATCTGGTAGAGGTTATAAATATTTAAAATGATTAAAACACATAGAAGATGGAATAAAATACATGAGACAAGAATAAGACATCATAAAACAGTAACAGACATCCCTAATGAAGATGTGATCCTCATAAATGATCCTCAGTGGATGTTACAACAATCAATAGATGAGGAACTGGATATTGGCAAGGTACAAAAGGATCGGCCCACACATTACTTGAAGGATATAAGAGGAAAAGCTGAACTTTATAATAAAAATATTAACTTTCACCATCTGAACCTACCAAACATAGCATCATTACAAGTAGAACAAGACATTACGTAATTTCTAATGTGATGAAAATACTCAGTACTACGTATGAAGCATTCCCGCCAAAATGTTTAATTCGATGCTAATCTTCAAATCTAAATTTCATTTTACAAGAAACATAAAGGGATAAAAATAAGTCAAACATCACAAGACTCTCCTAGAAAATCCAAAATCTAGAACATTCTACAGGACAACTGTAGAATCTCTTCAATAAGTCAACAGGATAAGACAAAGGGGGAGTGAGGAGGACTGTTCTAGAGAAACCTAAGAGGCATAACCAAATGCAATTTGTGAACCTTGTTTTGGATCCTGATTCAAATACACCAACTATAAAAGGACATTTCTGAGACTACTACAGAAATCTGAATGTGGACTGAGTAATTTACAGAATTGTTCACTATGGGGTGTGTGGAAGATAATAGTACTGCAGTTATGAAAGAAAATGTCTTTATCTTTTAGAGATGCAAAATGAAGTATTCACAAGTGAGATGTCACTCTGTGGATTTGCTTTAAAATAGCTAACAAAACAGCCTAAATGTTTATACACAGGAGAGCAGTTGAATAAACTATGGCACATTTACACAATGGAATAACTATGCAATAGCAAAAAAAAATGAGGTAGATCTCTATGAACTGATATGGAATGATATTCAGGACATACTATTAAGTAAAAAAAGTACAAAAGAGCATCTATGTTATTCTTTCATGTAAGAAAAAAAGGGAATATAAAAAAATATACATATATCAGCTCATTTGTGCAAAAAGAAATTCAAGATGACAAAATCTGAAATTAATGAGATTGAAATATCTATAGAGGATAGGTGGGAACAGACTGGAAAGAAAGGGGAAATGAGACCAGGATAGAAAGGATAGGGAGGAAGGGCGCTACTCTGAGTATAACTTTTTGTGTTATTTCTAATTCTTAGAAACACGGCAATTGTTGCACATAAAAAAAAAATTATCAATTTATTTTGGGGTTAAGTTTTATTTATTTATTGATTTAGTGTGTGTGCGTGAGGAAGATCAGCCCTGAGCTAACATCCATGCCAATCTTCCTCCTTTTGCTGAGGAAGACTGGCCCTGGGCGAACATCCATGCCCATTTTCCTCGACTTTATATGGGACGCCGCCACAGCATGGCCTGACAAGCGGTGCGTCGGTGCGCACCCAAGATCCGAACCCGGGCCGCCAGCAGTGGAGCACGCACACTTAACCGCTACGCCATGGGGCCGGCCCCTAAATTGATAATTTAAATCAACCAGGATATTGGGGGGGGGGTATTCAAAATGTAATATAAACAGTAATAAATGTATTACAAATGAATAACATAGCCACACTACAACATGTGGAAAAGAAATTACCTAAATAAATTTGGAAGACAGTATTTTGACTCAACTGACAGTATCTTCACAGTACTGTATTCTAGATAACAAATTTATATCTCACAAGGGTATAGGTTAGCAATTCTGAAACCCTTATACACTAGGATTAAGCAAATAAGAAAATATATTATGGATAATGAGAATCAGGTTTCTCACTATCATAGAACAGAATAACAAAGGAAGGGAGTAGGATATAATGTAATTCTGTGGTGGTGGATTGGAATTGGAGGTATCAACATGAACTCATATGTTTTTAATATATAGATACAAATAGAAACACACAGAACTAGGTGTTCTACGAATACACGTATTTCCTAACGGTGCCCACTGAGAGGGCCTAAAAGCAATTAAAACCCAGTAGCAATAAACACACGTAGCTTCCAGATGTTGGTTTCTAAACACCATTTTCCAATAAAAGAAGACAGAACTCCTTGGAGAAATAGCTGATTCCAAGGGTGAGGCAGAAAAAAAATAAGATGAGTCTGGAATATCTTATGCTGCCAAGGTAAAACAGTGCTTAAAAAATGATGAGGGCCTATCAAAAGGACAGAAACAAACTTGAAGGAGCTCCCAAAGGCCAAATCTGGGACAATCTGAGCAAGAAATATTGACAGTAATGGATTACAACCTATAGAATAAAATAAATGCCCAAGAGTCCATACTAATATAAATAATTGAATAAATAAGTGGGAGAGATAGGACAGCTCTTCCTTAAGATAGAATTTTAACTAATAATGCACGTAAGAGGAGCAATAGAACTAGAAAAATCACTATTTGGCAAACACCACAGTAATAACTGTTGCAGGCAAAACCATCAAGAATGTTAAAATCAGCAAAGTATGATGAGAAACAGGATAAGTGCATAGCTTCAAATACTTATTACAATGAAAAAAATAGTAAACACAGTTAAAAAAAAAAAAAAAACTGGCAGACAACACCAAAAGCAAGTGATCGAATGTAACATGACCAGCATCCACATTATGAACCTGCTGATATAATTCCCTGAGAAGAGCACAACATCACTTCTGTGGTATTCTTGCCACAGAACCTTAATCTAATCATAAGAAAACATCAGACAAATACAAATTGAGGGACATTCTACAAAGTGACTGGTCAATAATCCTCAAAAGGTCAAAGTTATAAAAGACAAAGACTGCTAAAACGTCCCAGATCAGAAAAGACTAAGGAGATAACAACTAAATGAAAAATGGGATCCTAGACCAGAAAAAGGACACAAGTGGGAAAAGTGAAGAAATTCAACTGCAGTACATATATTAGTTAATAGTATTGTATCAACATTAATTTCCTGGTCTAAATGACAGTTCTATGGTTATATAAAATGTTAATATTAGGGAAGCTGGATGAAGGTTATACAAGAACTGTGTATATTTTTTGTAACTTTGTTCTAAGTCTAAAATTATTGATACATTATTCTCTCTACTTTTATATAGGTTGAAATTTTCTCATAATAAGTTTTTTAAATTAGGGGCACAAAAAACTTCTAGAAAAGTAAAATAGTCACTGATATTAAAAAACTCAATTGATTCATTAAACTGCAAAATTAGGTGCAGCTGAAGAAAGAATTAGTTACTTGGAAAGCAGGTACAAAAATTAACCAGAACGTAGCCAAGAGAGATAAAAAGATAAGAAGATATGCAGAAGATTAAGAGGCATGAAGCAGAAAATTAGAAGATCTCTCACACATCAAATAGGCATTCCAAAGGAGACTAAAGAGAATGAAGGAAAAGTAAGAAATGATGGGTAATGATTTTCTAGAATTAACAAATAAAAATGATTAGAAACATGAGTTTTAGGCAGAATAAATAAAAATACATCCATACCTAAAACCAAGGAAGGTAAAGCTGCAAAATATCAAAAATTAAGGAATGCTTAAGGGTGCTTTTAAGCAACCAGAAAAAAAAAAACAAAGCTTAAACACTTACAAGGCAACAGTAATTAGAAAATAGCAGACTTCTCACAGCAACAACTAAAGTCATAATATCCTTGAAGGATCAAAGGACTGAGTGAAAATGACTATCACCTAGAATTCTATAATCAACTAATTATTATTTCAAGAAAGAGGGCAAAATAAATACATTTTCAAACAAAGACCAAAGAGTTTACCATTAACATACCTTTACTGAGGAAATATTAAAGAACATAACGTCAGGCAGAAGGAAGCTGAACCCAAATGGATTAAGTGGGATGAAAAAAGCAATAGTAAAATAAGAAACTGGTATGGTGAATAAATCCAAAAACATAGAATTTATAAAACTCTCTTTTAAATAAAGCTACCACATCGCATTTTTTTAAGTAATTCAATTTGCAAAACTACGAGGCTTCAGCAAGATATTTTTCATAAAGAAAAAAAGCACCAAATGTGGAATCGGAAAATCTCAACTAAGAATCTGGCTGTCTCTTATCTTATCTTGGCCAAAGGCCTTGGTTTGTTCAGCCAAAAAGTGAAGGCATTTAGCTAGAAGATCCTTAAGATTCCCTATCAGTTCTAGGATTTAATGGGTAGAAAATAGGCTCCCTCAGGACATCTTTTAGAACTGTAAGTTGTTGCAAGTTCACAGCAAGATCCTTCACACACTGACCCAGTGCTTTAAAAGCAAAGTCCAGTATGGAGCTTTAGGTTTTAGGATAATTGGCTATCTGCTTCTATGCAAGAGCTATGGAAATAGATACGATCCCAGGGAAAGAATAAAGAAAACATACTTTTAAACTGTTCCATATTTCAAGAGCCGATGAAGGAAAGAAAAGGATGGTCCAAGTGGTAGGAACACCAAAACAGGATAAAAATCAGGAAGTCTTAAGAGAAAAATTTTTTAAAGGAATACAGCTTCAATATCAAACGCTGCGAAAAAAACTAAAGACAATAGTTTTATTCCTACTTCACAAATTAGCTATTTCACAAACTCCTCCTTCCAAAATCTTAAAGGCTCAATGACACAAAAGCTGGGTAAGATCAAAACTGATTTATAGGGCTGGCCCCGTGGCTTAGCGTTTACATGTGCGCGCTCCGCTACTGGTGGCCCAGGTTCGGATCCCGGGCGCGCACCGACACACCGCTTGTCCGGCCATGCTGAGGCCACGTCCCACATACAGCAACTAGAAGGATGTGCAGCTATGACGTACAACTATCTACTGAGGCTTTGGGGAAAAAAAGGAGGAGGATTGGCAATAGATGTTAGCTCAGAGCCGGTCTTCCTCAGCAAAAAGAGGAGGATTAGCATGGATGTTAGCTCAGGGCTGACCTTCCTAACAAAAAAAAAAAAAAAAACTGATTTATAATTTCTGAAGAGCCAACCATACTGGAATACAGCAAGAATACATAAGATCCTCAAAATGCACAGAATAATTAATACTCAGTTAAAGATATCTATTCTTTAATATCACAAATTTCATTCTTCTACATCCTAAGAATGAATTAAAAGGTCAATGCTGCAAGCAAGGAAAGCTTGTATTAAAAAAGCAAACCTATTAAAAGACTGGGCTAACTAAAGCCGTCTAGTTATACTGCAAATACTCCCTCTGAATATTCCTTCAGTAAAAGTAGACCTGGAAAGATGGGACATAAAAAAATTAGACTACATAATTAAAACTCAGTTTGAGACAGGTTGATGGATAGCAGTAGATATAAAGAATCAAAACTGGATGAAAGTTAAGATGCTTTTAAGAAAAAAGCCCTACACTAACATTTGAGAATATATACATACACACACATTTATTTATTCTTAATTTTTTTTCCATTTCCAAGGACCTTGATTCATATCCCAGAGGCTGGTAAAGCTAACCTATAATCCAGATTTCCTGGATTAGTGGCTTTTCTAACACATTTGTCTTAATTTTTAGATAATAATCTCAAAACACCCTACCTCAAAACATATATGAATCTATATAATCTGCCCAAAAGTAACTGGCTACATTTTCCCACTCTTCATACAAAAAGAATCATTTGGCATTTTAAAGTGTTTTTCAGTTTACATCAAGTGGAATTGGAAAAAAGGCTGAAACTGGTTTTAGGGGTGGAATAGCCCTAAAAAAGGAGGTCGAGTGTGATGACACATGCGATAAGGGCAGCAGAAACAGAATTTTATGAAGAATCTGTTCTGCAGAAACACAATTCTAAGTGTAACACACCTAAATTACTGACTTGAAAGTGTAACTGTAAAACAAAATTTTTAAAAATGATACATAGAGTACTTTCTTCAAATGTCTCGCTTTTTAAACCTAATGTCAAAACCGAAAGGAACCTATCACTTTAGAGATGAGGAAACTGAGATCCAAGAAAATGAAGTAACTTGCTGGTAAATAGAGCTAGATGTGACAAAAAACAAGCTCCAGGGAATTTATTTTTATAAAATAGGATCTTGATAATTTTTGTTGAAACGACCAAAAATCTTAAATAAGCTTTAAATAAGCAATTGTAATCAAAGCCATACTGATTTGGAATTCACAAGAGACCATGCTAAAATTTACATTTGCTTAGAAAATGCTTTCTCCCCTAACAGGAAAACTAACAGGATTATGAAAGAAAATACAAGGTTCAGTCACTCAAAAAATATTTACTGAATACCTACTATGTGGTAAGAACTATTTTAGTCATTTGGGATACACCAGTGTAGAAAATACTTTTAAATATACTCGAGATATGACAATTATATGTATATAATTGATAGGGAAATTACAAATCATTCTTTTTCAACTGAGCTGGTCTGCAAGCATTTTTAAAGCAGAACTTTTAGTGTTGTTAACATTACATTTAACAATGATAAAAATGTATTTTTAAAATATATATCATTCAAAGCTGTTCAGTATGAATTCACTTCAGACTGAATCACTAAAGCTTACCTCTTTAAAAAATATCCACAATATTTGAATCTGAACAGATCCTTAAACAAACAAAAAATCCTTAGAACTGCTTTATTTGTACCTGAAACAGCAGGTCCTCAATACCACTAAGATTAGTATAGTCACTGTGGAACAGATAAAGGAACTCCATCATTAGGAGCAGTCACATAGTCTGGAACTACCTTTCACTATAAAGTAATGATACTGCTTTCTGTAACTATGGTTGTTCCTTTCTGGAACAATTTCCATGCACAAGTTCTCCTGTTCCTTATGCTAAATTCTACACTGCCAGTCACTCAAAAGAAAAAAAAATCTCAGACTAATAGAGGCCAAATTTAGGGAGGGAAATAAAAATCTTCCTTCAGTTTAGGCTAAATGGACTGATTACACAAAGAACTCCATACATCGAAAAGCCCACAGATGTCTGCACTAGTTCCCAGGGCTCAAACAATACGAGTCATTCAAAAGCTTTCCTTTTACATAAGCTTATGTGAGAGAGCTCAGTCAGCTCCTCTGAACCTCATAACCCAGGATCCTGGAACTCTCATCAAGCATACATTTTTCCTCAGCACTGTTTTCAAATACTTTCTCTGGAAAGCAAACCATTTTTCCCCAAAAAAATCAATCTGGAAATCATCTCATGTTTGATAAGTGACATACTAAATCTAAAATTACTTTTCCATTAAAACCACAATCCTTAACACATATCTAAGATCAATACTGAAAGACTGTTTGATACACTATATTTTTAAACGCATGCATTTAAAATACAATTTTAAATGCATTCCATCATGCTAATTATCAAATGTATACCATCTGACTGCATTCTATTTGCTTCCAGGTGCATAATTTTTAAAACAGCCATATGATACAAAGTAACCACTCAAAAATTAAAAGAGAATTTTAAGAGAAGAACAGCTAAAGGAGAAAAAATGTGAATTTACACACACAAACACACACACACACACACTCAACACTAACCACAGACATCAAAAATAATGAAAGAGATTTCAGCAGGTGTTTGACCAAACCCTTAGGCCTCAGGAAAAATAGTTATCCTTTACCAATGTCCCTTAGAAGCTTACATAACACTACCTTCCTACCTTCAAAGCACACTATTGATATCCTAATATCCTTTATCAGCTGAATCTTTGGCAAATTCTCACCTTCAATATTGGGAAGTATCATGGATAAATTAAAACCACAGAAACTCTAATGTTCTTTTTAATCATATGGTAAACTTATTTTCTAAGACACTTATCAGATCTGCCTCCCAGAAGTAAGGGGTGTTTTAGGGGCAAAAAATTACAATGATTCACTTACTTATTAAATTATTAGATCCTGAATAGTCAAGAGTTGCCTATAAATTCAGCTCCCTTGAATATGTGCTATCACATAATCACTATCCCTTATAGAAATGATCAAGACGCTGCTCCAGAATTGTGATCATCAATCTATTTTATCCACCCATCCTCCTCAGGAGCTCTTGTGGCCCTTCTAATTCCTTTAACACTCTTTTCCTCTCCACATACATACAAATGTAAATAAACATGCTTTAAAGAAGGAAAAGTTGTCTCTCCCAAGTTTTCTATCCTTAAATAGATAGATAGTAAATCCTTAAAGATATTCCCCCTCTCTCCCCAACAAGAGCACAAAAAGCAGAGCTCTGAACATACTAACCATTTAATTAATATTTGGGTGAATTTCCATCACCACCTTTACAGTTATAAGATTGAATTCGTCAAGAAGAAAAAAAAAACTAACCTTTCACCAAACTATTACTCCCTAATGACCACTGAAAGCACCAAGATTCTGAGTGTTCTACAAAGCAGTAACCTCAGAAACATTTCAACATTCTCTGAGACTTACATATTTTGTTGGCAAAACACAGACTCCGCTTCTCAAAAATATCCTGCAAGTTGCCGACAACCAAGTTCTTCAATCAGTATGTTTACTGCACACCCAACACCCGAGACCTCCTCCCCAGGACACTCAACCCTTCGACTACATTTTCTGACGCTTTATTAAGAGCACCACCTGACTGTAGCAGATACTTCCTAATGCCCTTCTAAAAATATATATATAATATATATTTGTTCTTTCTAGAACTTCTTACCCCCAAATTCCACTCCACTTTTGCCCATTGTTATTTTTTATGGTCAGACAAATCTTTTCATTTTCCTACAACATGGCATCTTCTTTAACCTTTATCACCAAATTAGGGCAGATATCAAAAGAAAGAAGCACATATAAACCTTTCTTTCATTTTCCCTAAGTTTTACTTTATTACATAATATTAATCCACTCCCTTCTATAAATGAAATGAGTTTTAAAGCATTCCCACATACTTTAAAGTCAAAGAAAACAAAGTATTAAAACAGTTATTCGCAGGTTATTTATCTTTAGATTTTGACCAGCTATTAGTAACTCTTTTCAGGTTCATTTTTAGATAAGTTATCTATACCTAGCCATGACAGACTCTGGCATGACAATGTACTTCAATAGAGAAATATCAAGGAATGGTATACGGTAAGATTGAGGCACAGTAACAGAGAAGCAATGTGGGGTACACAGTTCACATGTTCTAATGGAATTTACCCATAGCTTTAAGTTTCCCTTCTCATTAAAAACTAAACCTTTATGGCAAATATATGTTTAGCTAACTAGAAATGAGTTAACAACTTAACTTTTATTTCCCATTCAATGATGACACATTAAATACTACTTCAGAGTTTACCTTAAAAGATACTAGTATTACAAAACGATTGTATATATAATAAAAGTTATAAGATCCAGAAGATTTTTTTATATTGTTTCAAGCTACCAAATAGTACTCTTGTTAAGTCTTCATTGCTTCTTCTCTGCCTTCTAATTATTCTCTCATAATTATGAAAAATAAATGCAGAAGAAAAACAAAGAACTATAAATATGGCTATCCCGTAAGTGCTATCAGAAACACAAAACTCGGGGCTGGCCCGGTGGCACAAGTGGTTAAGTACGCACGCTCCACTTCGTTCGCGGGTTCGGATTTTGGGCACACACCAATGCACTGCTCGTCACGCCATGCCGTGGCGGCATCCCATAAAAGTAGAAGAAGATGGGCATAGATGTTAGCTCAGGGCCAATGTTCCTCGGCAAAAAAGAGGAGGATCAGCATCGGATGTTAGCTCAGGGCTGATCTTCCTCACACACACACACAAAAAATACACAAAACTATTTACAGAAACACCTCACTATAAGAACACAATATAACTTCCCACATTCAAGTCTACTTGACAAAGAAGCCCAAAGAATCTAAAATTCAGTTTTTGATCTTTCTCTTCTCTTGGGGGTGAAGGGGTGTATGCCAATGGAGAGAAACCAGAAGATGCAATGACCTTTGTACATTACACAAAAACTTACCCACTTGAAGGATCTAAGGCAATAGCTCTGGGTTGATCCAACTCTTGCCAAAATAAAACTTTTCGTAAAGATCCATCTAAATTAGAAACTTCAATCCGATTAGTTTCAGAATCTGTCCAGTATAATTTTTCTCCAAGCCAATCACATGCCAGCCCATCGGGGGACAATAATCCAGAAACAACAACATTCTGTACACTCTCAGTTTTGTTAAACTCTGTTCGTTTAATGGCTTCTTCACTGACATCACTCCAGTATATCAAGCCATGACCAAACACAAAGTCCACCGCAGCTGCATCCTCCAAGCCTCCAACTACAATCGTAGCATTCTCTTTGCCATTTGTAGCATCAACCAATCGTAAGTCCCGTCTGTTCGCATAAAGCAACAAAGGGGCCGCTAGAAAAAAAAAGAAAAATATTTAAGTAAAAAGGAAGAAAATGTATTGGTTCTTATAAACTGAGTTTCAAATCAGCATTAGTGAGCAAATACTATCAAAAATAAAAGTAAATAAATCTGTAGAAGACTATCTAAAATCTTTTCACAAAGTATTATTGTTGCAGCATTTTGAAAACAAAAAGTTCCAAGAGAGGGAATTAATTCCATCAGGACAGTCTTTTCTTGTTAAAGTAGTCTCTCAGATAAAATTTAAAAGCTTGGCCATTCCAAGAATTGGCAAGGATATAGAGCCACTGGAAAGCTCAGACTCTACTGGTGGGAATGCAAAATAGTGCAGCCACTTGGGAAAAGTTTGGCAGTTTCTTAAAAGTTTAAAGATACAACCTACCAAATGATCCAGCCATTCCACACCTAGGTATTTACTCAAGAGAAATAAAAGCATATGTCAATACAAAGACTTGAACATAAACATCTGTAGCACCTTTCTGTAATAACCCAAACTGGAAGCAACCTAAATGTCATCAACAGACTAACAGATGAACGACAGATCCATACAATAAAAAGTAATGAATTACTTGTACATGTTACAGAGGTGAATCTCAAAATAATTACATAGAGTGAAGAAGTCAGACAAAAAAGAGTATATACTGCATGACTCCATTTCATAAAATTTTCGAAAGTTCAAATTAATCTATTGTGACAGAAAGTAGATCAGTGGTTGCCTGGAGGTGGGCAGAAAGGGTGGAAAAGAACTGAAGGAGAGATTAAAATGGGGCATGAGGAAACTTTTGTGGATGATGGCTATGTTATATTGATTATGATGATGGTTCTAGAGGTATACACATGTCAAAACATTAAATTTTACACTTTACATATGTGCAATTTATTGTATATCAATTATACCTTAATAGGTATAATTTTTAATAAAACTTAAATAGTCTGGAGAGAGCACTCTTAATTATTTTATCATTTTATATCATTATTAGAATGATCTTTGAACAAGACTAATACCAAAACTAAATACAAAGCCTGTCCTAAAGAAATAATATTTAAGAAATATTTGAGCTTTGAGAAAGCTAAAGCTTAGGAATGAATTAGTATAAATTCTACGGTTTTAGGGGTTTTTTTAAGTATCTATTCCAAGCTTCTGACATTTACTTTCCTGGTTTTAATAATAATTAAAGATCTAGAACACCACTATCCAACAGAACTTGCCGTAATGATAGAAATGTCTCTCCACTGCGCAACAC
This sequence comes from Diceros bicornis minor, assembly GCF_020826845.1. Lineage (NCBI taxonomy): Eukaryota > Metazoa > Chordata > Mammalia > Perissodactyla > Rhinocerotidae > Diceros > Diceros bicornis. The sequence goes on along the minus strand of NC_080756.1, from coordinate 48,597,602 downwards.
AGTAGCCACTGGCCACATGTGGCTACAGAGCACTTAAAATGTGGCTAGTGTGACTAAACAATTAAATTTTTAATTTTATTTAATCTTAATTAATTTAAATTTAAGTAAACAAGTGGTCGTATTGGATAGCACAGATCTAGAGACTGAGATGAAGAACATAAAGGAGGGAGCAAAAATAAGACCAGGGTTATGATGCAATCATCTACATGATCTTCTCTCATAATTACTTCCTAAAGGTCTAAAACTGTGTCATCCAAAGCCAAGACCAAGTACCGTTTAAAAGTAACTACTCCCTCTTTAAGAAATTAATTTCTAAAAATTAAGGTGGTCAAAAAAGTGTAAAGAAAGAAAAGTGATGTTTAAGCCAGTTTATGGATTATGTCTGCCAAATGGAGTTATGAAGTCCGCTATTTTCATCTGTAAGTACAATAGGAATTTCTCTTCTAAGCTTAAATTCCAACTTTCTTAGTCAAAAATGAATGGGCAGATAGCGACTTAGAGCCCTTTCTGCTTATTCTGTGTATCTGCTGCTGCTATTGGCAAATTAATAAATTTCCCTCACAAATTCACTTTCACCTCTTATCAGGCCTTCACACATCACACTGATTTATCAGTCCCCTCAGTGTTCACCGCATTATCTTATACTGAGCCCCTTATACTAGGGGCCAATTATAAAAATCAGAAAAAAGGTCCTTATAAGTTAAGGGTACAAAGCTAACTGCTGCATAAGGCTAAGAAATAGCTCCAGAGCACTTAAAATTTAAAATCCAAGAGTGATAACAGTCTAATATATATTAGGCACCTTTCTTTATGGCACTATCCTTGGAAAACTGTTTGTATACCAAATCTGTATATGGCATTAGATAGCAGCCAAATGTCTTTTATGACTTTCAAGTCAAACATTAACATTTGTACTGAATATCTGGTCTACAAAATCCAAAGAAACTTTCTGGTTATTTAAGGCCTCACAAGACTTCTGAGGGAAAAAAAAATCAGGGAAAGAACAAGTTAATTTCTTTTAAGTTAGCATTATTGGTTATAATTGAGGACTTTAAAGAACTGTATGTACACATACACACTATTAAAAGGAAATCCCAGAGTTCAACCTGTTCAACCATCCTTCTGATGCTTAAATACTTTCTACAATATTGTCACCAATAGCTGTTCAGCAATATATTAAATGAGATACCTGAAAGGTATAATTTGATCTGTAATATTGTTTTAATCTACTAAAGAAATAGACTAGATCCACACACCCTTGCCCCTAGTTGTAGCATATATGCTATGCACTCAATATCTTCCATTCCAAACAGCTTTCCTTCTGATTTCTAATACCCAGACAACTCAAATAACCATGATTTCTCTTTAGTGGAACCATCATGGGTGCTGAGGAATCCTTGTTTCCCTTTATTAACTTCCTACCAAACGTTCTCTAGTAGTCCTTCTAAACTTTTTCTGCTTTCCTCAAGACAAATTTCATGCTTTGAAGCCTTCATTCTCAGATCATCTCATAAAATAATCTCAGTGAAGCAGGAAGCAAGGTAAATGTCACACATTCCCAACATTCTCAATTTCTCAAAAATCTATTTCCCATCCATCCTCTTTTATCCTGTCCTCAGTCTCAAAAGATAAGTTGCCCTTCCTCCTTTCTAACACTTACGCCATACTTTTGGCTCAGTCTCCCTACCTCCTCTCTGCAACTTCGCTCTATCAATTTCTCCCTACTTCTTGTATCTTCAGTGGCTCCTACCAGGTCCCTGCTATCAAAAAACCTTTTAATAACCCTAACCTTATTACCACCAAGAGAATAATTGTATTTCTGCTAACCACAAAATCTTACAACATTGGTATACACTTCATACCACCATCCATCAGCTATTAACTCCACCCATCACTCAACTGAAACTGCTTTCTCCAAGTCTTCATAACCAAAACCAACAGCCTTTTCTCAGTCCTTATTCTTGACCTCTCTGCAGCACTCAACAATGTCAACCATTTCCCTACCTATGTAGACTGTTCTCTCTATACTCTACTACCTATTGCTCTTGTTTTTCTGGTCATGCTTTGTCTGCTTTTTAGTTTCTACTCTTCCTCCCACTTCCCAAATATAGGTATTCCTAAGATTCTCCGTTATTTGCCAAATAAGAGAGTGTAGAAGAGAAAATTATCCAAGTTCACCTGGCCAGCAAGCAACAATGCAGGTAATTTTCAAACCATCATCTCTAGCCTAATCTTCAGTTCTGAACCTATAACTTCTTGTTGGCCATCTCTTCCTGCCATTAAATTAAGTTCATCACCTTTCCTCCCCCCCAAAAAAACCCTCAAGAGTCAATGGTAGGGCCAGCCCCGTGGCTTAGCAGTTAAGTGTGCGCGCTCCGATGCTGGCGGCCCGGGTTCGGATCCCGGGTGTGCGCTGACACACCGCTTCTCCGGCCATGCTGAGGCCGAGTCCCACATACAGCAACTAGAAGGATGTGCAACTATGACATGCGACTATGTACTGGGGCTTTTGGGGGGATAAATAAATAAATAAAGTTTAAAAAAAAAAAAAAAGTCAATGGTACCACAATTCTCCTAATCTTACTGGTGCACTCTGGAGCCATCTTTGATGCCTTCCTTTTCCCCCAGTCTGCCAATTACTGTACTGTTGATTCTTCTTTAACATGTCCTTAAATCTGCCTCTTCTTTTCCATTTTGAGAACCACTACCCTACTCTAGACCTTCATGATCTCACACCTAAACTACTCTAATACTAAGTGATCTCAACACTCCCTTCCCTTTTCTACTTCTAATACTTCTACTTCATCCAACTCAAAAAGCTTTTTTTTTTTTTTGTAAGGAAGATCAGCCCTGAGCTAACATCCAAGGCAATCCTCCTCTTTTTGCTGAGGAAGACCGGCCCTGAGCTAACATCCGTGCTGATCTTCCTCCACTTTATGTGGGACGCCGCCACAGCACGGCCTGACAAGCAGTGCGTCCGTGCGCACCAGGGATCCAAACCCGGGCGCCAGCGGCGGAGCGCACTTAACCGCTACGCCACCAGGCCAGCCCTCAAAAAGCTTTTTGATTTCCTTTGCCTAAAATATAAAGCCTCAATATCTCAGGCATCCACCGTGGGACTTCTACCTATGACTTTAAACTTACCTTTTACAGTCTCTGCATCATACAAATTGGTTTTTAACATAGGAACAGTGAGCACATTATACTCCATCATCACAATGTATTCATTTTCCTCTTCACTCCATACTTCTCTCATTATCCCAGTAAGCACAGCTAAGTCCTTCAAGGCCAGATGCAAATCTTATCTACTCCATAAATCTTTCCAATTGCCTCAGCTTTCCTTCTTTGGGCCCTTATAGTCTTTACCATTTGACATTAGCATTTTTAAAAGTATATTTCCTACTTCAACTAAGATATCCACCCTTGAAAACAGGAGCCATATCTTATAACTAATTTTATCCCCAATCCCTAGCTCAGTTCACTGCACACAGTAATATGGCAAACATATTGTGATATTGTGATTTATAAAAAATATATATTTGGTCATTCAGATAACCAAAATACATTTCTCGTATATATTTGGTCTTCATCCACAGTTCCTGGCTCACAGCTTCCAAAACTCTAGGAATTCCTAAGTGTGGAGAGTGATAAAGGTCTTTTGTTACGTTAATCAAGTGACTTTTGGGAAGCACCTAAGGATGGAAGCTGGTGACCAGGAGACCCAACCATATGATTAGAATGTTGGAACACTCAGTCCCAACCCCACACCTCCAGGGAGGGGAGAAGGGCTTGAGGTTGAATCAGTTGCCAATAGCCAATGACTTAGTCAATCATGACTACTTAATGAAGCCTCCATAAATACTCAAAAGAACAGCTCATCACCCTTTTTCAGAGCTTCCCCGTTGGGAAACCAGTATGCTTCCACATGCCACCATGCCAGGCCCCAACCTCCACAAGGACAGAAGCTCCATATATCTCTTCATCTGGCTGTTGATTCGCATCCTTTAGTATCCTTGTAATAAATCGGTAATCTAATGAGTAATCAAGTTTTCTTGAGTTCTGTGAGCTGTTCTACCAAATTAATCGAACCCAAGGAGGAGGATTATGGGAACCTCTGATTTATAGCAGTTGGTCAGAAGCACAACCTGGGCTTGTGATTGGCATCTGAAGTAGAGGGCGGTCTTGTGGGACTGAGCCCTTTACCTGTGGAATCTGCTTCTATCTCCAGGTAGGTAGTGTTAGAATTGAGTAAAATTCTCAGACACCCTCCTGGCGACCGAGAACTGCTTGTTGGTGTGGGGAAGCCTCCACACACATATTGGAATTGGGTCCAGGAACCCTTCGCACATACTAATATTTAAAAGGAATTTTTCAGAAGCTCATCTAAAAATATATTTGTCATAAACCTAAAATGACTTTACATTAAGTACTGGTCAAATGCTCACAAATGCTCATTACTTACCCGTTGACTTCGCTTGATCAAAGTTTAGTCAGGGTTCTCTCCTCCCAACAGACCTCTAAACTTTGGCTAGCTCTAAGTTTAAGCAAGCCAATGCAGAACATCTCTTCAGGACTTAATTAGAGCATCAGCTGACCGCAGGAAAAAACATCCCCTGTTAAACTGTCCTGGTCATATCATCTGCTAACCCCGTATCTGCTTGTCCCTCTCTCCTACAAAGATCCTGCTGGCCCTATTCACTTCTACCTATAAGAAAAAAGCCTTTTTGTTTGAGACAAACAAATGCAGATCTTGTAGTCGGAGCAATCTCCCTATTGTAATAGTCTTTTCAAATAAAGTGTCTCCCTGCCTAATTAGGGATTTATTTTTATTTGACATTTGTATAGTGACATCACTTGGATGGGGATTGGACTTCACCTATAGACCTGTGCCATCCCCACCTCGTTAATGACACACTGTGAGTCATTTAAACTCCTCTCCTATTCAGAGATTCAGGGATCTTTCCTTGAGCTCAACTCTTAAACCAGTGATCCAGATATCTTACCTGTTGCAACATGGTAAGGAGTTACTTTGATATTTTTGAGCAAAGAAATTTTTTCTTTGACTCTTTGAGTGGAGAATCACACCCTAATTCTTGAGTGAGAATATTCCCAGCTCTTCTGCGAGGCCTCTTCCATTGTCCCTTGACTCCTCTAAGCAGGAATTTCCTTGGCTCCTCACAAGGGAACACTCTTTCCCAGCTCCTTCAAATTCTTATGTCTGATTTAATTATCTAATCCCATAGGTAACTCTCACTCTATTGGGTGCCCTCTCTCTTCTTCTCCCATGGACTGTACTCTTCACCATTACAGCACTAATTCAGTTCAGTATCTTCAAAAATGGCAAAATTTTACTAAAGACAATTTAGAACTTCAATGTCCTCTCTGGGATCTCCCCAAACTGCCTCACCTAAAACCTCTCCCTTTCTGACCTCTTCCTTTTCTGCTCTTTCTTCTTTCTTTTTACCAATCCTGACCTTCCTTTCAGCTCCCTTGAATCCTTTATCTATCTTCCTTTAATACCTCAACCTCCTCCATCCTTCTATCCACCCATCAGACATTTCCCTTCCCACTCCAACCACTCAACTCCCTGCAGTCACTCAGGCTTTAAGGCTCCCTTTTCCCCACTAGACACTCATGAGGGGCTCAGGGACTTGAAGTTAAAAATTGAATTTCAGGGGGCCAGCCCAGTGGCGTGGTAGTTGGGTTCGCATGCTCTGCTTCGGCGGCCCGGGGTTCATGGGTTCAGATCCCAGGCACGGACCTATGCATCACTTATCGAGCCATGTTGTGGCAGGCATCCCACATACAAAAAAAAAAAAGTAGAGGAAGATGGGCACAGATGTTAGCCCAGGGCCAATCTTCCTCAGCAAAAAGAGGAGGATTGGCAACAGATGTTAGCTCAGGGCTAACCTTCCTCACCAAAAAAAACAGAATTGCAAACCAGCTGGATCTTTTATCCACTCAGATGAGTTTGGGAGACACCTAGACAGACACTTGGTCCTCTTTGGTCCCTCACCCAAAAGCTAATCCATAGCTTCCATAAGATTACACAGCAGGGCAAAGAAAATCTTAAAGATCTCCGCCACAGATACTGATGGGGACACTTCAGCCCTCCTATTGATTGAGCAGGTAACCTCAACTTGCCCCATCTGCTAAAAACACAATCATGGCAAAAATGTAAAGGTAAAGGAATAACAAGAGCTAGTTCTTTTATATAAACCACCAGTGAGTTGAAACTTTCAAACTGAAGCTAGAAGCTATCTATTTGTGTCTATTTATATGTTTTTACATGAATATATATACATGTATGTTATATATGTATATTTTCCTACCTTCAGATAGTATTAGCAATTATAATTTGAGATTATCAAATCCCTTAAAGGAGCTCTATTCATTGGCTTGAAGATAAACAAGTGCTCATATAAATTAAATATCCCTAAGATTTCCAGAAATTAAGGAAACTAAATTTCTTATACTTTCCAAAGTATTTTTATAGACTAACCCAAACGTTTTAGGAGTCCAAGTTAACGTACATTTATGTAAATCTTCGGTAAATAAGACTAGTTCAATATTGTTGGTTTAATAAAAGCAGCTATGTCTTCTGAGTTATGAGCATTAAGCATAACACAAGCATACATTTTTATTCTACTTACCTATGTTCTTCCTGAACTTTTACAGGTTTACTGATAGAATAAACTAGCATTACATCTACATTTGTATTTAACCAAATTGAGTCATTATTCCAACAAACTTTATTTCAACAGTAATTATGTTTTGTAATAAGCCAACTTTAAGATAGTTTCCAAAATCTTTTAGTAACTTAAAACCCTAGACTTATGCTAAGTTAATGCATGGATATTCATTAACTATCTAGGACATTTCTAAGTATCTAGGACATTTCTAAGTAAGATAGAACACTGAAGCATAATCATTTCAAGTTTCTATACTGTTTTGCCTCTTTCTTTTATGGTACCAAGAAACTACATATATTTGAGTCTATTAAGGAACACATTCATTTTTGCCACGTTGAGAAGTTGTACTATCAGGAAGTATACGGCTATAAAAATTTTTAAGATGTATATTCATAAGCTCTGCCAGTCTACTACAAAATGCTGGCGTATGACAGACAGTTCACAATTATTCACTTCATAGTTTTCTCTCTAAAATAGCAGTTACTGTAATTATAAGTTATAATCTTATATGTAAATGAGACTCTACTAGGAGACACAGTGACAAAAAGGAACAACTTTGTATACAAGGTATGCAGGATGTGTTTTTATTAAGGAAAAAGAAAACAATCCTGAAGTAAAATGACTAATTGTTCCAGAATAAGAAAGAGGAATATGTAGGACAAATCCTGAATGTACATAGAAAGTTATAAAAAATTCATGAAAAAAGAATTTTATTTGTCACAGTTAAGCTAGCTAAGATTTGACTGGTTTACTTGTAAGATTTTTAGAAAGTGCTTTAGCATCAAATATTATGTTTTTGCAAAACTAGAATTTGGTTTTCATTAAAATGACAAAATTTTCTTGGGTTATTAGTCTGCTCTTAATAAAGAGGTTATAAAAGGTTTTTCTTTGCCTTCTGAGTAACCTCCCTAGAAGGCAAAGTTCTGTGTCTTATCAGAACTTCCTTTGCTTGATAGTGACTTTATCACGTCCTCGATTATATTAAAAAACAAAGTCTTCTCACTTTTTTTTTTTTTTTGGTGAGGAAGATCAGCCCTGAGCTAACATCCGATGCCAATCCTCTTTTTTGTCGAGGAAGATTGGCCCTGGGCTAACATCCGTGCCCACCTTCCTGTACTTTACATGGGAGACCACCACAGCACGGCCTGACAAGCAGTGCGTCGGTGCGCACCCAGGATCTGAACCTGCGAACCCCAGGCGGCCAAAGCAGAGTGCGCACACTTAACCGCTGCGCCCCTGGGCCAGCCCAAAGTCTTCTCACTTTTGAAAGAACTAAGGTACTTTACCATCATGGTCCTTCCTATTTTTAGTTAAAAGAAAATTTTTTTTTGACACTTTGGTTAAATAGATAGTCAAGTATTTTTTCTCACTGACCCATGATCCTATTTCATCAAATGTTCAAACCTCTTGACAACTTTTAACATGCTGCCTTTTCAAAATCAAATCCTAAACATCTTCTGCACCTACAACTGTCTTTGAAATTTCCCAAAGGGCCCCTGGAAGTTCACAAAGAATTCATTCTTTCACCTTATAAAAACAGAGGTGTTAAAAATAATTAGTTTTATTTGATCAATGTTATGATTTGCATAGGAAGTATGGTCAAATCAGAAGAGATGTTACTCTCCCCTAGGTTAAATCTGTATGGGTAAAATATTACTAATATGACTACTTCAGAAATTGTATGAAGTTTCTAGAAATTTATCAATACTCTCATTGTCTATATCTATACTCAACAAGAGTCCTAGTGCTGCTATGCCTGATATTAGACAACAGTGTAGTGTCAGTCATAATTTCAGTTATTCTTTTTACTTTTTTATGATTTTTTTGTTAACTTGGTCACAATTTGACTTTTTTAATTTGAATACACTATATTCTAGGTAGGCCAGTGGTTCTCGACTGAGGATTCAGATCACTTACTCATGGAATTTTATTATACAGATGTTTAGGACTTACCCCAGATTTCCTAAATCTTTTTACTTGATAATCTTGATATATTCTAACTATATGCTTGATGGCACATTATGTCTCAGTATTATTACATATTTTGAGGTTTTCTTCTCCACAAAGATTAAATTCATAAATTAGATTAATATCTACTCTTTTTAAAATAAGGTTAATTATACTGATAGATATTTTCCTAACTTTTTTGGATTGACTAGATTTTGGTTTGCATGCCATAAAAACAACCAAACTTTCTTGTCAACTGCATTATTTTTTATAACAAACTCTTATCAGATCTTTCACTTTTAAAATTATTAGTAAAAAGTTAATCACCACCATTTTAAGTCTTTTGTCACCTACAGATAGTTTTTTTGTTTTACTCTGATACTTCCCTGAAAGTGCTTAGAGATCAGCTACAAGCCAGAGTGCTTGTGTTCAACAAGAAAAAGACTGTTGAAAAAGGACTATACCAGGTACTCTTGGGCACAAGCTTCTGATGGCATCACTTAAATAACTTTGAGACATATCAGTACATTGAGTCAGGATTTCCAAAAAGTTAATGGAGAAGCAGGTGGCTTCACGACACTGCTAACCCAAGATCTAGCAGAACAAGAATTAATTACATACGACTGAATAAACTGATGAAGGATGATTATAGGTTTTGTTTAAAACACTGCTGATGCTTTAATGTCCTATTTTCTAGATATAAGGAACTCTCTTCTCTTAAGCCATCTATAACTCATTAACAATTTAAGCAGACTATGCTTTGGTAAACAGAAATAAAACATTTATCTTTTTCTCCCTCCCTGCATCTCCCATAATTCAAAAATCTCTTACTGACTATTCTTATTTTCATGGCAATATAGTTATGTGTGCACAGATTCAACAAAAAAGTCTGTCCAACTAGTTGGAAATATCGGTTAGCAACCAAGGTTTTGACTGGAACGCCATATTTGAAAATGGTGCTCATTTAATCAGACATAACCAGACACTTTTAAGGAGCTATGGTTGACTTTATGGAGCCAATGCCCACAGTCCTCTTGGGAAAACCAGACTGGTACCTGGCTTACAGAGTTCACGGCCTTACAGGTGAAGTAAGGAAGGTCACTTCCAAGCAGGAATCCTACGATATTTTGGAAACCTCAGGGGTTCACCCAAATCTGGTGGTGAGTTCTTGACATGGCTCCCTGGCCTCAAGAGGCTTTTAAAAGTCCAACCTCAGATTCCTCACAAAAACTTCCAGCAAAGGAAACTTAAAAGGCCTACAACTACATAAATAATCAGGCCAAATCTAACGAGATCAACTTCACAATGACTCTCATTCTATATCCTGTTATGTACTGAATGTCTGTGTCCTCCCGAATTCATATGTTGAAACCCTCCCCCATCATGTGATGATATTAGGAGGTGGGGCCTTCGGGAGGTAATCAGATGAGGTCACGAGGGTGGAGTCCTCATGAATGGGATTAGTACACTTACAAGAGTCAAGAGACAGCTTGCTTCCTCTCTGCTCTGTGAGGATACAAACAGAGGTTGGCAGTCTGCAATCTCTTCTCTTCTGCAAACTCTTCTGGAAGAGGGTACTCACCAGAACCTGACCATGCTGGCACCCTGATCTTGGACTTTCAGCCTCCAGAACTGTGAGAAATAAATTTCTGTTGTTTATAAGCCACCCAATCTACAGGGGGATAGACCAAGTGCTCACAACTGCCTATTACCTATCTACCGACTTAGCTTGACCAAACTTTAGTCAGGCTTTTCTCCTCTCCCACAAGCCCCTAAACTTTGGCTTGCCCAAAGCTTAAGGAAGTAGATGCAGAACTTCCACTCTTAACAACTCATTCCAAGCTTCAGCTGACCACAAAGAAAAAAAATTTCCAGTTAAACTATCTTGATTGTGCAATCTGCTCACCCCCATCCACTTGGCCCACACCCCTCCAAAGTTTCAGCTAGCCCTACTTACCCTCTCTAAAAAAGAAACATTTTTCTGTTTGATTTTGAGATGCCTGCAGACCTTGCGTTCAGAGCATTCTCCCTGCTGCAATAATCCTTTCAAATAAAGTCTCTCCTTACCTAAATCCAGATGTCTTATTTAACAGTACTATGACAAACCACCTATTTGCAAATTCCAAAATTACATTAATATTTATTTTCCTCTATCAAAAGTGATCGGTATCATTTTTCAAAACCATAAAAAGGCCCAGGGAAAATTAGGTACACACAGAAAGCACTGCATGTAAAATTACTGTCCAGAGTACCAGCAATCTGACCTTAGGTTAGTCATTCATCTTTCTCATTTATAAAACGAAGAAGTTGGGCCAGGTAATTTCTATTTTCCCTTCTATGCTATTAATCTAGATATGAATTTGGTAAAAAAGTTTAACTCAGACAATTATTCTTCAGTTAACACACAGAAATGAGACACTGGTAAACCACTGAGTGCTTCTCCAACAGAAAAACAGAAACTTAGATTTTTTTGTCTATTTCTATAACTTCAAAAGTGGAGATTTCAGAAATAATTTCTGAAGATAAAGATTCCAATGATCAAACCCACACTCATTTGAAAGTACTTCATATAACCATACAATGGAATACTATTCACCCATAAAAAAACGAATAGAGTACTGATACATGCTACAACACGCATGAACCTTAAAAACATAATGCTAAGTGAAAGAAGCCAGATGCAAAAGGCCACATATTATATGATTCCATTTATATGAAACGTTCAGAACAGGCAAATCCATAGAGACAGAAAGTAGATCAGTGGTTACTATAGGCTGAGGGGAAGGAGAAATGGGAAGTGACTGGTAAGGGGAATGGGGTTTCTTTTGAGGGTGATGAAAATGTTCTGGAATTAGATAATGGTAATGGTTGTACAACCTTATAAATATATACAAAATATATATTTTATAAATATATAAAAACCACTGAATTGGACACTTTACAATGGAGAACTTTATGGTATGTGCATTACGTCTTTTAAAAAAACTAGACTAAAAAAGTACTTAGGCACACTAATTATATTATCAATGCAATAGTTATATCCTAAAACCAGAAAACACATTACATAATCCACACTTCAAATTCAACCTCAGATATAAACATGCTGATTTTTTTCTGATTAGTATGATTAATTTTCCATATCTCATCTGTGCTAAAAAAAAACTTTATAGTAGTTACAAATTTATAACTTAATGTCTAATAAATGATTTGAGACAAAACACAAAATGAAGATCCAAATTAGACTGTAGGAATGTCACTAAAATTTACATCTTTTTATATTGCTTTAAATGTGAAATTTAGAATACCTAATATGAGCAAAGCTCAGGTACCTGGTGGTATATTAAGGAAAATGTTCTGTTCTTGAAACACTTTACCTAAGAGCTATTGTCTTCATTGGCATAAATCAAGAAACTGTTACAAATAAAGACCATATAATGTGTAGCTAAGAGTTCATGCTAATGAAGTTCAGCTGTTAGCTTTTTCAGACTTGCAAAATATAGTATCTTTAAATTGGATACATTTATGGATATATTTAAATTACACCTCCCAATAAAGCTGACCAATAATGAGGAAGACTCCTATCCCTATATCCTTTACTAGATGCGGCTTTGGTCTAAGAGTGATAAAGTGATGACAACCAAGTCTGTTACAGAAAATGGCCTCCTGGTCAAACGTACATAATTTGATAAACGTACAGTTTTCCAATATCTGGGTGACTATTTTCTTAAAAAACATGACTTCTGATGATCACGTTCACCACTGCATTTTTATTTTTATTGAGAATCTAATTAACAACTTTAGGCCTGGCGTCAATAACTTAAAAATTCACTTAATTAATGTTTTTTTTGCCTAAAAATATGATTTCATTTGCATCCCCAATCTCCTGGTCCTTCCAAGCAAGGTATCACAGAAACAAAAACTAGCAAGTTATATAACAGCTAATAGGATCAGAGCATCAAAGTACCAGTAATTTTCATCAAATAGAGCCCAGGCACATTTTAATATTTTCCAGTCTGACATCTGAATGTCTTGAACCTTTTGTGAGGGTAGTCACTGCCACAAATAACACGAACACCTTGAGAAACAAAAGCATGTGCCAATGATATCAAATAACACTGTTTTCCTTACATTTAAGACAAAATATATTTTAAATGAATCATTTCAAGGACAAATATCCTATTCTTAGGTTGCCTAATCCATGTATTTGACTGAATTTCACAATTATTCACATGAAGCAGTGTTCTGTTCATTAAGATAAGGCTTATTTTATAGAAGATACATAAAGACTGTTACACAAAGAGTGAAACACGCAATAAAGGAATCAGTATAGCATTTACTCATCCTACAGGGCGAAGTCTATCAATTGAATAATTTTAATTATTGTAAATAAATAACACAATAATAAAATTTCTCAACTAGCCAATGTTTTAATAAAATTATATTGCCCATACTTAACTCTTAAGTAAATAAGTATCACAATCAACTGACCTATTTATCCTCTAGCTTATTTACAATAATCACCTAAAACAATGTTCAAGTTGCAATCCTTTACAACGTAAAATAAATTTAGTAGATAGTGGCTTGTTTATATAAAACAAAATAGAAAATATTGGAAGTAAAAGATTTCATGCAGCTTTTGTTTCAGTTGCAGAACAGTCAAAAAAAAGTCTAAAAACCACTGGCCTAAAACTATTGACTGCCTAAAACAGTGCTCAGGACTTAAATGTTTTACTGGTCTTTCTTGAGCATTAATGTTTCTTTTAATTTAGCCATCTTAATAAAAGCGACCATTTATTTGAATTCTACTATTGACCGTGTACTGCACTATCCCTTCATAAACCTTACCTCATCAGTTCTCACGGAATTCTTGTAAGGTTTTATCCTCATCTAACAGGAGAGAAAACTAAAGCTAAGTAACTCGACCAAGGTTATGTAAAATGGTAGAAGCTTTGAACTCAGTTTGTCTGTCAACAAAGCCCATACCTTTCTGCTACTGTGCCCCTCTTTACAATCTTCTCTGAATATAAACTTGCAATAAAATTTCCACGATGAAAATGGATTTTCTCAGAGTAGTTACTTACCCATGGCCTAAAAAGAACTATAACCGGTGTTGTTTTTCCAATATATTCAAATTATAAGCTCACATAAAACATTTTCCATTCATATACCCCTTCACAGAATCTTCTTTGATATTCTAAAAAGATAGTTTTTTCTGATAGCCAAAGCATGTATAACTATAAGGAAACAGTATTTCAGTTCAGCAAACGGAAAAATCTCCAGTTAAAGCAAAAAAAAAAAAAAAAAAAGGGCCAGCCCAGTGGCATAGTAGTTAAGTTCATGCACTCCACTTCGATGGCCCAGGGTTCGCAGGTTCGGATCCCGTGCTCGGACCTACACACTGTTCATGAAGCCACGCTGTGACAGCGTCCCATATACAAAATAGAGGAAGGTGGGCACAGATGTTAGCTTAGGGCCAATCTTCCTCAGCAAAAAGAGGAAGATTGGCAACAGATGTTACCTCATGGCCAATCTCCCTCACCAAAAACAAAAGGGGGCAGGGGGCCGGCCCGGTGGCGTACTGGTTAAGTTCACACGCTCCGCTTCAGCGGCCTGGGGTTCACAGGTTCCAATCCTGGGTGCACACCTATGCACCACTTATCAAGCCACGCTGTGGCAGGTGTCCCACACATAAAGTGGAGGAAGATGGGCACTGATGTTAGCCCAGGGACAATCTTCCTCAGCAAAAAGAGGAGGATTGACAACAGATGTTAGCTCAGGGCCAATCTTCCTCAGCAAAAAGAGGAGGATTGACAACAGATGTTAGCTCAGGGCCAATCTTCCTCACAATAAAAGAAAAAAACAAATTCTCTGAAAAACTGAACCACGGGAACTCACTGTTAGGCCTGATGATAACAATGAGCCGGAACTTTCAAGTTTCATAACTGGTCAACTTGTTCCCTAGCCAAATGAGCAAACATAAAGCTAAGTAAGTAGGGATTAAAGTATCAGATTCAACTATATGAAAGTGTCATCAAATATCAATTCACACGAATCAACCTAATACTTAAAGGGTTATCTAGCCCAGCTTCTATCCAAGCGTGTTGCTTGGAACAAAGATTCCATAGAATGGTTAAAAGGATTTATGAAAAAATTCACTGTCGAGTTTGGGAAATAGTGGGTTAAACAAAGTTAAAATTGGTCTCTTTACCTCAGCATCTCTCAGAGCCTTTAATGTGTTAACATGAGTTATGAATCTCCAAAAGAAGGATTCATTATCCTAATGAAGATAATAAAGTACACAGAGATTAAGTCACTTATCCAAGGTCACTAATGGCAAACTTAGAACCAGAATCTAGTTCTCCCAATTCCACTCCAAAATTCATTCTACCTCCCCAAGACACTGTTATATCCGAAAGAAAAGCAAAAACTTTTCCAAGGACTGCTTCTATAAAACTATCAAATGAGAAACACTAGTGTCTGGACCGGCCCCGTGGCTTAGCAGTTAAGTGCGTGCACTCCGCTGCTGGCGGCCCGGGTTCGATCCTGGGCGCGCACCAACGCATCACTTCTCCAGCCATGCTGAGGCCACGCCCCACGTCCAGGAACTAGAAGGATGTGCAGCTATGACCTACAACTATCTGCTGGGGCTTTGGGGGGAAATAAATAAATAAAATTTAAAAAAAAAAGAGAGAAACACTAGTGTCTTGTGCTGACAGTATTTACCAACACCCCACCAAAACAAATAACAACAACAAAAAGGAAAGTAGCAAAGAATTTTTATAAAACAACAAAAGCCTCCTCAAAGTAAGCTGGGATACAGTATTTACAGATCATACACACCAACAGTATTCCAAAACTTATAATCTTATAAAAATATTTCCTCTAAAAAGCCAGAGATATAATCATTTCTAATCAGTACCTGGATGGAACTAAGAGAATGGTAAGAAGGGCAAACCAGCTTGTGAGGTCCATTAGAGCAGGGATCCTGTCTATTTTGCTCACCACTATATCATCAGAGCCTGATATATTAGTAGGTATTCCATACATATTTGCTAAAAGAATGAACAATAAGTCCCTGCTCTACCATTAATTAGCTGTAGGATCTTGATCAAGTAATAATCTCTAAACCTGAGTTTCCCTACTTGCAAATGAAGCGGTTAGACCAGAATGATCAAGATCTCTTCTACCTTAAGAATTTGTGAATCTTATACAAATTAGTTTCAAATTCCCAGCATTTGAGAATATGCCCACAGTCAAAAATTATAACAGAAAATAACATCTGCAAAGCACTTTACATTCATTACTTCATTTAATATGCCAAATAAACCGGCAAATTAGTCAGATAGGTATTACCCACATTTTACAGGAAAACAAATTGAGGCCCAGAGAAATTAACTGACAAGACCAGAAACACAAAATTATTGAGTAATGAAGCTTGGACTTTATACCCAAGATTTTAGTTTTGAAATCCCCAAATCTTTCCAATGCAACTTGTCCTCCGATGACAGGGACAGGGAGGCAGCCCAGATGATGACAGCATTATTCCCCGGCTTTCAGCTATTGATTTAACAGGGGTATAGGACAAAACGTCTCCCAAATTCTCATCACCCCATCTTCCCAATGTTAAAGCTCCAACTCTTCTGTGAGGAAAAATCTTTTTTTTTTTTTTTTGTGAGGAAGATCAGCCCTGAGCTAACATCTGCCAATCCTCCTCTTTTTGCTGAGGAAGACTGGCCCTGGGCTAACATCCGTGCCCATCTTCCTCCACTTTATGTGGGACACCGCCACAGCATGGCCTGACAAGCGGTGCGTCGGTGCTCGCCCGGGATCCCAACCCAGGCCACCAGCAGCGGAGTGCGTGCACTTAACCGCTAAGCCACGGGGCCGGCCCAGTGAGGAAAAATCTTAATGCAACAAATTAATCACCTATTTCTCCTTGGAATCCAAAGTTAACTAATATAATTATTATAACAGAGGATGGTGACATTATCAAGGAGTGAAAAGAATCTAAATTATGAATAAAAAGCTTTCACATCAAGATAGTTGAAGTTCAAATAACATGTACACACAGTTAAGTACTGCTAAATTCAAAGACCACCTGATACCATTATTACGCTACATTTAAAATGAGAGCTCCACTTTTGGAAACTTTGTTTGCTAGTGTAAATGAGGCAATTTAAACTATTAGCTCTTTTAGGTCTTGTTACATAAAACCACACTTCAACACGTTACTTCAAGTGCAACTTCTCTCAACTCCAGCAATGAAAAAAACCCGACTCTAGGCTCAGACTTGGTGTTAAAATAAATAAATAGCATTTACATCACTCCCTTCCTCTCCAAGAAATACAACTGGGTAACCAGAAACATCCCGGGTTATGGGTTTAGAGTTCTCCAAGATTCTAACCAATCAGCTGACTCTCATATTTCTTAACTCTACTAACCTTCTGTCTTAAAATATATACTTATTCTTATGTCAAATATAATTGTTTCTCACAGCTATAGCAAAATTCCCTCTCAACAGGGAGTATACTATAATAAACATATACTTATTAAACCTCTAAGTTCATAACACTGCATTAAATTCTCTGTCAAGACAATTAAATGATCACTATATTTCTGGGATTTACATATGTAAATAGTTCATAATAGGCTTACCGTGAGTCCTAATTATTAAGTAGATATAACATGCAAACGTAATAATTCCGCAGAAGAGTACAGAAAAAAGTTCCTCCAAAAAAAAAAAAAGTCAATCTCTCCCATCCAAAATAAATATATACACACAGAAACGGCATGTGTCATTTATTGCACAGGATCATTGGTTACTATCGTGTTCTGCAAACTTCAGTAAGTTTTGGAGGCTTAACAAACGTTTAGCTTGTTAAATTAATAGCTAAAATCTTCATAGACTCAAGGGGTCCCATACCTGAAAAGAACTGACCATGAGGACAAGTGAGAACTGTAACAAAACCAAAGCTACAAGCCACTGCATCCATCAGTACTTAAATTCCTCTGCTGGTAAACGCTCAACAGCATCAGACTCATCACCACTTCAACACTGATAAGTTTGAGAGCTGCCGAAATCTTGCAGACCAGTCAAAAACCTTGGTGAACTGTCACAAAATAAAAGTCAGAACGTATGTGACAGCTTTGCAGGCCAATTCCAAAAACCACCAGACCATCGAATTTATGCGATTCTCGGAGCAAATTATCCAGAATAGCCTGTGTTATTTACCAAAGTGCCAAGCAGTCCCCAGGGGAGCGCAGCAAATGATAACTTAGGTCCCAGGACAGGCTCCTCTTCACACATGGATAACTTTCCTACTTAGTGCCAACTGTACACTTGCACGCTCCGAAAATAGGGGCAGGTCCTGCACATCAGGGGTAACAAGGGCAACGTTTCTATTTTATTATGGGCTGAGGCTCCCAAGAGTCCCAAGGCTGAAACGCTCGACCTATATAACCTCGGAGTCACTTTCCAACTGTGCCCTCACCCAGGATCATTATATCCCCCACGGAAGCCAATTATTAGTTGTTACACGGCCTGGAAAAATAGGAAGAGGGCTCTCAAAGTTCACATAAGAGACACGGGAAAGGTGGGGGCTTCGAGAGGGAAGGCCAACGTTAAAGCATCTTGGGCTCGAACATGTTAAAAGCCAAAATACATACAAAGACCCTTCTCCTTGCGGACTCCAGGCAGAAGGGGACACGCAGACCCTCAGTCATTCCGAGAGAAAGGGGCTCCAGGGGGTCACCAAGCCAGGCAGCCCGGATCGAGGCTCCGATCTGTCCAGATAAGGTCGGGAAACCTAGGCGGGGGTCTGCATGGTGGCCCGGCGGGGCGCACAGCCCCTTCTCCCGGGCCCCCTTCTCGCTCCTTCCCCACCACCAGGCCTCTCCTCTCTCCTCTTCCCCTTCTCCTTCCTCCGTCCCTCCCCTCCCCCCAGACACACACCAGGCCACCTCCCCCCCAAATCCCACCAACTTTCCCGTCCCCCTCCCCGTTCTTCCCACCTCTCAGGAGCACACAGAAACTGCAGGCCAGGAGGCTCCTCAGGACGGCCCCCATCTTCCCTTCTCGCGTTCTCTCCTCTCACCGGCGAGGGGCGGCCAGACCAGGGGGAGGCAAGGAGCCGGGGCGGCCGCCGCAGCGGCAGGTCTGCATGCTCATGCTTCCCAGCTTTCCAGAGAGAGAAGAAAGAAAGGGGCACGTCAAGGCTCCGCGCGCGCCGCCGCCGCCGCCGCCCTCTCTAGCGCGCCGCTCTGCCCGGGGCTCGCGCGACGCCAGCGTCTGCTCCCATCCCGCCGCCTCCTCCCCTGGCGCCCCGCTTCCCCCGCGCAGCTCCTCATTCAGCCTCTTCCTCTCACGCAGCGGCGCAGGGATACGGCCGGCCGCCGCCGCCGCCAAAGTCTCCCTGCGCGCGGACGAGCCCCCTCCCTCGGCGCCGCCTCCCGTGCGGTTATGAAAAGAAGTGGGGGCCGCGCGCACGGCCTCTGCTTGGCGACCCCGGGAGATCTGCCGGGCGAGCAGAAGCGAGCTGGAGGCGCAAGACTGCCAGGCGGCGCATTCCAATGGGATTCTTTCCCGAGCCGGCCGCTTCGGCCCTCCCCGCGGAGGGCGTGAAGCGACGTCGAGCAACACTGGAGACGGCGTGGTCGGGACTTCTTTCTGCGGCTCGGCCGGGCCGCCGCCTGTTCTGTTCTTTGTGCGGCCGGCGCCTGCAGAGCCAGGTGCAGCTCTTGGTCCACGCCGGCTGCCACCTGGGCCGGAGGAAGGGGTGGCGGGCCCGGGGCCGCGGAGCTGCAGGTCCACGCTCCCGGAGCCCCGCGGATCCCGACACGGGGTGAAGAGCTCGATCTTCAGGGTTGGAAATTGGTGTAAGCATCTTTTTTCTTTTTGCAAGGAAAATAAAAACTAATGCTGCTTGCACCAGCTTTAAACGTGGATCTAGTGAACGGTGTTCAAACGCCAACTCAAACTGAGATTTGTATTTTCTCCTGGCTTCCCAGAACTGCAGAGTGCCCCCAGAATTAAGTCCGACAAGAACTAACGATTTCTAAACCGGTGGATAAAATTCCAAAATAAATGCGTCAACACCTAAGACAGAGCAAAGGGACAATTGATCAGGACTGTATTTGGGATTTTACAAGTTGCTTTGAATGATGACTGTTTGGCATGTTTTGATGATCAGTTCCCAGCTTGAGAAGGAAAGGATTCCCCAGAATGTCAGACTCTGATTTTGCACAGCCTCTGCTATTCTCCGTGCACAGGGCGTTCAGGAGTAACGGCCCAGACGGCCCCTGCAATCACGTGGCAGCTTCAGTCTAGGAGGGCACTCCACCGCCAGTTGACCGTAATGGAGCCATCAGGTGCATTCTGCCCAGCTGTCACACGCCCTTACCTGGGGGCAGATGGGCGAGGAGGTGGAGCTACTCCCGCAATGTTACCAAAATCTCAGAGACATTGGAGTTCACCAAGTGCTTGCACACACGTTATAAGATTTGAACTCAAAACTCCCCTGGAGTAAGGCGGATTTTGTTATTTATCATTCTCACTGCACAGAGAAGGAAAATGAGAACCTGAGGCGTTCAGTGACTTACCCAAGGCCACTCAAGGAGTGAATAGCAGGACTCGAACCCAACCCAGGTCTTCCCATTACGGACACTCTGCTCCTTCCAACAAAGGCACCCTGAACCAAGGGGATGCCTGTGTGTCATCAGACAGCCAAATCACTTTCCCCTAAATTCACCAGCGAAAGGCTAACCGCCACTGATTTAAATTATCTTCTTCCAAGAGTCGCGTCAGGACTCTGCAAGTTTTGTATTCTAGTCTCCTCAGAACCAATAACTGAGAGCCAGGTTTTTCAACAGTAGCCTAGGGAATGTATTATGGTGAAGCTAGTGAGGCTGCGGAGACACCATGATGCGGCAGGGAAGGCATGAGCTTTGGAATGAGGGTTAGTATCCAGACCCTCCCAGTTACTAGATGTGTCATTCAGACATATTTACATACACTGCACCTCAGTTTTCTCCTCTATATAATGGGGATAATACCTCCTTCAGGCTTGTGGTAGATATTAAATTAAATATCTATAAACTGCTCAATATATAATAGGTGCTCGATAAATGATCATTCCCTTTCTCAGCTCCTTCAAGGGGAATGGTATCATAGTAACTTGGAATCCTTGGGAAATAATGGAAGAGAGAGGACAATTCCATGCTCGAGATGTTTATTCCAGGATTATTTATAATTGGAGGTAGAGAACTGTGAAGCTAATGAAAATTAACCCTCAGGACCCCTCACTTTCACAGTTCTCTTCCAAAGCCCAGGGAGGAGCCCCAACAATGTGTTCACATGGTCCTATTTGCAAAAGTAAGATAATTTTGTGTGCTTTTTCTGAAAACATTCCTCAAAATTATGTAAATTTCAAGTCCCACGAAACCTGGATCTGTTCCTATTTATCGTAGAAAACTCGTTTACAACTTAAGTCTCTTTAGGCTGTCAACCTAAGTAGGGTAATGAAGTATTATATTCCAACAATGTTGGAAAATGTTTACAATTAGTTAAGCTTAAAAAGATGAACGTGCATGTACATTTTAACTTCAGCTATGTAAAATATGAATGCATATACATGTGTAACATAAACACATATATAATCACATATTTGAGCAAAGACCAAAAGTAAATGTGCTAAAACAGGGATTAAGATGGTGAAATAATATGAGATTTACTTTATTTTTCTGTTCTTAAATTTCCTTTAGTGTATTTTTTACAATTTTTAAGGTACTTAAGTGAAAATCTATAGCTTAAGCTTAAGCCCTAGCGAAGATGCTGTTCTTACTACCTAATTTGTTTTCGTATTCATTCAAGAGCCTATTAAAAATACTCAGTGCCTGTCACTATGTTAAGTGCTGGGGATGCAGAGATGAGATTAATCATAGTCCCTACCCTCAAGAAACTTACAACCTGTTTTGGAAACGCTAATTATTACAACAAATAATTAAAATGTTAAAATTGCTATAGTGCAAGTTTGTACCATATCAACAACAAACTCAAGTGCAGAAGCACTTAAGTCTGCCTGAACAATTTAAAGAAGAGAAAATAAACTTGGAGCTGAGTCTTGAAATATAAATCGGAGTTCATCAGGCCAAGAAGACTGACAAGGAATTCCAAGCAGAAGGATAGCAGGTGCAAAGGCACTGAATTATTAGAGAGCTTGGCATGTTGGGGATTTGAAAGGAGATCCATGTAGCTGAAGCATAGGGTGCTTTTAGACAGTGTCAGGAAATGAGGCAAGACCGTAAGTAGGTATTGGATAATAAAGAGCTTTTTAATTCATGCTAAGAAGTTTAGATTTTAGCCTGTTGATGATGTAGACACTGAAGGATTTTTCTTACGGTGGAGAATTGATTTGCATGTTAAATAATTTCTCTGGTAACAGTGTAGATAATAGAAGGGAGGAAGGCAAAAAGTAGGAAGACCAGTGAGGAAGTTATTTTTAGTATGAAAGCGAGGGTCAGGACAGCAGCACTGGGCGTTGAAAAGAGATGATGGATTTCAGGACTATGAGATGAAAACAGCAGGACTTGGTAACCTATCAGTGAATTGAGAGAGAGAATAGTCTAGGATGAATTTCCAGGTTTCCAAGTTATGCGCGGCAGTGAATGAGAGTCTCATTTTCTAAGAAAAGAAATGCATAAGGAGTATTTCAAGATGGGGTGTTGATAAGTTGAACAATGGGTCTTTTATATTGGCAGTGTCTGTAAAATATCCAGCTGGAGATGTCCAGTAGACAGTTTTGATATAGAAGTTTGGACTCAGGAGAGGAAAGGAAAACACAGCTCTCAGCGCTGATGGTGGAGCTTGTATACCACCCAATCCACGGGACATACTGTACAATATTAAATCGTGATTGAATAGTTATTACCACAGTTTTGTGGACAATGACAGTCAGACGTCTTCAGGAAGGGAAACTCTTTTCTAATTCAGGTGAATTCACCCTTGAGCCACCTCATTGGTGGCTGGAGGGTAGAGATTATAGTTGAAACCATAAACTTACCTAAGGAGAGAATAGAGCATTTAGCGTGACTAGAAAAGTGAGCCAGGGCAGAACCATGTGATATACAAGTATCTAGGAATAAATAGAAGAAGAGAAGCTACAGAAAGAGACCAAAAGAGGCAAGTGTAAAACTGGTTGAAAGTGTTGCCTTGAGAGAAGGTGTGTCAATAATGGCAAATACAGTAGACAGCAGAGAAGTCTGCTAATAGAAGCACTGAAAAGAGGCCGTTGTGACCTATAACTTCCCAAAACGTCATTGAGGGGACCATACGTTATGCCAACATTTTAGGAAAGCAATCTAGGAGTAAAATATACACACTTTTTACACTAGAATCCCACTTCTTGGAATTTATCCACAGAAACAAAAGTTTATAGAGATATGCATACATAGATATTTATTATAACATAGTAATAGAAAACAAACAAAACAAAAAGGAAGCCTATAAAAATGGCAGTTTTATATGGTTCGACCTAATCAAAAGAACCTGAATGCATTTCAATTGTTAAATAAATAATGGTATACCCTTATGTGGCATACTGTACAGCTGTTAAAAAGAATTATATATATTGATCTGGAAGTGTAACCATGATATGTTGTTAATTGATAAGCAAGTTAGAGAATAATATGTACAATGTGATGGAATTTTTGTTTACAAGAAAAGAAGGAATGAAGGGAAGGAGAAAGGGAGATAAGAAAAGGGAGAAATCATATGTACTTGCATACCTGTCTGTTTTGGATTTCGATGGACAAAGCAAAAAGTGTGAATGGTAAACATGTAATTGAGTGGACACTCAGCGGAGTATACTTACAGGAGGTAGAGGGAGACTTAAATCTACTTCAGAGACTTTATTATTTGAGATGCTATGAGGACCATTATTACTTTTTTAATTCAAATGGCTGGTTTGGGTTTTTTTAAATCACTAATAAACTTAAAGTGAACAAAATAGTCATTGTGACTTTAGCCGAAGCAATTTCAGCAGAGTTGTGAGAGCCAAAGCAAGAGTGCAGGGAATTGAGAAATGAATGGGAAATGGGAAGGGAGGACAGTGGTTTTTCCAGAATTTTGTTGTTAAAGGCAAGGGAGCAATTGGATGGCTGGAAAGGAACTTGGAGGTGGAGGAACTTGGGGGTTGACTTGGTTAGGGTTGATTGGTTACTTTGTTTTTAAGTTTGAGAGGAACACAATCATATTTATAACCTGAAGTGACTGACCCAAGGAGAGAAAAGTGAGTCGAAGGCTTCCCGGAGGATCTGGAGCCCAGCAGGATGGGTCGGCCTTGGGTGGGAGGGGGAGGAGGACCACCGCTTGTGGATGAGAGGAGAATGAGTGTGCCCATCCAAGGCTGCTGACGTTTCAGCTCCCTTCCTCCTGCTCCAGTATCTCAGGCTTGTCCCAGAGGCCCTAGGAGGGACCCTGGCAATGAGTTAACATGGTCATACGTTTTTATAACATTTCCAGAAGTAAGGCATTTTTTGTATTCATTTTCTTTAAAATTCACCAGTTGTACATGCTCAGGCACCACAAACCTGAATCTGCCCCTGGTAGCTATAAATAGGTTTTGGGGGGAGGAGAAAGTGGAGAGAAAAATTGAACAGAGTTCACATTCGATTGCATTTATTTTCTTTATAAACAAAAAGCAAAGTTAATGTGTTCAGAGTGAAGTAAAAAAGAATCCTATAGGGGCTTGAGGAAAGTGATGAAGATTTGGAAGAGCTGCTGATGGAAATGGAAGAGAGAGCTAACGAAGGACATGTTATGGGATTCCCTAACATCAGAGAGGGTGCTCCTGCAACTGGTTACCACAAATTTGGTGGATCCCGTGAAGAGTGGTCTTCTTGCCTCTATTTTTCCATCCTTGAATGGAAATAATATTTGTTTCCAGCTACAGCATGAGAATATTGCAGGGGATGCCTAAGAGAAATTCATTATAATTTGAAAAGAAGTATATTTTGTTTCTGATAATATTTTTTTACTATTTCAACATTAGCTATATAAACCCCAAGTAAAACCTAATGAAATTAAAACATGAACAATGAATAAAAACACTGCACATTGAAGTACTTAGGTTAGCCCCAGCAGGATGAGAGGACACCTAAGGTAGAGGGTACCCTGTCACAGGGAATCAGAGCCAGAGCAGAGAGGAGGGTGTCCATGCAGGGGAGTGGGTGATGGGGGAGTTAGAATATTGGTTACATACAGAGGAATTAACCAAATAAGTAAACACATTAAGGGTAATGGAAGCTGGGATTCTAGCTGTTGGAGAAGGGAGTTATAAATACAAGGGAGATACATTGGTGCCAATGTCAGTAAAAATGGTGGGGTAGGTTAATCTAGAGGCCTGTCTTTTCTCAGAAACACTGAAAAAAATGCAAAAACTGTCAGAATCAACTTTATCAGAACCCTAGAAGATAGTCAAAGGTTTACAGCAACCAAGAAAATGCTTATTCAGGAGGATGGTCACTGAAACATGAGAGGAGAGGTTTGTCATGTTTTAACTTACCCTTGCCCGGCCCTCCTTCCCTGGGGCAGCCAGAGTTCCCAGCGCGGGTTCATTGTTCTGGAGGGAGCTGAGTAGATCGTGTTCCCAAGGACTGTGTATGTGTGTGTGTGTTGTGACCTGTTTGGGGGCTCCCTGAAGGACTGATACCAGGGGCTCCCTTTTGTTTCACCTAACTCAGGACTATCCCAGAGCGGAGAAGTGGCAATGTGGAGGAGACCCCTCAAAAACATCGAAAGGCAGACGAATAAACTGCTGCGGCATAAGGTGAAAGATAACAGTTGGGACAAACAATGGATGTGTAGAAAGCCTGGGAAGAAAAGCTGGGGATTCATACACTTGGGAATAAGGGCTTTGGAAAGCTCCTGTGTATACAGGGGAATCAAGAAAGCTGTGCACATGTCCAGGGCAGGACACATCCTCAGAAAAGACCTAAAAAGACCATAAGCTTTCACCTCTGGCTGATCTTTGGGCTTAGCACAAGTAAGAGTGAAGGCTAAAGCAGTGTTGTAAATGGTCTGACAAGGCCTTGAAGCATTGGCTGCAACATACAGCCAATTTGCAAAGACCTGGAGAGTATTTATATATTTATTTTTGCTCCAGGAGTTTAAGAAAATCTCTGTTAAAACGTTAGCTGACCACTAAGCTAAAGGAACAGAGACTTCAGGGGCCGGTCCCATAGCTTAGCGGTTAAGTGTGCACACTCCGCTACTGGCGGCCCAGGTTCAGATCCCGGGCGTGCACCGACACACCGCTTGTCTGGCCATGCTGAGGCGGCGTCCCACATACAGCGACTAGAAGGATGTGCAACTATGACATACAACTATCTACTGGGGCTTTGGGGAAAAAAAGGAGGAGGATTGACAATAGATGTTAGGTCAGAGCCAGTCTTCCTCAGCAAAAAGAGGAGGATTAGCATGGATGTTAGCTCAGGGGTGATCTTCCTCACAAAAAAAAAAAAAAAAAAAGGAGCAGAGACTTCAGAGGTCACACAAGACAAAGAATACAATCTTTACAAAAATGGTTTAGAAATAATCACTAAATATAAACAAACAACTACAACCCACAGCAAGCAACAACAACAAATCCTGAGAAGGAGGAGAATTCGATTTCCAGAATTACCACATATGTGTAATGTCTGGTTTACAGCAAAAAATTATGAGGCATGTAAAGAAACAAGAAAGTATGGTTTATTCACGGGCAGGGGGTGGGGGTGGTATAAATTAACAGAAACTATCCCTGAGGAAGCGTAGACATCAGACTTACTAGACAAAGACTTTATTTTTTATTTATTTCTTTTTGTGTGAGGAAGATTAGCCCTGAGCTAACATCCATGCCAATCCTCCTCTTTTTGCTGAGGAAGACTGGCCCTGGGCTAACATCCTGCCCATCTTTCTCCACTTTATATAGGACGCTGCCACACCATGGCTTGACAAGCGGTGCCTCAGTGCATGCACGGGATACGAACCTGGTCTGCAAGCAGTGGAGTGCATACACTTAACCGCTACACCATGGGGCTGGCCTTGACAAAGACTTTAAATAAACTGTCTTAAACATGCTCAAAAAGCTAGAGGAATCCAGGAGAACAATGTCTCAACCGAGAATATCAATAAAGAGATAGAAATTATAAAAAAGGAACCAAATAGTAATTCTGGAGCTAAAAAGTGCAATAACTGAAATGAAAAATTCCCTAGAAGAGTTCCACAGCAGATACAAGCAGGCAGAAGAATCACCAAATTTGAAGATAGAACAATTGAAATTATCCAGTCTGAGGAGCAGAAAGAAAATAAAATGAAGAAAAATGAACAGAGACTAAGAGATCTGTGAAACACCATCAAGTGTACTAACATATACGTAATAGTAGTCCCAGGAGGAGAGGAAAGGGAGAGAAAAGGGCAGAAAGAATATTTAAAGAGATAATAGTCGAAAACTTCCCATATTTGGTAAAATACATGAATCCACACATTCAAGAAGCTCAATAGATACAAAGGAGTTACAAATACAGAAACAGAGAAAACTAGAATGGACCCTCTGATACTGTATTAGCATCGGATGCATTGATGTGAACTCATGGTTTTCAATATATGTGGATAGATATAGAAATAAACATAGCTGTAAATGTGTATGTGAGTATGTGAGTGTGTGTGTGTGTGTGTGTTTGTGTGTGTATTCCCTAGCACTGTCCACCAAGCAGATGTGTTAGTCCATGTCTACTGAGAAACAGTCACCAAGATAGGATTAGATGTGCAAGAGATTTACTGGGGGAGTATGATAGCCTCCAAGGTAGTCCCCAATGATTCTCACCTCTTGGTAGTAACACCCCTGTGAAATCCCCTCCCACACTCAGTAGGGTTGACCTATTGTTGCAATGGCAGAGTGTGACTTTAAGGTTAGACAATAAAAGACATAATGGCGTCTGCCTCTTCTCTTGGAGTACTTGCTGTAGGGGGATAATCAGCTGCCATGTCACAAGGACACTCAAGTGGCCCTATGGAGTGGCCCATGTAGTAAGAACTGAGACATCCTGCCAACAGCCAACTGAGCCATCTGGGTAGTAGATCCTCCAGGATCAAGTCAAGCCATCAGATGACTGTCCTGTGGCTGCCATCTTGACAGCAGCATCATGAGAGATTCCAGACTGGCTAATCTGCTCCTGAATTCCTGACCCACAGAAACTGAGATAATAAATATTTTGCTTTAAGCCACTACATTTTGGGGGTAACTGCTACACAGTGATAGGTAACTAATACAAGTAGGAAACAAGGGGAGGGGGAGCGCTCTTTCAGACTGAGATGTAAGTCTGCCATTTGTGGAAGGAGACAAGGAAGGGAGGATTGGAGTTGGAAAAGTCTTGGACACAGTTCCAAGAATGGATTTACTAGGTGGATGGGAAGCTCCCAGGCCAAAGTTGCCCATTGAAGAATTCCTGTGTCTTGCCAAATGGGCCTACTTTAGTATCCCCGCTGTGCTCAGGCATTGACTGGAGTAACCCTTGGGAAATACAGGTTATTTCCAAACAGGATGGTAGATCCAGGGGGCAGTTGGGCCTGTCAGTTGATTATGCTCCCTGTAGCAGGAGATCCCAGTGACACATTTTTATAGCCACCACAGCAGGCCTAGGAGCAATGACAGCCTACTAGCAATGAGCACAGCTAGTGTCGAGATCTTGGCTTCAAAATAACATTTTACTTTGAAAGGAACCAGGGCTCTCAAGAAAAATAGCTGACCCCACATCTGGAGCAGGGAAAGTAAAAGGTGAGTCTGGAACACCTTGTTGTGACAGAGAGCAAGGAAGGGCCCGAGGAATGATGTGAACATGTCAAAAGGACATAGAAGCTGGCTTGAAAGGACTTCCACTGGCCAAATCAGGAACAATTTGAGCATCAAAATTTTAATTTTAATTTTAAAATGTCAATTAAAAATGACAGTAAAATATTATCACCCATTGAATAAAATAGAAAATTATGGGTATAAACAGACACAAATAACTAAATGAGTACATCAATGTTTGATGAGGAATGAGATGTTTACACGGTTTCAAGAGGAAAAAGAGTATGCTCACGGAGAGTATGCCTGGCAAAGACCACCTTAATCAAGGAATCACAGGGAACGTCATTAGCAATGGGACAGATTGAAATCATGAGCCACCTGACAGGGTATAATGAAAGGAAAGTAACATCACTTCTGTGATATTCCTGCCAAAGTTGTATAAACTGAATCTAATCATAAGGAAACACCAGTAAACCCCAAATTAAGGAACAAGTTACAAAATAACTGGCCTGTCTTCTTCAAAACCATCAAGGTCATGAAAGTCAAGGAAAGACCAAGGAATCGTTCCAGCTGAGGGAGACGAGAGAGACTTGACAACTCAATGTGATGTGTGATTCTGAGCTAGATCCTATTGCTAGAAAACATTTTATTGAGACCATCGGCAAAACTTGAGTGGAGTCTGAGTTTTAGACAGTAGTCATGAATCAATGTTAATTTTCTGATTTTAATGGTGGCATTGTGATCACGTAGGAGAGAGTCCTTATTTGGGGAAATAACACTAAAAAGTATTTGAGGGTGATGGAGCATCAGCTCTGTACCTACTCTCAAATGGTTAAGGACAAAAGGTTCTTTGTACTGTACTCAACCCTTTTTTTTTTTTTTTGACTTTCTGAATGTTTCAAAATAAAAAAGAAATTAAAGTACTTATGCTATTTGAAAGATAAATGTATTATAAATATCAAGTTTTATTTAAATACAGAGAGCCCTTTAATATTTTTTCACTTGATGAGTAACTGCCCTCTTTCTTTTCTCCCCATCCTGCAATTACTGCAGTTCATTCACAAGACTGAATGGAATCGCAACATTTAAATACCTAATCGCCTTCTTTCATCTTTGGCACAGATGAACTGGATTTCCCCACATGTGTGAGTCACCCGATAACAAATTTCCCAGCTTAAATAGGTTTAAAATTGTACTATTAGTAGAGCAGCATTGTGAACTGTATCTTAGATTCAAGGATTTATAGTAACAATGTGTTTTTAGCATTCGTGTTCTTTCTCAACGTATACATTTTTCTTTCATGCTGTAAAGTTTTTCTGATGTTGAAAAGTTTTTTATGCAGCTCTGCCATAATAAAGCCCCCCGCCCCCCTTCTCACTCCCAGAAAATCAGACGGCTTGATGTGTTTTTAGCTTTAATCTGAATTGGAAAACACTGCATTCTTTCAGTTTTCCCACAAAATGAAATGAAAGAAATATGCAATTGCTATTTTGGGGGCATATGTCTAGATAAATAAAACATGGTCCTAACCTCCTCGCCCCTCCCCTGCCATTTCCGAGAGTGAGAAAGGAGAGGAATACTGCCTGTCAGGGAAGGAGAAATTCTTTTTCCTTCACCGTTGTCAGAATCTATTCAATGTGGAGGCATATGAACTCAATTTTCCCCTTGGAGATAAAAAGAAAAACAATCAGTCCTACCAAAATTTACTTTATCTGAAAATGTTTAAGCAGGTTCCCCAGACTAGTGGTTCTCAATGGGGGGAAAAGGGGTAGATTTTGCCCCCTCCCCCAAACTTTTGGCAATGCCGAGAGACATTTTAGGTTGTCAAAACTAAGGGTGGAAGATGCTCCTGGCATCTCGTGGGTAGAGGCCAGGGATGGTGCTAACATCCTACAATCACAGGACAGTCCTCACAACAAAGAATTGTTAGTGCCAGGATTGAGAAACCCTGCCCAAGGTGAATACAGAGAAAAGAAGACTAGGGAGGAAAAAAGATACCAAGAAACATGAACACAAAACACAAAAGTGAAAAAAAAAAAAAAAACTAATAATCAAACTATGAATTTCACACAGATTTATAAAGATACAGATTTTTAGGAATTAAATTCCTATTTTGTGGCCTTTTAGGATATTGCTGAGAGGCAATGAAGGCCATTTTGAGGTTTCCCATGACAATATTTTTATCAAATAATTCGCCAAGCGTTTCTTGAGCACCTAGTGTGTGTCAGATGCTGAGGACACCAAGATGGATGAATCTCTCTTCCCTGGAGGAGTGAAGAGTTTTTAGTGTTGGAAATATCTTCAAATAAAGAATTATAATACAGAGGGCAAGAGCTACAAGGGCAAATAGAAGATATCGTGGACCTTCTCTAAGCCAAGCACGTCTACTTAGCTCAAGTAATTCTCACATTGGTTCTCTCCAGCAAGTACTATTCCCATTTCACGAAAGAAGAAACTGGGAGATTGATAACAAGAGATAACAAGTATGCGTCAGGCACTGTTCTCAGTGTTTTTTATGTATTAACTCATCTTATCCTCACTACTACCCTGTGAGGTGGGTACTAATATCATCATCCTCATTTTACATATGTGGATACTGAGGGATCAAGAGTTTGGTCCAAGGTCCCAGAGCCAGGTCCTCTGGCTCCAGAATGTGTGCTCTTCATAATCCACTCCAGTGTTTCTCTTTTGCCTTGCCCAAAGGAGTAATGGCCCATCTGGGCGTAAAAGCCCGAGTGACTGAAAACCCAATGCTCTTGACCGCCACACAGCTTTATATACTCTCCCCTATACTAGAGAAGTACCCACAGTGCAGCAGGCTCACTGACGCCTGACTTTGCCTGGAGAAGCCAAAGTAGGCTTCACATAGGAGGTAGCCCCTGAGCCCTTATTTGAAGTCCAAGGAGGAAAGTCAGGGAAACAGACAGATAGCACAGGCAAGAAGAGACCAGGACAGATTCCACCATGGTCAGCAGTTTGTTGTCGCTGGAATGTATTGGGGGTGTGTGGCAGAGGACTAAAGACAACCTGGAGAGGAAAATAGGGGCCAGATCAAGAAGTGTGAGCTTTGTCCTACAGGCAAAAGGGAATTATGACAGGGCCATAAGCAGGGCATTGTCTGACTTGATAGCAACCCTTAGAACGGTATTTGGGGATCTAGAACAAATCTCTTCCATTCTTTTCTGTCCCCATGCCCTCCTCTTGTTCTTTTTAATCCCACTTCACTCGGTTTGAATGTTTATGGTGTGGGAGAAGAAGAGGAAAGATCTGGACTGCCTCTCCCCTAGCAATTCTCCCCAGCAGCTCTCAACCCCACTTAAGCCAGCTGACAGGCAGGAGTCGTTAATGCTGATGGTGCTGGGGAAAAGCAGCAAGCAATGTGATGCAATTACAGCCAAAACAACACTTCCCCAGACTGATGTGGTCGGATACGTTGTAAGTATGATAGTAGTCCTCTTAGTAATACTCATATAGTGCTTTATAGTGTACCAAGCTTTTTCACAGGCACTCTGTTGTTTGATCATCAAAACAAACCAAGGAGGTAGGTATTAACCCATTTCACAGATGTGGAAGCTGAAGTTCAGAGCGTGTGTGAGTGGAAACAATGATCGCAGAACTCCAGACTTCAGGTCTTATCCTCCCTCCTTGCCTGCCTGCCTGCCTGCCTTTCCTTCCTCCCTCTGTAACAATGTCTCTTTATATGTGTATTAATCTTCCCACTTGTGTGGGACAGCTAAAGCCGGGAGGTTTGAGTTTGCTTCCCTTCTCTTGCGGAGGGTTAGCCCACTTGGGCCCCCATGCTTGTTAACGCAGCCCTGTAAGATTTTCCCAAATATATCCATATATCCTGTCACCCCTAGTGACTCTTACCTCCCAATGGATCATGTGAGTGCTTCTTTTTATGGCCCATATGACCTTCTGCATTCTGGCTTCTATCCTAGTGTGACCAACCTTCCCGGTTTTCCCAGAACTGAGGGACAGGGGACTTGCAGTGCTAAAAATGGGACAGTTCTGGGGAAAGCCGGACGGTCACCCTATATCTCCCTCTCCAGCTGCCTAATCCGCTGCTCTCCAATGCCGACTTCTGAGAATCTATGTCCTAGTGTTTGCTGTTTCAACTCCCTGTCTTTGATTTTGCTGTTCCTTTTGTTGCAAACATGTACCCCTACCTTTTTCTCTCAGCTGCTTCCCAGTTTTTCTTCAAGACTATGTTCTGAAGTGCAGGTACTGATTTCTCCTGACTTAAATGTCCTTTCTTTGTGCTTCCATGTCACCCCACATAGACCTTTGTCACAGCATTGAACTTCACTGTATTTAAACCATTTGTTTCTTTGCTTGTCTCTTCCAGAATATGTTCTGCTCCTTTGTAAAGCACCTTTTTAGCCCAGTCCCTGGTAGAGTTCCTGGCATATAGTAGGCCAGTAATAAAGATCTGTGAACAGATCAAATGGTGCTAACAATCTGTAAGAAGTTTTCTCAATTCCCTTCCACAGGCTTCTTGCTAAAGAGAAGAGGTTTCCCTTTGGGACAACAGGTAGAAGGCTCAAGGAGTAGGCAGAGGTAAGGTCATAGGGGGCTTCCATGCTAAAGGGTACAGACTTTCCTGGTTTAGCAATGGAGAGTCATTAATACAACAGAAACAGAAAAATAACATTATCAGTGGCCCTTTTTCTATGAACTCAAAAAGAGTCTGGGCAGGAAAAAAAGAAATGCAGGTAACCAGCCCAGCCAGAATAGAAACAAAGATGCTACACGAAAGATCTCCTAGTCTACTGAGAGTTCTATCCACCCTCCTCAAGGCCAGAAGTGCCTAGGGGTGAGTCTACCTGAGCCCACAGGGATACGTGGCCGGAGCGAGCAATGAAGGCCGGAGCCAGCAATGAAGAACAAAGTGGGAAACATTTCCTGACAGAAAAAATTCAAAGAGTTGAACTGCAGAGGCACGCACACAGATAGATACTGTATACACAATTCCCTGGCCCCGTGGTTCTCAAGCTTGAGGGTGCATCAGAATCCCCTGCAGGGCTTGTTAACATGCAGATTGCTGAGTCCCATCCCCAGAGATCCTGATGATTGTAGGTCTGAGGTGTGGCCTGAGAATTTGCATTTCTGACAAGTTCCCAGGTGGTCTGCTGGTCTGGGGATAACACTTTGAGGACCACCACCTTAGCACCCACTCCACATCTCTCTCCTTAGTAGATAATCCTGCCTGTCCTTTTACCGAGGCAAGCAAGGCCCCCCGTGATCCAAGATTTACCTCTTTCCTTGCTAACAATATCCCTCCTTCTCTTTTCAGTGACTCATTCTCCCCTTGACATTCTGAGATCTGTGCTGTGGTGGGGGAGGGGGCAGAGAAATTGTCAAGAGGAGGACAAAAACCTCTGCCCTTGATAGAGTACTCCATAGCCATCACTATTTCTCTCTTTTTCTTGCAAACTTTTTAAATTGTTTGTATTGACTACTTTCATTCCCTCACCATTCATTCTCTCTTTGTCGTCCTGTAATCTTTCTTCTACCCCCTGTCCACCACTTTACTGTTCGTAAAGATTATTTGTAACTATGTGACCACCAGATCCAGTGGTTGTTTGTCAAACTTATTGTGTTATACAGATTTGATATTGTTGACCACCCATTCTCAGTATTTATAAGAAAAAGCTCTATGTTTAGAACATATTCCATGTCTCCATCCCTTCATGAACTCTTTTTCGCTTCTCCTTACTGCTGCTACTTTCTCCCTGTAATATACTCGGTTAGTACTTACCCAACAGAGGTAAATGCCCCTTGCCAACAGAACCCCAATTTGGCTCAGGTGTCCAGGGTAGATAGCTAGGCCCCTTCCTCCGGGGGATGAACTATGATTTATGATTTCTATTTTAAGCCAACATAGTAATCCTTTTGCCTGCTACCAGTGATCAATTCGAAGACAAGTCTATGACTCTGTTCTGGCCAATGAGACATAAGGATGATGGGGGAACTCCTGGGAAATATTTTTTCTCCTTTAGAAAAGAGGAAGCACAAGGAGAGACTGCTTCCCCTGCCTTTGAATATAGTTTGCATGAGGATGTGATACTTGGAGCTGCAACAATCATTTTATTGCAAAGAGAGGTTACGTCTGAGGACAAAAGCCAACACATTAAAGATGCCAAAGCAGAAAGCTGGAAAGCACCTGGGTTATCAACCACATCGTTTTGCAACTGAATTAACTAACTCCAGAATAATCTATCTCCTGACATCGCTATGTGAAATGATAAACCCCTATTTAGTCTGAGCTAGTGCTTCTCAAACTTTAAGATACCTGGGCATCTTGTTAAAATGCACATTCTGATTTAGTAGGCCTGGGGTGGGGCCTAGATTCTGCATTTCTATCAAACTCCCAAGTGATGCTCATGTTGTTGATCCAAGGACCACAGTTTGAGTAGCAAGGATCTAAGCTATTTTAGTCAGGCATTCTGTTACTTGCAGCCTAATGCATCCTGACTGATAACACACCTCTAGCATCTACATACTACTCTGAGTATCTGCTTACAAATGCAATTGAAGTGCTTCTCACAGAATCATTAAAAAAAACAAAAGCTTAAAACCAATGTAAAAGGAGAGAAAAAATTATTTTGAAAACCATAATACCCAGGATATTTTGTACTGGGTGTATGTTAGATAGAGATAGGTGATTGTTGTTATTGTTGCATTTGGGGTGGCCATGAAGGTGGTTGGGGGACTAATTTTTTTTCTTTTTCCTTTGGTAGACTCCTGAAAAACATTTCTCCTTCTGTTTTCACATAGAGAAACCTAATTTCTTCTCACTTTTTTTTTCCCCAGGGGA
Source organism: Diceros bicornis minor (assembly GCF_020826845.1). Taxonomy (NCBI): domain Eukaryota; kingdom Metazoa; phylum Chordata; class Mammalia; order Perissodactyla; family Rhinocerotidae; genus Diceros; species Diceros bicornis. The sequence goes on along the minus strand of NC_080756.1, from coordinate 48,562,317 downwards.
GTTAAAAATAGCATGGATCTATTTATTTTGTGCCAATTTCCCTTAGGATGTCGGCAGATGTTAACAGATACTTCAAAGTCAATAAAGGACTCTCAGATTTTCACATTGGAGTGGGTGGAGAATGAAAGGCCCTTGATCACTATGAACTAACTTGGTTGGGTATCATCATCATTGTTTTCACTGTTAAGAAATTTTTTGCTAATGAGAATATGAATATTTTTATTTTAATGCAGTTTTATATCTACAGTAAACTCATAGGCATTAATTCATTCACTACCAAAGTGAATGCTTCTCAGAACTCAGACACACAGGCCATTTAACAGGACACATTTGATGTAAGAATAAATTAAATCGTCACAAAAAATGAAAATTATATCTATCTAGAACTGCAGAGAGGATTTCAGGTCATCAGATTGCATATTATTACCAATTCTTGATTACTGATTTTAGCACAAATAAATTCATTAAAATTGTAACTGAGTACGTGTCTGTACACAGCACCTAGGTAATATGGGTAAATACTAAAAAAAACAGCTCAGAGTCAGTTACATTTAATAGAAGTGTAGTGCAGTTGAAGACATGAGACATATGCATATGAAAAGCTAATTAATAATGGGAAACAACCACACAAGAGATTTTGAGGAGCAGAATGCCAACTGAGTTGGGGGACAATAAGTGCTAGGAATTCAGAGGCATTAGCTCTCTCAGCAGTTTGATTTCATGAAGCACGTAAGATTCCCTCCTAGGAACTTTGGAGAGAAAGAGAAGTGGAAGGGCTCTAATGATCACAGTATGAAAAAGGAGGAAAATAGAAGGGAGGAGAATATTCTATTCAGGGAAGACCTAAGAGCAAAAGCATGTTCAGGTACCAGTGAATAGGCCATGCTGACTGAAGCAGAGATTTCAGATGGTGAAAAGTGAGGAAGCCATATTTGAGCAGAGTTAGAAATATGTAAGATTTCATCAACAAGTTCCCTGGAAGAAATAAGTTTGGAAGGTTAGTTTGATTGATCAGTGTCCAGTAAAGTTGAAAATGCACATATATGTACTGGTCAGCATCTTGAAGGAAACAGAATGCACTGTCACATGGGGTCATTGAGGACAGTTTAATAAACAGACTATTTACAAAAACACAGGTAGCGTTAATGAAAACTTTAAAAAGCAACAAAGGTCACGAAAGCAGGGGAGCTTGGGGAACTTCGCTGCTCCCCTAGGGCTGAAGGAGTAAAGAGAGGGAGTGGTCACCAGATCCCCAGAGCCCAAGGAGCAGTAGGCTTAGGGAGAGGAATGCAGTAGGGTAGAGAGAGACCCAGCAGGATGGGAGCCAGGAGAATAAATGCCCTGATCTCACTCTGCTCCCCTAGCCCCCGCTTTCCCGCTGGCACCTCCCACTGGCCAAATCCAACAAGAAGCCAGAGGGAAAGGGAATTCATTGATGCGGTCCACAGAGTTCAGCTTCCTGCAGCACAGAGCAGAGTAGAAAGAGTGGATCTGAGGGGCAAATGGAAAACATGTGGCATACCACGTGACCCACGATTCTACTTCCAGGTTTACACCCTATAGAAACTCTTCCACATGTGTGCAAAAGGACGTGTACAAATATTGTCTTCTAGCCTTGTTCATAGTAGCCATAAATTGGGGGTAAACCTGAAGGTTCATCAATAAGAGACTGCATAAATTGCGTTATATTCATTTATTAGAATACAGCGTAGCCATTAAAGTGAACAAACTGGATATGTATAAGCATGTGTGTGTGTGTGTGTGTGTGTGTGTGTTGTAGAGAGATACATGTGTTGTAGAGAGTATAATAGATAACTATGTAAAAATATTTAAAACAGAAAAGCAATTGTTGCATATTGTTTACACCTACATATAGGTAGTAGAAGTATAAAAACATGAGTAGAATGCATAAAGTCAGAGAGATGAAAACCATGACAGTAGTTTTCTCTGGTAAAGGAAGAAAAGGCGCATGATATTGCGGAAGATGGAAATGGGAGCCTTCAACTCGATTCTTTATTTTAGAAAGATCTGAAGCAAATATGACAAATCTAGTGATAACTGTTACGAAGGGAAAAAAAGGCAGAGGAAGGAGATAGAGAATGATGGTGGATGTTATTTTAAATTTAGACAGAGGGGGCCGGCCCCGTGGCTTAGCGGTTAAGTACTCGCGCTCCGCTGCTGGCGGCCCAGGTTCGGATCCCGGGCGCGCACCGACTCACCGCTTCTCCGGCCATGGTGAGGCCGCGTCGCACATACAGCAACTAGAAGGATGTGCAACTGTGACATACAACTATCTCCTGGGGCTTTGGGGGAAAAATAAATAAATAAAATTAAAAAAATAAAATAAAATAAAATTTAGACAGAGTGATTGCAATAGGCCCTTCTGGGGAGGAAACATTAGAGCAGAGGCCCAAATGAAGGGAGAGTAAAGCATGCGAACATTTGGGCTCTAGTACTCCAGGTGGAGGGAACAGCAGTGCAAACGCTGAGGGGGCAGCATGTTTGGCAGTGTGGATGGACAGTAAGCAAACAGGAAGGTGATAGGAAAGAGCTCAGAGAACACTCAGAGGCCAGGTCCGGTAGGGCGTTGTAGGCTATAGTAATGACAACGGTAAGAGGGATGGGAAATGGAGAGAAGGAAAAAAAGGGAGGTACCTAAGAAAGGGGAGAAGAAGAGGGTCAGTTAAGTGGCCAGTCTCCCATCAGGGGAATATAACTGTGGCCACCCCCTAATAGAGCAGCTGCAGTGCTTGGTGTCATGCAGGAAGCAGACATCAGTCAAGATAAATATATTTTTAAATTTTTTAACGTATCGAGGTGAAATTCACATAACACATAATTAGCCATTTTAAGTGAACAATTCAGTGGCATTTAGTACATTCACAATGTTGTACAACCACAACCTCTGTCTAGTTCCAAAACATTTCCATCACTCCGAAACAAAACTATATTCATTAAGTAGTTTCTCCCCATTTCCCCCTCCTCTTGGCCCTTGGCAACCACCGGTCTGCATGCTGTCTCTATGGATTTACCTCTTCTAGACATATCATATAAATGGAATCATACAATATGACATTTTGTGTCTGGCTTCTTTCACCTAGCATAATGTTTTCAGGTTTGTCTATGTTATGTTGTAGCATGTATCAGTTACTTCATTCCTTTTTATGGCCCAATAATACCCCATTGTACAAGTATTTGCAATCCTGATTTTAAAATTTTTTAGTTATAGTAAAATGCACATGACATAAAATTTACCATCTTAACTGTTTTTAAGTGTACAGTTCAGTGGCATTAAGTACCTTTACATTGTTGTACATCCATCTCAGAATTTTTCTTCTTCTCAAACTGATACTCCTTACTCATTAAACAACAATTCCCAATTCCTCCTTGCCCCAGCCCCTGGTAATCACCATTCTACTTTCCGTTTCTATGAATTTGACTACTCTAGTGCCTCATAGAAATGGAATCACACAGTATTTGTCTTTTTGTGACTGGCTTATTTCATTTACCATAATGTCCTCAAGGCTCATTCCTGTTGTAGCATGTGTCAGAATTTCCTTCCTTTTTAAGACTGAATAATATTCCACCCCAAATGCATATACTACATTTCATTTATCCGTTCTTCTGTTGATGGGCACTTGGGTTGTTTCCACATTTTGGTTATTGTGAATAATGCTGCCACGAACGTGGGTGTACAAATATCTGTTCGAGCTCCTGCTTTCAATTCTTTTGTGTATTGTATTAGGGCTCTCCAGAGAAACACTAGGATATATACATATGATTTATTATGCTGAATTGGCTCATGCGATTATGGAGGCTGAGAAGTCCTGCAATCTGCCCTCTGCAAGCTGGAGACCCAGGAAAGCGGGCAGTGTAGTTCCAGTCCAAGTCTGAAGGCTTGAAAAGCAGGAGAACTGACGGTGTGAGTTCTGGTCCAAGTTCAAAGGCCTGAGAACCGGAAAGCCAACGGTGTAAGTTGAGTCCGAGTCTGAGGCCTGAGAACCAGGAGTGCTGAAGTCCCATTCCGACAGCAGGAGAAGACTGATATTCCAGCTCAGTCAGTCAGGCAGAGAGAAAGAATTCTCTCTTCCTCCACCTTTTTGTTCTATTCAGGCCCTCAAGAGATTGGATCATGCCCACCCACATTGGGAAGGGCCATCTATTTTACTCAGTCCACCTATTCAAATACAAATCTCTTCCAGAAACACCCTCGCAGATATACCCAGAAATAATGTATAACCAGATATCTGGGCATCTTGTGACCCAGTCAAGTTGACCCATAAAATTAACCATCACAGGTATATACCCAAAAGTAGAATTGCTGGATCATATGGTAATCCTATTTTTAATTTTTTGAGGAATCATCACACTGTTTTCCATAATGGCTGTACCATATTACATTCCCACCAACAATGTGCAGTCATGATATATATATTTTTTTCATAATTTTTATTTATTTATTTTTTCCCCAAAGCCCCAGTAGATAGTTGTATGTCACAGCTGCACATTCTTCTAGTTGCTGTATGTGGGACACCGCCTCAGCATGGCTGGAGAAGCGGTGCGTTGGTGCGCGCCCGGGATCTGAACCTGGGCTGCCAGCAGCGGAGCACGCGCACCTAACCGCCAAGCCATGGGGCCGGCCCCGCAGTCATGATATTTTAATGTTCCCCAATTCAGTACATGTGAGGAGGACCGGTGGCTCTGGAATAGGCAATCACCTACACATTGCCTGATGGGTCTCTCTCATTGGTTCAAGAGGGCAAGGTCAGGCAGACTGGAGCAAGCCAGGTGCTCATTATGAGTAGCTAGGGGGTTGGGACAGGAAAAAACAGAGGTTGGTAGTGCTAGAAGAGGTTTGGCGTCAGGGACCAATGGGCCAGTTGAGGGCCTGGACTAGGATGATGCCTCTGAGAATGGAAAAGAGATGGAAGCAAGAGACATCAGAGGATGGCTAGAATCAAAAAGTCAGATAATAATGCTTTTACAAAAATGTGGAGAAATCAAAACCCTCATAGACTGCTGTTGGGAATGTAAAATAGTGCGTCTGCTTTGGACAACACTCTGGCAGTTCCTGAAATGATTTAACATAGAGTTACCATATGACCCAACAATTCCATTCCTAGGTATAGACCCAAGAGAAATGAAAATATATGTCCACACAAATGTTTATAGTAGCATTATTCACAATAGACAAAAGGTAGAAACAACTCAAATGTCCATCAACTGGCAAATGGATAAACAAAATGTGCTATGTCCATAAATGAATTATTATTCAACCATAAAAGGAATGAAATACTGATACATGCTACAACATGGATGCACCTTGAAAACATTATGCTAAGTGAAAGAAACCGGTCACAAAAGACCAAACATTATATGATTCCATTTATATGAAATATCCAAAAGGGGGAGATCTGTAGCGATAGAAAGTAGATTAGTGGTTGCTTAAGGCTGAAAGTTGATGGGGGTATAGGAAGGTGATAGCCAACGGATATGGCCTTTCTTTTTGAGATGATGAAAATATTTTAAAATTGCCTGTGGTGATGGTTGCACATAAAATGGTTGAATTGTTCCCTTTAAATGGGTGAATTGTATAGTATGTGAATTATCTCAATACAGTTGTTTGAAAAAAGAGGGACATTAGCAAATACAGCTTGAACTTCATGAGTGTCTAGTTATGGGGGCTAGAGAGAGGAAGGGGACAAAGAGAATGGCAAGTATTCAATTCATTATGATAGGAAGAATACGATGATGATTTCTGCTGATGGAAATAGGACAGTGTGGAAACCAAAAGAAATAAAAATACAGTTTGGAGGAAGAATCTAATAAGGTTAGGGAAAAATATCATGGCATTGTAAGTTATTTTTAGGTTGATTTTAATTTTACTAGCTTCTTTCCCAGAAAATGTCCTTTCATACATTTTTATATCTCATGGGCCTATATTAAGTCATGGTCCTGGACCAAACACTGAATCAATCTAGGTGTGGCAGGGATGCTAATTCTCCCTCAGTTTCCACACTCCCCTTTTCCCTTTAGCAGAAGAATCTCCACTTTCCCCAGTTTTAGCTGAGAGCACAGCAACTTCCCAGTTTTCTCTTTCTGCTGGCTATGACGACGTGGCTAAGTTCAAGCCAAGGGGATGGGAAAGAAAGTGATGTGTGCAACAACTTCTAGATCGTCGCCTTAAAGATAAAAAACTGCTCACAGTGAACTCTCTCTTTGCTTTTCCTGCAGCCTGGAACGTGGGCATGGAGCAGAGCCCGTCTCGACCATGTGAGCAGGAGTGCATCCCAGGAGGTGATGGTGCAGTAAAATGAAAGTAATCTGCGTTCCTTAACGGCAGGTAGAACAGAATTACCCAGCTAGCCCTGGATCTCTGCGCACTGACTTTCATGAGCGTTAGAAGTGAATTTCCAGGGCCGGCCCCATGGCTTAGCGGTTAAGTGCGTGCGCTCCGCTGCTGGCGGCCCGGGTTCCGATCTCGGGCGTACACTGACACACCGCTTCTCCGGCCATGCTGAGGCCACGTCCCACATACAGCAACTAGGAGGATGTGCAACCATGACATACAACTATCTACTGGGGCTTTGGGGGAAAAAATAAATAAATAAATAAAAGAAGTGAATTACCACCTTATTTAAAGCACCATTTTTGGGTCTCTTTGTTATCATAGCTTGGCCTCTCTACCCAAATTAATACACTACAGGAAGGGGATGAGCTGACTGGTTTAATCCAATCAGGGCCCACCTCTGGGTTTGGAGGTGGGGTCAGTTTTCCCCAAAGCACATGGGTTCTAGAGAGGAAAGTGAACACCTGAATGAAAAATCAAGGGTGCTTTTCCTTGAAGAAAAGAAGAGGAGGGGATGGACATTGAGCAACCAAAAGCAGAAACTGTCCACTATACCTGAGAACAGGGTGTCTTGACTTTGGCACTGTTGTTATTTTGGGCTGGATAATTATTTATTGGGTTGAGGGGGGGTTCCTGTACATTCTAGGACGTTAGCAGCATCCCTGCTCTTTACCCAATAAATACTCTCTGTCATGAAGTAAAAAATGTCTCCAGACATTGCCAAACATCCCCTGGGGGCAAAAGTCTTGCCTTGGGAACCACTGCTCTAGAAAGAGCCTTGAAGCTGCCTTTTCTGCCTCTCACCTCTAGTCTTCTTCTTACACAACTGGTAGATTTTCTTTTGTAACAAAAACATGACTTGCTTGGAAATAATGACTTTATTCTGTACACTCATAGGGTAAAATCTGATCTCCCAAGTAAAGCTTACAAAAACTCTTCACAAAATACTACCTTGCTAGTCTCACGTACATTCCTATTCTCACGAACTTATTGGTCTAGTGATACTGAATTGCTCACTATTCTCAAAGTTGTCATGCTTCTCTTTAGCCATATGCTTTTGTACATGCTATTCTTTCTGCTTAGAGTACCATTCTCCACTTTTCTCTTAGGGAAACTCCCGTAGACTCTTCAAGATCCAACTTGAACCTGACTTCCTCTATTTAAAAAAAAAAAGGCCTTAAGTTCTCTAAGAAAACGTTGTTTCTCCATACTACTTTGTTCATACCTCTAGGGTTATGTGTGGCACAGTTTGTTGTAATTGTTTGTGTATTAACTGCCTTTGAATCTCCAGTTCCTAACACAATGCCTGACAACAGAGAAGTTGCTCAATCACGGCTTGTTAAATGGGTGAGTGAAATGAGAAAAATTGTCACAGGAGTACCTTCAACTTTCACCAGTAAAAATTGTAGCATAGCCAGAGATCATTGGCTTTTATTAACTCAGACTTGGTGTGCAACAGGTGTCTCTGTCACTAAACTGGAAAGCAGGTGGAAGGCTAACCTCAGGACACGGAATTAAATACTTTCAGCACTGTGCCTTGGTAGCCCATGGATCAGCAAGCATGAAGTGTTTAAGCAGTAATTTCCAGCTGCTGCTGCCAGGGAGATATTGAATGATGATCCACAGAAAGTATCATGTTATAGTTTGTTATACATGAACCTCTGTGAGGGTAAACTGCACGTGGTTTGCATCCCAGAACGTGGGCTCATTCTTTTCAAACAAATCCATTTGTCTGTTATCTTTGTAAAGTCTTGATTTAAAGAACTTAAAATATATATTTTGGAGATATAGTTATATCTAATACCTGGACCATATGAGTCCTATGTGAATATCTGAATCAAACTTCTGGTATCCAGACAGTACAAAAATTAGAAGAGTGTGTGTGTCCTTTCACAGAATTACAAGGCTCATTTTTATCTCGTTGGGCAATCTCTCTCTCCAGTTTAGGGTACGCCTATCAGAATATGCCCTCTACACCCTAGCAACAGCCTCCAGATGGCCTTTCCTGCTTCTCATCATTAGTCTTCTTATCACGAGACTGACAGAGTAATCTTCCTGTTAACCCAAATTTGCCATGCTTGGGAACTGAAGAGTCTGTTTAGGATAACACAAACCCTGCAGTTGGGTCTCAGAACAATAAAAATGTCACAAACTCTAGTGGTTTTTTTAAATCTAAAAATCTTAACTCTATATTAACTTTACAGCACAGATACCCACTTTATAATATGGATAAACCAGATGGGACTTCAAGAGCAAGAAAGACGGAGACAGGTGAGAGACAGGAGCTCTCAGCGTCCCCACTGTCATGGCTTGCTTGCTCTGGTCCAGTGGATCTGAACCCTGTCTGCACACTAGGAACACCTGGGAAACTTAAAAAATACTGATGCCCTGGCCCAGAATGAGTCAGAATCTCAGGGGATGGTTGGTACAGCCACTGCTTAAATATCCAGTCATATGTCTGGAGACTGAAAAGTCTCTGTTTCATAAACATGGTGCCCATCCTCATGTGAAGGAAGCAGAGCACTAGAATAGTTCCACCATGACTATATGGAGCCAGGGAAGGATTATTCCCCTCTTTTGCCCCCTACTATCTCCTACACTAACCAAAAAAATAGGATAGTGTTACCAGAAGAAGCAGAAGGGATGCTGGGGAGGGAAAAAATGAAAAAAAATGACTATAGTTAGTATAATCGTGCCTAGGGCTTAAAGTTCATACACTGGGCCTGAATAGCAATTCCTAGCTGCCTAGGTCTTATTTTAGTTCAGGACCTGGGCAGAGTTGAGCTTGAACCTCTAAGTAAACAAGGCTGGGAACACAGGATCTAATACAGGTAGCAGCAAAAGGTGTGGGCATATTTTCCTAGCTTTGAGTGAAGGGCATAAAAATCAGGAGGGAAATTCCCATTTTTTTTTTTCTGTTAAGGGTGGTATAATCCTGGAAATTTGAAGGTAAACATTTATAATCCCCCCCCAAAAAGTTTCAACCGTGTTATATAACGTATAGCCAATTGGATTAAGATATGATTCATAATCTACATGTATAATTCTGTTTCTTAATCATAAAACGTGTGATATTTGTCAATGTTATGATTTAAGGCTTAAGAGAAGAAAGTGAACTCTGCTTTGGCTTCCTCCTGCTCCAACAGAGACAAACTAATAAAAGTAAAGCCTCATTTTTACAGATTGCATATACAGGTGTGGTGCAGAGAAGGCGTTGCTGCTCCAGGTGAGAAAGCCTTGCCCGAAGATCAAATAATCAGCGTGTCACTATGAGTTCCCCTTGACCTAGGCTCCTGCAGGTCTGGAGGGAACATGTATCCCAGGTGGTCTTTACTGAAGAAGGTCTAGTCTTCATCCGTTAGGCAAAATGACCCTGAGGAACGTTGATTCTTACCTACATGCACTCAACTCCCCCTGTGATGAGAGTCGAGAAAGCAATAACAACAATAATAATAAATAGTGACTTCAATTTGTTCTACTATGTAGGTTCTGTGCTGGATATTTCACCTGCCATTTGCTATTTAATCCCCACCATAACCCTGTGAGGTAGAAGTTAGCACCACGTCACTTGGCTGAACTGAGTATGTCTGAGCTAGGTCTTTCAGCTGTTTCTCTGAAGCCCAGGTTTTCCCACTTTTATCCACGACCCAGTGAAGTGGAGGACTCGAGCTCTGGTTCTGTCATTGTCTCAGATGAACCACAAGTTCCAGCACCTAAGATTGGCCCCTGAGTCTCTGCTGAATTTCCCTGTTGCCAATGGCCTCTTGGGCCTTCTTCCAATCACCTGCCTTTGCCTTCCCCGCTCCAGCTTGGGCTGACCATCAGTTTCTACTGTGACTTGGATTCTAGAAGTGAGAGTCTGTCTGTCTGTCTTTTCCCCATAGGCTTATCTTTTGGTCTCGGCATTTTCTCCAAGGCGTACATCCTTAGCCATGCACCTATGTCCAGGCCAGTGGCCTCTGCCTGTTCCCATTGGTATGCCTAATTTCTGGTCTATCCTGCTTGTAGTTTATGAAAGAGGTGTTTTATTAAAGAGATGACTTTTCAGACTCCAGACACAAGATTGGATATTTAAGCTGTGGTTATAGAAATTTTCCTACTCATAAGTGCTATAGCAAATGCTCCTTCTCCAAAAAAAATGTAAATTGTGGATCCTTGTCCTTTTGGAGGGCTAGAAGCTTCCGTGTTAAAAATATAAATGTGGTGTTATAAGCATTTTAAAAAATAACTTTTGGGGGCCGGCCTGGTGGTGTAGCAGTTAAGTGGGCGTGCTCCGCTGCGGCGGCCAGGGGTTCACAGGTTCAGATCCAGGTGCGCACTGATGCACCGCTTGTCAAGCCATGCTATGGCGGCGTTCCATATAAACTAGAGGAAGATGGGCACGGATGTTAGCCCAGGGCCAGTCTTCCTCAGCAAAAAAGAGGAGGATTGGCAATCGGATGTTAGCTCAGGGCTGATCTTCCTCACAAAAATAAAATAAAATACTAAAAAGAAAAAAAAAAAATTTTGTGTTTTTCTAATTATAAAAATATTTGAGGTTTTTAGAGATAACACGTAAAATCAGATAAATATAATGAAACAAAATCAGCCAAAGTCCAATAACTCAAAGGTAGATAATCACTGTGAATACTTTGGTGTATCTGGTAAATTTTCTTTAAGCCTTTACACACACATGAACACACATATATACAAAATTGGCATTATACCTCATATGGCTCATATTTAATATTATCCTGCTAGCATTTTCCCATATCATTAAAATTCTTTTTTTCCCAGCTTTATTAAGATATAATTGACAAAATTATAATGTTAAATGTACAATGTGAAGATTTGATATACATATATATTGTAAAATGATTACCACAATCAAGTTAATTAACACATTTATTACATCACAGGTACCTTTTTTTGTGTGTAAGAATGCTTAAGATTATCCTCTTAGCAAATTTCAAGTATACAATATCACTAACTATAGTCACTACACTGTGCATTAGATCCTCAGAACTTATCTTACAACTGAAAGTTTGTACTTTTGACCGACATTTCTCCATTTCCCCTCTCCCCTTCCCTCCAGCTCCTGGCAACCATCATTCTACTCTAGGGTATGAGTTTGACCATTTTTTTTTTTTTCCAGATTCCACATATAAGTGATACCATACAGTGTTTATCATTCTGTGTCTGGCCAATTTCGCTTAGGATAATGCCCTCCAGGTTCATCCATGTTGTTGTAAATAGCAGAATTTCCTTCTTTTTATGGCTATATAATATTTCATTGGGGGTAAATAGGTAGCTAGATCCCACATTTTCTTTATCATTCATCTGTTGATGGACATTTAGGTTGTTTCCGTACCTTGGCTATTGGAAATAATGCTGCAATGAACATGGGAGAGCAAATATCTCTTCAATATCTCTATCATCTTCAAGATGGTGATTTCATTTCCTTCAGATATATACCCAGAAGTGCAATTGCTGAATTATATGATAGTTCTATTTTTAATATTTTGAGGAACCTCCATACTGTTTTCCATAGTGGTTGTACCAGTTTACATTCCCATAAACAGTGCACAAGGGTTCCCTTTTCTCCACATCCTCACCAGCATTTGTTATCTCTTGTCTTTTTTATAACAGACATCCTAACAGGTGGGAGGTGATATCTCATTGTGGTTTTCATTTGCATTTCCCTGATGATCAGTGACATCTTTTCACGTACCTGTTGGTCATTTATATGTCTTCTTTGGAAAAATGTCATTCGGGTCCTTTGCTCATTTTTTAATTGGGTTCTTTGGTTTTTTTGCTATTGAATTGTAAGAGTTCCTTATATATTTTGGATATTAAACCTTTCTCAGATATATGATCTGCAAATATTTTCTCCCTTTCCATAGGTTGCCTTTTAATTTTGTTGACTCCTTTGCTATGCATAAACATTTTAGTTTGATGTAGTCTCACTTGTTTATTTTTGTTTTTATTGCCTCTGGTTTTGGTGTCATATCCAAATAAATCATTGCAAAGACCAATGCCAAGGAAATTTTTCCCTATGTTTTCTTCTAGGAAACTTCTAGGAAACTTTTATGGTTTTAGGTCTTAAACTGAAGTCTGTAATCCATTTTGAGTTGATTTTTGTGTATGGTGTAAGAAGAGGGTTCAATTTCATTCTTTTGCATGTGGATATCCAGTTTTTCCAACACCATTTTTTGAAGAAACTGTTCTTCCCCCATTGTGTATTCTTGGCATCTTTGTTGAAAATTAGTTTTTCATATTCATTAAAATTCTTTGAAAATATGTTCACTAACTATATAGTATTCTACTTATGAATGTACTGTGAATTATTTAACTAATCCTATTTAGAGACTTAGGTTGATTCTATTGATAAATGTGCTACAATGAACATACTGTGCATTAATTTTTATGTGCAATTCTGTGCCCTTAGAATGGAATCCTAGATGTAGAATTACTAGATGGGACAGAGGGTAAGATTATCTAAAGTAGTGGTTAACGAATTTTTTAGTCTCAGGATCCCTTTACACTCTTAACTATTGTTGAGGACATAAAGAGATTTTGTTTATATTGATCATAGCTATCAATATTTACTATATTAGAAATTAAAAATGAGAAAATTAAAAAAAAATTATTACTTAATTTAAAAATAACAATAAGAAACTCATTATTTTTGAATAAATGGTTGAATTAGTGAGAGGTACAAGTCAAGAATGCAACTTTCCTGTAGGGGTCTAAAGAAATTCTCAAGTTCCTAGTGGTCCCATTTAGTGAGATGGAAAATGGAGGAGCAGAGGGGTGGGAAAGAGGCAGCCTTAATGGAGGTGGAGGTGGGAAAGATGGGGAGTCTGAGGGAGAATCAGCCAGTCTCCCCACAGACACACAGAAATTTTTTCAGACTGCAGTCCACTAGGCGGAACTTCAAAGGTTCATGCCCCATCTTGCTTTGCAAACTTCTAAAATGCCTTCTAAAATACCTGCTTTATAGAGTTTTAAATACCTGCTTTATGGGTTCTTTTACAAAGATTAAACCACTTATCCTCAAAACCAAACGATGAGATAGGCTAGACAGATAGAAATTCTCAGCCTATTCATGAGGAAACTGAAGCCCTGGGAGGTTATGTGACTCGTCTCAGGCCCCTAGGGGGATGGGGGGGAGTAAGAGAGTCACCGCCAACGCGGTTGTCCGGATTGCCAGTCCAAGGATATGCCCACTGATTCTGGAGAGTGAAAATTGCTGGTTCAGCAGTCTGTCTTCTAAATTTGCTGCTTCTAAAAATGACTGAAAGGTATAAAAGGTACAAATCATTCCCTAGCTACTAGGCAGGTGCCTAGTTGTCTTCTGGGGTAGTCCAATCCCTCTCAGCTTTTATGTATTTTCCACTGAGAGACTGAATATGCAAACAGACAGTGGCCAAACCATATATGACAACAGAACTCTGACCCTCAACCTCTGCTGCAACCAGCTCGGGAAGCCAAACCACTTGGTTTCCCTCTCAGGATCCCCACCCCCTCTCCAACCAGGACCAGCCTGAGAAAGCCAAATATACTCCCAAACCAATCACGCAGGATGCCCCACTTCTTGGTAGCCTGACTCCCCCATCCCCATATCAACACCCTGCAATCAGAGCATAGCTGAAGCCTTCCTTTTTTCCACTCTAAAGCTCCCCCACTCCTCTGCCTGCCTTCAGTCTCTGCCAATTGCAAGTGATGGTGGCTGAGTCCAGTCCCTTACGACAGCAAACTCTGAATAAATAGCCTCTGTGCTCATTTGGCTTGTCTTCATTGATTTCCACACTGCTGAATGAATAATGGAGGATGTTATAAAGCCAAGTTATGAAAAATCATCAGTTATTGAACATTCGTAAAGTGCTTCACAATCATTTTAGCATGCCTTGTAAACACCTTGTGAAATACTGATATCCCCATTCTAGAGCTGAGAAAGTTGAGAAGGAACCAGGAGATTAAGTGATTTGCCCAGGGCTGGGCTCAGAACACAAACCCCACTGTGTCTGAGGTCTGTTGTTTATGCACTGAGCTGGGGCTGCACTCTGGACTCATTACCATTTTAAAGCATTTTACTCTGGGTTGAGTGAATATTAAGAAGTAGATCACATTTCAGCCTGGCAGGCGCTAAAGTATTGTTTTTAGTTTGTTTTTCTAAGTTTTAGCAGGCGACATATGGGCTCCATTAACTTTACTATGTAGCACAATTTGGAAGATAGTTTCTTTTCCAAAATATTTTTCACCGTAATTTAACATTTTAAAGTTCAGCACACACCATCAACCCTTGATACTTGTTTTTCTCAAACTTGTGCCCTTTCTCTCTCCACTGCAGGGGAGAGGCGGGGGAGGGGGGTCACAAATCCAGCCAAGGGTAGGCTCCGTGACTGTGGGGGGGGTGAAGGTAACCGTGCCACACTGGACAAAGTCCTCTTAATGCAAGGGCTCTCCTCTTTTTTTTTTTTTTTGAAATATAAGAAGCTTTTTGGTTTTTTTCTCCCCAGGTCTTAGGATTGCTGGTGATGTTGACTGAAGGGGATGTGAAGACAACTGAGACATGCAGAACCTGACTGGAGTCTGAGAAGGCCTGCCTAGAAGGGTGGGAAAGCATGATTCTTCGTAGCACCTTGCTGTCTGCAAATAAATGCGGCTGTCTCTGTTCCTTTCTACCCTGGACATTCACAAAGGAGGCTGTGTGGTCACAGCATTTGGCTTGTGTGCCACTGTACCAGCTGAGCCCAGTGGGGAACATCATAGTGGTTTCTTAGGGGACCCTGGCTGAGGCTGACAAATTTAGCACTGTGTACAGTTTCATTAAATATTAAACAATAACATGTGTTTGCTGGCTAATGGTTCATCTGTCCAGTCCCTGGAATCCTCTTCCTCACCCTCACTCACTCACTTATAAACTTATGCACTAGCTCCATTATTCCTTCTACATTATCCTTTCAGAGTTCTTCTTTCTTTTTGTTTTGTTTTTTTTAAGCTTATTATGCATAAGTCTGCATAAAAGGCCTGCAAATGTGTGATCAGGTGTGTATTGTGGTAGCTGGGAAGGTTTCCTTTTTTCCTCTGATGGTGCAAGTGAGCATCTTTCAGTGACTGTGGGAACAGGCCATCTCTGAGACGACAGGCAGCTCAAGCAGAGCCTGCCCATTCCATGTGTCTCCCCATTCGCAGAGGAGCCAAGCCTCTGAAGGGAGAGGGGATGCTGGAGGGGCAGGCAGGTCTCAGGGCCTGAGGAATTGAGGGGGGTGCTGGGAAGAGAGGGGAGGAGGAGGAGAGGGACGAGGGGTGGCCTAGGCCAGACCTATGGAAAAGCCCAGCGCTCCTAACTTTTATAATTCTTGTCTGGCTGCATTTGGGCTTCCTTTCATCCCAGGAAAGAGAGGCCAAAAACCCAAAGAGTTTAGAAGTCTAGAAGATGTTAACATTAACAGACCTTTACTGATCACCTATTCAATGCACGGGCCACCAGGAGTTGTCACAGCAGAAAAAGCAAGGATGTAGAGCAGAGGACGAGGTTGGGCAAGTCTTTCTATCCTCTGAGCTGTGGTTTTCTTATCCTTTATTGCAGTGAAATTAGAACTAGATGAGAAAAAAATAACCATGAGCTCTAGCCACAGGCGGCAAACAATAAATGATTCTAGCAGAGTAAAAAAATAAAGGAAGATGGCGGTGCTAATCTTCCAGGCACTTTCAGTATTGCTGGGAAGACAAGTTAGCCACATAAAAAAGTGAATACAAATATAAAGTTGCATAGGTAATTCTACTGGCCCTTGATAAAGACAGTGTTTGCATATAATCATTGAAACAGAATTTATTCTTTGATGAGTCCTATGTGTTTTCATTTTCTATTATTTAAATGTAAATGGATGCTTCTCATTGAGAACAGATGAAAAACAAATGTTTACTAATGACATTATAAATTACATAATATACAATGAGACTAAATCTCAAAATTGGACCTCCCCCCTGTCATGTCTGGGTGTGTGTGTTATGAGATGCATTATTTCTATAGGGACTCAGCCCTGCTCACCAAAGTACAGTGTGGTGGACAGAATATTGAGTCAGAAGGCTGGACTTCTTGGTTTCAGTTTTGACTGGTTTGCTAACCAACATCATAATCTGGGGACCCATCACTGATTCTGAGCCTTATTTTGGCTATAAAAGTGCTCTCAAAGTTACTTTAATTTAAAAATTAACAAAAATATAAGAGTACAAACAAAAACACATTCTGTCAGCTCACCTTCTTATAGGCTAAGTGAACTGTACTACCTCAACTCTAAGGAGAGAAATAAACAAAATCAAAATGCTTATCTACTGATTCCTCGGCACATGGTCTTTGTTAAAATAAGAGTATACACTTCATCATTGTGCACCTGGATTGCATCCCACTCTCCTAAAAAATGCATATACGTGGGGTCTTGCCTGGATTTTCTCTTCGTGATATAGAAGCTGTTGCATGGACAGCCGATCACATTACCGCCCATTGCTGAAAGGAATGAACTTCAATGAACAGCTTTTAAAATTCACTCATGATCATTTATGGAGTATCTGCTATGTGCCAAGGACACTATTAAGCATGGGAGAATCATAGAAACACTGCTGTCTCACATATCACAGGCTATTGGTGTAATATATAAACTGATACGTCAGAAGATACCATGGAAGTGTCTTGCTAATGATATACATCAAGCGCCGTGCCAGAAATCCGGGAGGAATGACAGCTCTCCTGAGAGGGTCTGGGAAAACTGTGGTGGAGGTGGTCTTTGAGCTGAGTCTTGAAAGATGAGTGGCAATTTGCCAGGTGAAGAAGGGAAAAGGGCACTGACAAGCAGAGGGACTAGCACGGCTCATGAAAGTGAGAAGAGGGAGAAGGGGCCTGCCGCTGCAGCCCAGGTTGTGTGGGAGGGGGGTTGGAGCTGGGGCATGGTTATGTTATGCTGCGCTCAACGGGGAATCACCCCCGTGGGTATTAGGGAGGCCCAGAGTATACTGCACGATGTATCGTGCGGGTTGTGTTTTAAGGTAACTGGAGATCGTATGGAGGGAGTGTGGGACGTGGGAGTAGAGCAAGGAGAAACAAGTTAGGGAGACCAAACAGGAGGTGGCAATGGGAAGGGTTGACTCTGAGAAGCATTTATGAAAGGGAACAGATAATATGTGGTAAACGCTGGGTGGGGAGGCTGGGGAAGAGGGAGAAGTAGGGTATGATTTGGAAGTTGCTCAAAACAGGGAGACTGGGTGGCTGGGGGTGCTATTGATGGAGGTGCGAGAACATGGGAACAGGATGGGTCCTCCACTCCAGTGAGCCTCTGACTAAAGAGCGACCGTTAACTTCGGCACAGGTGGTCAGTGACGAACAAGAAGCCAGGACATCAGTGGCTGAGAAAACGGAAAAGCCCACCCCGGCGTGAGACCACTGATCTTAATTTCCATGCTTTTGCTCAAGGTAACGTTCAGTTCAACATCATTTAAAAGTTGTTATCTAGAATATAACTGATCTACTGCAAACCTCTTTTTTGGTTACACTGTGTATCATTCAGTTATAAGAATGTCAACAGTAAGAACTCTTGAGCTAGACTACCTGGGTAAGTGGTCTCAGGCATGTCACTTAAACCTCTCTGTGCCTCAGTTTTGTCATCTGCAAAATAAGGATAAAAATTCTTCATGAGGTTGTTATAGGAATGAAATGAATTAGTACATGTAAAAGTGTGCCTGGCCTATAGCGGAAGTACTTTGTGTTTGCTATCATTATTAATAAGTAATGGAATACTAGACTAAAAGTGATACGAATACTAGAGACTTATTATCACAGAACAAGATTGGAAGTGGGCAGTTCCAGGGTTAGTGCTGTTGCTTAACCAAGTTATCAAGGACCAGACTCTTCCCATACCCCACTCTGCCATGCTCGGCTTGTTAGTGATTTCTCCCCTCATGGTAGCAGAAAGGCTGCAGTAGCTCCAAGTATCAAGTCCTTACATGACCAGCATTCCAAGCAGGAAATAAGGGGTCGGGAGCAAAAAGGGCTTTCTTCCTTGGTGCAGTCCTTACTTATCAAGGAGGAGAATCTTTCCTAGAAGCCCCCAGTAGGTTTCTTTTCAGCTAGACCTGGGTCAAAGGCTCGTCCCTAACTGCATGAGCGGCTGGGAAAGAATCAGACACTTCCAACCTATAACAGATGAGGCAAAAGTAGAGCTGGGGCTGGCTGTTGCGTAGATAACCTGTAGTGCCCATCACATTCTGGGAGTGAGTTGCAAGGACGCCTCACTCAGGCCAGGGGTCACTGAGAAACAAGAAGGTACCAGTATTCATGCAGAGTGAATGAGCCATTGGCTTCATGCTTCAGGGATCATTAGCTTTTTTAAGAATAGCTTTTTAACCCAGGTGAGTATTTTGTTGGTGAAATATGGAGACAGGATATTTTTGAGCAGTAAGTCCTTCCTAGTCTTCTCACTGTCACCTTCCCTTCCCACAAACCAAGGGAGGGGGCTCAAAATTCAGTGCACCTTGTCTAAAAGGTTGGCTAGGCTAGTCACTGTTAAAGCTACTTAAAAGAAAGCAAATGGGGCCAGCCCCGTGGCTTAGCAGTTAAGCGCGTGCGCTCTGCTACTGGCGGCCTAGGTTCGGATCCCGGGCGCGCACCGATGCACCGCTCCTCCGGCCATGCTGAGGCCGCGTCCCACATACAGCAACTAGAAGGATGTGCAACTATGACGTACAACTATCTACTGGGGCTTTGGGGGAAAAAAAGAGGAGGATTGGCAATAGATGTTAGCTCAGAGCCGGTCTTCCTCAGCAAAAAGAGGAGGATTAGCATGGATGTTAGCTCAGGGCTGATCTTCCTCACAAAAAAAGAAAAAGAAAGAAAGAAAGAAAGCAAATGCAGGCTTCTTACCCCTCTGATTGCCCCTTGACGCAGCCTCACCCCCTGTGATAGGGGTAATAAGCAGAGAATTGTGTGAGAAGAGCTATTCTTTCCTCCTTAGAGGCACGTCTTAAAGCCACCTGTTCCCTACAATTGCATCACTACAGTCACTGCCAGAGTTTGGGCCCATAGCATCTCTCATCTGGACCACTGCTACAACCTCCCATCTGGGCTCCCAATCAGTTTCTCCATCACAAGAAAGACTGCATGCAGCAAGGTGTACGGAGGGCTACAAAAGAACCAGGAGAAAGCTTTTAAGAACACCCACGGAAAGCCTTATTTCCACTATCTAATTCCATTAACAAAGAGAGGAGAAATTTTAAAATTCCAAGGCACTTAGTTACTAATCTGATTCTGGCCTACATGTGGCTATTCAATAAATACTTGTTAAATTAAACTGATTCAAGGTTTTATTTACTCAACCTACTTAAAGCTTATGTAAACCCCTTGGAGATTTGTGTCAAGCTGTTAAGTTGGAAAATATATGAAAAGTAGTATTTTCAACAGACCGGCTTTCCTCTTAATGAGCTTTATGAGCTTAGGGTAAACCGGGGGGGGGGGGGGGGGGGGGGGGGACGGGTTCTAGGAGAGAGGACGGGAAGGAGGAGGTGAGGAGGAGAGAGGAGAAAAGCCTGTTTCTGTCATTTCCTGCATTTGTCTTCATTGCTATACTTATTAGCCAGCTACTGCCCTCTAGCGCTCATTGTATAAAGATCTCACCTGAATTCCATTTTTATCTTTAAAAATCCTGGTGACACCAGGAAGGCACCAAAGTTCTCGTTTTGCAGATAAGCAAATTGAAGTTCAGAGAGGTGAGGGGTCAAACAGACCGAGACGGCCTCCGGGATTCTTAGTTACCCCACTGTAATGAGTCTGGCAAACTCTCTCTATTAAAAGCACTTCTCAGATATTTCAATAACTAATCAATAAAAACTACAGCTTACTAATCATTTAATAATAATTTTAAGTGCTATCTATTATTTCAAATGTTATTCCAAATAAAGCCAAAATTGACTGTTGGTCAAGTTTAGAAAGGATTTATAAATAACATTGTTACACTTTAAACTTAGTAAAGTTTAGAAAATGCCTATGTTACTTTTTTGTCTGGGAAAAAAAAATAGTTAACCAAAACAGACCCAAAGCAGCTTTGGTCATTTATCAGAACTGACTTCTCATCATCTCCACGTAGGCTAATATTCTGCTAGGATTCTCCCAAAGGAACCTCTTTGCTCACTGATGGGAAAAGGGGGGGGTTGTCATTTTAACTTAGAAAACATATTTTCATCATTTAATCATTTTACTGGTGGGAATAAACTGAAAGTTATCCAGCTGGATGTGTCACTTACAAGAACGTTACTGAGTAACAAAAGATTTATTCAAACATTTAATTGGAAGGAAATACATCTGGAATAAGTTTTATTGGAATTCATATAAAAAGGAAAGTAAATCGATGAGAATTAATATTATAAACAGTTGACTTTATCTGGAACCAGAAATATTAACGAATTGGAGCCTAGAAGTCAACCATTTTTCCCTGCAAAAAGCCAGTCGCTTTCCAATTTATATGGCAATTATACTTTATTACTTTAGGGAGAGCTTTGTTTTCAGATATTTTAGAGACAGATCACTCAAATTACCTATTTGTTTCCTTTCCCCGCTTCTCTTCAAAAAATAAGCAAAAAGAAAGTGGTAGAGGGCATTTGCCTGTCTTCAAAATACTTCAAAAACCCTGCTGAGATCAGCGAGTCAGCAGAAACTCACTGCATTTGGGCCACTAGGAACTACATGAATTAAGAGACATCTAGTTTCGTTCTTAGATGTCAACATAGATCCCATTGATCAAATAATCAAGTCTCGAGTAACGTTTCCTGCGGAGGGATTCTGAGAGCATTCTACCCAGGAGGACAAGGCCTATGGCGAGGAACAGAACACCAAAGAGCAGGGTCCCAATGAGAAGCCACTTTTCAAATGGAAGGCCGCGTAGACTTTGTGGAACACTGCTCAGGGAGGAACTGCCTGGACTGGCCTTCCTATTTTCCTGGGAAGCAGTTTCGTTCACAGTGGAAGAATCCACATTGGACAAAGGAAGTGTAGCAGGGTTATGGGCAGCCT
Organism: Diceros bicornis minor; assembly: GCF_020826845.1. Lineage (NCBI taxonomy): Eukaryota > Metazoa > Chordata > Mammalia > Perissodactyla > Rhinocerotidae > Diceros > Diceros bicornis. The sequence goes on along the minus strand of NC_080756.1, from coordinate 48,540,928 downwards.
CTGTGCTCAAAGTTAGGTTGGAAATTTCTCTAGAGGGCACCGTTTCTCGTGGGCCTGTGAAACTTGTAGGTGCCTGAAAGATGGCAGTTGGAACGGCTGTTGTAGTCATGCCAGCTTGGGGTGTAACCACAGCACGTGTCAAAACTGTAAAAATGAGGGCTGTGGGAGGCTGAGAAGTGACCGTGGCAACAGGTAGAGATGAGGTGGCCTTCTGTGGCTGAGAAGTCACAGAAGGTACCACGGGAGCACTGGTGGCGGGGAGAAAGGCAGGCTTTGGAGTGGCAGAGATGCTATGTAGAGGTGCCTCAGCCACTGTTGTGAGGAATGTTGTCACATTTTCAGGCAGCAGATGAGCTACGTTGTGTTCTGAGGAAAACCGTGAACTCGGAGAATGGCCTTCTTCTTTATAAACAGGGAACCGTGTACTCGCTGGATCAATCTTGAATAGTTTCTCTGAGTGATCTGAGGACCCAGACTTCTGAGAAAATGCCTCTCTCCATAAGATATCTGTGGGCTCTAAATCACCTGTCAGAGGAGGGGCCGTGGGAGCAACTGCTTGTGAAGACTGGCCGTGGAAGAGAGAACCTTCCTGGGCTAACTCTTGCTTCGGGAAGTCAGTTTTGGCCAAAGATGGAAAATCTGCAAATGTAAAGAAAATAAAAGGGAGACAAATATTTCCACGCTGAGGTAGGTTAAAAAAGTCAAACGTATCAGCTTGTTCCATAAGTCCCCAAAGTGTTGACACTTGCCATTTCACTGAAACTTGTGCAAAATGGAAAAATACAAATTGCTAAATCAGAACCTGATGACACTGCCTCTCCACCACATGCTGTGGTTTATTTCTAGAGCGATGGGACAGGAGAGAAGAAATGTGTGGAGGAGGATCAGGCAAATTAAGGAAGAGGTGGGAGAAGCAGAGCAGAGCTCAGCACGGGCAGCAAGAGCTTTAGGCAGAGGGGGACGCTGAAGGGGCCAAGGCCAGGGAAGAAAGCTGGCCCACAATGATGTGGCAGGATGAAGACTGGCAGGGAGATGGCAGTGTGAGGCACGAGCTCCTGCAGGCTGTGCCAGCTGGGACTGCAATGACAACTGGGAAGCAAGCACTCACTAGGAGAGATGTCACAGTGGGGGCGGGCACAGGCGAGAAAGGTACATGGAGGCAATGGGACAATGAGGAGAAGAGGCAGAATCCTGGGTTTTCGCCTTTGACAGGGAGGAGGAGGAGGGAGCCAGGAGGGTCTGGTCTCCTCTGAGGGCAGAGCCCACAGCAGCAGCAGAAGGCTGATGACATTCTTCCATCAAAACCCAGGTTTCAGCAGCATGCTCAGGGGAGAGAGGCAATCTGGGAGATTTAATTTTGACTCTCAAAAATTAAAATTTTAGGGCCGGCCCCGTGGCTTAGCGGTTAAGTGCATGCGCTCTGCTGCTGGCGGCCCGGGTTCGGATCCCGGGCGCGCACTACTTCTCCGGCTATGCTGGGGCCGCGTCCCACATACAGCAACTGGAAGGATGTGCAGCTATGACATACAACTATCTACTGGGGCTTTGGGGGGAAAAATAAATAAATAAAATCTTAAAAAAAAAAAAATTAAAATTTTAGCGCCAAAGTCTCACGGTCTGAGGACAATGGGACCAATATTTGAAATCACGACGGCCACGCTGCTGACAAAAAGAGCAGAAAACCACACAGTCCCGACTCCTGCTGAGGAGGAATCAGCCTCAGATCCTCCCCACACGGGAGAAAGTTTAGTATTTTGCTCTCCGTCACACACACAATTCACCACAGCTCAAACCAGAAAGGCTTGCTAAGGCAATCAGGTGCAGGCAATGATCACTGGAATCGCTCTCTTTGCTCTGCTGCTTGGCTAATCATTTCACTTACATTAGAACTGCAGAAAACCCAACGAAGGAAGCAAAGGAATTTCTTCACATTTATTGGTTCATTCTCCCCTCGTCTCTTTCCCTTTTCTTCTTCAGCTCCCCTCAATGCCAGTTTCTAAGCTAGATCTCACTCTCCTCTCTGCTAACAAACTGATCCAGAGGCAACTTCAGATGTGTAATACCTTTGACTATTCTATCTTCACACCTCCGAGAGGTCCTTTAGAACTGTCACTTATTAATCCATCAAGGACAAGGGTCAGCAAATTATGGCCTGAGGGTCAAATCTGGCCTGCCACCTCTCTTTGTATGGCATGTGAGCTAAGAATGGTTTCTGCATTTTTATTTTTTTATTTTTATTATTTTTAAAATTTTATGACTCTTTTTTTTAAATGACTGCCTTTTTTTTTTTTTTTGAGGAAGATTAGCCCTGAGCTAACATCTGTTGCCAATCTTCCTCTTTTTCTTTTTTCTCTCCAAAGCCCAAGTACATAGTTGTATATCCCAGTTGTAGGTCCTTCTAGTTCTTCTATGTGACGCCGCCTAAGCATGGCTTGATGAGCAGTGAGTAGGTCTGCGCCCAGGATCCAAACTGGCAAACCCCAGGCTGCCGAAGCGGAACGTGCAAACTTAACTGCTATGCCACCAGGCCGGCCCCCAAGTTTCTGCATTTTTAAATGGTTGAAAAAAATAAAAAAGAATGACATTTTGTGACACATGCAAGTTATATGAAATTCAAATTTCAACGTTCATAAATAAAGTCTTATTGGCACACAATCATGCTCATTTGTTTACATATTGTCTGTGGCTGCTTCGTACTACAAGGGCAGAGATGAGTAGGCACGACAGATTGCATATGGCCCACGAAGCCTAAAACACTGCCCTGAAAAGCCTAAAATACTTATTATTAGGCCCTTGACAGAAAAAGTTTGCAGACACCTGCTCTAGGATATAATACACTACTCTAAAATAATTTGGATGCCTGAAATTCCTCTTTCCTCCAACAATGACAAGAGTTTCTGCTGCAGGTGAATTCACATTCATAGAGACAGCATCACAACAAGATAAACAGCACTTATATTTTTAGGTAGTATCAGATATTGAAAAAGAGAGCAAGACTCAACATATTTCATTTATAGTTTAAAAAAAAAACTATTTAAGAAATTGCTCTGTAATGTTTGTGAACTCAGAACTTAAATAAAGCTGCTGACAAGAATGACCAAAACAGCTGTCTTCTTTCTCAAGAACACAAGCTCAGGGGCCAGCCTGGTGGTGTAGTGGTTAAGTTCAGCACACTCCGCTTCGGTGGACTGGGGTTCACAGGTTCAGGTCCTGGGCGCAGACCTACACCACTCATCAAGCCATGCTATGGTG